>NW_026645130.1:0-600000 GCF_030020395.1 Manis pentadactyla
TAAGCCATAAGGAGAGCACTGTTTTCACCGATACCCTTTCAGGTAGAGTCAGCCGCGTGTGCTTACAAAACCAGTAAATGGAGGTGAAAGGACTTGAACCTGTATCTCTGTCCTCTGTCCTCTTATACTTCCTGCTCGCTTGGTGACTTTATTTAGCCACATTCAGTGAGTAAGTGATCCCTGAAGACCACAAGTATCCTTCGTCTGGTCCGGTTGACGAAAGAAAAGTGTACTTGGTTCTTTGCACACCACCATGTTTGAGGGACATCGGCGTGATCACTGCTGATAGGTGCAGGGACAAATATAAAGGAACACCTATTTCTGGACAGGAGCAGTTGGGAACAAAGAGTGTGTTGTGGAGTGAAGTGTTTATTTGAGGGTCCAAACTTCCCTCCTTAGGTGGTTATTACTTCTTTACATTCGTGAACATCATAAAAAGAATTGATTTTAAAAGCCCAGACGCATATTATTACAGCAATTCATTTGTTGAGGTGAGAGGAAATGAGAAGGAACTTGCTGCACCACTAAATCTATGCCTGAGCACTGCTGAAATCAAACAAAACGAATTCACGGTGGCTAGATTGGGCTATTTTCTACTGACTCTCTCTGGGGACTCCAACAGAATTCATTTGTCTGTTTGTTTCTTATTTTCACTTGTATAGGTAATCTGTCCCCGCCCCTTCAGCTTGTAGTTTGTCTGTGTCCTTGGATCTCAAGTGAGTCTCCAGTAAGGGAGCACGTAGGAGGTCTTGAGTTTTCATCAGTTCTTCTAACACTGTGTCTTTTGATTGGAGCACTCAAAGCCTGTACTTTTATTCTGATATTTGAGAGCTGTGCTCTTACTGCACTTTGAAATTCTTTTTGTTCTCATTAATATACAATCACATGCAGAACATTATGTTTTCCAGTCTACACCCTTCACCAAGTCCCCCGGCAAAAGCCAGTTACAGTCGCTGTCCGTCAGCGTGTACTAAGATGCTGTAGAATCACTACATGTCTTCTCTGTGTTATGCAGCCGTACAAATGACCTCCCCAAGTTACACACTATTCATGCTAATCCTAATGCCCCCATTCTTTTTCCCCGCCCTTATTACTCCCTTCCCACAAACCCTCCCCAGTCCCTTTCTTTTTGGTATCTGTTAGACCACTCTCGGGTTCTGTGAGTCTGCTGCTGTCTTTTCCTTCAGTTTTTCTTTGTTATCATACTCCACACAAGAGTGAAATCATTTGGTACATGTATTTCTCCTCCTTGAATATTTGACTGAGCATAATAACCTCTAGCTCCATCCACGTTATTGCAAATGATAGGATTTGTTTTCTTCTTATGGCTGCCTACTGCACTTTTAAACTGGATTTCATTCTTCATTTTTGTTGTAGTTTCGCTATGTGCTTTCACCATTGCTCTCCTGGTTATGAGCAGTAGCTATGTGTTAATCGATATGTACCTATATCTATCTATCTGTCTGTCTATCTATTTATCAATCAATCAATCAATCATCTTTTTGTCTGCCCATCTGTCCTTGTGTACAGAACAGTTAACCATATGTCCTATATCACTTTCCTACACTATGCTTCCAAAAATCCTGCAAAGTATCTAGGCTGTAGAGAGAGCACTGGGTTCACCGAGACACTTGCAGGTCGAGTCGGCCGCGTGTACCTACAAAACCAGGACATTTTTGTGCCGGGACTTGAACCCGTGTCTCTATCCTCTGTCCTCTTTCATCTCCTTCTAACTTACTGTCTGTATTATAGCCACATTCTTTGACTAAGTGCTCCCTGAAGACCACAAGTATCATTCCTCTGGGCCTGTTGTCACGAGAAAAGTTAACTTGTTCTTTGCTCACCACCATGTTTGAAGTACATCAGCGTGATCTCCGCCGATAGGACGGAGGGTCAAATAAAAAGGAACACCAATTTCTAGATAGGTGAAGTTGGGAACTAAGAGTGTATTGTGGGGTGACGTGTTTATTTGAGTGTCCAAACTTCCCTCTTTAGGTAGTTATTAGATCTTCACATTCGTGAACATCATAAAACCCAGTGATTTCAAAGGCCCAGATGCTTATTATTACAGCAACTCAGTTGTCGAGGTGAGAGAAAATGAGAAGTATGTTGCTGCACCACTAAATCAATGGCTGGGAACGGCTGAAACTAAACATAAAGAATTCACGGAGGCCAGATAGGGCTATTTTCTTCTGACTGTATCAGGGGACTCAAACAGAATTCATTTGTTTGATTGTTTGTTTTTCAGTTTCACTCGTGTAGCGTATTTGTCCACACACCTTCGGCTTGTAGTTTGTCTGTGTCCTTGGATCTCAAGTGAGTCTCCTGTAAGTAAGCACGTAGGTGTCTTGAGTTTTCATCCCTTCTTTTAACCCTGTGTCTTTTGTTTGCTGCACTCAGTGCCTGACCTTTTATTCTGATGATTCAGAGCTGTGCACTTATTGCACTTAAAGAATATTTTTTATCATTCAGCTTAAATCACTTGAAGAACATTATGTTTACTATGCTCCCCCCTTCACCAAGTACCCCTGAAAAACCTCTTCAGTCGCTGTCGATCTGCGTAGTTGGATGCTGTAGACCCCTTCACCATGTCCGTCCCCACAGACCCCGTTACAGTCGCTGACCATCAGTGAGTAGTAAGATGCTATATGATCTCTACTACCCTTCTCTGTGTTGTACAGCACTCCCCATGCCCCCTCGACCCCAAGCATTATACATGCTAAAACTAATGCCCCCATTCTTTCTCCTCACACTTATTCCTCCCTTCAGACCCACCCTGCCCAGTCCTTTTCCCTTTGGTAACTTTTAGTCAACTCTCGGGTTCTGTGAGTCTGCTGCTGTTTTTTTCCTTCAGTTTTTCTTTGTTGTTATACTCCACACATGAGTGAAAACACTTGGTACTTGTCTTTCTCGGCCTGGCCTATTTCTCTGAACATACTACCGTCTAGCTCCATCCAGGTCATTGCAAATGGTAGGATTTGTTTTCTTCTTAAGGCTGCTTACTGCACTTTTTAAACTGGATTTCATTCTTCCTTTTTGTTTGT
This sequence comes from Manis pentadactyla, assembly GCF_030020395.1. Taxonomy (NCBI): domain Eukaryota; kingdom Metazoa; phylum Chordata; class Mammalia; order Pholidota; family Manidae; genus Manis; species Manis pentadactyla. Next base: position 3,045 of record NW_026645130.1, read on the forward strand.
AGTTTAGCTATGTTATTCACCATTCATCTCCTGGTTATGAAAAATAGCTTTGTGTCAATCGATATGTATTTGTATCTATCTATCTAATTGTCTGTCTGTCTATCTATGTATCTATGTATGTATATATGTATGTATGTATGTATGTATCTATCTATCTATCTATCTTCCGATCATCTATCTATGATGTCTATCATCTATCAATCTCTGTACCTATCTATCTATCTTTCTTCTGTCATCTGTGTACCTATCTATCTATGAATCAATCATCTTTTTGTCTGCCCATCTATCCTTCTGTACAGAAGAGTTAACAACATAGCCTATGTCTCTTCCCTACATTATGCTTCCAGAAATCTTGCAAGGTAACTAAGCCATAAGGAGAGCACTGTTTTCACCGATACCCTTTCAGGTAGAGTCAGCCGCGTGTGCTTACAAAACCAGTAAATGGAGGTGAAAGGACTTGAACCTGTATCTCTGTCCTCTGTCCTCTTATACTTCCTGCTCGCTTGGTGACTTTATTTAGCCACATTCAGTGAGTAAGTGATCCCTGAAGACCACAAGTATCCTTCGTCTGGTCCGGTTGTCGAAAGAAAAGTGTACTTGGTTCTTTGCACACCACCATGTTTGAGGGACATCGGCGTGATCACTGCTGATAGGTGCAGGGACAAATATAAAGGAACACCTATTTCTGGACAGGAGCAGTTGGGAACAAAGAGTGTGTTGTGGAGTGAAGTGTTTATTTGAGGGTCCAAACTTCCCTCCTTAGGTGGTTATTACTTCTTTACATTCGTGAACATCATAAAAAGAATTGATTTTAAAAGCCCAGACGCATATTATTACAGCAATTCATTTGTTGAGGTGAGAGGAAATGAGAAGGAACTTGCTGCACCACTAAATCTATGCCTGAGCACTGCTGAAATCAAACAAAACGAATTCACGGTGGCTAGATTGGGCTATTTTCTACTGACTCTCTCTGGGGACTCCAACAGAATTCATTTGTCTGTTTGTTTCTTATTTTCACTTGTATAGGTAATCTGTCCCCGCCCCTTCAGCTTGTAGTTTGTCTGTGTCCTTGGATCTCAAGTGAGTCTCCAGTAAGGGAGCACGTAGGAGGTCTTGAGTTTTCATCAGTTTTTCTAACACTGTGTCTTTTGATTGGAGCACTCAAAGCCTGTACTTTTATTCTGATATTTGAGAGCTGTGCTCTTACTGCACTTTGAAATTCTTTTTGTTCTCATTAATATACAATCACATGCAGAACATTATGTTTTCCAGTCTACACCCTTCACCAAGTCCCCGGCAAAAGCCAGTTACAGTCGCTGTCCGTCAGCGTGTACTAAGATGCTGTAGAATCACTACATGTCTTCTCTGTGTTATGCAGCCGTACAAATGACCTCCCAAGTTACACACTATTCATGCTAATCCTAATGCCCCCATTCTTTTTCCCCGCCCTTATTACTCCCTTCCCACAAACCCTCCCCAGTCCCTTTCTTTTTGGTATCTGTTAGACCACTCTCGGGTTCTGTGAGTCTGCTGCTGTCTTTTCCTTCAGTTTTTCTTTGTTATCATACTCCACACAAGAGTGAAATCATTTGGTACATGTATTTCTCCTCCTTGAATATTTGACTGAGCATAATAACCTCTAGCTCCATCCACGTTATTGCAAATGATAGGATTTGTTTTCTTCTTATGGCTGCCTACTGCACTTTTTAAACTGGATTTCATTCTTCATTTTTGTTTGTAGTTTCGCTATGTGCTTTCACCATTGCTCTCCTGGTTATGAGCAGTAGCTATGTGTTAATCGATATGTACCTATATCTATCTATCTGTCTGTCTATCTATTTATCAATCAATCAATCAATCATCTTTTTGTCTGCCCATCTGTCCTTGTGTACAGAACAGTTAACCATATGTCCTATATCACTTTCCTACACTATGCTTCCAAAAATCCTGCAAAGTATCTAGGCTGTAGAGAGAGCACTGGGTTCACCGAGACACTTGCAGGTCGAGTCGGCCGCGTGTACCTACAAAACCAGGACATTTTTGTGCCGGGACTTGAACCCGTGTCTCTATCCTCTGTCCTCTTTCATCTCCTTCTAACTTACTGTCTGTATTTAGCCACATTCTTTGACTAAGTGCTCCCTGAAGACCACAAGTATCATTCCTCTGGGCCTGTTGTCACGAGAAAAGTTAACTTGTTCTTTGCTCACCACCATGTTTGAAGTACATCAGCGTGATCTCCGCCGATAGGACGGAGGGTCAAATAAAAAGGAACACCAATTTCTAGATAGGTGAAGTTGGGAACTAAGAGTGTATTGTGGGGTGACGTGTTTATTTGAGTGTCCAAACTTCCCTCTTTAGGTAGTTATTAGATCTTCACATTCGTGAACATCATAAAACCCAGTGATTTCAAAGGCCCAGATGCTTATTATTACAGCAACTCAGTTGTCGAGGTGAGAGAAAATGAGAAGTATGTTGCTGCACCACTAAATCAATGGCTGGGAACGGCTGAAACTAAACATAAAGAATTCACGGAGGCCAGATAGGGCTATTTTCTTCTGACTGTATCAGGGGACTCAAACAGAATTCATTTGTTTGATTGTTTGTTTTTCAGTTTCACTCGTGTAGCGTATTTGTCCACACACCTTCGGCTTGTAGTTTGTCTGTGTCCTTGGATCTCAAGTGAGTCTCCTGTAAGTAAGCACGTAGGTGTCTTGAGTTTTCATCCCTTCTTTTAACCCTGTGTCTTTTGTTTGCTGCACTCAGTGCCTGACCTTTTATTCTGATGATTCAGAGCTGTGCACTTATTGCACTTAAAGAATATTTTTTATCATTCAGCTTAAATCACTTGAAGAACATTATGTTTACTATGCTCCCCCCTTCACCAAGTACCCCTGAAAAACCTCTTCAGTCGCTGTCGATCTGCGTAGTTGGATGCTGTAGACCCCTTCACCATGTCCGTCCCCACAGACCCCGTTACAGTCGCTGACCATCAGTGAGTAGTAAGATGCTATATGATCTCTACTACCCTTCTCTGTGTTGTACAGCACTCCCCATGCCCCCTCGACCCCAAGCATTATACATGCTAAAACTAATGCCCCCATTCTTTCTCCTCACACTTATTCCTCCCTTCAGACCCACCCTGCCCAGTCCTTTTCCCTTTGGTAACTTTTAGTCAACTCTCGGGTTCTGTGAGTCTGCTGCTGTTTTTTTCCTTCAGTTTTTCTTTGTTGTTATACTCCACACATGAGTGAAAACACTTGGTACTTGTCTTTCTCGGCCTGGCCTATTTCTCTGAACATACTACCGTCTAGCTCCATCCAGGTCATTGCAAATGGTAGGATTTGTTTTCTTCTTAAGGCTGCTTACTGCACTTTTTAAACTGGATTTCATTCTTCCTTTTTGTTTGTAGTTTAGCTATGTTATTCACCATTCATCTCCTGGTTATGAAAAATAGCTTTGTGTCAATCGATATGTATTTGTATCTATCTATCTAATTGTCTGTCTGTCTATCTATGTATCTATGTATGTATATATGTATGTATGTATGTATGTATCTATCTATCTATCTATCTTCCGATCATCTATCTATGATGTCTATCATCTATCAATCTCTGTACCTATCTATCTATCTTTCTTCTGTCATCTGTGTACCTATCTATCTATGAATCAATCATCTTTTTGTCTGCCCATCTATCCTTCTGTACAGAAGAGTTAACAACATAGCCTATGTCTCTTCCCTACATTATGCTTCCAGAAATCTTGCAAGGTAACTAAGCCATAAGGAGAGCACTGTTTTCACCGATACCCTTTCAGGTAGAGTCAGCCGCGTGTGCTTACAAAACCAGTAAATGGAGGTGAAAGGACTTGAACCTGTATCTCTGTCCTCTGTCCTCTTATACTTCCTGCTCGCTTGGTGACTTTATTTAGCCACATTCAGTGAGTAAGTGATCCCTGAAGACCACAAGTATCCTTCGTCTGGTCCGGTTGTCGAAAGAAAAGTGTACTTGGTTCTTTGCACACCACCATGTTTGAGGGACATCGGCGTGATCACTGCTGATAGGTGCAGGGACAAATATAAAGGAACACCTATTTCTGGACAGGAGCAGTTGGGAACAAAGAGTGTGTTGTGGAGTGAAGTGTTTATTTGAGGGTCCAAACTTCCCTCCTTAGGTGGTTATTACTTCTTTACATTCGTGAACATCATAAAAAGAATTGATTTTAAAAGCCCAGACGCATATTATTACAGCAATTCATTTGTTGAGGTGAGAGGAAATGAGAAGGAACTTGCTGCACCACTAAATCTATGCCTGAGCACTGCTGAAATCAAACAAAACGAATTCACGGTGGCTAGATTGGGCTATTTTCTACTGACTCTCTCTGGGGACTCCAACAGAATTCATTTGTCTGTTTGTTTCTTATTTTCACTTGTATAGGTAATCTGTCCCCGCCCCTTCAGCTTGTAGTTTGTCTGTGTCCTTGGATCTCAAGTGAGTCTCCAGTAAGGGAGCACGTAGGAGGTCTTGAGTTTTCATCAGTTTTTCTAACACTGTGTCTTTTGATTGGAGCACTCAAAGCCTGTACTTTTATTCTGATATTTGAGAGCTGTGCTCTTACTGCACTTTGAAATTCTTTTTGTTCTCATTAATATACAATCACATGCAGAACATTATGTTTTCCAGTCTACACCCTTCACCAAGTCCCCGGCAAAAGCCAGTTACAGTCGCTGTCCGTCAGCGTGTACTAAGATGCTGTAGAATCACTACATGTCTTCTCTGTGTTATGCAGCCGTACAAATGACCTCCCAAGTTACACACTATTCATGCTAATCCTAATGCCCCCATTCTTTTTCCCCGCCCTTATTACTCCCTTCCCACAAACCCTCCCCAGTCCCTTTCTTTTTGGTATCTGTTAGACCACTCTCGGGTTCTGTGAGTCTGCTGCTGTCTTTTCCTTCAGTTTTTCTTTGTTATCATACTCCACACAAGAGTGAAATCATTTGGTACATGTATTTCTCCTCCTTGAATATTTGACTGAGCATAATAACCTCTAGCTCCATCCACGTTATTGCAAATGATAGGATTTGTTTTCTTCTTATGGCTGCCTACTGCACTTTTTAAACTGGATTTCATTCTTCATTTTTGTTTGTAGTTTCGCTATGTGCTTTCACCATTGCTCTCCTGGTTATGAGCAGTAGCTATGTGTTAATCGATATGTACCTATATCTATCTATCTGTCTGTCTATCTATTTATCAATCAATCAATCAATCAATCATCTTTTTGTCTGCCCATCTGTCCTTGTGTACAGAACAGTTAACCATATGTCCTATATCACTTTCCTACACTATGCTTCCAAAAATCCTGCAAAGTATCTAGGCTGTAGAGAGAGCACTGGGTTCACCGAGACACTTGCAGGTCGAGTCGGCCGCGTGTACCTACAAAACCAGGACATTTTTGTGCCGGGACTTGAACCCGTGTCTCTATCCTCTGTCCTCTTTCATCTCCTTCTAACTTACTGTCTGTATTTAGCCACATTCTTTGACTAAGTGCTCCCTGAAGACCACAAGTATCATTCCTCTGGGCCTGTTGTCACGAGAAAAGTAAACTTGTTCTTTGCTCACCACCATGTTTGAAGGACATCAGCGTGATCTCCGCCGATAGGACGGAGGGTCAAATAAAAAGGAACACCAATTTCTAGATAGGTGAAGTTGGGAACTAAGAGTGTATTGTGGGGTGACGTGTTTATTTGAGTGTCCAAACTTCCCTCTTTAGGTAGTTATTAGATCTTCACATTCGTGAACATCATAAAACCCAGTGATTTCAAAGGCCCAGATGCTTATTATTACAGCAACTCAGTTGTCGAGGTGAGAGAAAATGAGAAGTATGTTGCTGCACCACTAAATCAATGGCTGGGAACGGCTGAAACTAAACATAAAGAATTCACGGAGGCCAGATAGGGCTATTTTCTTCTGACTGTATCAGGGGACTCAAACAGAATTCATTTGTTTGATTGTTTGTTTTTCAGTTTCACTCGTGTAGCGTATTTGTCCACACACCTTCGGCTTGTAGTTTGTCTGTGTCCTTGGATCTCAAGTGAGTCTCCTGTAAGTAAGCACGTAGGTGTCTTGAGTTTTCATCCCTTCTTTTAACCCTGTGTCTTTTGTTTGCTGCACTCAGTGCCTGACCTTTTATTCTGATGATTCAGAGCTGTGCACTTATTGCACTTAAAGAATATTTTTTATCATTCAGCTTAAATCACTTGAAGAACATTATGTTTACTATGCTCCCCCCTTCACCAAGTACCCCTGAAAAACCTCTTCAGTCGCTGTCGATCTGCGTAGTTGGATGCTGTAGACCCCTTCACCATGTCCGTCCCCACAGACCCCGTTACAGTCGCTGACCATCAGTGAGTAGTAAGATGCTATATGATCTCTACTACCCTTCTCTGTGTTGTACAGCACTCCCCATGCCCCCTCGACCCCAAGCATTATACATGCTAAAACTAATGCCCCCATTCTTTCTCCTCACACTTATTCCTCCCTTCAGACCCACCCTGCCCAGTCCTTTTCCCTTTGGTAACTTTTAGTCAACTCTCGGGTTCTGTGAGTCTGCTGCTGTTTTTTTCCTTCAGTTTTTCTTTGTTGTTATACTCCACACATGAGTGAAAACACTTGGTACTTGTCTTTCTCGGCCTGGCCTATTTCTCTGAACATACTACCGTCTAGCTCCATCCAGGTCATTGCAAATGGTAGGATTTGTTTTCTTCTTAAGGCTGCTTACTGCACTTTTTAAACTGGATTTCATTCTTCCTTTTTGTTTGTAGTTTAGCTATGTTATTCACCATTCATCTCCTGGTTATGAAAAATAGCTTTGTGTCAATCGATATGTATTTGTATCTATCTATCTAATTGTCTGTCTGTCTATCTATGTATCTATGTATGTATATATGTATGTATGTATGTATGTATCTATCTATCTATCTATCTTCCGATCATCTATCTATGATGTCTATCATCTATCAATCTCTGTACCTATCTATCTATCTTTCTTCTGTCATCTGTGTACCTATCTATCTATGAATCAATCATCTTTTTGTCTGCCCATCTATCCTTCTGTACAGAAGAGTTAACAACATAGCCTATGTCTCTTCCCTACATTATGCTTCCAGAAATCTTGCAAGGTAACTAAGCCATAAGGAGAGCACTGTTTTCACCGATACCCTTTCAGGTAGAGTCAGCCGCGTGTGCTTACAAAACCAGTAAATGGAGGTGAAAGGACTTGAACCTGTATCTCTGTCCTCTGTCCTCTTATACTTCCTGCTCGCTTGGTGACTTTATTTAGCCACATTCAGTGAGTAAGTGATCCCTGAAGACCACAAGTATCCTTCGTCTGGTCCGGTTGTCGAAAGAAAAGTGTACTTGGTTCTTTGCACACCACCATGTTTGAGGGACATCGGCGTGATCACTGCTGATAGGTGCAGGGACAAATATAAAGGAACACCTATTTCTGGACAGGAGCAGTTGGGAACAAAGAGTGTGTTGTGGAGTGAAGTGTTTATTTGAGGGTCCAAACTTCCCTCCTTAGGTGGTTATTACTTCTTTACATTCGTGAACATCATAAAAAGAATTGATTTTAAAAGCCCAGATGCATATTTTTACAGCAATTCATTTGTTGAGGTGAGAGGAAATGAGAAGGAACTTGCTGCACCACTAAATCTATGCCTGAGCACTGCTGAAACCAAACAAAAAGAATTCACGGTGGCTAGATGGGGCTATTTTCTACTGACTCTCTCTGGGGACTCAAACAGAATTCATTTGTTTGTTTGTTTCTTATTTTCACTTGTATAGGTAATCTGTCCCCGCCCCTTCAGCTTGTAGTTTGTCTGTGTCCTTGGATCTCAAGTGAGTCTCCAGTAAGGGAGCACGTAGGAGGTCTTGAGTTTTCATCAGTTCTTCTAACACTGTGTCTTTTGATTGGAGCACTCAAAGCCTGTACTTTTATACTGATATTTGAGAGCTGTGCTCTTACTGCACTTTGAAATATTTTTTGTTCTCATTAATATACAATCACATGCAGAACATTATGTTTTCCCGTCTACACCCTTCACCAAGTCCCCGGCAAAAGCCAGTTACAGTCGCTGTCCGTCAGCGTGTACTAAGATGCTGTAGAATCACTACATGTCTTCTCTGTGTTATGCAGCCGTACAAATGACCTCCCAAGTTACACACTATTCATGCTAATCCTAATGCCCCCATTCTTTTTCCCCGCCCTTATTACTCCCTTCCCACAAACCCTCCCCAGTCCCTTTCTTTTTGGTATCTGTTAGACCACTCTCGGGTTCTGTGAGTCTGCTGCTGTCTTTTCCTTCAGTTTTTCTTTGTTATCATACTCCACACAAGAGTGAAATCATTTGGTACATGTATTTCTCCTCCTTGAATATTTGACTGAGCATAATAACCTCTAGCTCCATCCACGTTATTGCAAATGATAGGATTTGTTTTCTTCTTATGGCTGCCTACTGCACTTTTTAAACTGGATTTCATTCTTCATTTTTGTTTGTAGTTTCGCTATGTGCTTTCACCATTGCTCTCCTGGTTATGAGCAGTAGCTATGTGTTAATCGATATGTACCTATATCTATCTATCTGTCTGTCTATCTATTTATCAATCAATCAATCAATCAATCATCTTTTTGTCTGCCCATCTGTCCTTGTGTACAGAACAGTTAACCATATGTCCTATATCACTTTCCTACACTATGCTTCCAAAAATCCTGCAAAGTATCTAGGCTGTAGAGAGAGCACTGGGTTCACCGAGACACTTGCAGGTCGAGTCGGCCGCGTGTACCTACAAAACCAGGACATTTTTGTGCCGGGACTTGAACCCGTGTCTCTATCCTCTGTCCTCTTTCATCTCCTTCTAACTTACTGTCTGTATTTAGCCACATTCTTTGACTAAGTGCTCCCTGAAGACCACAAGTATCATTCCTCTGGGCCTGTTGTCACGAGAAAAGTAAACTTGTTCTTTGCTCACCACCATGTTTGAAGGACATCAGCGTGATCTCCGCCGATAGGACGGAGGGTCAAATAAAAAGGAACACCAATTTCTAGATAGGTGAAGTTGGGAGCTAAGAGTGTATTGTGGGGTGACGTGTTTATTTGAGTGTCCAAACTTCCCTCTTTAGGTAGTTATTAGATCTTCACATTCGTGAACATCATAAAACCCAGTGATTTCAAAGGCCCAGATGCTTATTATTACAGCAACTCAGTTGTCGAGGTGAGAGAAAATGAGAAGTATGTTGCTGCACCACTAAATCAATGGCTGGGAACGGCTGAAACTAAACATAAAGAATTCACGGAGGCCGGATAGGGCTATTTTCTTCTGACTGTATCAGGGGACTCAAACAGAATTCATTTGTTTGATTGTTTGTTTTTCAGTTTCACTCGTGTAGCGTATTTGTCCACACACCTTCGGCTTGTAGTTTGTCTGTGTCCTTGGATCTCAAGTGAGTCTCCTGTAAGTAAGCACGTAGGTGTCTTGAGTTTTCATCCCTTCTTTTAACCCTGTGTCTTTTGTTTGCTGCACTCAGTGCCTGACCTTTTATTCTGATGATTCAGAGCTGTGCACTTATTGCACTTAAAGAATATTTTTTATCATTCAGCTTAAATCACTTGAAGAACATTATGTTTACTATGCTCCCCCCTTCACCAAGGACCCCTGAAAAACCTCTTCAGTCGCTGTCGATCTGCGTAGTTGGATGCTGTAGACCCCTTCACCATGTCCGTCCCCACAGACCCCGTTACAGTCGCTGACCATCAGTGAGTAGTAAGATGCTATATGATCTCTACTAGAATTCTCTCTGTTGTACAGCACTCCCCATGCCCCCTCGACCCCAAGCATTATACATGCTAAAACTAATGCCCCCATTCTTTCTCCTCACACTTATCCCTCCCTTCAGACCCACCCTGCCCAGTCCTTTACCCTTTGGTAACTTTTAGTCAACTCTCGGGTTCTGTGAGTCTGCTGCTGTTTTTTTTCCTTCAGTTTTACTTTGTTGTTATACTCCACACATGAGTGAAAACACTTGGTACTTGTCTTTCTCGGCCTGGCCTATTTCTCTGAACATACTACCGTCTAGCTCCATCCAGGTCATTGCAAATGGTAGGATTTGTTTTCTTCTTAAGGCTGCTTACTGCACTTTTTAAACTGGATTTCATTCTTCCTTTTTGTTTGTAGTTTAGCTATGTTATTCACCATTCAACTCCTGGTTATGGACAATAGCTTTGTGTCAATCGATATGTATTTGCATCTATCTATCTAATTGTCTGTCTGTCTATCTATGTATCTATGTATGTATATATGTATGTATGTATGTATGTATCTATCTATCTATCTATCTTCCTATCATCTATCTATGATGTCTATCATCTATCAATCTCTGTACCTATCTATCTATCTTTCATCTGTCATCTGTGTACCTATCTATCTATGAATCAATCATCTTTTCGTCTGCCCATCTATCCTTCTGTACAGAAGAGTTAACAACATAGCCTATGTCTCTTCCCTACATTATGCTTCCAGAAATCTTGCAAGGTAACTAAGTCATAAGGAGAGCACTGTGTTCACCGATACACTTTCGGGTAGAGTCAGCCGCGTGTGCTTACAAAACCAGTAAATGGAGGTGAAATGACTTGAACCTGTATCTCTGTCCTCTGTCCTCTTATACTTCCTGCTCGCTTGGTGACTTTATTTAGCCACATTCAGTGAGTAAGTGATCCCTGAAAACCACAAGAATCCTTCGTCTTGTCCGGTTGTCGAAAGAAAAGTGTACTTGGTTCTTTGCACACCACCATGTTTGAGGGACATCGGTGTGATCACTGCTGATAGGTGCAGGGACAAATATAAAGGAACACCTATTTCTGGTCAGGAGCAGTTGGGAACAAAGAGTGTGTTGTGGAGTGAAGTGTTTATTTGAGGGTCCAAACTTACCTCCTTAGGTGCTTATTACTTCTTTACATTCGTGAACATCATAAAAAGAATTGATTTTAAAAGCCCAGATGCATATTTTTACAGCAATTCATTTGTTGAGGTGAGAGGAAATGAGAAGGAACTTGCTGCACCACTAAATCTATGCCTGAGCACTGCTGAAACCAAACAAAAAGAATTCACGGTGGCTAGATGGGGCTATTTTCTACTGACTCTCTCTGGGGACTCAAACAGAATTCATTTGTTTGTTTGTTTCTTATTTTCACTTGTATAGGTAATCTGTCCCCGCCCCTTCAGCTTGTAGTTTGTCTGTGTCCTTGGATCTCAAGTGAGTCTCCAGTAAGGGAGCACGTAGGAGGTCTTGAGTTTTCATCAGTTCTTCTAACACTGTGTCTTTTGATTGGAGCACTCAAAGCCTGTACTTTTATACTGATATTTGAGAGCTGTGCTCTTACTGCACTTTGAAATATTTTTTGTTCTCATTAATATACAATCACATGCAGAACATTATGTTTTCCCGTCTACACCCTTCACCAAGTCCCCGGCAAAAGCCAGTTACAGTCGCTGTCCGTCCGCGTGTACTAAGATGCTGTAGAATCACTACATGTCTTCTCTGTGTTATGCAGCCGTACAAATGACCTCCCAAGTTACACACTATTCATGCTAATCCTAATGCCCCCATTCTTTTTCCCCGCCCTTATTACTCCCTTCCCACAAACCCTCCCCAGTCCCTTTCTTTTTGGTATCTGTTAGACCACTCTCGGGTTCTGTGAGTCTGCTGCTGTCTTTTCCTTCAGTTTTTCTTTGTTATCATACTCCACACAAGAGTGAAATCATTTGGTACATGTATTTCTCCTCCTTGAATATTTGACTGAGCATAATAACCTCTAGCTCCATCCACGTTATTGCAAATGATAGGATTTGTTTTCTTCTTATGGCTGCCTACTGCACTTTTTAAACTGGATTTCATTCTTCATTTTTGTTTGTAGTTTCGCTATGTGCTTTCACCATTGCTCTCCTGGTTATGAGCAGTAGCTATGTGTTAATCGATATGTACCTATATCTATCTATCTGTCTGTCTATCTATTTATCAATCAATCAATCAATCATCTTTTTGTCTGCCCATCTGTCCTTGTGTACAGAACAGTTAACCATATGTCCTATATCACTTTCCTACACTATGCTTCCAAAAATCCTGCAAAGTATCTAGGCTGTAGAGAGAGCACTGGGTTCACCGAGACACTTGCAGGTCGAGTCGGCCGCGTGTACCTACAAAACCAGGACATTTTTGTGCCGGGACTTGAACCCGTGTCTCTATCCTCTGTCCTCATTCATCTCCTTCTAACTTACTGTCTGTATTTAGCCACATTCTTTGACTAAGTGCTCCCTGAAGACCACAAGTATCATTCCTCTGGGCCTGTTGTCACGAGAAAAGTTAACTTGTTCGTTGCTCACCACCATGTTTGAAGTACATCAGCGTGATCTCCGCCGATAGGACGGAGGGTCAAATAAAAAGGAACACCAATTTCTAGATAGGTGAAGTTGGGAACTAAGAGTGTATTGTGGGGTGACGTGTTTATTTGAGTGTCCAAACTTCCCTCTTTAGGTAGTTATTAGATCTTCACATTCGTGAACATCATAAAACCCAGTGATTTCAAAGGCCCAGTTGCTTATTATTACAGCAACTCAGTTGTCGAGGTGAGAGAAAATGAGAAGTATGTTGCTGCACCACTAAATCAATGGCTGGGAACGGCTGAAACTAAACATAAAGAATTCACGGAGGCCAGATAGGGCTATTTTCTTCTGACTGTATCAGGGGACTCAAACAGAATTCATTTGTTTGATTGTTTGTTTTTCAGTTTCACTCGTGTAGCGTATTTGTCCACACACCTTCGGCTTGTAGTTTGTCTGTGTCCTTGGATCTCAAGTGAGTCTCCTGTAAGTAAGCACGTAGGTGTCTTGAGTTTTCATCCCTTCTTTTAACCCTGTGTCTTTTGTTTGCTGCACTCAGTGCCTGACCTTTTATTCTGATGATTCAGAGCTGTGCACTTATTGCACTTAAAGAATATTTTTTATCATTCAGCTTAAATCACTTGAAGAACATTATGTTTACTATGCTCCCCCCTTCACCAAGTACCCCTGAAAAACCTCTTCAGTCGCTGTCGATCTGCGTAGTTGGATGCTGTAGACCCCTTCACCATGTCCGTCCCCACAGACCCCGTTACAGTCGCTGACCATCAGTGAGTAGTAAGATGCTATATGATCTCTACTACCCTTCTCTGTGTTGTACAGCACTCCCCATGCCCCCTCGACCCCAAGCATTATACATGCTAAAACTAATGCCCCCATTCTTTCTCCTCACACTTATTCCTCCCTTCAGACCCACCCTGCCCAGTCCTTTTCCCTTTGGTATCTTTTAGTCAACTCTCGGGTTCTGTGAGTCTGCTGCTGTTTTTTTCCTTCAGTTTTTCTTTGTTGTTATACTCCACACATGAGTGAAAACACTTGGTACTTGTCTTTCTCGGCCTGGCCTATTTCTCTGAACATACTACCGTCTAGCTCCATCCAGGTCATTGCAAATGGTAGGATTTGTTTTCTTCTTAAGGCTGCTTACTGCACTTTTTAAACTGGATTTCATTCTTCCTTTTTGTTTGTAGTTTAGCTATGTTATTCACCATTCATCTCCTGGTTATGAAAAATAGCTTTGTGTCAATCGATATGTATTTGTATCTATCTATCTAATTGTCTGTCTGTCTATCTATGTATCTATGTATGTATATATGTATGTATGTATGTATGTATCTATCTATCTATCTATCTTCCGATCATCTATCTATGATGTCTATCATCTATCAATCTCTGTACCTATCTATCTATCTTTCTTCTGTCATCTGTGTACCTATCTATCTATGAATCAATCATCTTTTTGTCTGCCCATCTATCCTTCTGTACAGAAGAGTTAACAACATAGCCTATGTCTCTTCCCTACATTATGCTTCCAGAAATCTTGCAAGGTAACTAAGCCATAAGGAGAGCACTGTTTTCACCGATACCCTTTCAGGTAGAGTCAGCCGCGTGTGCTTACAAAACCAGTAAATGGAGGTGAAAGGACTTGAACCTGTATCTCTGTCCTCTGTCCTCTTATACTTCCTGCTCGCTTGGTGACTTTATTTAGCCACATTCAGTGAGTAAGTGATCCCTGAAGACCACAAGTATCCTTCGTCTGGTCCGGTTGTCGAAAGAAAAGTGTACTTGGTTCTTTGCACACCACCATGTTTGAGGGACATCGGCGTGATCACTGCTGATAGGTGCAGGGACAAATATAAAGGAACACCTATTTCTGGACAGGAGCAGTTGGGAACAAAGAGTGTGTTGTGGAGTGAAGTGTTTATTTGAGGGTCCAAACTTCACTCCTTAGGTGGTTATTACTTCTTTACATTCGTGAACATCATAAAAAGAATTGATTTTAAAAGCCCAGATGCATATTTTTACAGCAATTCATTTGTTGAGGTGAGAGGAAATGTGAAGGAACTTGCTGCACCACTAAATCTATGCCTGAGCACTGCTGAAACCAAACAAAAAGAATTCACGGTGGCTAGATGGGGCTATTTTCTACTGACTCTCTCTGGGGACTCAAACAGAATTCATTTGTTTGTTTGTTTCTTATTTTCACTTGTATAGGTAATCTGTCCCCGCCCCTTCAGCTTGTAGTTTGTCTGTGTCCTTGGATCTCAAGTGAGTCTCCAGTAAGGGAGCACGTAGGAGGTCTTGAGTTTTCATCAGTTCTTCTAACACTGTGTCTTTTGATTGGAGCACTCAAAGCCTGTACTTTTATACTGATATTTGAGAGCTGTGCTCTTACTGCACTTTGAAATATTTTTTGTTCTCATTAATATACAATCACATGCAGAACATTATGTTTTCCCGTCTACACCCTTCACCAAGTCCCCGGCAAAAGCCAGTTACAGTCGCTGTCCGTCCGCGTGTACTAAGATGCTGTAGAATCACTACATGTCTTCTCTGTGTTATGCAGCCGTACAAATGACCTCCCAAGTTACACACTATTCATGCTAATCCTAATGCCCCCATTCTTTTTCCCCGCCCTTATTACTCCCTTCCCACAAACCCTCCCCAGTCCCTTTCTTTTTGGTATCTGTTAGACCACTCTCGGGTTCTGTGAGTCTGCTGCTGTCTTTTCCTTCAGTTTTTCTTTGTTATCATACTCCACACAAGAGTGAAATCATTTGGTACATGTATTTCTCCTCCTTGAATATTTGACTGAGCATAATAACCTCTAGCTCCATCCACGTTATTGCAAATGATAGGATTTTTTTTCTTCTTATGGCTGCCTACTGCACTTTTTAAACTGGATTTCATTCTTCATTTTGTTTGTAGTTTCGCTATGTGCTTTCACCATTGCTCTCCTGGTTATGAGCAGTAGCTATGTGTTAATCGATATGTACCTATATCTATCTATCTGTCTGTCTATCTATTTATCAATCAATCAATCAATCATCTTTTTGTCTGCCTATCTGTCCTTGTGTACAGAACAGTTAACCATATGTCCTATATCACTTTCCTACACTATGCTTCCAAAAATCCTGCAAAGTATCTAGGCTGTAGAGAGAGCACTGGGTTCACCGAGACACTTGCAGGTCGAGTCGGCCGCGTGTACCTACAAAACCAGGACATTTTTGTGCCGGGACTTGAACCCGTGTCTCTATCCTCTGTCCTCTTTCATCTCCTTCTAACTTACTGTCTGTATTTAGCCACATTCTTTGACTAAGTGCTCCCTGAAGACCACAAGTATCATTCCTCTGGGCCTGTTGTCACGAGAAAAGTTAACTTGTTCTTTGCTCACCACCATGTTTGAAGTACATCAGCGTGATCTCCGCCGATAGGACGGAGGGTCAAATAAAAAGGAACACCAATTTCTAGATAGGTGAAGTTGGGAACTAAGAGTGTATTGTGGGGTGACGTGTTTATTTGAGTGTCCAAACTTCCCTCTTTAGGTAGTTATTAGATCTTCACATTCGTGAACATCATAAAACCCAGTGATTTCAAAGGCCCAGTTGCTTATTATTACAGCAACTCAGTTGTCGAGGTGAGAGAAAATGAGAAGTATGTTGCTGCACCACTAAATCAATGGCTGGGAACGGCTGAAACTAAACATAAAGAATTCACGGAGGCCAGATAGTGCTATTTTCTTCTGACTGTATCAGGGGACTCAAACAGAATTCATTTGTTTGATTGTTTGTTTTTCAGTTTCACTCGTGTAGCGTATTTGTCCACACACCTTCGGCTTGTAGTTTGTCTGTGTCCTTGGATCTCAAGTGAGTCTCCTGTAAGTAAGCACGTAGGTGTCTTGAGTTTTCATCCCTTCTTTTAACCCTGTGTCTTTTGTTTGCTGCACTCAGTGCCTGACCTTTTATTCTGATGATTCAGAGCTGTGCACTTATTGCACTTAAAGAATATTTTTTATCATTCAGCTTAAATCACTTGAAGAACATTATGTTTACTATGCTCCCCCCTTCACCAAGTACCCCTGAAAAACCTCTTCAGTCGCTGTCGATCTGCGTAGTTGGATGCTGTAGACCCCTTCACCATGTCCGTCCCCACAGACCCCGTTACAGTCGCTGACCATCAGTGAGTAGTAAGATGCTATATGATCTCTACTAGCCTTCTCTGTGTTGTACAGCACTCCCCATGCCCCCTCGACCCCAAGCATTATACATGCTAAAACTAATGCCCCCATTCTTTCTCCTCACACTTATTCCTCCCTTCAGACCCACCCTGCCCAGTCCTTTTCCCTTTGGTAACTTTTAGTCAACTCTCGGGTTCTGTGAGTCTGCTGCTGTTTTTTTCCTTCAGTTTTTCTATGTTGTTATACTCCACACATGAGTGAAAACACTTGGTACTTGTCTTTCTCGGCCTGGCCTATTTCTCTGAACATACTACCGTCTAGCTCCATCCAGGTCATTGCAAATGGTAGGATTTGTTTTCTTCTTAAGGCTGCTTACTGCACTTTTTAAACTGGATTTCATTCTTCCTGTTTGTTTGTAGTTTAGCGATGTTATTCACCATTCAACTCCTGGTTATGAACAATAGCTTTGTGTCAATCGATATGTATTTGTATCTATCTATCTAATTGTCTGTCTATCTATGTGTCTATGTATGTATGTATGTATGTATGTATGTATCTATCTATCTATCTATCTTCCTATCATCTATCTATGATGTCTATCATCTATCAATCTCTGTACCTATCTATCTATCTTTCATCTGTCATCTGTGTACCTATCTATCTATGAATCAATCATCTTTTTGTCTGCCCATCTATCCTTCTGTACAGAAGAGTTAACAACATAGCCTATGTCTCTTCCCTACATTATGATTCCAGAAATCTTGCAAGGTAACTAAGCCATAAGGAGAGCACTGTATTCACCGATACCCTTTCAGGTAGAGTCAGCCGCGTGTGCTTACAAAACCAGTAAATGGAGGTGAAAGGACTTGAACCTGTATCTCTGTCCTCTGTCCTCTTATACTTCCTGCTCGCTTGGTGACTTTATTTAGCCACATTCAGTGAGTACGTGATCCCTGAAGACCACAAGTATCCTTCGTCTGGTCCGGTTGTCGAAAGAAAAGTGTACTTGGTTCTTTGCACACCACCATGTTTGAATGACATCGGCGTGATCACTGCTGATAGGTGCAGGGACAAATATAAAGGAACACCTATTTCTGGACAGGAGCAGTTGGGAACAAAGAGTGTGTTGTGGAGTGAAGTGTTTATTTGAGGGTCCAAACTTCCCTCCTTAGGTGGTTATTACTTCTTTACATTGGTGAACATCATAAAAAGAATTGATTTTAAAAGCCCAGACGCATATTATTACAGCAATTCATTTGTTGAGGTGAGAGGAAATGAGAAGGAACTTGCTGCACCACTAAATCTATGCCTGAGCACTGCTGAAATCAAACAAAATAATTCACGGTGGCTAGATTGATCTATTTTCTACTGACTCTCTCTGGGGACTCAAACAGAATTCATTTGTTTGTTTGTTTCTTATTTTCACTTGTATAGGTAATCTGTCCCCGCCCCTTCAGCTTGTAGTTTGTCTGTGTCCTTGGATCTCAAGTGAGTCTCCAGTAAGGGAGCACGTAGGAGGTCTTGAGTTTTCATCAGTTCTTCTAACACTGTGTCTTTTGATTGGAGCATTCAAAGCCTGTACTTTTATTCTGATATTTGAGAGCTGTGCTCTTACTGCACTTTGAAATATTTTTTGTTCTCATTAATATACAATCACATG
The DNA here is from genome assembly GCF_030020395.1 of Manis pentadactyla. Classification (NCBI taxonomy): domain Eukaryota; kingdom Metazoa; phylum Chordata; class Mammalia; order Pholidota; family Manidae; genus Manis; species Manis pentadactyla. The sequence continues at coordinate 21,331 of NW_026645130.1, forward strand.
CAGAACATTATGTTTTCCTGTCTACACCCTTCACCAAGTCCCCGGCAAAAGCCAGTTACAGTCGCTGTCCGTCCGCGTGTACTAAGATGCTGTAGAATCACTACATGTCTTCTCTGTGTTATGCAGCCGTACAAATGACCTCCCAAGTTACACACTATTCATGCTAATCCTAATGCCCCCATTCTTTTTCCCCGCCCTTATTACTCCCTTCCCACAAACCCTCCCCAGTCCCTTTCTTTTTGGTATCTGTTAGACCACTCTCGGGTTGTGTGAGTCTGCTGCTGTCTTTTCCTTCAGTTTTTCTTTGTTATCATACTCCACACAAGAGTGAAATCATTTGGTACATGTATTTCTCCTCCTTGAATATTTGACTGAGCATAATAACCTCTAGCTCCATCCACGTTATTGCAAATGATAGGATTTGTTTTCTTCTTATGGCTGCCTACTGCACTTTTTAAACTGGATTTCATTCTTCATTTTTGTTTGTAGTTTCGCTATGTGCTTTCACCATTGCTCTCCTGGTTATGAGCAGTAGCTATGTGTTAATCGATATGTACCTATATCTATCTATCTGTCTGTCTATCTATTTATCAATCAATCAATCAATCAATCATCTTTTTGTCTGCCCATCTGTCCTTGTGTACAGAACAGTTAACCATATGTCCTATATCACTTTCCTACACTATGCTTCCAAAAATCCTGCAAAGTATCTAGGCTGTAGAGAGAGCACTGGGTTCACCGAGACACTTGCAGGTCGAGTCGGCCGCGTGTACCTACAAAACCAGGACATTTTTGTGCCGGGACTTGAACCCGTGTCTCTATCCTCTGTCCTCTTTCATCTCCTTCTAACTTACTGTCTGTATTTAGCCACATTCTTTGACTAAGTGCTCCCTGAAGACCACAAGTATCATTCCTCTGGGCCTGTTGTCACGAGAAAAGTAAACTTGTTCTTTGCTCACCACCATGTTTGAAGGACATCAGCGTGATCTCCGCCGATAGGACGGAGGGTCAAATAAAAAGGAACACCAATTTCTAGATAGGTGAAGTTGGGAGCTAAGAGTGTATTGTGGGGTGACGTGTTTATTTGAGTGTCCAAACTTCCCTCTTTAGGTAGTTATTAGATCTTCACATTCGTGAACATCATAAAACCCAGTGATTTCAAAGGCCCAGATGCTTATTATTACAGCAACTCAGTTGTCGAGGTGAGAGAAAATGAGAAGTATGTTGCTGCACCACTAAATCAATGGCTGGGAACGGCTGAAACTAAACATAAAGAATTCACGGAGGCCGGATAGGGCTATTTTCTTCTGACTGTATCAGGGGACTCAAACAGAATCCATTTGTTTGATTGTTTGTTTTTCAGTTTCACTCGTGTAGCGTATTTGTCCACACACCTTCGGCTTGTAGTTTGTCTGTGTCCTTGGATCTCAAGTGAGTCTCCTGTAAGTAAGCACGTAGGTGTCTTGAGTTTTCATCCCTTCTTTTAACCCTGTGTCTTTTGTTTGCTGCACTCAGTGCCTGACCTTTTATTCTGATGATTCAGAGCTGTGCACTTATTGCACTTAAAGAATATTTTTTATCATTCAGCTTAAATCACTTGAAGAACATTATGTTTACTATGCTCCCCCCTTCACCAAGTACCCCTGAAAAACCTCTTCAGTCGCTGTCGATCTGCGTAGTTGGATGCTGTAGACCCCTTCACCATGTCCGTCCCCACAGACCCCGTTACAGTCGCTGACCATCAGTGAGTAGTAAGATGCTATATGATCTCTACTAGCCTTCTCTCTGTTGTACAGCACTCCCCATGCCCCCTCGACCCCAAGCATTATACATGCTAAAACTAATGCCCCCATTCTTTCTCCTCACACTTATCCCTCCCTTCAGACCCACCCTGCCCAGTCCTTTACCCTTTGGTAACTTTTAGTCAACTCTCGGGTTCTGTGAGTCTGCTGCTGTTTTTTTTCCTTCAGTTTTACTTTGTTGTTATACTCCACACATGAGTGAAAACACTTGGTACTAGTCTTTCTCGGCCTGGCCTATTTCTCTGAACATACTACCGTCTAGCTCCATCCAGGTCATTGCAAATGGTAGGATTTGTTTTCTTCTTAAGGCTGCTTACTGCACTTTTTAAACTGGATTTCATTCTTCCTTTTTGTTTGTAGTTTAGCTATGTTATTCACCACTCAACTCCTGGTTATGGACAATAGCTTTGTGTCAATCGATATGTATTTGCATCTATCTATCTAATTGTCTGTCTGTCTATCTATGTATCTATGTATGTATATATGTATGTATGTATGTATGTATCTATCTATCTATCTATCTTCCTATCACCTATCTATGATGTCTATCATCTATCAATCTCTGTACCTATCTATCTATCTTTCATCTTTTATCTGTGTACCTATCTATCTATGAATCAACCATCTTTTTGTCTGCCCATCTATCCTTCTGTACAGAACAGTTAACAACATAGCCTATGTCTCTTCCCTACATTATGCTTCCAGAAATCTTGCAAGGTAACTAAGCCATAAGGAGAGCACTGTGTTCACCGATACACTTTCAGGTAGAGTCAGCCGCGTGTGCTTACAAAACCAGTAAATGGAGGTGAAAGGACTTGAACCTGTATCTCTGTCCTCTGTCCTCTTATACTTCCTGCTCGCTTGGTGACTTTATTTAGCCACATTCAGTGAGTAAGTGATCCCTGAAAACCACAAGAATCCTTCGTCTTGTCCGGTTGTCGAAAGAAAAGTGTACTTGGTTCTTTGCACACCACCATGTTTGAGGGACATCGGTGTGATCACTGCTGATAGGTGCAGGGACAAATATAAAGGAACACCTATTTCTGGTCAGGAGCAGTTGGGAACAAAGAGTGTGTTGTGGAGTGAAGTGTTTATTTGAGGGTCCAAACTTACCTCCTTAGGTGCTTATTACTTCTTTACATTCGTGAACATCATAAAAAGAATTGATTTTAAAAGCCCAGACGCATATTTTTACAGCAATTCATTTGTTGAGGTGAGAGGAAATGAGAAGGAACTTGCTGCACCACTAAATCTATGCCTGAGCACTGCTGAAATCAAACAAAACGAATTCACGGTGGCTAGATTGGGCTATTTTCTACTGACTCTCTCTGGGGACTCAAACAGAATTCATTTGTTTGTTTGTTTCTTATTTTCACTTGTATAGGTAATCTGTCCCCGCCCCTTCAGCTTGTAGTTTGTCTGTGTCCTTGGATCTCAAGTGAGTCTCCAGTAAGGGAGCACGTAGGAGGTCTTGAGTTTTCATCAGTTCTTCTAACACTGTGTCTTTTGATTGGAGCACTCAAAGCCTGTACTTTTATTCTGATATTTGAGAGCCGTGCTCTTACTGCACTTTGAAATTCTTTTTGTTCTCATTAATATACAATCACATGCAGAACATTATGTTTTCCCGTCTACACCCTTCACCAAGTCCCCGGCAAAAGCCAGTTACAGTCGCTGTCCGTCAGCGTGTACTAAGATGCTGTAGAATCACTACATGTCTTCTCTGTGTTATGCAGCCGTACAAATGACCTCCCAAGTTACACACTATTCATGCTAATCCTAATGCCCCCATTCTTTTTCCCCGCCCTTATTACTCCCTTCCCACAAACCCTCCCCAGTCCCTTTCTTTTTGGTATCTGTTAGACCACTCTCGGGTTCTGTGAGTCTGCTGCTGTCTTTTCCTTCAGTTTTTCTTTGTTATCATACTCCACACAAGAGTGAAATCATTTGGTACATGTATTTCTCCTCCTTGAATATTTGACTGAGCATAATAACCTCTAGCTCCATCCAGGTTATTGCAAATGATAGAATTTGTTTTCTTCTTATGGCTGCCTACTGCACTTTTTAAACTGGATTTCATGCTTCATTTTTGTTTGTAGTATCGCTTTGTGCTTTCACCATTGCTCTCCTGGTTATGAGCAGTAGCTATGTGTTAATCGATATGTACCTATATCTATCTATCTGTCTGTCTATCTATTTATCAATCAATCAATCAATCAATCATCTTTTTGTCTGCCCATCTGTCCTTGTGTACAGAACAGTTAACCATATGTCCTATATCACTTTCCTACACTATGCTTCCAAAAATCCTGCAAAGTATCTAGGCTGTAGAGAGAGCACTGGGTTCACCGAGACACTTGCAGGTCGAGTCGGCCGCGTGTACCTACAAAACCAGGACATTTTTGTGCCGGGACTTGAACCCGTGTCTCTATCCTCTGTCCTCTTTCATCTCCTTCTAACTTACTGTCTGTATTTAGCCACATTCTTTGACTAAGTGCTCCCTGAAGACCACAAGTATCATTCCTCTGGGCCTGTTGTCACGAGAAAAGTAAACTTGTTCTTTGCTCACCACCATGTTTGAAGGACATCAGCGTGATCTCCGCCGATAGGACGGAGGGTCAAATAAAAAGGAACACCAATTTCTAGATAGGTGAAGTTGGGAGCTAAGAGTGTATTGTGGGGTGACGTGTTTATTTGAGTGTCCAAACTTCCCTCTTTAGGTAGTTATTAGATCTTCACATTCGTGAACATCATAAAACCCAGTGATTTCAAAGGCCCAGATGCTTATTATTACAGCAACTCAGTTGTCGAGGTGAGAGAAAATGAGAAGTATGTTGCTGCACCACTAAATCAATGGCTGGGAACGGCTGAAACTAAACATAAAGAATTCACGGAGGCCGGATAGGGCTATTTTCTTCTGACTGTATCAGGGGACTCAAACAGAATTCATTTGTTTGATTGTTTGTTTTTCAGTTTCACTCGTGTAGCGTATTTGTCCACACACCTTCGGCTTGTAGTTTGTCTGTGTCCTTGGATCTCAAGTGAGTCTCCTGTAAGTAAGCACGTAGGTGTCTTGAGTTTTCATCCCTTCTTTTAACCCTGTGTCTTTTGTTTGCTGCACTCAGTGCCTGACCTTTTATTCTGATGATTCAGAGCTGTGCACTTATTGCACTTAAAGAATATTTTTTATCATTCAGCTTAAATCACTTGAAGAACATTATGTTTACTATGCTCACCCCTTCACCAAGTACCCCTGAAAAACCTCTTCAGTCGCTGTCGATCTGCGTAGTTGGATGCTGTAGACCCCTTCACCATGTCCCTCCCAACAGACCCCGTTACAGTCGCTGACCATCAGTGAGTAGTAAGATGCTATATGATCTCTACTAGCCTTCTCTGTGTTGTACAGCACTCCCCATGCCCCCTCGACCCCAAGCATTATACATGCTAAAACTAATGCCCCCATTCTTTCTCCTCACACTTATCCCTCCCTTCAGACCCAACCTGCCCAGTCCTTTTCCCTTTGGTAACTTTTAGTCAACTCTCGGGTTCTGTGAGTCTGCTGCTGTTTTTTTCCTTCAGTTTTTCTTTGTTGTTATACTCCACACATGAGTGAAAACACTTGGTACTTGTCTTTCTCGGCCTGTCCTATTTCTCTGAACATACTACCGTCTAGCTCCATCCAGGTCATTGCAAATGGTAGTATATGTTTTCTTCTTAAGGCTGCTTACTGCACATTTTAAACTGGATTTCATTCTTCCTTTTTGTTTGTAGTTTAGCTGTGTTATTCACCATTCAACTCCTGGTTATGGACAATAGCTTTGTGTCAATCGATATTTATTTGTATCTATCTATCTAATTGTCTGTCTGTCTATGTATCTATGTATGTATGTATGTATGTATGTATATGTCTATCTATCTATCTATCTATCTATCTATCTATCTATCTATCTATCTATCTTCCTATCATCTATCTATGATGTCTATCATCTATCAATCTCTGTACCTATCTATCTATCTTTCATCTGTCATCTGTGTACCTATCTATCTATGAATCAATCATCTTATTGTCTGCCCATCTATCCTTCTGTACAGAAGAGTTAACAACATAGCCTATGTCTCTTCCCTACATTATGCTTCCAGAAATCTTGCAAGGTAACTAAGCCATAAGGAGAGCACTGTGTTCACCGATACACTTTCAGGTAGAGTCAGCCGCGTGTGCTTACAAAACCAGTAAATGGAGGTGAAAGGACTTGAACCTGTATCTCTGTCCTCTGTCCTCTTATACTTCCTGCTCGCTTGGTGACTTTATTTAGCCACATTCAGTGAGTAAGTGATCCCTGAAAACCACAAGAATCCTTCGTCTTGTACGGTTGTCGAAAGAAAAGTGTACTTGGTTCTTTGCACACCACCATGTTTGAGGGACATCGGTGTGATCACTGCTGATAGGTGCAGGGACAAATATAAAGGAACACCTATTTCTGGTCAGGAGCAGTTGGGAACAAAGAGTGTGTTGTGGAGTGAAGTGTTTATTTGAGGGTCCAAACTTACCTCCTTAGGTGGTTATTACTTCTTTACATTCGTGAACATCATAAAAAGAATTGATTTTAAAAGCCCAGACGCATATTTTTACAACAATTCATTTGTTGAGGTGAGAGGAAATGAGAAGGAACTTGCTGCACCACTAAATCTATGCCTGAGCACTGCTGAAATCAAACAAAACGAATTCACGGTGGCTAGATTGGGCTATTTTCTACTGACTCTCTCTGGGGACTCAAACAGAATTCATTTGTTTGTTTGTTTCTTATTTTCACTTGTATAGGTAATCTGTCCCCGCCCCTTCAGCTTGTAGTTTGTCTGTGTCCTTGGATCTCAAGTGAGTCTCCAGTAAGGGAGCACGTAGGAGGTCTTGAGTTTTCATCAGTTCTTCTAACACTGTGTCTTTTGATTGGAGCACTCAAAGCCTGTACTTTTATTCTGATATTTGAGAGCCGTGCTCTTACTGCACTTTGAAATTCTTTTTGTTCTCATTAATATACAATCACATGCAGAACATTATGTTTTCCAGTCTACACCCTTCACCAAGTCCCCGGCAAAAGCCAGTTACAGTCGCTGTCCGTCAGCGTGTACTAAGATGCTGTAGAATCAGTACATGTCTTCTCTGTGTTATGCAGCCGTACAAATGACCTCCCAAGTTACACACTATTCATGCTAATCCTAATGCCCCCATTCTTTTTCCCCGCCCTTATTACTCCCTTCCCACAAACCCTCCCCAGTCCCTTTCTTTTTGGTATCTGTTAGACCACTCTCGGGTTCTGTGAGTCTGCTGCTGTCTTTTCCTTCAGTTTTTCTTTGTTATCATACTCCACACAAGAGTGAAATCATTTGGTACATGTATTTCTCCTCCTTGAATATTTGACTGAGCATAATAACCTCTAGCTCCATCCACGTTATTGCAAATGATAGGATTTGTTTTCTTCTTATGGCTGCCTACTGCACTTTTTAAACTGGATTTCATTCTTCATTTTTGTTTGTAGTATCGCTTTGTGCTTTCACCATTGCTCTCCTGGTTATGAGCAGTAGCTATGTGTTAATCGATATGTACCTATATCTATCTATCTGTCTGTCTATCTATTTATCAATCAATCAATCAATCAATCATCTTTTTGTCTGCCCATCTGTCCTTGTGTACAGAACAGTTAACCATATGTCCTATATCACTTTCCTACACTATGCTTCCAAAAATCCTGCAAAGTATCTAGGCTGTAGAGAGAGCACTGGGTTCACCGAGACACTTGCAGGTCGAGTCGGCCGCGTGTACCTACAAAACCAGGAAATTTTTGTGCCGGGACTTGAACCCGTGTCTCTATCCACTGTCCTCTTTCATCTCCTTCTAACTTACTGTCTGTATTTAGCCACATTCTTTGACTAAGTGCTCCCTGAAGACCACAAGTATCATTCCTCTGGGCCTGTTGTCACGAGAAAAGTAAACTTGTTCTTTGCTCACCACCATGTTTGAAGGACATCAGCGTGATCTCCGCCGATAGGACGGAGGGTCAAATAAAAAGGAACACCAATTTCTAGATAGGTGAAGTTGGGAGCTAAGAGTGTATTGTGGGGTGACGTGTTTATTTGAGTGTCCAAACTTCCCTCTTTAGGTAGTTATTAGATCTTCACATTCGTGAACATCATAAAACCCAGTGATTTCAAAGGCCCAGATGCTTATTATTACAGCAACTCAGTTGTCGAGGTGAGAGAAAATGAGAAGTATGTTGCTGCACCACTAAATCAATGGCTGGGAACGGCTGAAACTAAACATAAAGAATTCACGGAGGCCGGATAGGGCTATTTTCTTCTGACTCTATCAGGGGACTCAAACAGAATTCATTTGTTTGATTGTTTGTTTTTCAGTTTCACTCGTGTAGCGTATTTGTCCACACACCTTCGGCTTGTAGTTTGTCTGTGTCCTTGGATCTCAAGTGAGTCTCCTGTAAGTAAGCACGTAGGTGTCTTGAGTTTTCATCCCTTCTTTTAACCCTGTGTCTTTTGTTTGCTGCACTCAGTGCCTGACCTTTTATTCTGATGATTCAGAGCTGTGCACTTATTGCACTTAAAGAATTTTTTTTATCATTAAGCTTAAATCACTTGAAGAACATTATGTTTACTATGCTCCCCCCTTCACCAAGTACCCCTGAAAAACCTCTTCAGTCGCTGTCGATCTGCGTAGTTGGATGCTGTAGACCCCTTCACCATGTCCCTCCCCACAGACCCCGTTACAGTCGCTGACCATCAGTGAGTAGTAAGATGCTATATGATCTCTACTAGCCTTCTCTGTGTCGTACAGCACTCCCCATGCCCCCTCGACCCCAAGCATTATACATGCTAAAACTAATGCCCCCATTCTTTCTCCTCACACTTATCCCTCCCTTCAGAACCACCCTGCCCAGTCCTTTTCCCTTTGGTAACTTTTAGTCAACTCTCGGGTTCTGTGAGTCTGCTGCTGTTTTTTTCCTTCAGTTTTTCTTTGTTGTTATACTCCACACATGAGTGAAAACACTTGGTACTTGTCTTTCTCGGCCTGTCCTATTTCTCTGAACATACTACCGTCTAGCTCCATCCAGGTCATTGCAAATGGTAGGATTTGTTTTCTTCTTAAGGCTGCTTACTGCACTTTTTAAATGGATTTCATTCTTCCTTTTTGTTTGTAGTTTAGCTGTGTTATTCACCATTCAACTCCTGGTTATGAAAAATAGCTTTGTGTCAATCGATATGTATTTGTATCTATCTATCTAAATGTCTGTCTGTCTATGTATGTATGTATGTATGTATGTATGTATGTATGTGTCTGTCTATCTATCTATCTATCTATCTATCTATCTATCTATCTATCTTCCTATCATCTATCTATGATGTCTATCATCTATCAATCTCTGTACCTGTCTATCTATCTTTCATCTGTCATCTGTGTACCTATCTATCTATGAATCAATCATCTTTTTGTCTACCCATCTATCCTTCTGTACAGAAGAGTTAACAACATAGCCTATGTCTCTTCCCTACATTATGCTTCCAGAAATCTTGCAAGGTAACTAAGCCATAAGGAGAGCACTGTGTTCACCGTTACCCTTTCAGGTAGAGTCAGCCGCGTGTGCTTACAAAACCAGTAAATGGAGGTGAAAGGACTTGAACCTGTATCTCTGTCCTCTGTCCTCTTATACTTCCTGCTCGCTTGGTGACTTTATTTAGCCACATTCAGTGAGTAAGTGATCCCTGAAGACCACAAGAATCCTTCGTCTTGTCCGGTTGTCGAAAGAAAAGTGTACTTGGTTCTTTGCACACCACCATGATTGAGGGACATCGGTGTGATCACTGCTGATAGGTGCAGGGACAAATATAAAGGAACACCTATTTCTGGTCAGGAGCAGTTGGGAACAAAGAGTGTGTTGTGGAGTGAAGTGTTTATTTGAGGGTCCAAACTTACATCCTTAGGTGGTTATTACTTCTTTACATTCGTGAACATCATAAAAAGAATTGATTTTAAAAGCCCAGACGCATATTATTACACCAATTCATTTGTTGAGGTGAGAGGAAATGAGAAGGAACTTGCTGCACCACTAAATCTATGCCTGAGCACTGCTGAAACCAAACAAAAAGAATTCACGGTGGCTAGATGGGGCTATTTTCTACTGACTCTCTCTGGGGACTCAAACAGAATTCATTTGTTTGTTTGTTTCTTATTTTCACTTGTATAGGTAATCTGTCCCCGCCCCTTCAGCTTGTAGTTTGTCTGTGTCCTTGGATCTCAAGTGAGTCTCCAGTAAGGGAGCACGTAGGAGGTCTTGAGTTTTCATCAGTTCTTCTAACACTGTGTCTTTTGATTGGAGCACTCAAAGCCTGTACTTTTATACTGATATTTGAGAGCTGTGCTCTTACTGCACTTTGAAATATTTTTTGTTCTCATTAATATACAATCACATGCAGAACATTATGTTTTCCCGTCTACACCCTTCACCAAGTCCCCGGCAAAAGCCAGTTACAGTCGCTGTCCGTCAGCGTGTACTAAGATGCTGTAGAATCACTACATGTCTTCTCTGTGTTATGCAGCCTTACAAATGACCTCCCAAGTTACACACTATTCATGCTAATCCTAATGCCCCCATTCTTTTTCCCCGCCCTTATTACTCCCTTCCCACAAACCCTCCCCAGTCCCTTTCTTTTTGGTATCTGTTAGACCACTCTCGGGTTCTGTGAGTCTGCTGCTGTCTTTTCCTTCAGTTTTTCTTTGTTATCATACTCCACACAAGAGTGAAATCATTTGGTACATGTATTTCTCCTCCTTGAATATTTGACTGAGCATAATAACCTCTAGCTCCATCCACGTTATTGCAAATGATAGGATTTGTTTTCTTCTTATGGCTGCCTACTGCACTTTTTAAACTGGATTTCATTCTTCATTTTTGTTTGTAGTTTCGCTATGTGCTTTCACCATTGCTCTCCTGGTTATGAGCAGTAGCTATGTGTTAATCGATATGTACCTATATCTATCTATCTGTCTGTCTATCTATTTATCAATCAATCAATCAATCATCTTTTTGTCTGCCCATCTGTCCTTGTGTACAGAACAGTTAACCATATGTCCTATATCACATTCCTACACTATGCTTCCAAAAATCCTGCAAAGTATCTAGGCTGTAGAGAGAGCACTGGGTTCACCGAGGCACTTGCAGGTCGAGTCGGCCGCGTGTACCTACAAAACCAGGACATTTTTGTGCCGGGACTTGAACCCGTGTCTCTATCCTCTGTCCTCTTTCATCTCCTTCTAACTTACTGTCTGTATTTAGCCACATTCTTTGACTAAGTGCTCCCTGAAGACCACAAGTATCATTCCTCTGGGCCTGTTGTCACGAGAAAAGTTAACTTGTTCTTTGCTCACCACCATGTTTGAAGTACATCAGCGTGATCTCCGCCGATAGGACGGAGGGTCAAATAAAAAGGAACACCAATTTCTAGATAGGTGAAGTTGGGAACTAAGAGTGTATTGTGGGGTGACGTGTTTATTTGAGTGTCCAAACTTCCCTCTTTAGGTAGTTATTAGATCTTCACATTCGTGAACATCATAAAACCCAGTGATTTCAAAGGCCCAGTTGCTTATTATTACAGCAACTCATTTGTCGAGGTGAGAGAAAATGAGAAGTATGTTGCTGCACCACTAAATCAATGGCTGGGAACGGCTGAAACTAAACATAAAGAATTCACGGAGGCCAGATAGGGCTATTTTCTTCTGACTGTATCAGGGGACTCAAACAGAATTCATTTGTTTGATTGTTTGTTTTTCAGTTTCACTCGTGTAGCGTATTTGTCCACACACCTTCGGCTTGTAGTTTGTCTGTGTCCTTGGATCTCAAGTGAGTCTCCTGTAAGTAAGCACGTAGGTGTCTTGAGTTTTCATCCCTTCTTTTAACCCTGTGTCTTTTGTTTGCTGCACTCAGTGCCTGACCTTTTATTCTGATGATTCAGAGCTGTGCACTTATTGCACTTAAAGAATATTTTTTATCATTCAGCTTAAATCACTTGAAGAACATTATGTTTACTATGCTACCCCCTTCACCAAGTACCCCTGAAAAACCTCTTCAGTCGCTGTCGATCTGCGTAGTTGGATGCTGTAGACCCCTTCACCATGTCCGTCCCCACAGACCCCGTTACAGTCGCTGACCATCAGTGAGTAGTAAGATGCTATATGATCTCTACTAGCCTTCTCTGTGTTGTACAGCACTCCCCATGCCCCCTCGACCCCAAGCATTATACATGCTAAAACTAATGCCCCCATTCTTTCTCCTCACACTTATTCCTCCCTTCAGACCCACCCTGCCCAGTCCTTTTCCCTTTGGTAACTTTTAGTCAACTCTCGGGTTCTGTGAGTCTGCTGCTGTTTTTTTTCCTTCAGTTTTACTTTGTTGTTATACTCCACACATGAGTGAAAACACTTGGTACTTGTCTTTCTCGGCCTGGCCTATTTCTCTGAACATACTACCGTCTAGCTCCATCCAGGTCATTGCAAATGGTAGGATTTGTTTTCTTCTTAAGGCTGCTTACTGCACTTTTTAAACTGGATTTCATTCTTCCTTTTTGTTTGTAGTTTAGCTATGTTATTCACCATTCAACTCCTGGTTATGAACAATAGCTTTGTGTCAATCGATATGTATTTGTATCTATCTATCTAATTGTCTGTCTATCTATGTGTCTATGTATGTATGTATGTATGTATGTATGTATGTATCTATCTATCTATCTTCCTATCATCTATCTATGATGTCTATCATCTATCAATCTCTGTACCTATCTATCTATCTTTCATCTGTCATCTGTGTACCTATCTATCTATGAATCAATCATCTTTTTGTCTGCCCATCTATCCTTCTGTACAGAAGAGTTAACAACATAGCCTATGTCTCTTCCCTACATTATGATTCCAGAAATCTTGCAAGGTAACTAAGCCATAAGGAGAGCACTGTATTCACCGATACACTTTCAGGTAGAGTCAGCCACGTGTGCTTACAAAACCAGTAAATGGAGGTGAAAGGACTTGAACCTGTATCTCTGTCCTCTGTCCTCTTATACTTCCTGCTCGCTTGGTGACTTTATTTAGCCACATTCAGTGAGTACGTGATCCCTGAAGACCACAAGTATCCTTCGTCTGGTCCGGTTGTCGAAAGAAAAGTGTACTTGGTTCTTTGCACACCACCATGTTTGAGGGACATCGGCGTGATCACTGCTGATAGGTGCAGGGACAAATATAAAGGAACACCTATTTCTGGACAGGAGCAGTTGGGAACAAAGAGTGTGTTGTGGAGTGAAGTGTTTATTTGAGGGTCCAAACTTCCCTCCTTAGGTGGTTATTACTTCTTTACATTCGTGAACATCATAAAAAGAATTGATTTTAAAAGCCCAGATGCATATTTTTACAGCAATTCATTTGTTGAGGTGAGAGGAAATGAGAAGGAACTTGCTGCACCACTAAATCTATGCCTGAGCACTGCTGAAATCAAACAAAATAATTCACGGTGGCTAGATTGATCTATTTTCTACTGACTCTCTCTGGGGACTCAAACAGAATTCATTTGTTTGTTTGTTTCTTATTTTCACTTGTATAGGTAATCTGTCCCCGCCCCTTCAGCTTGTAGTTTGTCTGTGTCCTTGGATCTCAAGTGAGTCTCCAGTAAGGGAGCATGTAGGAGGTCTTGAGTTTTCATCAGTTCTTCTAACACTGTGTCTTTTGATTGGAGCACTCAAAGCCTGTACTTTTATTCTGATATTTGAGAGCTGTGCTCTTACTGCACTTTGAAATATTTTTTGTTCTCATTAATATACAATCACATGCAGAACATTATGTTTTCCTGTCTACACCCTTCACCAGGTCCCCGGCAAAAGCCAGTTACAGTCGCTGTCCGTCCGCGTGTACTAAGATGCTGTAGAATCACTACATGTCTTCTCTGTGTTATGCAGCCGTACAAATGACCTCCCAAGTTACACACTATTCATGCTAATCCTAATGCCCCCATTCTTTTTCCCCGCCCTTATTACTCCCTTCCCACAAACCCTCCCCAGTCCCTTTCTTTTTGGTATCTGTTAGACCACTCTCGGGTTCTGTGAGTCTGCTGCTGTCTTTTCCTTCAGTTTTTCTTTGTTATCATACTCCACACAAGAGTGAAATCATTTGGTACATGTATTTCTCCTCCTTGAATATTTGACTGAGCATAATAACCTCTAGCTCCATCCACGTTATTGCAAATGATAGGATTTGTTTTCTTCTTATGGCTGCCTACTGCACTTTTTAAACTGGATTTCATTCTTCATTTTTGTTTGTAGTTTCGCTATGTGCTTTCACCATTGCTCTCCTGGTTATGAGCAGTAGCTATGTGTTAATCGATATGTACCTATATCTATCTATCTGTCTGTCTATCTATTTATCAATCAATCAATCAATCAATCATCTTTTTGTCTGCCCATCTGTCCTTGTGTACAGAACAGTTAACCATATGTCCTATATCACTTTCCTACACTATGCTTCCAAAAATCCTGCAAAGTATCTAGGCTGTAGAGAGAGCACTGGGTTCACCGAGACACTTGCAGGTCGAGTCGGCCGCGTGTACCTACAAAACCAGGACATTTTTGTGCCGGGACTTGAACCCGTGTCTCTATCCTCTGTCCTCTTTCATCTCCTTCTAACTTACTGTCTGTATTTAGCCACATTCTTTGACTAAGTGCTCCCTGAAGACCACAAGTATCATTCCTCTGGGCCTGTTGTCACGAGAAAAGTAAACTTGTTCTTTGCTCACCACCATGTTTGAAGGACATCAGCGTGATCTCCGCCGATAGGACGGAGGGTCAAATAAAAAGGAACACCAATTTCTAGATAGGTGAAGTTGGGAGCTAAGAGTGTATTGTGGGGTGACGTGTTTATTTGAGTGTCCAAACTTCCCTCTTTAGGTAGTTATTAGATCTTCACATTCGTGAACATCATAAAACCCAGTGATTTCAAAGGCCCAGATGCTTATTATTACAGCAACTCAGTTGTCGAGGTGAGAGAAAATGAGAAGTATGTTGCTGCACCACTAAATCAATGGCTGGGAACGGCTGAAACTAAACATAAAGAATTCACGGAGGCCGGATAGGGCTATTTTCTTCTGACTGTATCAGGGGACTCAAACAGAATTCATTTGTTTGATTGTTTGTTTTTCAGTTTCACTCGTGTAGCGTATTTGTCCACACACCTTCGGCTTGTAGTTTGTCTGTGTCCTTGGATCTCAAGTGAGTCTCCTGTAAGTAAGCACGTAGGTGTCTTGAGTTTTCATCCCTTCTTTTAACCCTGTGTCTTTTGTTTGCTGCACTCAGTGCCTGACCTTTTATTCTGATGATTCAGAGCTGTGCACTTATTGCACTTAAAGAATATTTTTTATCATTCAGCTTAAATCACTTGAAGAACATTATGTTTACTATGCTCCCCCCTTCACCAAGTACCCCTGAAAAACCTCTTCAGTCGCTGTCGATCTGCGTAGTTGTATGCTGTAGACCCCTTCACCATGTCCCTCCCCACAGACCCCGTTACAGTCGCTGACCATCAGTGAGTAGTAAGATGCTATATGATCTCTACTAGCCTTCTCTGTGTTGTACAGCACTCCCCATGCCCCCTCGACCCCAAGCATTATACATGCTAAAACTAATGCCCCCATTCTTTCTCCTCACACTTATCCCTCCCTTCAGACCCACCCTGCCCAGTCCTTTACCCTTTGGTAACTTTTAGTCAACTCTCGGGTTCTGTGAGTCTGCTGCTGTTTTTTTTCCTTCAGTTTTACTTTGTTGTTATACTCCACACATGAGTGAAAACACTTGGTACTTGTCTTTCTCGGCCTGGCCTATTTCTCTGAACATACTACCGTCTAGCTCCATCCAGGTCATTGCAAATGGTATGATTTGTTTTCATCTTAAGGCTGCTTACTGCACTTTTTAAACTGGATTTCATTCTTCCTTTTTGTTTGTAGTTTAGCTATGTTATTCACCATTCAACTCCTGGTTATGGACAATAGCTTTGTGTCAATCGATATGTATTTGTATCTATCTATCTAATTGTCTGTCTGTCTATCTATGTATCTATGTATGTATATATGTATGTATGTATGTATCTATCTATCTATCTATCTATCTTCCTATCATCTATCTATGATGTCTATCATCTATCAATCTCTGTACCTATCTATCTATCTTTCATCTGTCATCTGTGTACCTATCTATCTATGAATCAATCATCTTTTCGTCTGCCCATCTATCCTTCTGTACAGAAGAGTTAACAACATAGCCTATGTATCTTCCCTACATTATGCTTCCAGAAATCTTGCAAGGTAACTAAGCCATAAGGAGAGCACTGTGTTCACCGATACACTTTCGGGTAGAGTCAGACGCGTGTGCTTACAAAACCAGTAAATGGAGGTGAAATGACTTGAACCTGTATCTCTGTCCTCTGTCCTCTTATACTTCCTGCTCGCTTGGTGACTTTATTTAGCCACATTCAGTGAGTAAGTGATCCCTGAAAACCACAAGAATCCTTCGTCTTGTCCGGTTGTCGAAAGAAAAGTGTACTTGGTTCTTTGCACACCACCATGTTTGAGGGACATCGGTGTGATCACTGCTGATAGGTGCAGGGACAAATATAAAGGAACACCTATTTCTGGTCAGGAGCAGTTGGGAACAAAGAGTGTGTTGTGGAGTGAAGTGTTTATTTGAGGGTCCAAACTTACCTCCTTAGGTGGTTATTACTTCTTTACATTCGTGAACATCATAAAAAGAATTGATTTTAAAAGCCCAGACGCATATTTTTACAGCAATTCATTTGTTGAGGTGAGAGGAAATGAGAAGGAACTTGCTGCACCACTAAATCTATGCCTGAGCACTGCTGAAATCAAACAAAACGAATTCACGGTGGCTAGATTGGGCTATTTTCTACTGACTCTCTCTGGGGACTCAAACAGAATTCATTTGTTTGTTTGTTTCTTATTTTCACTTGTACAGGTAATCTGTCCCTGCCCCTTCAGCTTGTAGTTTGTCTGTGTCCTTGGATCTCAAGTGAGTCTCCAGTAAGGGAGCACGTAGGAGGTCTTGAGTTTTCATCAGTTCTTCTAACACTGTGTCTTTTGATTGGAGCACTCAAAGCCTGTACTTTTATTCTGATATTTGAGAGCCGTGCTCTTACTGCACTTTGAAATTCTTTTTGTTCTCATTAATATACAATCACATGCAGAACATTATGTTTTCCCGTCTACACCCTTCACCAAGTCCCCGGCAAAAGCCAGTTACAGTCGCTGTCCGTCAGCGTGTACTAAGATGCTGTAGAATCACTACATGTCTTCTCTGTGTTATGCAGCCGTACAAATGACCTCCCAAGTTACACACTATTCATGCTAATCCTAATGCCCCCATTCTTTTTCCCCGCCCTTATTACTCCCTTCCCACAAACCCTCCCCAGTCCCTTTCTTTTTGGTATCTGTTAGACCACTCTCGGGTTCTGTGAGTCTGCTGCTGTCTTTTCCTTCAGTTTTTCTTTGTTATCATACTCCACACAAGAGTGAAATCATTTGGTACATGTATTTCTCCTCCTTGAATATTTGACTGAGCATAATAACCTCTAGCTCCATCCAGGTTATTGCAAATGATAGAATTTGTTTTCTTCTTATGGCTGCCTACTGCACTTTTTAAACTGGATTTCATGCTTCATTTTTGTTTGTAGTATCGCTTTGTGCTTTCACCATTGCTCTCCTGGTTATGAGCAGTAGCTATGTGTTAATCGATATGTACCTATATCTATCTATCTGTCTGTCTATCTATTTATCAATCAATCAATCAATCAATCATCTTTTTGTCTGCCCATCTGTCCTTGTGTACAGAACAGTTAACCATATGTCCTATATCACTTTCCTACACTATGCTTCCAAAAATCCTGCAAAGTATCTAGGCTGTAGAGAGAGCACTGGGTTCACCGAGACACTTGCAGGTCGAGTCGGCCGCGTGTACCTACAAAACCAGGACATTTTTGTGCCGGGACTTGAACCCGTGTCTCTATCCTCTGTCCTCTTTCATCTCCTTCTAACTTACTGTCTGTATTTAGCCACATTCTTTGACTAAGTGCTCCCTGAAGACCACAAGTATCATTCCTCTGGGCCTGTTGTCACGAGAAAAGTAAACTTGTTCTTTGCTCACCACCATGTTTGAAGGACATCAGCGTGATCTCCGCCGATAGGACGGAGGGTCAAATAAAAAGGAACACCAATTTCTAGATAGGTGAAGTTGGGAGCTAAGACTGTATTGTGGGGTGACGTGTTTATTTGAGTGTCCAAACTTCCCTCTTTAGGTAGTTATTAGATCTTCACATTCGTGAACATCATAAAACCCAGTGATTTCAAAGGCCCAGATGCTTATTATTACAGCAACTCAGTTGTCGAGGTGAGAGAAAATGAGAAGTATGTTGCTGCACCACTAAATCAATGGCTGGGAACGGCTGAAACTAAACATAAAGAATTCACGGAGGCCGGATAGGGCTATTTTCTTCTGACTGTATCAGGGGACTCAAACAGAATTCATTTGTTTGATTGTTTGTTTTTCAGTTTCACTCGTGTAGCGTATTTGTCCACACACCTTCGGCTTGTAGTTTGTCTGTGTCCTTGGATCTCAAGTGAGTCTCCTGTAAGTAAGCACGTAGGTGTCTTGAGTTTTCATCCCTTCTTTTAACCCTGTGTCTTTTGTTTGCTGCACTCAGTGCCTGACCTTTTATTCTGATGATTCAGAGCTGTGCACTTATTGCACTTAAAGAATATTTTTTATCATTCAGCTTAAATCACTTGAAGAACATTATGTTTACTATGCTCCCCCCTTCACCAAGTACCCCTGAAAAACCTCTTCAGTCGCTGTCGATCTGCGTAGTTGGATGCTGTAGACCCCTTCACCATGTCCCTCCCAACAGACCCCGTTACAGTCGCTGACCATCAGTGAGTAGTAAGATGCTATATGATCTCTACTAGCCTTCTCTGTGTTGTACAGCACTCCCCATGCCCCCTCGACCCCAAGCATTATACATGCTAAAACTAATGCCCCCATTCTTTCTCCTCACACTTATCCCTCCCTTCAGACCCAACCTGCCCAGTCCTTTTCCCTTTGGTAACTTTTAGTCAACTCTCGGGTTCTGTGAGTCTGCTGCTGTTTTTTTCCTTCAGTTTTTCTTTGTTGTTATACTCCACACATGAGTGAAAACACTTGGTACTTGTCTTTCTCGGCCTGTCCTATTTCTCTGAACATACTACCGTCTAGCTCCATCCAGGTCATTGCAAATGGTAGTATATGTTTTCTTCTTAAGGCTGCTTACTGCACATTTTAAACTGGATTTCATTCTTCCTTTTTGTTTGTAGTTTAGCTGTGTTATTCACCATTCAACTCCTGGTTATGGACAATAGCTTTGTGTCAATCGATATTTATTTGTATCTATCTATCTAATTGTCTGTCTGTCTATGTATCTATGTATGTATGTATGTATGTATGTATATGTCTATCTATCTATCTATCTATCTATCTATCTATCTATCTATCTATCTATCTTCCTATCATCTATCTATGATGTCTATCATCTATCAATCTCTGTACCTATCTATCTATCTTTCATCTGTCATCTGTGTACCTATCTATCTATGAATCAATCATCTTTTTGTCTGCCCATCTATCCTTCTGTACAGAAGAGTTAACAACATAGCCTATGTCTCTTCCCTACATTATGCTTCCAGAAATCTTGCAAGGTAACTAAGCCATAAGGAGAGCACTGTGTTCACCGATACACTTTCAGGTAGAGTCAGCCGCGTGTGCTTACAAAACCAGTAAATGGAGGTGAAAGGACTTGAACCTGTATCTCTGTCCTCTGTCCTCTTATACTTCCTGCTGGCTTGGTGACTTTATTTAGCCACATTCAGTGAGTAAGTGATCCCTGAAAACCACAAGAATCCTTCGTCTTGTACGGTTGTCGAAAGAAAAGTGTACTTGGTTCTTTGCACACCACCATGTTTGAGGGACATCGGTGTGATCACTGCTGATAGGTGCAGGGACAAATATAAAGGAACACCTATTTCTGGTCAGGAGCAGTTGGGAACAAAGAGTGTGTTGTGGAGTGAAGTGTTTATTTGAGGGTCCAAACTTACCTCCTTAGGTGGTTATTACTTCTTTACATTCGTGAACATCATAAAAAGAATTGATTTTAAAAGCCCAGACGCATATTTTTACAACAATTCATTTGTTGAGGTGAGAGGAAATGAGAAGGAACTTGCTGCACCACTAAATCTATGCCTGAGCACTGCTGAAATCAAACAAAACGAATTCACGGTGGCTAGATTGGGCTATTTTCTACTGACTCTCTCTGGGGACTCAAACAGAATTCATTTGTTTGTTTGTTTCTTATTTTCACTTGTATAGGTAATCTGTCCCCGCCCCTTCAGCTTGTAGTTTGTCTGTGTCCTTGGATCTCAAGTGAGTCTCCAGTAAGGGAGCACGTAGGAGGTCTTGAGTTTTCATCAGTTCTTCTAACACTGTGTCTTTTGATTGGAGCACTCAAAGCCTGTACTTTTATTCTGATATTTGAGAGCCGTGCTCTTACTGCACTTTGAAATTCTTTTTGTTCTCATTAATATACAATCACATGCAGAACATTATGTTTTCCAGTCTACACCCTTCACCAAGTCCCCGGCAAAAGCCAGTTACAGTCGCTGTCCGTCAGCGTGTACTAAGATGCTGTAGAATCAGTACATGTCTTCTCTGTGTTATGCAGCCGTACAAATGACCTCCCAAGTTACACACTATTCATGCTAATCCTAATGCCCCCATTCTTTTTCCCCGCCCTTATTACTCCCTTCCCACAAACCCTCCCCAGTCCCTTTCTTTTTGGTATCTGTTAGACCACTCTCGGGTTCTGTGAGTCTGCTGCTGTCTTTTCCTTCAGTTTTTCTTTGTTATCATACTCCACACAAGAGTGAAATCATTTGGTACATGTATTTCTCCTCCTTGAATATTTGACTGAGCATAATAACCTCTAGCTCCATCCACGTTATTGCAAATGATAGGATTTGTTTTCTTCTTATGGCTGCCTACTGCACTTTTTAAACTGGATTTCATTCTTCATTTTTGTTTGTAGTATCGCTTTGTGCTTTCACCATTGCTCTCCTGGTTATGAGCAGTAGCTATGTGTTAATCGATATGTACCTATATCTATCTATCTGTCTGTCTATCTATTTATCAATCAATCAATCAATCAATCATCTTTTTGTCTGCCCATCTGTCCTTGTGTACAGAACAGTTAACCATATGTCCTATATCACTTTCCTACACTATGCTTCCAAAAATCCTGCAAAGTATCTAGGCTGTAGAGAGAGCACTGGGTTCACCGAGACACTTGCAGGTCGAGTCGGCCGCGTGTAGCTACAAAACCAGGACATTTTTGTGCCGGGACTTGAACCCGTGTCTCTATCCTCTGTCCTCTTTCATCTCCTTCTAACTTACTGTCTGTATTTAGCCACATTCTTTGACTAAGTGCTCCCTGAAGACCACAAGTATCATTCCTCTGGGCCTGTTGTCACGAGAAAAGTAAACTTGTTCTTTGCTCACCACCATGTTTGAAGGACATCAGCGTGATCTCCGCCGATAGGACGGAGGGTCAAATAAAAAGGAACACCAATTTCAAGATAGGTGAAGTTGGGAGCTAAGAGTGTATTGTGGGGTGACTTGTTTATTTGAGTGTCCAAACTTCCCTCTTTAGGTAGTTATTAGATCTTCACATTCGTGAACATCATAAAACCCAGTGATTTCAAAGGCCCAGATGCTTATTATTACAGCAACTCAGTTGTCGAGGTGAGAGAAAATGAGAAGTATGTTGCTGCACCACTAAATCAATGGCTGGGAACGGCTGAAACTAAACATAAAGAATTCATGGAGGCCGGATAGGGCTATTTTATTCTGACTGTATCAGGCGACTCAAACAGAATTCATTTGTTTGATTGTTTGTTTTTCAGTTTCACTCGTGTAGCGTATTTGTCCACACACCTTCGGCTTGTAGTTTGTCTGTGTCCTTGGATCTCAAGTGAGTCTCCTGTAAGTAAGCACGTAGGTGTCTTGAGTTTTCATCCCTTCTTTTAACCCTGTGTCTTTTGTTTGCTGCACTCAGTGCCTGACCTTTTATTCTGATGATTCAGAGCTGTGCACTTATTGCACTTAAAGAATTTTTTTTATCATTAAGCTTAAATCACTTGAAGAACATTATGTTTACTATGCTCCCCCCTTCACCAAGTACCCCTGAAAAACCTCTTCAGTCGCTGTCGATCTGCGTAGTTGGATGCTGTAGACCCCTTCACCATGTCCCTCCCCACAGACCCCGTTACAGTCGCTGACCATCAGTGAGTAGTAAGATGCTATATGATCTCTACTAGCCTTCTCTGTGTCGTACAGCACTCCCCATGCCCCCTCGACCCCAAGCATTATACATGCTAAAACTAATGCCCCCATTCTTTCTCCTCACACTTATCCCTCCCTTCAGAACCACCCTGCCCAGTCCTTTTCCCTTTTATAACTTTTAGTCAACTCTCGGGTTCTGTGAGTCTGCTGCTGTTTTTTTCCTTCAGTTTTTCTTTGTTGTTATACTCCACACATGAGTGAAAACACTTGGTACTTGTCTTTCTCGGCCTGTCCTATTTCTCTGAACATACTACCGTCTAGCTCCATCCAGGTCATTGCAAATGGTAGGATTTGTTTTCTTCTTAAGGCTGCTTACTGCACTTTTTAAATGGATTTCATTCTTCCTTTTTGTTTGTAGTTTAGCTGTGTTATTCACCATTCAACTCCTGGTTATGAAAAATAGCTTTGTGTCAATCGATATGTATTTGTATCTATCTATCTAAATGTCTGTCTGTCTATGTATGTATGTATGTATGTATGTATGTATGTATGTATGTGTCTGTCTATCTATCTATCTATCTATCTATCTATCTATCTATCTTCCTATCATCTATCTATGATGTCTATCATCTATCAATCTCTGTACCTGTCTATCTATCTTTCATCTGTCATCTGTGTACCTATCTATCTATGAATCAATCATCTTTTTGTCTGCCCATCTATCCTTCTGTACAGAAGAGTTAACAACATAGCCTATGTCTCTTCCCTACATTATGCTTCCAGAAATCTTGCAAGGTAACTAAGCCATAAGGAGAGCACTGTGTTCACCGTTACCCTTTCAGGTAGAGTCAGCCGCGTGTGCTTACAAAACCAGTAAATGGAGGTGAAAGGACTTGAACCTGTATCTCTGTCCTCTGTCCTCTTATACTTCCTGCTCGCTTGGTGACTTTATTTAGCCACATTCAGTGAGTAAGTGATCCCTGAAGACCACAAGAATCCTTCGTCTTGTCCGGTTGTCGAAAGAAAAGTGTACTTGGTTCTTTGCACACCACCATGATTGAGGGACATCGGTGTGATCACTGCTGATAGGTGCAGGGACAAATATAAAGGAACACCTATTTCTGGTCAGGAGCAGTTGGGAACAAAGAGTGTGTTGTGGAGTGAAGTGTTTATTTGAGGGTCCAAACTTACATCCTTAGGTGGTTATTACTTCTTTACATTCGTGAACATCATAAAAAGAATTGATTTTAAAAGCCCAGACGCATATTATTACACCAATTCATTTGTTGAGGTGAGAGGAAATGAGAAGGAACTTGCTGCACCACTAAATCTATGCCTGAGCACTGCTGAAACCAAACAAAAAGAATTCACGGTGGCTAGATGGGGCTATTTTCTACTGACTCTCTCTGGGGACTCAAACAGAATTCATTTGTTTGTTTGTTTCTTATTTTCACTTGTATAGGTAATCTGTCCCCGCCCCTTCAGCTTGTAGTTTGTCTGTGTCCTTGGATCTCAAGTGAGTCTCCAGTAAGGGAGCACGTAGGAGGTCTTGAGTTTTCATCAGTTCTTCTAACACTGTGTCTTTTGATTGGAGCACTCAAAGCCTGTACTTTTATACTGATATTTGAGAGCTGTGCTCTTACTGCACTTTGAAATATTTTTTGTTCTCATTAATATACAATCACATGCAGAACATTATGTTTTCCCGTCTACACCCTTCACCAAGTCCCCGGCAAAAGCCAGTTACAGTCGCTGTCCGTCAGCGTGTACTAAGATGCTGTAGAATCACTACATGTCTTCTCTGTGTTATGCAGCCTTACAAATGACCTCCCAAGTTACACACTATTCATGCTAATCCTAATGCCCCCATTCTTTTTCCCCGCCCTTATTACTCCCTTCCCACAAACCCTCCCCAGTCCCTTTCTTTTTGGTATCTGTTAGACCACTCTCGGGTTCTGTGAGTCTGCTGCTGTCTTTTCCTTCAGTTTTTCTTTGTTATCATACTCCACACAAGAGTGAAATCATTTGGTACATGTATTTCTCCTCCTTGAATATTTGACTGAGCATAATAACCTCTAGCTCCATCCACGTTATTGCAAATGATAGGATTTGTTTTCTTCTTATGGCTGCCTACTGCACTTTTTAAACTGGATTTCATTCTTCATTTTTGTTTGTAGTTTCGCTATGTGCTTTCACCATTGCTCTCCTGGTTATGAGCAGTAGCTATGTGTTAATCGATATGTACCTATATCTATCTATCTGTCTGTCTATCTATTTATCAATCAATCAATCAATCATCTTTTTGTCTGCCCATCTGTCCTTGTGTACAGAACAGTTAACCATATGTCCTATATCACATTCCTACACTATGCTTCCAAAAATCCTGCAAAGTATCTAGGCTGTAGAGAGAGCACTGGGTTCACCGAGACACTTGCAGGTCGAGTCGGCCGCGTGTACCTACAAAACCAGGACATTTTTGTGCCGGGACTTGAACCCGTGTCTCTATCCTCTGTCCTCTTTCATCTCCTTCTAACTTACTGTCTGTATTTAGCCACATTCTTTGACTAAGTGCTCCCTGAAGACCACAAGTATCATTCCTCTGGGCCTGTTGTCACGAGAAAAGTTAACTTGTTCTTTGCTCACCACCATGTTTGAAGTACATCAGCGTGATCTCCGCCGATAGGACGGAGGGTCAAATAAAAAGGAACACCAATTTCTAGATAGGTGAAGTTGGGAACTAAGAGTGTATTGTGGGGTGACGTGTTTATTTGAGTGTCCAAACTTCCCTCTTTAGGTAGTTATTAGATCTTCACATTCGTGAACATCATAAAACCCAGTGATTTCAAAGGCCCAGTTGCTTATTATTACAGCAACTCAGTTGTCGAGGTGAGAGAAAATGAGAAGTATGTTGCTGCACCACTAAATCAATGGCTGGGAACGGCTGAAACTAAACATAAAGAATTCACGGAGGCCAGATAGGGCTATTTTCTTCTGACTGTATCAGGGGACTCAAACAGAATTCATTTGTTTGATTGTTTGTTTTTCAGTTTCACTCGTGTAGCGTATTTGTCCACACACCTTCGGCTTGTAGTTTGTCTGTGTCCTTGGATCTCAAGTGAGTCTCCTGTAAGTAAGCACGTAGGTGTCTTGAGTTTTCATCCCTTCTTTTAACCCTGTGTCTTTTGTTTGCTGCACTCAGTGCCTGACCTTTTATTCTGATGATTCAGAGCTGTGCACTTATTGCACTTAAAGAATATTTTTTATCATTCAGCTTAAATCACTTGAAGAACATTATGTTTACTATGCTCCCCCCTTCACCAAGTACCCCTGAAAAACCTCTTCAGTCGCTGTCGATCTGCGTAGTTGTATGCTGTAGACCCCTTCACCATGTCCCTCCCCACAGACCCCGTTACAGTCGCTGACCATCAGTGAGTAGTAAGATGCTATATGATCTCTACTAGCCTTCTCTGTGTTGTACAGCACTCCCCATGCCCCCTCGACCCCAAGCATTATACATGCTAAAACTAATGCCCCCATTCTTTCTCCTCACACTTATCCCTCCCTTCAGACCCACCCTGCCCAGTCCTTTACCCTTTGGTAACTTTTAGTCAACTCTCGGGTTCTGTGAGTCTGCTGCTGTTTTTTTTCCTTCAGTTTTACTTTGTTGTTATACTCCACACATGAGTGAAAACACTTGGTACTTGTCTTTCTCGGCCTGGCCTATTTCTCTGAACATACTACCGTCTAGCTCCATCCAGGTCATTGCAAATGGTATGATTTGTTTTCATCTTAAGGCTGCTTACTGCACTTTTTAAACTGGATTTCATTCTTCCTTTTTGTTTGTAGTTTAGCTATGTTATTCACCATTCAACTCCTGGTTATGGACAATAGCTTTGTGTCAATCGATATGTATTTGTATCTATCTATCTAATTGTCTGTCTGTCTATCTATGTATCTATGTATGTATATATGTATGTATGTATGTATCTATCTATCTATCTATCTATCTTCCTATCATCTATCTATGATGTCTATCATCTATCAATCTCTGTACCTATCTATCTATCTTTCATCTGTCATCTGTGTACCTATCTATCTATGAATCAATCATCTTTTCGTCTGCCCATCTATCCTTCTGTACAGAAGAGTTAACAACATAGCCTATGTATCTTCCCTACATTATGCTTCCAGAAATCTTGCAAGGTAACTAAGCCATAAGGAGAGCACTGTGTTCACCGATACACTTTCGGGTAGAGTCAGACGCGTGTGCTTACAAAACCAGTAAATGGAGGTGAAATGACTTGAACCTGTATCTCTGTCCTCTGTCCTCTTATACTTCCTGCTCGCTTGGTGACTTTATTTAGCCACATTCAGTGAGTAAGTGATCCCTGAAAACCACAAGAATCCTTCGTCTTGTCCGGTTGTCGAAAGAAAAGTGTACTTGGTTCTTTGCACACCACCATGTTTGAGGGACATCGGTGTGATCACTGCTGATAGGTGCAGGGACAAATATAAAGGAACACCTATTTCTGGTCAGGAGCAGTTGGGAACAAAGAGTGTGTTGTGGAGTGAAGTGTTTATTTGAGGGTCCAAACTTACCTCCTTAGGTGGTTATTACTTCTTTACATTCGTGAACATCATAAAAAGAATTGATTTTAAAAGCCCAGACGCATATTTTTACAGCAATTCATTTGTTGAGGTGAGAGGAAATGAGAAGGAACTTGCTGCACCACTAAATCTATGCCTGAGCACTGCTGAAATCAAACAAAACGAATTCACGGTGGCTAGATTGGGCTATTTTCTACTGACTCTCTCTGGGGACTCAAACAGAATTCATTTGTTTGTTTGTTTCTTATTTTCACTTGTATAGGTAATCTGTCCCCGCCCCTTCAGCTTGTAGTTTGTCTGTGTCCTTGGATCTCAAGTGAGTCTCCAGTAAGGGAGCACGTAGGAGGTCTTGAGTTTTCATCAGTTCTTCTAACACTGTGTCTTTTGATTGGAGCACTCAAAGCCTGTACTTTTATTCTGATATTTGAGAGCCGTGCTCTTACTGCACTTTGAAATTCTTTTTGTTCTCATTAATATACAATCACATGCAGAACATTATGTTTTCCCGTCTACACCCTTCACCAAGTCCCCGGCAAAAGCCAGTTACAGTCGCTGTCCGTCAGCGTGTACTAAGATGCTGTAGAATCACTACATGTCTTCTCTGTGTTATGCAGCCGTACAAATGACCTCCCAAGTTACACACTATTCATGCTAATCCTAATGCCCCCATTCTTTTTCCCCGCCCTTATTACTCCCTTCCCACAAACCCTCCCCAGTCCCTTTCTTTTTGGTATCTGTTAGACCACTCTCGGGTTCTGTGAGTCTGCTGCTGTCTTTTCCTTCAGTTTTTCTTTGTTATCATACTCCACACAAGAGTGAAATCATTTGGTACATGTATTTCTCCTCCTTGAATATTTGACTGAGCATAATAACCTCTAGCTCCATCCACGTTATTGCAAATGATAGGATTTGTTTTCTTCTTATGGCTGCCTACTGCACTTTTTAAACTGGATTTCATGCTTCATTTTTGTTTGTAGTATCGCTTTGTGCTTTCACCATTGCTCTCCTGGTTATGAGCAGTAGCTATGTGTTAATCGATATGTACCTATATCTATCTATCTGTCTGTCTATCTATTTATCAATCAATCAATCAATCAATCATCTTTTTGTCTGCCCATCTGTCCTTGTGTACAGAACAGTTAACCATATGTCCTATATCACTTTCCTACACTATGCTTCCAAAAATCCTGCAAAGTATCTAGGCTGTAGAGAGAGCACTGGGTTCACCGAGACACTTGCAGGTCGAGTCGGCCGCGTGTACCTACAAAACCAGGAAATTTTTGTGCCGGGACTTGAACCCGTGTCTCTATCCTCTGTCCTCTTTCATCTCCTTCTAACTTACTGTCTGTATTTAGCCACATTCTTTGACTAAGTGCTCCCTGAAGACCACAAGTATCATTCCTCTGGGCCTGTTGTCACGAGAAAAGTAAACTTGTTCTTTGCTCACCACCATGTTTGAAGGACATCAGCGTGATCTCCGCCGATAGGACGGAGGGTCAAATAAAAAGGAACACCAATTTCTAGATAGGTGAAGTTGGGAGCTAAGAGTGTATTGTGGGGTGACGTGTTTATTTGAGTGTCCAAACTTCCCTCTTTAGGTAGTTATTAGATCTTCACATTCGTGAACATCATAAAACCCAGTGATTTCAAAGGCCCAGATGCTTATTATTACAGCAACTCAGTTGTCGAGGTGAGAGAAAATGAGAAGTATGTTGCTGCACCACTAAATCAATGGCTGGGAACGGCTGAAACTAAACATAAAGAATTCACGGAGGCCGGATAGGGCTATTTTATTCTGACTGTATCAGGGGACTCAAACAGAATTCATTTGTTTGATTGTTTGTTTTTCAGTTTCACTCGTGTAGCGTATTTGTCCACACACCTTCGGCTTGTAGTTTGTCTGTGTCCTTGGATCTCAAGTGAGTCTCCTGTAAGTAAGCACGTAGGTGTCTTGAGTTTTCATCCCTTCTTTTAACCCTGTGTCTTTTGTTTGCTGCACTCAGTGCCTGACCTTTTATTCTGATGATTCAGAGCTGTGCACTTATTGCACTTAAAGAATTTTTTTTATCATTAAGCTAAAATCAATTGAAGAACATTATGTTTACTATGCTCCCCCCTTCACCAAGTACCCCTGAAAAACCTCTTCAGTCGCTGTCGATCTGCGTAGTTGGATGCTGTATACCCCTTCACCATGTCCCTCCCAACAGACCCCGTTACAGTCGCTGACCATCAGTGAGTATTAAGATGCTATATGATCTCTACTAGCCTTCTCTGTGTCGTACAGCACTCCCCATGCCCCCTCGACCCCAAGCATTATACATGCTAAAACTAATGCCCCCATTCTTTCTCCTCACACTTATCCCTCCCTTCAGAACCACCCTGCCCAGTCCTTTTCCATTTGGTAACTTTTAGTCAACTCTCGGGTTCTGTGAGTCTGCTGCTGTTTTTTTCCTTCAGTTTTTCTTTGTTGTTATACTCCACACATGAGTGAAAACACTTGGTACTTGTCTTTCTCGGCCTGTCCTATTTCTCTGAACATACTACCGTCTAGCTCCATCCAGGTCATTGCAAATGGTAGTATATGTTTTCTTCTTAAGGCTGCTTACTGCACTTTTTAAATGGATTTCATTCTTCCTTTTTGTTTGTAGTTTAGCTATGTTATTCACCATTCAACTCCAGGTTATGAAAAATAGCTTTGTGTCAATCGATATGTATTTGTATCTATCTATCTAAATGTCTGTCTGTCTATGTATGTATGTATGTATGTATGTATGTATGTATGTATGTGTCTGTCTATCTATCTATCTATCTATCTATCTATCTATCTATCTATCTATCTTCCTATCATCTATCTATGATGTCTATCATCTATCAATCTCTGTACCTGTCTATCTATCTTTCATCTGTCGTCTGTGTACCTATCTATCTATGAATCAATCATCTGTTTGTCTGCCCATCTATCCTTCTGTACAGAAGTGTTAACAACATAGCCTATGTCTCTTCCCTACATTATGCTTCCAGAAATCTTGCAAGGTAACTAAGCCATAAGGAGAGCACTGTGTTCACCGATACACTTTCAGGTAGAGTCAGCCGCGTGTGCTTACAAAACCAGTAAATGGAGGTGAAATGACTTGAACCTGTATCTCTGTCCTCTGTCCTCTTATACTTCCTGCTCGCTTGGTGACTTTATTTAGCCACATTCAGTGAGTAAGTGATCCCTGAAAACCACAAGTATCCTTCGTCTTGTCCGGTTGTCGAAAGAAAAGTGTACTTGGTTCTTTGCACACCACCATGTTTGAGGGACATCGGTGTGATCACTGCTGATAGGTGCAGGGACAAATATATAGGAACACCTATTTCTGGTCAGGAGCAGTTGGGAACAAAGAGTGTGTTGTGGAGTGAAGTGTTTATTTGAGGGTCCAAACTTACCTCCTTAGGTGGTTATTACTTCTTTACATTCGTGAACATCATAAAAAGAATTGATTTTAAAAGCCCAGACGCATATTTTTACAACAATTCATTTGTTGAGGTGAGAGGAAATGAGAAGGAACTTGCTGCACCACTAAATCTATGCCTGATCACTGCTGAAATCAAACAAAACGAATTCACGGTGGCTAGATTGGGCTATTTTCTACTGACTCTCTCTGGGGACTCAAAGAGCATTCATATGTTTGTTTGTTTCTTATTTTCACTTGTATAGGTAATCTGTCCCCGCCCCTTCAGCTTGTAGTTTGTCTGTGTCCTTGGATCTCAAGTGAGTCTCCAGTAAGGGAGCACGTAGGAGGTCTTGAGTTTTCATCAGTTCTTCTAACACTGTGTCTTTTGATTGGAGCACTCAAAGCCTGTACTTTTATTCTGATATTTGAGAGCCGTGCTCTTACTGCACTTTGAAATTCTTTTGGTTCTCATTAATATACAATCACATGCAGAACATTATGTTTTCCAGTCTACACCCTTCACCAAGTCCCCGGCAAAAGCCAGTTACAGTCGCTGTCCGTCAGCGTGTACTAAGATGCTGTAGAATCAGTACATGTCTTCTCTGTGTTATGCAGCCGTACAAATGACCTCCCAAGTTACACACTATTCATGCTAATCCTAATGCCCCCATTCTTTTTCCCCGCCCTTATTACTCCCTTCCCACAAACCCTCCCCAGTCCCTTTCTTTTTGGTATCTGTTAGACCACTCTCGGGTTCTGTGAGTCTGCTGCTGTCTTTTCCTTCAGTTTTTCTTTGTTATCATACTCCACACAAGAGTGAAATCATTTGGTACATGTATTTCTCCTCCTTGAATATTTGACTGAGCATAATAACCTCTAGCTCCATCCACGTTATTGCAAATGATAGGATTTGTTTTCTTCTTATGGCTGCCTACTGCACTTTTTAAACTGGATTTCATTCTTCATTTTTGTTTGTAGTATCGCTTTGTGCTTTCACCATTGCTCTCCTGGTTATGAGCAGTAGCTATGTGTTAATCGATATGTACCTATATCTATCTATCTGTCTGTCTATCTATTTATCAATCAATCAATCAATCAATCATCTTTTTGTCTGCCCATCTGTCCTTGTGTACAGAACAGTTAACCATATGTCCTATATCACTTTCCTACACTATGCTTCCAAAAATCCTGCAAAGTATCTAGGCTGTAGAGAGAGCACTGGGTTCACCGAGACACTTGCAGGTCGAGTCGGCCGCGTGTACCTACAAAACCAGGACATTTTTGTGCCGGGACTTGAACCCGTGTCTCTATCCTCTGTCCTCTTTCATCTCCTTCTAACTTACTGTCTGTATTTAGCCACATTCTTTGACTAAGTGCTCCCTGAAGACCACAAGTATCATTCCTCTGGGCCTGTTGTCACGAGAAAAGTAAACTTGTTCTTTGCTCACCACCATGTTTGAAGGACATCAGCGTGATCTCCGCCGATAGGACGGAGGGTCAAATAAAAAGGAACACCAATTTCTAGATAGGTGAAGTTGGGAGCTAAGAGTGTATTGTGGGGTGACGTGTTTATTTGAGTGTCCAAACTTCCCTCTTTAGGTAGTTATTAGATCTTCACATTCGTGAACATCATAAAACCCAGTGATTTCAAAGGCCCAGATGCTTATTATTACAGCAACTCAGTTGTCGAGGTGAGAGAAAATGAGAAGTATGTTGCTGCACCACTAAATCAATGGCTGGGAACGGCTGAAACTAAACATAAAGAATTCACGGAGGCCGGATAGGGCTATTTTCTTCTGACTGTATCAGGTGACTCAAACAGAATTCATTTGTTTGATTGTTTGTTTTTCAGTTTCACTCGTGTAGCGTATTTGTACACACACCTTCGGCTTGTAGTTTGTCTGTGTCCTTGGATCTCAAGTGAGTCTCCTGTAAGTAAGCACGTAGGTGTCTTGAGTTTTCATCCCTTCTTTAAACCCTGTGTCTTTTGTTTGCTGCACTCAGTGCCTGACCTTTTATTCTGATGATTCAGAGCTGTGCACTTATTGCACTTAAAGAATTTTTTTTATCATTAAGCTTAAATCACTTGAAGAACATTATGTTTACTATGCTCCCCCCTTCACCAAGTACCCCTGAAAAACCTCTTCAGTCGCTGTCGATCTGCGTAGTTGGATGCTGTAGACCCCTTCACCATGTCCCTCCCCACAGACCCCGTTACAGTCGCTGACCATCAGTGAGTAGTAAGATGCTATATGATCTCTACTAGCCTTCTCTGTGTCGTACAGCACTCCCCATGCCCCCTCGACCCCAAGCATTATACATGCTAAAACTAATGCCCCCATTCTTTCTCCTCACACTTATCCCTCCCTTCAGAACCACCCTGCCCAGTCCTTTTCCCTTTGGTAACTTTTAGTCAACTCTCGGGTTCTGTGAGTCTGCTGCTGTTTTTTTCCTTCAGTTTTTCTTTGTTGTTATACTCCACACATGAGTGAAAACACTTGGTACTTGTCTTTCTCGGCCTGTCCTATTTCTCTGAACATACTACCGTCTAGCTCCATCCAGGTCATTGCAAATGGTAGGATTTGTTTTCTTCTTAAGGCTGCTTACTGCACTTTTTAAATGGATTTCATTCTTCCTTTTTGTTTGTAGTTTAGCTGTGTTATTCACCATTCAACTCCTGGTTATGAAAAATAGCTTTGTGTCAATCGATATGTATTTGTATCTATCTATCTAAATGTCTGTCTGTCTATGTATGTATGTATGTATGTATGTATGTATGTATGTGTCTGTCTATCTATCTATCTATCTATCTATCTATCTATCTATCTATCTATCTTCCTATCATCTATCTATGATGTCTATCATCTATCAATCTCTGTACCTGTCTATCTATCTTTCATCTGTCATCTGTGTACCTATCTATCTATGAATCAATCATCTGTTTGTCTGCCCATCTATCCTTCTGTACAGAAGAGTTAACAACATAGCCTATGTCTCTTCCCTACATTATGCTTCCAGAAATCTTGCAAGGTAACTAAGCCATAAGGAGAGCACTGTGTTCACCGTTACCCTTTCAGGTAGAGTCAGCCGCGTGTGCTTACAAAACCAGTAAATGGAGGTGAAAGGACTTGAACCTGTATCTCTGTCCTCTGTCCTCTTATACTTCCTGCTCGCTTGGTGACTTTATTTAGCCACATTCAGTGAGTAAGTGATCCCTGAAGACCACAAGAATCCTTCGTCTTCTCCGGTTGTCGAAAGAAAAGTGTACTTGGTTCTTTGCAAACCACCATGATTGAGGGACATCGGTGTGATCACTGCTGATAGGTGCAGGGACAAATATAAAGGAACACCTATTTCTGGTCAGGAGCAGTTGGGAACAAAGAGTGTGTTGTGGAGTGAAGTGTTTATTTGAGGTTCCAAACTTCCCTCCTTAGGTGGTTATTACTTCTTTACATTCGTGAACATCATAAAAAGAATTGATTTTAAAAGCCCAGACGCATATTATTACAGCAATTCATTTGTTGAGGTGAGAGGAAATGAGAAGGAACTTGCTGCACCACTAAATCTATGCCTGAGCACTGCTGAAACCAAACAAAAAGAATTCACGGTGACTAGATGGGGCTATTTTCTACTGACTCTCTCTGGGGACTCAAACAGAATTCATTTGTTTGTTTGTTTCTTATTTTCACTTGTATAGGTAATCTGTCCCCGCCCCTTCAGCTTGTAGTTTGTCTGTGTCCTTGGATCTCAAGTGAGTCTCCAGTAAGGGAGCACGTAGGAGGTCTTGAGTTTTCATCAGTTCTTCTAACACTGTGTCTTTTGATTGGAGCACTCAAAGCCTGTACTTTTATACTGATATTTGAGAGCTGTGCTCTTACTGCACTTTGAAATATTTTTTGTTCTCATTAATATACAATCACATGCAGAACATTATGTTTTCCAGTCTACACCCTTCACCAAGTCCCCGGCAAAAGCCAGTTACAGTCGCTGTCCATCAGCGTGTACTAAGATGCTGTAGAATCACTACATGTCTTCTCTGTGTTATGCAGCCGTACAAATGACCTCCCAAGTTACACACTATTCATGCTAATCCTAATGCCCCCATTCTTTTTCCCCGCCCTTATTACTCCCTTCCCACAAACCCTCCCCAGTCCCTTTCTTTTTGGTATCTGTTAGACCACTCTCGGGTTCTGTGAGTCTGCTGCTGTCTTTTCCTTCAGTTTTTCTTTGTTTTCATACTCCACACAAGAGTGAAATCATTTGGTAC
The DNA here is from genome assembly GCF_030020395.1 of Manis pentadactyla. Taxonomy (NCBI): domain Eukaryota; kingdom Metazoa; phylum Chordata; class Mammalia; order Pholidota; family Manidae; genus Manis; species Manis pentadactyla. The sequence continues at coordinate 55,908 of NW_026645130.1, forward strand.
ATGTATTTCTCCTCCTTGAATATTTGACTGAGCATAATAACCTCTAGCTCCATCCACGTTATTGCAAATGATAGGATTTGTTTTCTTCTTATGGCTGCCTACTGCACTTTTTAAACTGGATTTCATTCCTCATTTTTGTTTGTAGTTTCGCTATGTGCTTTCACCATTGCTCTCCTGGTTATGAGCAGTAGCTATGTGTTAATCGATATGTACCTATATCTATCTATCTGTCTGTCTATCTATTTATCAATCAATCAATCAATCATCTTTTTGTCTGCCCATCTGTCCTTGTGTACAGAACAGTTAACCATATGTCCTATATCACTTTCCTACACTATGCTTCCAAAAATCCTGCAAAGTATCTAGGCTGTAGAGAGAGCACTGGGTTCACCGAGACACTTGCAGGTCGAGTCGGCCGCATGTACCTACAAAACCAGGACATTTTTGTGCCGGGACTTGAACCCGTGTCTCTATCCTCTGTCCTCTTTCATCTCCTTCTAACTTACTGTCTGTATTTAGCCACATTCTTTGACTAAGTGCTCCCTGAAGACCACAAGTATCATTCCTCTGGGCCTGTTGTCACGAGAAAAGTAAACTTGTTCTTTGCTCACCACCATGTTTGAAGGACATCAGCGTGATCTCCGCCGATAGGACGGAGGGTCAAATAAAAAGGAACACCAATTTCTAGATAGGTGAAGTTGGGAGCTAAGAGTGTATTGTGGGGTGACGTGTTTATTTGAGTGTCCAAACTTCCCTCTTTAGGTAGTTATTAGATCTTCACATTCGTGAACATCATAAAACCCAGTGATTTCAAAGGCCCAGATGCTTATTATTACAGCAACTCAGTTGTCGAGGTGAGAGAAAATGAGAAGTATGTTGCTGCACCACTAAATCAATGGCTGGGAACGGCTGAAACTAAACATAAAGAATTCACGGAGGCCGGATAGGGCTATTTTCTTCTGACTGTATCAGGGGACTCAAACAGAATTCATTTGTTTGATTGTTTGTTTTTCAGTTTCACTCGTGTAGCGTATTTGTCCACACACCTTCGGCTTGTAGTTTGTCTGTGTCCTTGGATCTCAAGTGAGTCTCCTGTAAGTAAGCACGTAGGTGTCTTGAGTTTTCATCCCTTCATTTAACCCTGTGTCTTTTGTTTGCTGCACTCAGTGCCTGATCTTTTATTCTGATGATTCAGAGCTGTGCACTTATTGCACTTAAAGAATATTTTTTATCATTCAGCTTAAATCACTTGAAGAACATTATGTTTACTATGCTCCCCCCTTCACCAAGTACCCCTGAAAAACCTCTTCAGTCGCTGTCGATCTGCGTAGTTGGATGCTGTAGACCCCTTCACCATGTCCCTCCCAACAGACCCCGTTACAGTCGCTGACCATCAGTGAGTAGTAAGATGCTATATGATCTCTACTAGCCTTCTCTGTGTTGTACAGCACTCCCCATGCCCCCACGACCCCAAGCATTATACATGCTAAAACTAATGCCCCCATTCTTTCTCCTCACACTTATCCCTCCCTTCAGACCCACCCTGCCAAGTCCTTTACCCTTTGGTAACTTTTAGTCAACTCTCGGGTACTGTGAGTCTGCTAATGTTTTTTTTCCTTCAGTTTTACTTTGTTGTTATACTCCACACATGAGTGAAAACACTTGGGACTTGTCTTTCTCGGCCTGGCCTATTTCTCTGAACATACTACCGTCTAGCTCCATCCAGGTCATTGCAAATGGTAGGATTTGTTTTCTTCTTAAGGCTGCTTACTGCACTTTTTAAACTGGATTTCATTCTTCCTTTTTGTTTGTAGTTTAGCTATGTTATTCACCATTCAACTCCTGGTTATGAACAATAGCTTTGTGTCAATCGATATGTATTTGTATCTATCTATCTAATTGTCTGTCTGTCTATCTATGTATCTATCTATCTATCTATCTATCTTCCTATCATCTATCTATGATGTCTATCATCTATCAATCTCTGTACCTATCTATCTATCTTTCATCTGTCATCTGTGTACCTATCTATCTATGAATCAATTATCTTTTTGTCTGCCCATCTATCCTTCTGTACAGAAGAGTTAACAACATAGCCTATGTCTCTTCCCTACATTATGCTTCCAGAAATCTTGCAAGGTAACTAAGCCATAAGGAGAGCACTGTGTTCACCGATACACTTTCAGGTAGAGTCAGCCGCGTGTGCTTACAAAACCAGTAAATGGAGGTGAAAGGACTTGAACCTGTATCTCTGTCCTCTGTCCTCTTATACTTCCTGCTCGCTTGGTGACTTTATTTAGCCACATTCAGTGAGTAAGTGATCCCTGAAGACCACAAGTATCCTTCGTCTGGTCCGGTTGTCGAAAGAAAAGTGTACTTGGTTCTTTGCACACCACCATGTTTGAGGGACATCGGCGTGATCACTGCTGATAGGTGCAGGGACAAATATAAAGGAACACCTATTTCTGGACAGGAGCAGTTGGGAACAAAGAGTGTGTTGTGGAGTGAAGTGTTTATTTGAGGGTCCAAACTTCCCTCCTTAGGTGGTTATTACTTCTTTACATTCGTGAACATCATAAAAAGAATTGATTTTAAAAGCCCAGATGCATATTTTTACAGCAATTCATTTGTTGAGGTGAGAGGAAATGAGAAGGAACTTGCTGCACCACTAAATCTATGCCTGAGCACTGCTGAAACCAAACAAAAAGAATTCACGGTGGCTAGATTGGGCTATTTTCTACTGACTCTCTCTGGGGACTCAAACAGAATTCATTTGTTTGTTTGTTTCTTATTTTCACTTGTATAGGTAATCTGTCCCCGCCATTTCAGCTTGTATTTTGTCTGTGTCCTTGGATCTCAAGTGAGTCTCCAGTAAGGGAGCACGTAGGAGGTCTTGAGTTTTCATCAGTTCTTCTAACACTGTGTCTTTTGATTGGAGTACTCAAAGCCTGTACTTTTATACTGATATTTGAGAGCTGTGCTCTTACTGCACTTTGAAATATTTTTTGTTCTCATTAATATACAATCACATGCAGAACATTATGTTTTCCCGTCTACACCCTTCACCAAGACCCCGGCAAAAGCCAGTTACAGTCGCTGTCCGTCAGCGTGTACTAAGATGCTGTAGAATCACTACATGTCTTCTCTGTGTTATGCAGCCGTACAAATGACCTCCCAAGTTACACACTATTCATGCTAATCCTAATGCCCCCATTCTTTTTCCCCGCCCTTATTACTCCCTTCCCACAAACCCTCCCCAGTCCCTTTCTTTTTGGTATCTGTTAGACCACTCTCGGGTTCTGTGAGTCTGCTGCTGTCTTTTCCTTCAGTTTTTCTTTGTTTTCATACTCCACACAAGAGTGAAATCATTTGGTACATGTATTTCTCCTCCTTGAATATTTGACTGAGCATAATAACCTCTAGCTCCATCCACGTTATTGCAAATGATAGGATTTGTTTTCTTCTTATGGCTGCCTACTGCACTTTTTAAACTGGATTTCATTCCTCATTTTTGTTTGTAGTTTCGCTATGTGCTTTCACCATTGCTCTCCTGGTTATGAGCAGTAGCTATGTGTTAATCGATATGTACCTATATCTATCTATCTGTCTGTCTATCTATTTATCAATCAATCAATCAATCATCTTTTTGTCTGCCCATCTGTCCTTGTGTACAGAACAGTTAACCATATGTCCTATATCACTTTCCTACACTATGCTTCCAAAAATCCTGCAAAGTATCTAGGCTGTAGAGAGAGCACTGGGTTCACCGAGACACTTGCAGGTCGAGTCGGCCGCATGTACCTACAAAACCAGGACATTTTTGTGCCGGGACTTGAACCCGTGTCTCTATCCTCTGTCCTCTTTCATCTCCTTCTAACTTACTGTCTGTATTTAGCCACATTCTTTGACTAAGTGCTCCCTGAAGACCACAAGTATCATTCCTCTGGGCCTGTTGTCACGAGAAAAGTAAACTTGTTCTTTGCTCACCACCATGTTTGAAGGACATCAGCGTGATCTCCGCCGATAGGACGGAGGGTCAAATAAAAAGGAACACCAATTTCTAGATAGGTGAAGTTGGGAGCTAAGAGTGTATTGTGGGGTGACGTGTTTATTTGAGTGTCCAAACTTCCCTCTTTAGGTAGTTATTAGATCTTCACATTCGTGAACATCATAAAACCCAGTGATTTCAAAGGCCCAGATGCTTATTATTACAGCAACTCAGTTGTCGAGGTGAGAGAAAATGAGAAGTATGTTGCTGCACCACTAAATCAATGGCTGGGAACGGCTGAAACTAAACATAAAGAATTCACGGAGGCCGGATAGGGCTATTTTCTTCTGACTGTATCAGGGGACTCAAACAGAATTCATTTGTTTGATTGTTTGTTTTTCAGTTTCACTCGTGTAGCGTATTTGTCCACACACCTTCGGCTTGTAGTTTGTCTGTGTCCTTGGATCTCAAGTGAGTCTCCTGTAAGTAAGCACGTAGGTGTCTTGAGTTTTCATCCCTTCATTTAACCCTGTGTCTTTTGTTTGCTGCACTCAGTGCCTGATCTTTTATTCTGATGATTCAGAGCTGTGCACTTATTGCACTTAAAGAATATTTTTTATCATTCAGCTTAAATCACTTGAAGAACATTATGTTTACTATGCTCCCCCCTTCACCAAGTACCCCTGAAAAACCTCTTCAGTCGCTGTCGATCTGCGTAGTTGGATGCTGTAGACCCCTTCACCATGTCCCTCCCAACAGACCCCGTTACAGTCGCTGACCATCAGTGAGTAGTAAGATGCTATATGATCTCTACTAGCCTTCTCTGTGTTGTACAGCACTCCCCATGCCCCCACGACCCCAAGCATTATACATGCTAAAACTAATGCCCCCATTCTTTCTCCTCACACTTATCCCTCCCTTCAGACCCACCCTGCCAAGTCCTTTACCCTTTGGTAACTTTTAGTCAACTCTCGGGTACTGTGAGTCTGCTAATGTTTTTTTTCCTTCAGTTTTACTTTGTTGTTATACTCCACACATGAGTGAAAACACTTGGGACTTGTCTTTCTCGGCCTGGCCTATTTCTCTGAACATACTACCGTCTAGCTCCATCCAGGTCATTGCAAATGGTAGGATTTGTTTTCTTCTTAAGGCTGCTTACTGCACTTTTTAAACTGGATTTCATTCTTCCTTTTTGTTTGTAGTTTAGCTATGTTATTCACCATTCAACTCCTGGTTATGAACAATAGCTTTGTGTCAATCGATATGTATTTGTATCTATCTATCTAATTGTCTGTCTGTCTATCTATGTATCTATCTATCTATCTATCTATCTTCCTATCATCTATCTATGATGTCTATCATCTATCAATCTCTGTACCTATCTATCTATCTTTCATCTGTCATCTGTGTACCTATCTATCTATGAATCAATTATCTTTTTGTCTGCCCATCTATCCTTCTGTACAGAAGAGTTAACAACATAGCCTATGTCTCTTCCCTACATTATGCTTCCAGAAATCTTGCAAGGTAACTAAGCCATAAGGAGAGCACTGTGTTCACCGATACACTTTCAGGTAGAGTCAGCCGCGTGTGCTTACAAAACCAGTAAATGGAGGTGAAAGGACTTGAACCTGTATCTCTGTCCTCTGTCCTCTTATACTTCCTGCTCGCTTGGTGACTTTATTTAGCCACATTCAGTGAGTAAGTGATCCCTGAAGACCACAAGTATCCTTCGTCTGGTCCGGTTGTCGAAAGAAAAGTGTACTTGGTTCTTTGCACACCACCATGTTTGAGGGACATCGGCGTGATCACTGCTGATAGGTGCAGGGACAAATATAAAGGAACACCTATTTCTGGACAGGAGCAGTTGGGAACAAAGAGTGTGTTGTGGAGTGAAGTGTTTATTTGAGGGTCCAAACTTCCCTCCTTAGGTGGTTATTACTTCTTTACATTCGTGAACATCATAAAAAGAATTGATTTTAAAAGCCCAGATGCATATTTTTACAGCAATTCATTTGTTGAGGTGAGAGGAAATGAGAAGGAACTTGCTGCACCACTAAATCTATGCCTGAGCACTGCTGAAACCAAACAAAAAGAATTCACGGTGGCTAGATTGGGCTATTTTCTACTGACTCTCTCTGGGGACTCAAACAGAATTCATTTGTTTGTTTGTTTCTTATTTTCACTTGTATAGGTAATCTGTCCCCGCCATTTCAGCTTGTATTTTGTCTGTGTCCTTGGATCTCAAGTGAGTCTCCAGTAAGGGAGCACGTAGGAGGTCTTGAGTTTTCATCAGTTCTTCTAACACTGTGTCTTTTGATTGGAGTACTCAAAGCCTGTACTTTTATACTGATATTTGAGAGCTGTGCTCTTACTGCACTTTGAAATATTTTTTGTTCTCATTAATATACAATCACATGCAGAACATTATGTTTTCCCGTCTACACCCTTCACCAAGACCCCGGCAAAAGCCAGTTACAGTCGCTGTCCGTCAGCGTGTACTAAGATGCTGTAGAATCACTACATGTCTTCTCTGTGTTATGCAGCCGTACAAATGACCTCCCAAGTTACACACTATTCATGCTAATCCTAATGCCCCCATTCTTTTTCCCCGCCCTTATTACTCCCTTCCCACAAACCCTCCCCAGTCCCTTTCTTTTTGGTATCTGTTAGACCACTCTCGGGTTGTGTGAGTCTGCTGCTGTCTTTTCCTTCAGTTTTTCTTTGTTATCATACTCCACACAAGAGTGAAATCATTTGGTACATGTATTTCTCCTCCTTGAATATTTGACTGAGCATAATAACCTCTAGCTCCATCCACGTTATTGCAAATGATAGGATTTGTTTTCTTCTTATGGCTGCCTACTGCACTTTTTAAACTGGATTTCATGCTTCATTTTTGTTTATAGTATCGCTTTGTGCTTTCACCATTGCTCTCCTGGTTATGAGCAGTAGCTATGTGTTAATCGATATGTACCTATATCTATCTATCTGTCTGTCTATCTATTTATCAATCAATCAATCAATCAATCATCTTTTTGTCTGCCCATCTGTCCTTGTGTACAGAACAGTTAACCATATGTCCTATATCACTTTCCTACACTATGCTTCCAAAAATCCTGCAAAGTATCTAGGCTGTAGAGAGAGCACTGGGTTCACCGAGACACTTGCAGGTCGAGTCGGCCGCGTGTACCTACAAAACCAGGAAATTTTTGTGCCGGGACTTGAACCCGTGTCTCTATCCTCTGTCCTCTTTCATCTCCTTCTAACTTACTGTCTGTATTTAGCCACATTCTTTGACTAAGTGCTCCCTGAAGACCACAAGTATCATTCCTCTGGGCCTGTTGTCACGAGAAAAGTAAACTTGTTCTTTGCTCACCACCATGTTTGAAGGACATCAGCGTGATCTCCGCCGATAGGACGGAGGGTCAAATAAAAAGGAACACCAATTTCTAGATAGGTGAAGTTGGGAGCTAAGAGTGTATTGTGGGGTGACGTGTTTATTTGAGTGTCCAAACTTCCCTCTTTAGGTAGTTATTAGATCTTCACATTCGTGAACATCATAAAACCCAGTGATTTCAAAGGCACAGATGCATATTATTACAGCAACTCAGTTGTCGAGGTGAGAGAAAATGAGAAGTATGTTGCTGCACCACTAAATCAATGGCTGGGTACGGCTGAAACTAAACATAAAGAATTCACGGAGGCCGGATAGGGCTATTTTCTTCTGACTGTATCAGGGGACTCAAACAGAATTCATTTGTTTGATTGTTTGTTTTTCAGTTTCACTCGTGTAGCGTATTTGTCCACACACCTTCGGCTTGTAGTTTGTCTGTGTCCTTGGATCTCAAGTGAGTCTCCTGTAAGTAAGCACGTAGGTGTCTTGAGTTTTCATCCCTTCTTTTAACCCTGTGTCTTTTGTTTGCTGCACTCAGTGCCTGACCTTTTATTCTGATGATTCAGAGCTGTGCACTTATTGCACTTAAAGAATTTTTTTTATCATTAAGCTTAAATCACTTGAAGAACATTATGTTTACTATGCTCCCCCCTTCACCAAGTACCCCTGAAAAACCTCTTCAGTCGCTGTAGATCTGCGTAGTTGGATGCTGTAGACCCCTTCACCATGTCCCTCCCCACAGACCCCGTTACAGTCGCTGACCTTCAGTGAGTAGTAAGATGCTATATGATCTCTACTAGCCTTCTCTGTGTTGTACAGCACTCCCCATGCCCCCTCGACCCCAAGCATTATACATGCTAAAACTAATGCCCCATTCTTTCTCCTCACACTTATCCCTCCCTTCAGACACACCCTGCCTAGTCCTTTTCCCTTTGGTAACTTTTAGTCAACTCTCGGGTTCTGTGAGTCTGCTGCTGTTTTTTTCCTTCAGTTTTTCTTTGTTGTTATACTCCACACATGAGTGAAAACACTTGGTACTTGTCTTTCTCGGCCTGTTCTATTTCTCTGAAAATACTACCGTCTAGCTCCATCCAGGTCATTGCAAATGGTAGTATATGTTTTCTTCTTAAGGCTGCTTACTGCACATTTTAAACTGGATTTCATTCTTCCTTTTTGTTTGTAGTTTAGCTGTGTTATTCACCATTCAACTAATGGTTATGAACAATAGCTTTGTGTCAATCGATATGTATTTGTATCTATCTATCTAATTGTCTGTCTGTCTATGTATCTATGTATGTATGTATGTATGTATGTGTCTATCTATCTATCTATCTATCTATCTATCTATCTATCTATCTATCTATCTATCTTCCTATCATCTATCTATGATGTCTATCATCTATCAATCTCTGTACCTATCTATCTATCTTTCATCTGTAATCTGTGTACCTATCTATCTATGAATCAATCATCTTTTTGTCTGCCCATCTATCCTTCTGTACAGAAGAGTTAACAACATAGCCTATGTCTCTTCCCTACATTATGCTTCCAGAAATCTTGCAAGGTAACTAAGCCATAAGGAGAGCACTGTGTTCACCGATACACTTTCAGGTAGAGTCAGCCGCGTGTGCTTACAAAACCAGTAAATGGAGGTGAAAGGACTTGAACCTGTATCTCTGTCCTCTGTCCTCTTATACTTCCTGCTCGCTTGGTGACTTTATTTAGCCACATTCAGTGAGTAAGTGATCCCTGAAGACAAAAAGAATCCTTCGTCTTGTCCGGTTGTCGAAAGAAAAGTGTACTTGGTTCTTTGCACACCACCATGTTTGAGGGACATCGGTGTGATCACTGCTGATAGGTGCAGGGACAAATATAAAGGAACACCTATTTCTGGTCAGGAGCAGTTGGGAACAAAGAGTGTGTTGTGGAGTGAAGTGTTTATTTGAGGGTCCAAACTTACCTCCTTAGGTGGTTATTACTTCTTTACATTCGTGAACATCATAAAAGAATTGATTTTAAAAGCCCAGACGCATATTTTTACAACAATTCATTTGTTGAGGTGAGAGGAAATGAGAAGGAACTTGCTGCACCACTAAATCTATGCCTGAGCACTGCTGAAATCAAACAAAACGAATTCACGGTGGCTAGATTGGGCTATTTTCTACTGACTCTCTCTGGGGACTCAAACAGAATTCATTTGTTTGTTTGTCTCTTATTTTCACTTGTATAGGTAATCTGTCCCCGCCCCTTCAGCTTGTAGTTTGTCTGTGTCCTTGGATCTCAAGTGAGTCTCCAGTAAGGGGGCACGTAGGAGGTCTTGAGTTTTCATCAGTTCTTCTAACACTGTGTCTTTTGATTGGAGCACTCAAAGCCTGTACTTTTATTCTGATATTTGAGAGCTGTGCTCTTACTGCACTTTGAAATATTTTTTGTTCTCATTAATATACAATCACATGCAGAACATTATGTTTTCCCGTCTACACCCTTCACCAAGACCCCGGCAAAAGCCAGTTACAGTCGCTGTCCGTCAGCGTGTACTAAGATGCTGTAGAATCACTACATGTCTTCTCTGTGTTATGCAGCCGTACAAATGACCTCCCAAGTTACACACTATTCATGCTAATCCTAATGCCCCCATTCTTTTTCCCCGCCCTTATTACTCCCTTCCCACAAACCCTCCCCAGTCCCTTTCTTTTTGGTATCTGTTAGACCACTCTCGGGTTGTGTGAGTCTGCTGCTGTCTTTTCCTTCAGTTTTTCTTTGTTATCATACTCCACACAAGAGTGAAATCATTTGGTACATGTATTTCTCCTCCTTGAAAATTTACTGAGCATAATAACCTCTAGCTCCATCCACGTTATTGCAAATGATAGGATTTGTTTTCTTCTTATGGCTGCCTACTGCACTTTTTAAACTGGATTTCATGCTTCATTTTTGTTTATAGTATCGCTTTGTGCTTTCACCATTGCTCTCCTGGTTATGAGCAGTAGCTATGTGTTAATCGATATGTACCTATATCTATCTATCTGTCTGTCTATCTATTTATCAATCAATCAATCAATCAATCATCTTTTTGTCTGCCCATCTGTCCTTGTGTACAGAACAGTTAACCATATGTCCTATATCACTTTCCTACACTATGCTTCCAAAAATCCTGCAAAGTATCTAGGCTGTAGAGAGAGCACTGGGTTCACCGAGACACTTGCAGGTCGAGTCGGCCGCGTGTACCTACAAAACCAGGAAATTTTTGTGCCGGGACTTGAACCCGTGTCTCTATCCTCTGTCCTCTTTCATCTCCTTCTAACTTACTGTCTGTATTTAGCCACATTCTTTGACTAAGTGCTCCCTGAAGACCACAAGTATCATTCCTCTGGGCCTGTTGTCACGAGAAAAGTAAACTTGTTCTTTGCTCACCACCATGTTTGAAGGACATCAGCGTGATCTCCGCCGATAGGACGGAGGGTCAAATAAAAAGGAACACCAATGTCTAGATAGGTGAAGTTGGGAGCTAAGAGTGTATTGTGGGGTGACGTGTTTATTTGAGTGTCCAAACTTCCCTCTTTAGGTAGTTATTAGATCTTCACATTCGTGAACATCATAAAACCCAGTGATTTCAAAGGCACAGATGCATATTATTACAGCAACTCAGTTGTCGAGGTGAGAGAAAATGAGAAGTATGTTGCTGCACCACTAAATCAATGGCTGGGAACGGCTGAAACTAAACATAAAGAATTCACGGAGGCCGGATAGGGCTATTTTCTTCTGACTGTATCAGGGGACTCAAACAGAATTCATTTGTTTGATTGTTTGTTTTTCAGTTTCACTCGTGTAGCGTATTTGTCCACACACCTTCGGCTTGTAGTTTGTCTGTGTCCTTGGATCTCAAGTGAGTCTCCTGTAAGTAAGCACGTAGGTGTCTTGAGTTTTCATCCCTTCTTTTAACCCTGTGTCTTTTGTTTGCTGCACTCAGTGCCTGACCTTTTATACTGATGATTCAGAGCTGTGCACTTATTGCACTTAAAGAATATTTTTTATCATTCAGCTTAAATCACTTGAAGAACATTATGTTTACTATGCTCCCCCCTTCACCAAGTACCCCTGAAAAACCTCTTCAGTCGCTGTAGATCTGCGTAGTTGGATGCTGTAGACCCCTTCACCATGTCCCTCCCCTCAGACCCCGTTACAGTCGCTGACCATCAGTGAGTAGTAAGATGCTATATGATCTCTACTAGCCTTCTCTGTGTTGTACAGCACTCCCCATGCCCCCTCGACCCCAAGCATTATACATGCTAAAACTAATGCCCCATTCTTTCTCCTCACACTTATCCCTCCCTTCAGACACACCCTGCCTAGTCCTTTTCCCTTTGGTAACTTTTAGTCAACTCTCGGGTTCTGTGAGTCTGCTGCTGTTTTTTTCCTTCAATTTTTCTTTGTTGTTATACTCCACACATGAGTGAAAACACTTGGTACTTGTCTTTCTCGGCCTGTTCTATTTCTCTGAAAATACTACCGTCTAGCTCCATCCAGGTCATTGCAAATGGTAGTATATGTTTTCTTCTTAAGGCTGCTTACTGCACATTTTAAACTGGATTTCATTCTTCCTTTTTGTTTGTAGTTTAGCTGTGTTATTCACCATTCAACTAATGGTTATGAACAATAGCTTTGTGTCAATCGATATGTATTTGTATCTATCTATCTAATTGTCTGTCTGTCTATGTATCTATGTATGTATGTATGTATGTATGTGTCTATCTATATATCTATCTATCTATCTATCTATCTATCTATCTATCTATCTATCTATCTTCCTATCATCTATCTATGATGTCTATCATCTATCAATCTCTGTACCTATCTATCTATCTTTCATCTGTAATCTGTGTACCTATCTATCTATGAATCAATCATCTTTTTGTCTGCCCATCTATCCTTCTGTACAGAAGAGTTAACAACATAGCCTATGTCTCTTCCCTTCATTATGCTTCCAGAAATCTTGCAAGGTAACTAAGCCATAAGGAGAGCACTGTGTTCACCGATACACTTTCAGGTAGAGTCAGCCGCGTGTGCTTACAAAACCAGTAAATGGAGGTGAAAGGACTTGAACCTGTATCTCTGTCCTCTGTCCTCTTATACTTCCTGTTCCTGCTCGCTTGGTGACTTTATTTAGCCACATTCAGTGAGTAAGTGATCCCTGAAGACAAAAAGAATCCTTCGTCTTGTCCGGTTGTCGAAAGAAAAGTGTACTTGGTTCTTTGCACACCACCATGTTTGAGGGACATCGGTGTGATCACTGCTGATAGGTGCAGGGACAAATATAAAGGAACACCTATTTCTGGTCAGGAGCAGTTGGGAACAAAGAGTGTGTTGTGGAGTGAAGTGTTTATTTGAGGGTCCAAACTTACCTCCTTAGGTGGTTATTACTTCTTTACATTCGTGAACATCATAAAAGAATTGATTTTAAAAGCCCAGACGCATATTTTTACAACAATTCATTTGTTGAGGTGAGAGGAAATGAGAAGGAACTTGCTGCACCACTAAATCTATGCCTGAGCACTGCTGAAATCAAACAAAACGAATTCACGGTGGCTAGATTGGGCTATTTTCTACTGACTCTCTCTGGGGACTCAAACAGAATTCATTTGTTTGTTTGTCTCTTATTTTCACTTGTATAGGTAATCTGTCCCCGCCCCTTCAGCTTGTAGTTTGTCTGTGTCCTTGGATCTCAAGTGAGTCTCCAGTAAGGGGGCACGTAGGAGGTCTTGAGTTTTCATCAGTTCTTCTAACACTGTGTCTTTTGATTGGAGCACTCAAAGCCTGTACTTTTATTCTGATATTTGAGAGCTGTGCTCTTACTGCACTTTGAAATTCTTTTTGTTCTCATTAATATACAATCACATGCAGAACATTATGTTTTCCAGTCTACACCCTTCACCAAGTCCCCGGCAAAAGCCAGTTACAGTCGCTGTCCGTCAGCGTGTACTAAGATGCTGTAGAATCACTACATGTCTTCTCTGTGTTATGCAGCCGTACAAATGACCTCCCAAGTTACACACTATTCATGCTAATCCTAATGCCCCCATTCTTTTTCCCCGCCCTTATTACTCCCTTCCCACAAACCCTCCCCAGTCCCTTTCTTTTTGGTATCTGTTAGACCACTCTCGGGTTCTGTGAGTCTGCTGCTGTCTTTTCCTTCAGTTTTTCTTTGTTATCATACTCCACACAAGAGTGAAATCATTTGGTACATGTATTTCTCCTCCTTGAATATTTGACTGAGCATAATAACCTCTAGCTCCATCCACGTTATTGCAAATGATAGGATTTGTTTTCTTCTTATGGCTGCCTACTGCACTTTTTAAACTGGATTTCATGCTTCATTTTTGTTTGTAGTATCGCTTTGTGCTTTCACCATTGCTCTCCTGGTTATGAGCAGTAGCTATGTGTTAATCGATATGTACCTATATCTATCTATCTGTCTGTCTATCTATTTATCAATCAATCAATCAATCAATCATCTTTTTGTCTGCCCATCTGTCCTTGTGTACAGAACAGTTAACCATATGTCCTATATCACTTTCCTACACTATGCTTCCAAAAATCCTGCAAAGTATCTAGGCTGTAGAGAGAGCACTGGGTTCACCGAGACACTTGCAGGTCGAGTCGGCCGCGTGTACCTACAAAACCAGGAAATTTTTGTGCCGGGACTTGAACCCGTGTCTCTATCCTCTGTCCTCTTTCATCTCCTTCTAACTTACTGTCTGTATTTAGCCACATTCTTTGACTAAGTGCTCCCTGAAGACCACAAGTATCATTCCTCTGGGCCTGTTGTCACGAGAAAAGTAAACTTGTTCTTTGCTCACCACCATGTTTGAAGGACATCAGCGTGATCTCCGCCGATAGGACGGAGGGTCAAATAAAAAGGAACACCAATTTCTAGATAGGTGAAGTTGGGAGCTAAGAGTGTATTGTGGGGTGACGTGTTTATTTGAGTGTCCAAACTTCCCTCTTTAGGTAGTTATTAGATCTTCACATTCGTGAACATCATAAAACCCAGTGATTTCAAAGGCCCAGATGCTTATTATTACAGCAACTCAGTTGTCGAGGTGAGAGAAAATGAGAAGTATGTTGCTGCACCACTAAATCAATGGCTGGGAACGGCTGAAACTAAACATAAAGAATTCACGGAGGCCGGATAGGGCTATTTTCTTCTGACTGTATCAGGGGACTCAAACAGAATTCATTTGTTTGATTGTTTGTTTTTCAGTTTCACTCGTGTAGCGTATTTGTCCACACACCTTCGGCTTGTAGTTTGTCTGTGTCCTTGGATCTCAAGTGAGTCTCCTGTAAGTAAGCACGTAGGTGTCTTGAGTTTTCATCCCTTCTTTTAACCCTGTGTCTTTTGTTTGCTGCACTCAGTGCCTGACCTTTTATTCTGATGATTCAGAGCTGTGCACTTATTGCACTTAAAGAATTTTTTTTATCATTCAGCTTAAATCACTTGAAGAACATTATGTTTACTATGCTCCCCCCTTCACCAAGTACCCCTGAAAAACCTCTTCAGTCGCTGTCGATCTGCGTAGATGGATGCTGTAGACCCCTTCACCATGTCCCTCCCCACAGACCCCGTTACAGTCGCTGACCATCAGTGAGTAGTAAGATGCTATATGATCTCTACTAGCCTTCTCTGTGTTGTACAGCACTCCCCATGCCCCCTCGACCCCAAGCATTATACATGCTAAAACTAATGCCCCCATTCTTTCTCCTCACACTTATCCCTCCCTTCAGACCCACCCTGCCTAGTCCTTTTCCCTTTGGTAACTTTTAGTCAACTCTCGGGTTCTGTGAGTCTGCTGCTGTTTTTTTCCTTCAGTTTTTCTTTGTTGTTATACTCCACACATGAGTGAAAACACTTGGTACTTGTCTTTCTCGGCCTGTCCTATTTCTCTGAACATACTACCGTCTAGCTCCATTCAGGTCATTGCAAATGGTAGTATATGTTTTCTTCTTAAGGCTGCTTACTGCACATTTTAAACTGGATTTCATTCTTCCTTTTTGTTTGTAGTTTAGCTGTGTTATTCACCATTCAACTAATGGTTATGAACAATAGCTTTGTGTCAATCGATATGTATTTGTATCTATCTATCTAATTGTCTGTCTGTCTATGTATCTATGTATGTATGTATGTATGTATGTGTCTATCTATCTATCTATCTATCTATCTATCTATCTATCTATCTATCTATCTATCTATCTATCTTCCTATCATCTATCTATGATGTCTACCATCTATCAATCTCTGTACCTATCTATCTATCTTTCATCTGTAATCTGTGTACCTATCTATCTATGAATCAATCATCTTTTTGTCTGCCCATCTATCCTTCTGTACAGAAGAGTTAACAACATAGCCTATGTCTCTTCCCTACATTATGCTTCCAGAAATCTTGCAAGGTAACTAAGCCATAAGGAGAGCACTGTGTTCACCGATACACTTTCAGGTAGAGTCAGCCGCGTGTGCTTACAAAACCAGTAAATGGAGGTGAAAGGACTTGAACCTGTATCTCTGTCCTCTGTCCTCTTATACTTCCTGCTCGCTTGGTGACTTTATTTAGCCACATTCAGTGAGTAAGTGATCCCTGAAGACAACAAGAATCCTTCGTCTTGTCCGGTTGTCGAAAGAAAAGTGTACTTGGTTCTTTGCACACCACCATGTTTGAGGGACATCGGTGTGATCACTGCTGATAGGTGCAGGGACAAATATAAAGGAACACCTATTTCTGGTCAGGAGCAGTTGGGAACAAAGAGTGTGTTGTGGAGTGAAGTGTTTATTTGAGGGTCCAAACTTACCTCCTTAGGTGGTTATTACTTCTTTACATTCATGAACATCATAAAAGAATTGATTTTAAAAGCCCAGACGCATATTTTTACAACAATTCATTTGTTGAGGTGAGAGGAAATGAGAAGGAACTTGCTGCACCACTAAATCTATGCCTGAGCACTGCTGAAATCAAACAAAACGAATTCACGGTGGCTAGATTGGGCTATTTTCTACTGACTCTCTCTGGGGACTCAAACAGAATTCATTTGTTTGTTTGTCTCTTATTTTCACTTGTATAGGTAATCTGTCCCCGCCCCTTCAGCTTGTAGTTTGTCTGTGTCCTTGGATCTCAAGTGAGTCTCCAGTAAGGGGGCACGTAGGAGGTCTTGAGTTTTCATCAGTTCTTCTAACACTGTGTCTTTTGATTGGAGCACTCAAAGCCTGTACTTTTATTCTGATATTTGAGAGCTGTGCTCTTACTGCACTTTGAAATTCTTTTTGTTCTCATTAATATACAATCACATGCAGAACATTATGTTTTCCAGTCTACACCCTTCACCAAGTCCCAGGCAAAAGCCAGTTACAGTCGCTGTCCGTCAGCGTGTACTAAGATGCTGTAGAATCACTACATGTCTTCTCTGTGTTATGCAGCCGTACAAATGACCTCCCAAGTTACACACTATTCATGCTAATCCTAATGCCCCCATTCTTTTTCCCCGCCCTTATTACTCCCTTCCCACAAACCCTCCCCAGTCCCTTTCTTTTTGGTATCTGTTAGACCACTCTCGGGTTGTGTGAGTCTGCTGCTGTCTTTTCCTTCAGTTTTTCTTTGTTATCATACTCCACACAAGAGTGAAATCATTTGGTACATGTATTTCTCCTCCTTGAATATTTGACTGAGCATAATAACCTCTAGCTCCATCCACGTTATTGCAAATGATAGGATTTGTTTTCTTCTTATGGCTGCCTACTGCACTTTTTAAACTGGATTTCATGCTTCATTTTTGTTTGTAGTATCGCTTTGTGCTTTCACCATTGCTCTCCTGGTTATGAGCAGTAGCTATGTGTTAATCGATATGTACCTATATCTATCTATCTGTCTATCTATTTATCAATCAATCAATCAATCAATCATCTTTTTGTCTGCCCATCTGTCCTTGTGTACAGAACAGTTAACCATATGTCCTATATCACTTTCCTACACTATGCTTCCAAAAATCCTGCAAAGTATCTAGGCTGTAGAAAGAGCACTGGGTTCACCGAGACACTTGCAGGTCGAGTCGGCCGCGTGTACCTACAAAACCAGGAAATTTTTGTGCCGGGACTTGAACCCGTGTCTCTATCCTCTGTCCTCTTTCATCTCCTTCTAACTTACTGTCTGTATTTAGCCACATTCTTTGACTAAGTGCTCCCTGAAGACCACAAGTATCATTCCTCTGGGCCTGTTGTCACGAGAAAAGTAAACTTGTTCTTTGCTCACCACCATGTTTGAAGGACATCAGCGTGATCTCCGCCGATAGGACGGAGGGTCAAATAAAAAGGAACACCAATTTCTAGATAGGTGAAGTTGGGAGCTAAGAGTGTATTGTGGGGTGACGTGTTTATTTGAGTGTCCAAACTTCCCTCTTTAGGTAGTTATTAGATCTTCACATTCGTGAACATCATAAAACCCAGTGATTTCAAAGGCCCAGATGCTTATTATTACAGCAACTCAGTTGTCGAGGTGAGAGAAAATGAGAAGTATGTTGCTGCACCACTAAGTCAATGGCTGGGAACGGCTGAAACTAAACATAAAGAATTCACGGAGGCCGGATAGGGCTATTTTCTTCTGACTGTATCAGGGGACTCAAACAGAATTCATTTGTTTGATTGTTTGTTTTTCAGTTTCACTCGTGTAGCGTATTTGTCCACACACCTTCGGCTTGTAGTTTGTCTGTGTCCTTGGATCTCAAGTGAGTCTCCTGTAAGTAAGCACGTAGGTGTCTTGAGTTTTCATCCCTTCTTTTAACCCTGTGTCTTTTGTTTGCTGCACTCAGTGCCTGACCTTTTATTCTGATGATTCAGAGCTGTGCACTTATTGCACTTAAAGAATATTTTTTATCATTCAGCTTAAATCACTTGAAGAACATTATGTTTACTATGCTCCCCCCTTCACCAAGTACCCCTGAAAAACCTCTTCAGTCGCTGTCGATCTGCGTAGTTGGATGCTGTAGACCCCTTCACCATGTCCCTCCCCACAGACCCCGTTACAGTCGCTGACCATCAGTGAGTAGTAAGATGCTATATGATCTCTACTAGCCTTCTCTGTGTTGTACAGCACTCCCCATGCCCCCTCGACCCCAAGCATTATACATGCTAAAACTAATGCCCACATTCTTTCTCCTCACACTTATCCCTCCCTTCAGACCCACCCTGCCTAGTCCTTTTCCCTTTGGTAACTTTTAGTCAACTCTCGGGTTCTGTGAGTCTGCTGCTGTTTTTTTCCTTCAGTTTTTCTTTGTTGTTATACTCCACACATGAGTGAAAACACTTGGTACTTGTCTTTCTCGGCCTGTCCTATTTCTCTGAACATACTACCGTCTAGCTCCATCCAGGTCATTGCAAATGGTAGTATATGTTTTCTTCTTAAGGCTGCTTACTGCACATTTTAAACTGGATTTCATTCTTCCTTTTTGTTTGTAGTTTAGCTGTGTTATTCACCATTCAACTAATGGTTATGAACAATAGCTTTGTGTCAATCGATATGTATTTGTATCTATCTATCTAATTGTCTGTCTGTCTATGTATCTATGTATGTATGTATGTATGTATGTGTCTATCTATCTATCTATCTATCTATCTATCTATCTATCTATCTATCTATCTATCTATCTATCTGTCTATCTATCTTCCTATCATCTATCTATGATGTCTATCATCTATCAATCTCTGTACCTATCTATCTATCTTTCAACTGTAATCTGTGTACCTATCTATCTATGAATCAATCATCTTTTTGTCTGCCCATCTATCCTTCTGTACAGAAGAGTTAACAACATAGCCTATGTCTCTTCCCTACATTATGCTTCCAGAAATCTTGCAAGGTAACTAAGCCATAAGGAGAGCACTGTGTTCACCGATACACTTTCAGGTAGAGTCAGCCACGTGTGCTTACAAAACCAGTAAATGGAGGTGAAAGGACTTGAACCTGTATCTCTGTCCTCTGTCCTCTTATACTTCCTGCTCGCTTGGTGACTTTATTTAGCCACATTCAGTGAGTAAGTGATCCCTGAAGACAACAAGAATCCTTCGTCTTGTCCGGTTGTCGAAAGAAAAGTGTACTTGGTTCTTTGCACACCACCATGTTTGAGGGACATCGGTGTGATCACTGCTGATAGGTGCAGGGACAAATATAAAGGAACACCTATTTCTGGTCAGGAGCAGTTGGGAACAAAGAGTGTGTTGTGGAGTGAAGTGTTTATTTGAGGGTCCAAACTTACCTCCTTAGGTGGTTATTACTTCTTTACATTCGTGAACATCATAAAAGAATTGATTTTAAAAGCCCAGACGCATATTTTTACAACAATTCATTTGTTGAGGTGAGAGGAAATGAGAAGGAACTTGCTGCACCACTAAATCTATGCCTGAGCACTGCTGAAATCAAACAAAACGAATTCACGGTGGCTAGATTGGGCTATTTTCTACTGACTCTCTCTGGGGACTCAAACAGAATTCATTTGTTTGTTTGTCTCTTATTTTCACTTGTATAGGTAATCTGTCCCCGCCCCTTCAGCTTGTAGTTTGTCTGTGTCCTTGGATCTCAAGTGAGTCTCCAGTAAGGGGGCACGTAGGAGGTCTTGAGTTTTCATCAGTTCTTCTAACACTGTGTCTTTTGATTGGAGCACTCAAAGCCTGTACTTTTATTCTGATATTTGAGAGCTGTGCTCTTACTGCACTTTGAAATTCTTTTTGTTCTCATTAATATACAATCACATGCAGAACATTATGTTTTCCAGTCTACACCCTTCACCAAGTCCCCGGCAA
Source organism: Manis pentadactyla (assembly GCF_030020395.1). NCBI lineage: Eukaryota > Metazoa > Chordata > Mammalia > Pholidota > Manidae > Manis > Manis pentadactyla. The sequence continues at coordinate 76,131 of NW_026645130.1, forward strand.
AAGCCAGTTACAGTCGCTGTCCGTCAGCGTGTACTAAGATGCTGTAGAATCACTACATGTCTTCTCTGTGTTATGCAGCCGTACAAATGACCTCCCAAGTTACACACTATTCATGCTAATCCTAATGCCCCCATTCTTTTTCCCCGCCCTTATTACTCCCTTCCCACAAACCCTCCCCAGTCCCTTTCTTTTTGGTATCTGTTAGACCACTCTCAGGTTGTGTGAGTCTGCTGCTGTCTTTTCCTTCAGTTTTTCTTTGTTATCATACTCCACACAAGAGTGAAATCATTTGGTACATGTATTTCTCCTCCTTGAATATTTGACTGAGCATAATAACCTCTAGCTCCATCCACGTTATTGCAAATGATAGGATTTGTTTTCTTCTTATGGCTGCCTACTGCACTTTTTAAACTGGATTTCATGCTTCATTTTTGTTTGTAGTATCGCTTTGTGCTTTCACCATTGCTCTCCTGGTTATGAGCAGTAGCTATGTGTTAATCGATATGTACCTATATCTATCTATCTGTCTGTCTATCTATTTATCAATCAATCAATCAATCAATCATCTTTTTGTCTGCCCATCTGTCCTTGTGTACAGAACAGTTAACCATATGTCCTATATCACTTTCCTACACTATGCTTCCAAAAATCCTGCAAAGTATCTAGGCTGTAGAGAGAGCACTGGGTTCACCGAGACACTTGCAGGTCGAGTCGGCCGCGTGTACCTACAAAACCAGGAAATTTTTGTGCCGGGACTTGAACCCGTGTCTCTATCCTCTGTCCTCTTTCATCTCCTTCTAACTTACTGTCTGTATTTAGCCACATTCTTTGACTAAGTGCTCCCTGAAGACCACAAGTATCATTCCTCTGGGCCTGTTGTCACGAGAAAAGTAAACTTGTTCTTTGCTCACCACCATGTTTGAAGGACATCAGCGTGATCTCCGCCGATAGGACGGAGGGTCAAATAAAAAGGAACACCAATTTCTAGATAGGTGAATTTGGGAGCTAAGAGTGTATTGTGGGGTGACGTGTTTATTTGAGTGTCCAAACTTCCCTCTTTAGGTAGTTATTAGATCTTCACATTCGTGAACATCATAAAACCCAGTGATTTCAAAGGCCCAGATGCTTATTATTACAGCAACTCAGTTGTCGAGGTGAGAGAAAATGAGAAGTATGTTGCTGCACCACTAAATCAATGGCTGGGAACGGCTGAAACTAAACATAAAGAATTCACGGAGGCCGGATAGGGCTATTTTCTTCTGACTGTATCAGGGGACTCAAACAGAATTCATTTGTTTGATTGTTTGTTTTTCAGTTTCACTCGTGTAGCGTATTTGTCCACACACCTTCGGCTTGTAGTTTGTCTGTGTCCTTGGATCTCAAGTGAGTCTCCTGTAAGTAAGCACGTAGGTGTCTTGAGTTTTCATCCCTTCTTTTAACCCTGTGTCTTTTGTTTGCTGCACTCAGTGCCTGACCTTTTATTCTGATGATTCAGAGCTGTGCACTTATTGCACTTAAAGAATATTTTTTATCATTCAGCTTAAATCACTTGAAGAACATTATGTTTACTATGCTCCCCCCTTCACCAAGTACCCCTGAAAAACCTCTTCAGTCGCTGTCGATCTGCGTAGTTGGATGCTGTAGACCCCTTCACCATGTCCCTCCCAACAGACCCCGTTACAGTCGCTGACCATCAGTGAGTAGTAAGATGCTGTATGATCTCTACTAGCCTTCTCTGTGTTGTACAGCACTCCCCATGCCCCCTCGACCCCAAGCATTATACATGCTAAAACTAATGCCCCCATTCTTTCTCCTCACACTTATCCCTCCCTTCAGACCCACCCTGCCTAGTCCTTTTCCCTTTGGTAACTTTTAGTCAACTCTCGGGTTCTGTGAGTCTGCTGCTGTTTTTTTCCTTCAGTTTTTCTTTGTTGTTATACTCCACACATGAGTGAAAACACTTGGTACTTGTCTTTCTCGGCCTGTCCTATTTCTCTGAACATACTACCGTCTAGCTCCATCCAGGTCATTGCAAATGGTAGTATATGTTTTCTTCTTAAGGCTGCTTACTGCACATTTTAAACTGGATTTCATTCTTCCTTTTTGTTTGTAGTTTAGCTGTGTTATTCACCATTCAACTAATGGTTATGAACAATAGCTTTGTGTCAATCGATATGTATTTGTATCTATCTATCTAATGGTCTGTCTGTCTATGTATCTATGTATGTATGTATGTATGTATGTGTCTATCTATCTATCTATCAATCTATCTATCTATCTATCTATCTATCTATCTTCCTATCATCTATCTATGATGTCTATCATCTATCAATCTCTGTACCTATCTATCTATCTTTCATCTGTAATCTGTGTACCTATCTATCTATGAATCAATCATCTTTTTGTCTGCCCATCTATCCTTCTGTACAGAAGAGTTAACAACATAGCCTATGTCTCTTCCCTACATTATGCTTCCAGAAATCTTGCAAGGTAACTAAGCCATAAGGAGAGCACTGTGTTCACCGATACACTTTCAGGTAGAGTCAGCCGCGTGTGCTTACAAAACCAGTAAATGGAGGTGAAAGGACTTGAACCTGTATCTCTGTCCTCTGTCCTCTTATACTTCCTGTTCGCTTGGTGACTTTATTTAGACACATTCAGTGAGTAAGTGATCCCTGAAGACAACAAGAATCCTTCGTCTTGTCCGGTTGTCGAAAGAAAAGTGTACTTGGTTCTTTGCACACCACCATGTTTGAGGGACATCGGTGTGATCACTGCTGATAGGTGCAGGGACAAATATAAAGGAACACCTATTTCTGGTCAGGAGCAGTTGGGAACAAAGAGTGTGTTGTGGAGTGAAGTGTTTATTTGAGGGTCCAAACTTACCTCCTTAGGTGGTTATTACTTCTTTACATTCGTGAACATCATAAAAGAATTGATTTTAAAAGCCCAGACGCATATTTTTACAACAATTCATTTGTTGAGGTGAGAGGAAATGAGAAGGAACTTGCTGCACCACTAAATCTATGCCTGAGCACTGCTGAAATCAAACAAAACGAATTCACGGTGGCTAGATTGGGCTATTTTCTACTGACTCTCTCTGGGGACTCAAACAGAATTCATTTGTTTGTTTGTCTCTTATTTTCACTTGTATAGGTAATCTGTCCCCGCCCCTTCAGCTTGTAGTTTGTCTGTGTCCTTGGATCTCAAGTGAGTCTCCAGTAAGGGGGCACGTAGGAGGTCTTGAGTTTTCATCAGTTCTTCTAACACTGTGTCTTTTGATTGGAGCACTCAAAGCCTGTACTTTTATTCTGATATTTGAGAGCTGTGCTCTTACTGCACTTTGAAATTCTTTTTGTTCTCATTAATATACAATCACATGCAGAACATTATGTTTTCCAGTCTACACCCTTCACCAAGTCCCCGGCAAAAGCCAGTTACAGTCGCTGTCCGTCAGCGTGTACTAAGATGCTGTAGAATCACTACATGTCTTCTCTGTGTTATGCAGCCGTACAAATGACCTCCCAAGTTACACACTATTCATGCTAATCCTAATGCCCCCATTCTTTTTCCCCGCCCTTATTACTCCCTTCCCACAAACCCTCCCCAGTCCCTTTCTTTTTGGTATCTGTTAGACCACTCTCGGGTTCTGTGAGTCTGCTGCTGTCTTTTCCTTCAGTTTTTCTTTGTTATCATACTCCACACAAGAGTGAAATCATTTGGTACATGTATTTCTCCTCCTTGAATATTTGACTGAGCATAATAACCTCTAGCTCCATCCACGTTATTGCAAATGATAGGATTTGTTTTCTTCTTATGGCTGCCTACTGCACTTTTTAAACTGGATTTCATGCTTCATTTTTGTTTGTAGTATCGCTTTGTGCTTTCACCATTGCTCTCCTGGTTATGAGCAGTAGCTATGTGTTAATCGATATGTACCTATATCTATCTATCTGTCTATCTATTTATCAATCAATCAATCAATCAATCATCTTTTTGTCTGCCCATCTGTCCTTGTGTACAGAACAGTTAACCATATGTCCTATATCACTTTCCTACACTATGCTTCCAAAAATCCTGCAAAGTATCTAGGCTGTAGAAAGAGCACTGGGTTCACCGAGACACTTGCAGGTCGAGTCGGCCGCGTGTACCTACAAAACCAGGAAATTTTTGTGCCGGGACTTGAACCCGTGTCTCTATCCTCTGTCCTCTTTCATCTCCTTCTAACTTACTGTCTGTATTTAGCCACATTCTTTGACTAAGTGCTCCCTGAAGACCACAAGTATCATTCCTCTGGGCCTGTTGTCACGAGAAAAGTAAACTTGTTCTTTGCTCACCACCATGTTTGAAGGACATCAGCGTGATCTCCGCCGATAGGACGGAGGGTCAAATAAAAAGGAACACCAATTTCTAGATAGGTGAAGTTGGGAGCTAAGAGTGTATTGTGGGGTGACGTGTTTATTTGAGTGTCCAAACTTCCCTCTTTAGGTAGTTATTAGATCTTCACATTCGTGAACATCATAAAACCCAGTGATTTCAAAGGCCCAGATGCTTATTATTACAGCAACTCAGTTGTCGAGGTGAGAGAAAATGAGAAGTATGTTGCTGCACCACTAAATCAATGGCTGGGAACGGCTGAAACTAAACATAAAGAATTCACGGAGGCCGGATAGGGCTATTTTCTTCTGACTGTATCAGGGGACTCAAACAGAATTCATTTGTTTGATTGTTTGTTTTTCAGTTTCACTCGTGTAGCGTATTTGTCCACACACCTTCGGCTTGTAGTTTGTCTGTGTCCTTGGATCTCAAGTGAGTCTCCTGTAAGTAAGCACGTAGGTGTCTTGAGTTTTCATCCCTTCTTTTAACCCTGTGTCTTTTGTTTGCTGCACTCAGTGCCTGACCTTTTATTCTGATGATTCAGAGCTGTGCACTTATTGCACTTAAAGAATTTTTTTTATCATTAAGCTTAAATCACTTGAAGAACATTATGTTTACTATGCTCCCCCCTTCACCAAGTACCCCTGAAAAACCTCTTCAGTCGCTGTCGATCTGCGTAGTTGGATGCTGTAGACCCCTTCACCATGTCCCTCCCAACAGACCCCGTTACAGTCGCTGACCATCAGTGAGAAGTAAGATGCTATATGATCTCTACTAGCCTTCTCTGTGTTGTACAGCACTCCCCATGCCCCCTCGACCCCAAGCATTATACATGCTAAAACTAATGCCCCCATTCTTTCTCCTCACACTTATCCCTCCCTTCAGACCCACCCTGCCCAGTCCTTTTCCCTTTGGTAACTTTTAGTCAACTCTCGGGTTCTGTGAGCCTGCTGCTGTTTTTTTCCTTCAGTTTGTCTTTGTTGTTATACTCCACACATGAGTGAAAACACTTGGTACTTGTCTTTCTCGGCCTGTCCTATTTCTCTGAACATACTACCGTCTAGCTCCATCCAGGTCATTGCAAATGGTAGTATATGTTTTCTTCTTAAGGCTGCTTACTGCACTTTTTAAATGGATTTCATTCTTCCTTTTTGTTTGTAGTTTAGCTATGTTATTCACCATTCAACTCCTGGTTATGAACAATAGCTTTGTGTCAATCGATATGTATTTGTATCTATCTATCTAATTGTCTGTCTGTCTATGTATCTATGTATGTATGTATGTATGTATGTGTCTATCTATCTATCTATCTATCTATCTATCTATCTATCTATCTATCTATCTATCTATCTTCCTATCATCTATCTATGATGTCTATCATCTATCAATCTCTGTACTTATCTATCTATCTTTCATCTGTCATCTGTGTACCTATCTATCTATGAATCAATCATCTTTTTGTCTTCCCATCTATCCTTCTGTACAGAAGAGTTAACAACATAGCCTATGTCTCTTCCCTACATTATGCTTCCAGAAATCTTGCAAGGTAACTAAGCCATAAGGAGAGCACTGTGTTCACCGATACACTTTCAGGTAGAGTCAGCCGCGTGTGCTTACAAAACCAGTAAATGGAGGTGAAAGGACTTGAACCTGTATCTCTGTCCTCTGTCCTCTTATACTTCCTGCTCGCTTGGTGACTTTATTTAGCCACATTCAGTGAGTAAGTGATCCCTGAAAACCACAAGAATCCTTCGTCTTGTCCGGTTGTCGAAAGAAAAGTGTACTTGGTTCTTTGCACACCACCATGTTTGAGGGACATCGGTGTGATCACTGCTGATAGGTGCAGGGACAAATATAAAGGAACACCTATTTCTGGTCAGGAGCAGTTGGGAACAAAGAGTGTGTTGTGGAGTGAAGTGTTTATTTGAGGGTCCAAACTTACCTCCTTAGGTGGTTATTACTTCTTTACATTCGTGAACATCATAAAAAGAATTGATTTTAAAAGCCCAGATGCATATTATTACAGCAATTCATTTGTTGAGGTGAGAGGAAATGAGAAGGAACTTGCTGCACCACTAAATCTATGCCTGAGCACTGCTGAACCCAAACAAAAAGAATTCACGGTGGCTAGATTGGGCTATTTTCTACTGACTCTCTCTGGGGACTCAAACAGAATTCATTTGTTTGTTTGTTTCTTATTTTCACTTGTATAGGTAATCTGTCCCCGCCCCTTCAGCTTGTAGTTTGTCTGTGTCCTTGGATCTCAAGTGAGTCTCCAGTAAGGGAGCACGTAGGAGGTCTTGAGTTTTCATCAGTTCTTCTAACACTGTGTCTTTTGATTGGAGTACTCAAAGCCTGTACTTTTATACTGATATTTGAGAGCTGTGCTCTTACTGCACTTTGAAATATTTTTTGTTCTCATTAATATACAATCACATGCAGAACATTATGTTTTCCCGTCTACACCCTTCACCAAGTCCCCGGCAAAAGCCAGTTACAGTCGCTGTCCGTCAGCGTGTACTAAGATGCTGTAGAATCACTACATGTCTTCTCTGTGTTATGCAGCCGTACAAATGACCTCCCAAGTTACACACTATTCATGCTAATCCTAATGCCCCCATTCTTTTTCCCCGCCCTTATTACTCCCTTCCCACAAACCCTCCCCAGTCCCTTTCTTTTTGGTATCTGTTAGACCACTCTCGGGTTCTGTGAGTCTGCTGCTGTCTTTTCCTTCAGTTTTTCTTTGTTATCATACTCCACACAAGAGTGAAATCATTTGGTACATGTATTTCTCCTCCTTGAATATTTGACTGAGCATAATAACCTCTAGCTCCATCCACGTTATTGCAAATGATAGGATTTGTTTTCTTCTTATGGCTGCCTACTGCACTTTTTAAACTGGATTTCATGCTTCATTTTTGTTTGTAGTATCGCTTTGTGCTTTCACCATTGCTCTCCTGGTTATGAGCAGTAGCTATGTGTTAATCGATATGTACCTATATCTATCTATCTGTCTGTCTATCTATTTATCAATCAATCAATCAATCAATCATCTTTTTGTCTGCCCATCTGTCCTTGTGTACAGAACAGTTAACCATATGTCCTATATCACTTTCCTACACTATGCTTCCAAAAATCCTGCAAAGTATCTAGGCTGTAGAGAGAGCACTGGGTTCACCGAGACACTTGCAGGTCGAGTCGGCCGCGTGTACCTACAAAACCAGGAAATTTTTGTGCCGGGACTTGAACCCGTGTCTCTATCCTCTGTCCTCTTTCATCTCCTTCTAACTTACTGTCTGTATTTAGCCACATTCTTTGACTAAGTGCTCCCTGAAGACCACAAGTATCATTCCTCTGGGCCTGTTGTCACGAGAAAAGTAAACTTGTTCTTTGCTCACCACCATGTTTGAAGGACATCAGCGTGATCTCCGCCGATAGGACGGAGGGTCAAATAAAAAGGAACACCAATTTCTAGATAGGTGAAGTTGGGAGCTAAGAGTGTATTGTGGGGTGACGTGTTTATTTGAGTGTCCAAACTTCCCTCTTTAGGTAGTTATTAGATCTTCACATTCGTGAACATCATAAAACCCAGTGATTTCAAAGGCCCAGATGCTTATTATTACAGCAACTCAGTTGTCGAGGTGAGAGAAAATGAGAAGTATGTTGCTGCACCACTAAATCAATGGCTGGGAACGGCTGAAACTAAACATAAAGAATTCACGGAGGCCGGATAGGGCTATTTTCTTCTGACTGTATCAGGGGACTCAAACAGAATTCATTTGTTTGATTGTTTGTTTTTCAGTTTCACTCGTGTAGCGTATTTGTCCACACACCTTCGGCTTGTAGTTTGTCTGTGTCCTTGGATCTCAAGTGAGTCTCCTGTAAGTAAGCACGTAGGTGTCTTGAGTTTTCATCCCTTCTTTTAACCCTGTGTCTTTTGTTTGCTGCACTCAGTGCCTGACCTTTTATTCTGATGATTCAGAGCTGTGCACTTATTGCACTTAAAGAATTTTTTTTATCATTAAGCTTAAATCACTTGAAGAACATTATGTTTACTATGCTCCCCCCTTCACCAAGTACCCCTGAAAAACCTCTTCAGTCGCTGTCGATCTGCGTAGTTGGATGCTGTAGACCCCTTCACCATGTCCCTCCCAACAGACCCCGTTACAGTCGCTGACCATCAGTGAGAAGTAAGATGCTATATGATCTCTACTAGCCTTCTCTGTGTTGTACAGCACTCCCCATGCCCCCTCGACCCCAAGCATTATACATGCTAAAACTAATGCCCCCATTCTTTCTCCTCACACTTATCCATCCCTTCAGACCCACCCTGCCCAGTCCTTTTCCCTTTGGTAACTTTTAGTCAACTCTCGGGTTCTGTGAGCCTGCTGCTGTTTTTTTCCTTCAGTTTGTCTTTGTTGTTATACTCCACACATGAGTGAAAACACTTGGTACTTGTCTTTCTCGGCCTGTCCTATTTCTCTGAACATACTACCGTCTAGCTCCATCCAGGTCATTGCAAATGGTAGTATATGTTTTCTTCTTAAGGCTGCTTACTGCACTTTTTAAATGGATTTCATTCTTCCTTTTTGTTTGTAGTTTAGCTATGTTATTCACCATTCAACTCCTGGTTATGAACAATAGCTTTGTGTCAATCGATATGTATTTGTATCTATCTATCTAATTGTCTGTCTGTCTATGTATCTATGTATGTATGTATGTATGTATGTGTCTATCTATCTATCTATCTATCTATCTATCTATCTATCTATCTATCTATCTATCTATCTTCCTATCATCTATCTATGATGTCTATCATCTATCAATCTCTGTACTTATCTATCTATCTTTCATCTGTCATCTGTGTACCTATCTATCTATGAATCAATCATCTTTTTGTCTTCCCATCTATCCTTCTGTACAGAAGAGTTAACAACATAGCCTATGTCTCTTCCCTACATTATGCTTCCAGAAATCTTGCAAGGTAACTAAGCCATAAGGAGAGCACTGTGTTCACCGATACACTTTCAGGTAGAGTCAGCCGCGTGTGCTTACAAAACCAGTAAATGGAGGTGAAAGGACTTGAACCTGTATCTCTGTCCTCTGTCCTCTTATACTTCCTGCTCGCTTGGTGACTTTATTTAGCCACATTCAGTGAGTAAGTGATCCCTGAAAACCACAAGAATCCTTCGTCTTGTCCGGTTGTCGAAAGAAAAGTGTACTTGGTTCTTTGCACACCACCATGTTTGAGGGACATCGGTGTGATCACTGCTGATAGGTGCAGGGACAAATATAAAGGAACACCTATTTCTGGTCAGGAGCAGTTGGGAACAAAGAGTGTGTTGTGGAGTGAAGTGTTTATTTGAGGGTCCAAACTTACCTCCTTAGGTGGTTATTACTTCTTTACATTCGTGAACATCATAAAAAGAATTGATTTTAAAAGCCCAGATGCATATTATTACAGCAATTCATTTGTTGAGGTGAGAGGAAATGAGAAGGAACTTGCTGCACCACTAAATCTATGCCTGAGCACTGCTGAACCCAAACAAAAAGAATTCACGGTGGCTAGATTGGGCTATTTTCTACTGACTCTCTCTGGGGACTCAAACAGAATTCATTTGTTTGTTTGTTTCTTATTTTCACTTGTATAGGTAATCTGTCCCCGCCCCTTCAGCTTGTAGTTTGTCTGTGTCCTTGGATCTCAAGTGAGTCTCCAGTAAGGGAGCACGTAGGAGGTCTTGAGTTTTCATCAGTTCTTCTAACACTGTGTCTTTTGATTGGAGCACTCAAAGCCTGTACTTTTATACTGATATTTGAGAGCTGTGCTCTTACTGCACTTTGAAATATTTTTTGTTCTCATTAATATACAATCACATGCAGAACATTATGTTTTCCCGTCTACACCCTTCACCAAGTCCCGGCAAAAGCCAGTTACAGTCGCTGTCCGTCAGCGTGTACTAAGATGCTGTAGAATCACTACATGTCTTCTCTGTGTTATGCAGCCGTACAAATGACCTCCCAAGTTACACACTATTCATGCTAATCCTAATGCCCCCATTCTTTTTCCCCGCCCTTATTACTCCCTTCCCACAAACCCTCCCCAGTCCCTTTCTTTTTGGTATCTGTTAGACCACTCTCGGGTTCTGTGAGTCTGCTGCTGTCTTTTCCTTCAGTTTTTCTTTGTTATCATACTCCACACAAGAGTGAAATCATTTGGTACATGTATTTCTCCTCCTTGAATATTTGACTGAGCATAATAACCTCTAGCTCCATCCACGTTATTGCAAATGATAGGATTTGTTTTCTTCTTATGGCTGCCTACTGCACTTTTTAAACTGGATTTCATTCTTCATTTTTGTTTGTAGTTTCGCTATGTGCTTTCACCATTGCTCTCCTGGTTATGAGCAGTAGCTATGTGTTAATCGATATGTACCTATATCTATCTATCTGTCTGTCAATCTATTTATCAATCAATCAATCAATCATCTTTTTGTCTGCCCATCTGTCCTTGTGTACAGAACAGTTAACCATATGTCCTATATCACTTCCCTACACTATGCTTCCAAAAATCCTGCAAAGTATCTAGGCTGTAGAGAGAGCACTGGGTTCACCGAGACACTTGCAGGTCGAGTCGGCCGCGTGTACCTACAAAACCAGGACATTTTTGTGCCGGGACTTGAACCCGTGTCTCTATCCTCTGTCCTCTTTCATCTCCTTCTAACTTACTGTCTGTATTTAGCCACATTCTTTGACTAAGTGCTCCCTGAAGACCACAAGTATCATTCCTCTGGGCCTGTTGTCACGAGAAAAGTAAACTTGTTCTTTGCTCACCACCATGTTTGAAGTACATCAGCGTGATCTCCGCCGATAGGACGGAGGGTCAAATAAAAAGGAACACCAATTTCTAGATAGGTGAAGTTGGGAGCTAAGAGTGTATTGTGGGGTGACGTGTTTATTTGAGTGTCCAAACTTCCCTCTTTAGGTAGTTATTAGATCTTCACATTCGTGAACATCATAAAACCCAGTGATTTCAAAGGCCCAGATGCTTATTATTACAGCAACTCAGTTGTCGAGGTGAGAGAAAATGAGAAGTATGTTGCTGCACCACTAAATCAATGGCTGGGAACGGCTGAAACTAAACATAAAGAATTCACGGAAGCCAGATAGGGCTATTTTCTTCTGACTGTATCAGGGGACTCAAACAGAATTCATTTGTTTGATTGTTTGTTTTTCAGTTTCACTCGTGTAGCGTATTTGTCCACACACCTTCGGCTTGTAGTTTGTCTGTGTCCTTGGATCTCAAGTGAGTCTCCTGTAAGTAAGCACGTAGGTGTCTTGAGTTTTCATCCCTTCTTTTAACCCTGTGTCTTTTGTTTGCTGCACTCAGTGCCTGACCTTTTATTCTGATGATTCAGAGCTGTGCACTTATTGCACTTAAAGAATTTTTTTTATCATTAAGCTTAAATCACTTGAAGAACATTATGTTTACTATGCTCCCCCCTTCACCAAGTACCCCTGAAAAACCTCTTCAGTCGCTGTCGATCTGCGTAGTTGGATGCTGTAGACCCCTTCACCATGTCCCTCCCAACAGACCCCGTTACAGTCGCTGACCATCAGTGAGAAGTAAGATGCTATATGATCTCTACTAGCCTTCTCTGTGTTGTACAGCACTCCCCATGCCCCCTCGACCCCAAGCATTATACATGCTAAAACTAATGCCCCCATTCTTTCTCCTCACACTTATCCCTCCCTTCAGACCCACCCTGCCCAGTCCTTTTCCCTTTGGTAACTTTTAGTCAACTCTCGGGTTCTGTGAGCCTGCTGCTGTTTTTTTCCTTCAGTTTGTCTTTGTTGTTATACTCCACACATGAGTGAAAACACTTGGTACTTGTCTTTCTCGGCCTGTCCTATTTCTCTGAACATACTACCGTCTAGCTCCATCCAGGTCATTGCAAATGGTAGTATATGTTTTCTTCTTAAGGCTGCTTACTGCACTTTTTAAATGGATTTCATTCTTCCTTTTTGTTTGTAGTTTAGCTATGTTATTCACCATTCAACTCCTGGTTATGAACAATAGCTTTGTGTCAATCGATATGTATTTGTATCTATCTATCTAATTGTCTGTCTGTCTATGTATCTATGTATGTATGTATGTATGTATGTGTCTATCTATCTATCTATCTATCTATCTATCTATCTATCTATCTATCTATCTATCTTCCTATCATCTATCTATGATGTCTATCATCTATCAATCTCTGTACTTATCTATCTATCTTTCATCTGTCATCTGTGTACCTATCTATCTATGAATCAATCATCTTTTTGTCTTCCCATCTATCCTTCTGTACAGAAGAGTTAACAACATAGCCTATGTCTCTTCCCTACATTATGCTTCCAGAAATCTTGCAAGGTAACTAAGCCATAAGGAGAGCACTGTGTTCACCGATACACTTTCAGGTAGAGTCAGCCGCGTGTGCTTACAAAACCAGTAAATGGAGGTGAAAGGACTTGAACCTGTATCTCTGTCCTCTGTCCTCTTATACTTCCTGCTCGCTTGGTGACTTTATTTAGCCACATTCAGTGAGTAAGTGATCCCTGAAAACCACAAGAATCCTTCGTCTTGTCCGGTTGTCGAAAGAAAAGTGTACTTGGTTCTTTGCACACCACCATGTTTGAGGGACATCGGTGTGATCACTGCTGATAGGTGCAGGGACAAATATAAAGGAACACCTATTTCTGGTCAGGAGCAGTTGGGAACAAAGAGTGTGTTGTGGAGTGAAGTGTTTATTTGAGGGTCCAAACTTACCTCCTTAGGTGGTTATTACTTCTTTACATTCGTGAACATCATAAAAAGAATTGATTTTAAAAGCCCAGATGCATATTATTACAGCAATTCATTTGTTGAGGTGAGAGGAAATGAGAAGGAACTTGCTGCACCACTAAATCTATGCCTGAGCACTGCTGAACCCAAACAAAAAGAATTCACGGTGGCTAGATTGGGCTATTTTCTACTGACTCTCTCTGGGGACTCAAACAGAATTCATTTGTTTGTTTGTTTCTTATTTTCACTTGTATAGGTAATCTGTCCCCGCCCCTTCAGCTTGTAGTTTGTCTGTGTCCTTGGATCTCAAGTGAGTCTCCAGTAAGGGAGCACGTAGGAGGTCTTGAGTTTTCATCAGTTCTTCTAACACTGTGTCTTTTGATTGGAGCACTCAAAGCCTGTACTTTTATACTGATATTTGAGAGCTGTGCTCTTACTGCACTTTGAAATATTTTTTGTTCTCATTAATATACAATCACATGCAGAACATTATGTTTTCCCGTCTACACCCTTCACCAAGTCCCCGGCAAAAGCCAGTTACAGTCGCTGTCCGTCAGCGTGTACTAAGATGCTGTAGAATCACTACATGTCTTCTCTGTGTTATGCAGCCGTACAAATGACCTCCCAAGTTACACACTATTCATGCTAATCCTAATGCCCCCATTCTTTTTCCCCGCCCTTATTACTCCCTTCCCACAAACCCTCCCCAGTCCCTTTCTTTTTGGTATCTGTTAGACCACTCTCGGGTTCTGTGAGTCTGCTGCTGTCTTTTCCTTCAGTTTTTCTTTGTTATCATACTCCACACAATAGTGAAATCATTTGGTACATGTATTTCTCCTCCTTGAATATTTGACTGAGCATAATAACGTCTAGCTCCATCCACGTTATTGCAAATGATAGGATTTGTTTTCTTCTTATGGCTGCCTACTGCACTTTTTAAACTGGATTTCATTCTTCATTTTTGTTTGTAGTTTCGCTATGTGCTTTCACCATTGCTCTCCTGGTTATGAGCAGTAGCTATGTGTTAATCGATATGTACCTATATCTATCTATCTGTCTGTCTATCTATTTATCAATCAATCAATCAATCATCTTTTTGTCTGCCCATCTGTCCTTGTGTACAGAACAGTTAACCATATGTCCTATATCACTTTCCTACACTATGCTTCCAAAAATCCTGCAAAGTATCTAGGCTGTAGAGAGAGCACTGGGTTCACCGAGACACTTGCAGGTCGAGTCGGCCGCGTGTACCTACAAAACCAGGACATTTTTGTGCCGGGACTTGAACCCGTGTCTCTATCCTCTGTCCTCTTTCATCTCCTTCTAACTTACTGTCTGTATTTAGCCACATTCTTTGACTAAGTGCTCCCTGAAGACCACAAGTATCATTCCTCTGGGCCTGTTGTCACGAGAAAAGTAAACTTGTTCTTTGCTCACCACCATGTTTGAAGGACATCAGCGTGATCTCCGCCGATAGGACGGAGGGTCAAATAAAAAGGAACACCAATTTCTAGATAGGTGAAGTTGGGAGCTAAGAGTGTATTGTGGGGTGACGTGTTTATTTGAGTGTCCAAACTTCCCTCTTTAGGTAGTTATTAGATCTTCACATTCGTGAACATCATAAAACCCAGTGATTTCAAAGGCCCAGATGCTTATTATTACAGCAACTCAGTTGTCGAGGTGAGAGAAAATGAGAAGTATGTTGCTGCACCACTAAATCAATGGCTGGGAACGGCTGAAACTAAACATAAAGAATTCACGGAGGCCAGATAGGGCTATTTTCTTCTGACTGTATCAGGGGACTCAAACAGAATTCATTTGTTTGATTGTTTGTTTTTCAGTTTCACTCGTGTAGCGTATTTGTCCACACACCTTCGGCTTGTAGTTTGTCTGTGTCCTTGGATCTCAAGTGAGTCTCCTGTAAGTAAGCACGTAGGTGTCTTGAGTTTTCATCCCTTCTTTTAACCCTGTGTCTTTTGTTTGCTGCACTCAGTGCCTGACCTTTTATTCTGATGATTCAGAGCTGTGCACTTATTGCACTTAAAGAATTTTTTTTATCATTAAGCTTAAATCACTTGAAGAACATTATGTTTACTATGCTCCCCCCTTCACCAAGTACCCCTGAAAAACCTCTTCAGTCGCTGTCGATCTGCGTAGTTGGATGCTGTAGACCCCTTCACCATGTCCCTCCCAACAGACCCCGTTACAGTCGCTGACCATCAGTGAGAAGTAAGATGCTATATGATCTCTACTAGCCTTCTCTGTGTTGTACAGCACTCCCCATGCCCCCTCGACCCCAAGCATTATACATGCTAAAACTAATGCCCCCATTCTTTCTCCTCACACTTATCCCTCCCTTCAGACCCACCCTGCCCAGTCCTTTTCCCTTTGGTAACTTTTAGTCAACTCTCGGGTTCTGTGAGCCTGCTGCTGTTTTTTTCCTTCAGTTTGTCTTTGTTGTTATACTCCACACATGAGTGAAAACACTTGGTACTTGTCTTTCTCGGCCTGTCCTATTTCTCTGAACATACTACCGTCTAGCTCCATCCAGGTCATTGCAAATGGTAGTATATGTTTTCTTCTTAAGGCTGCTTACTGCACTTTTTAAATGGATTTCATTCTTCCTTTTTGTTTGTAGTTTAGCTATGTTATTCACCATTCAACTCCTGGTTATGAACAATAGCTTTGTGTCAATCGATATGTATTTGTATCTATCTATCTAATTGTCTGTCTGTCTATGTATCTATGTATGTATGTATGTATGTATGTGTCTATCTATCTATCTATCTATCTATCTATCTATCTATCTATCTATCTTCCTATCATCTATCTATGATGTCTATCATCTATCAATCTCTGTACCTATCTATCTATCTTTCATCTGTAATCTGTGTACCTATCTATCTATGAATCAATCATCTTTTTGTCTGCCCATCTATCCTTCTGTACAGAAGAGTTAACAACATAGCCTATGTCTCTTCCCTACATTATGCTTCCAGAAATCTTGCAAGGTAACTAAGCCATAAGGAGAGCACTGTGTTCACCGATACACTTTCAGGTAGAGTCAGCCGCGTGTGCTTACAAAACCAGTAAATGGAGGTGAAAGGACTTGAACCTGTATCTCTGTCCTCTGTCCTCTTATACTTCCTGTTCGCTTGGTGACTTTATTTAGACACATTCAGTGAGTAAGTGATCCCTGAAGACAACAAGAATCCTTCGTCTTGTCCGGTTGTCGAAAGAAAAGTGTACTTGGTTCTTTGCACACCACCATGTTTGAGGGACATCGGTGTGATCACTGCTGATAGGTGCAGGGACAAATATAAAGGAACACCTATTTCTGGTCAGGAGCAGTTGGGAACAAAGAGTGTGTTGTGGAGTGAAGTGTTTATTTGAGGGTCCAAACTTACCTCCTTAGGTGGTTATTACTTCTTTACATTCGTGAACATCATAAAAGAATTGATTTTAAAAGCCCAGACGCATATTTTTACAACAATTCATTTGTTGAGGTGAGAGGAAATGAGAAGGAACTTGCTGCACCACTAAATCTATGCCTGAGCACTGCTGAAATCAAACAAAACGAATTCACGGTGGCTAGATTGGGCTATTTTCTACTGACTCTCTCTGGGGACTCAAACAGAATTCATTTGTTTGTTTGTCTCTTATTTTCACTTGTTTAGGTAATCTGTCCCCGCCCCTTCAGCTTGTAGTTTGTCTGTGTCCTTGGATCTCAAGTGAGTCTCCAGTAAGGGGGCACGTAGGAGGTCTTGAGTTTTCATCAGTTCTTCTAACACTGTGTCTTTTGATTGGAGCACTCAAAGCCTGTACTTTTATTCTGATATTTGAGAGCTCTGCTCTTACTGCACTTTGAAATTCTTTTTGTTCTCATTAATATACAATCACATGCAGAACATTATGTTTTCCAGTCTACACCCTTCACCAAGTCCCCGGCAAAAGCCAGTTACAGTCGCTGTCCGTCAGCGTGTACTAAGATGCTGTAGAATCACTACATGTCTTCTCTGTGTTATGCAGCCGTACAAATGACCTCCCAAGTTACACACTATTCATGCTAATCCTAATGCCCCTTTCTTTTTCCCAGCCCTTATTACTCCCTTCCCACAAACCCTCCCCAGTCCCTTTCTTTTTGGTATCTCTTAGAACACTCTCGGGTTCTGTGAGTCTGCTGCTGTCTTTTCCTTCAGTTTTTCTTTGTTATCATACTCCACACAAGAGTGAAATCATTTGGTACATGTATTTCTCCTCCTTGAATATTTGACTGAGCATAATAACCTCTAGCTCCATCCACGTTATTGCAAATGATAGGATTTGTTTTCTTCTTATGGCTGCCTACTGAACTTTTTAAACTGGATTTCATGCTTCATTTTTGTTTGTAGTATCGCTTTGTGCTTTCACCATTGCTCTCCTGGTTATGAGCAGTAGCTATGTGTTAATCGATATGTACCTATATCTATCTATCTGTCTGTCTATCTATTTATCAATCAATCAATCAATCAATCATCTTTTTGTCTGCCCATCTGTCCTTGTGTACAGAACTGTTAACCATATGTCCTATATCACTTTCCTACAGTATGCTTCCAAAAATCCTGCAAAGTATCTACGCTGTAGAGAGAGCACTGGGTTCACCGAGACACTTGCAGGTCGTGTCGGCCGCGTGTACCTACAAAACCAGGAAATTTTTGTGCCGGGACTTGAACCCGTGTCTCTATCCTCTGTCCTCTTTCATCTCCTTCTAACTTACTGTCTGTATTTAGCCACATTCTTTGACTAAGTGCTCCCTGAAGACCACAAGTATCATTCCTCTGGGCCTGTTGTCACGAGAAAAGTAAACTTGTTCTTTGCTCACCACCATGTTTGAAGGACATCAGCGTGATCTCCGCCGATAGGACGGAGGGTCAAATAAAAAGGAACACCAATTTCTAGATAGGTGAAGTTGGGAGCTAAGAGTGTATTGTGGGGTGACGTGTTTATTTGAGTGTCCAAACTTCCCTGTTTAGGTAGTTATTAGCTCTTCACATTCGTGAACATCATAAAACCCAGTGATTTCAAAGGCCCAGATGCTTATTATTACAGCAACTCAGTTGTCGAGGTGAGAGAAAATGAGAAGTATGTTGCTGCACCACTAAATCAATGGCTGGGAACTGCTGAAACTAAACATAAAGAATTCACGGAGGCCAGATAGGGCTATTTTCTTCTGACTGTATCAGGGGACTCAAACAGAATTCATTTGTTTGATTGTTTGTTTTTCAGTTTCACTCGTGTAGCGTATTTGTCCACACACCTTCGGCTTGTAGTTTGTCTGTGTCCTTGGATCTCAAGTGAGTCTCCTGTAAGTAAGCACGTAGGTGTCTTGAGTTTTCATCCCTTCTTTTAACCCTGTGTCTTTTGTTTGCTGCACTCAGTGCCTGACCTTTTATTCTGATGATTCAGAGCTGTGCACTTATTGCACTTAAAGAATTTTTTTTATCATTAAGCTTAAATCACTTGAAGAACATTATGTTTACTATGCTCCCCCCTTCACCAAGTACCCCTGAAAAACCTCTTCAGTCGCTGTCGATCTGCGTAGTTGGATGCTGTAGACCCCTTCACCATGTCCCTCCCAACAGACCCCGTTACAGTCGCTGACCATCAGTGAGTAGTAAGATGCTATATGAACTCTACTAGCCTTCTCTGTGTTGTACAGCACTCCCCATGCCCCCTCGACCCCAAGAATTATACATGCTAAAACTAATGCCCCCATTCTTTCTCCTCACACTTATCCCTCCCTTCAGACCCACCCTGCCCAGTCCTTTTCCCTTTGGTAACTTTTAGTCAACTCTCGGGTTCTGTGAGTCTGCTGCTGTTTTTTTCCTTCAGATTTTCTTTGTTGTTATACTCCACACATGAGTGAAAACACTTGGTACTTGTCTTTCTCGGCCTGTCCTATTTCTCTGAACATACTACCGTCTAGCTCCATCCAGGTCATTGCAAATGGTAGTATATGTTTTCTTCTTAAGGCTGCTTACTGCACATTTTAAACTGGATTTCATTCTTCCTTTTTGTTTGTAGTTTAGCTGTGTTATTCACCATTCAACTCCTGGTTATGAACAATAGCTTTGTGTCAATCGATATTTATTTGTATCTATCTATCTAATTGTCTGTCTGTCTATGTATCTATGTATGTATGTATGTATGTATGTATATGTCTATCTATCTATCTATCTATCTATCTATCTATCTATCTATCTATCTTCCTATCATCTATCTATGATGTCTATCATCTATCAATCTCTGTACCTATCTATCTATCTTTCATCTGTCATCTGTGTAACTATCTATCTATGAATCAATCATCTTTTTGTCTGCCCATCTATCCTTCTGTACAGAAGAGTTAACAACATAGCCTATGTCTCTTCCCTACATTATGCTTCCAGAAATCTTGCAAGGTAACTAAGCCATAAGGAGAGCACTGTGTTCACCGATACACTTTCAGGTAGAGTCAGCCGCGTGTGCTTACAAAACCAGTAAATGGAGGTGAAAGGACTTGAACCTGTATCTCTGTCCTCTGTCCTCTTATACTTCCTGCTCGCTTGGTGACTTTATTTAGCCACATTCAGTGAGTAAGTGATCCCTGAAAACCACAAGAATCCTTCGTCTTGTCCGGTTGTCGAAAGAAAAGTGTACTTGGTTCTTTGCACACCACCATGTTTGAGGGACATCGGTGTGATCACTGCTGATAGATGCAGGGACAAATATAAAGGAACACCTATTTCTGGACAGGAGCAGTTGGGAACAAAGAGTGTGTTGTGGAGTGAAGTGTTTATTTGAGGGTCCAAACTTACCTCCTTAGGTGGTTATTACTTCTTTACATTCGTGAACATCATAAAAAGAATTGATTTTAAAAGCCCAGACGCATATTTTTACAACAATTCATTTGTTGAGGTGAGAGGAAATGAGAAGGAACTTGCTGCACCACTAAATCTATGCCTGAGCACTGCTGAAATCAAACAAAAAGAATTCACGGTGGCTAGATTGGGCTATTTTCTACTGACTCTCTCTGGGGACTCAAACAGAATTCATTTGTTTGTTTGTTTCTTATTTTCACTTGTATAGGTAATCTGTCCCCGCCCCTTCAGCTTGTAGTTTGTCTGTGTCCTTGGATCTCAAGTGAGTCTCCAGTAAGGGTGCACGTAGGAGGTCTTGAGTTTTCATCAGTTCTTCTAACACTGTGTCTTTGATTGGAGCACTCAAAGCCTGTACTTTTATTCTGATATTTGAGAGCTGTGCTCTTACTGCACTTTGAAATTCTTTTTGTTCTCATTAATATACAGTCACATGCAGAACATTATGTTTTCCAGTCTACACCCTTCACCAAGTCCCCGGCAAAAGCCAGTTACAGTCGCTGTCCGTCAGCGTGTAGTAAGATGCTGTAGAATCACTACATATCTTCTCTGTGTTATGCAGCCGTACAAATGAACTCCCAGGTTACACACTATTCATGCTAATCCTAATGCCCCCATTCTTTTTCCCCGCCCTTATTACTCCCTTCCCACAAACCCTCCCCAGTCCCTTTCTTTTTGGTATCTGTTAGACCACTCTCGGGTTCTGTGAGTCTGCTGCTGTCTTTTCCTTCAGTTTTTCTTTGTTATCATACTCCACACAAGAGTGAAATCATTTGGTACATGTATTTCTCCTCCTTGAATATTTGACTGAGCATAATAACCTCTAGCTCCATCCACGTTATTGCAAATGATAGGATTTGTTTTCTTCTTATGGCTGCCTACTGCACTTTTTAAACTGGATTTCATTCTTCATTTTTGTTTGTAGTTTCGCTATGTGCTTTCACCATTGCTCTCCTGGTTATGAGCAGTAGCTATGTGTTAATCGATATGTACCTATATCTATCTATCTGTCTGTCTATCTATTTATCAATCAATCAATCAATCAATCATCTTTTTGTCTGCCCATCTGTCCTTGTGTACAGAACAGTTAACCATATGTCCTATATCACTTTCCTACACTATGCTTCCAAAAATCCTGCAAAGTATCTAGGCTGTAGAGAGACCACTGGGTTCACCGAGACACTTGCAGGTCGAGTCGGCCGCGTGTACCTACAAAACCAGGAAATTTTTGTGCCGGTACTTTAACCCGTGTCTCTATCCTCTGACCTCTTTCATCTCCTTCTAACTTACTGTCTGTATTTAGCCACATTTTTTGACTAAGTGCTCCCTGAAGACCACAAGTATCATTCCTCTGGGCCTGTTGTCACGAGAAAAGTAAACTTGTTCTTTGCTCACCACCATGTTTGAAGGACATCAGCGTGATCTCCGCCGATAGGACGGAGGGTCAAATAAAAAGGAACACCAATTTCTAGATAGATGAAGTTGGGAGCTAAGAGTGTATTGTGGGGTGACGTGTTTATTTGAGTGTCCAAACTTCCCTCTTTAGGTAGTTATTAGATCTTCACATTCGTGAACATCATAAAACCCAGTGATTTCAAAGGCCCAGATGCTTATTATTACAGCAACTCAGTTGTCGAGGTGAGAGAAAATGAGAAGTATGTTGCTGCACCACTAAATCAATGGCTGGGAACGGCTGAAACTAAACATAAAGAATTCACGGAGGCCGGATAGGGCTATTTTCTTCTGACTGTATCAGGGGACTCAAACAGAATTCATTTGTTTGACTGTTTGTTTTTCAGTTTCACTCGTGTAGCGTATTTGTCCACACACCTTCGGCTTGTAGTTTGTCTGTGTCCTTGGATCTCAAGTGAGTCTCCTGTAAGTAAGCACGTAGGTGTCTTGAGTTTTCATCCCTTCTTTTAACCCTGTGTCTTTTGTTTGCTGCACTCAGTGCCTGACCTTTTATTCTGATGATTCAGAGCTGTGCACTTATTGCACTTAAAGAATATTTTTTATCATTCAGCTTAAATCACTTGAAGAACATTATGTTTACTATGCTCCCCCCTTCACCAAGTACCCCTGAAAAACCTCTTCAGTCGCTGTCGATCTGCGTAGTTGGATGCTGTAGACCCCTTCACCATGTCCCTCCCAACAGACCCCGTTACAGTCGCTGACCATCAGTGAGTAGTAAGATGCTATATGATCTCTACTAGCCTTCTCTGTGTTGTACAGCACTCCCCATGCCCCCTCGACCCCAAGCATTACACATGCTAAAACTAATGCCCCCATTCTTTCTCCTCACACTTATCCCTCCCTTCAGACCCACCCTGCCCAGTCCTTTTCCCTTTGGTAACTTTTAGTCAACTCTCGGGTTCTGTGAGTCTGCTGCTGTTTTTTTCCTTCAGTTTTTCTTTGTTGTTATACTCCACACATGAGTGAAAACACTTGGTACTTGTCTTTCTCGGCCTGTCCTATTTCTCTGAACATACTACCGTCTAGCTCCATCCAGGTCATAGCAAATGGTAGTATATGTTTTCTTCTTAAGGCTGCTTACTGCACTTTTTAAACTGGATTTCATTCTTCCTTTTTGTTTATAGTTTAGCTGTGTTATTCACCATTCAACTCCTGGTTATGAACAATAGCTTTGTGTCAATCGATATGTATTTGTATCTATCTATCTAATTGTCTGTCTGTCTATGTATCTATGTATGTATGTATGTATGTATGTGTCTATCTATCTATCTATCTATCTATCTATCTATCTATCTATCTATCTATCTTCCTATCATCTATCTATGATGTCTATCATCTATCAATCTCTGTACCTGTCTATCTATCTTTCATCTGTCATCTGTGTACCTATCTATCTATGAATCAATCATCTTTTTGTCTGCCCATCTATCCTTCTGTATAGAAGAGTTAACAACATAGCCTATGTCTCTTCCCTACATTATGCTTCCAGAAATCTTGCAAGGTAACTAAGCCATAAGGAGAGCACTGTGTTCACCGATACACTTTCAGGTAGAGTCAGCCGCGTGTGCTTACAAAACCAGTAAATGGAGGTGAAAGGACTTGAACCTGTATCTCTGTCCTCTGTCCTCTTATACCTCCTGCTCGCTTGGTGACTTTATTTAGCCACATTCAGTAAGTGATCCCTGAAAACCACAAGAATCCTTCGTCTTGTCCGGTTGTCGAAAGAAAAGTGTACTTGGTTCTTTGCACACCACCATGTTTGAGGGACATCGGTGTGATCACTGCTGATAGGTGCAGGGACAAATATAAAGGAACACCTATTTCTGGTCAGGAGCAGTTGGGAACAAAGAGTGTGTTGTGGAGTGAAGTGTTTATTTGAGGTTCCAAACTTCCCTCCTTAGGTGGTTATTACTTCTTTACATTCGTGAACATCATAAAAAGAATTGATTTTAAAAGCCCAGACGCATATTTTTACAGCAATTCATTTGTTGAGGTGAGAGGAAATGAGAAGGAACTTGCTGCACCACTAAATCTATGCCTGAGCACTGCTGAAATCAAACAAAAAGAATTCACGGTGGCTAGATTGGGCTATTTTCTACTGACTCTCTCTGGGGACTCAAACAGAATTCATTTGGCTGTTTGTTTCTTATTTTCACTTGTATAGGTAATCTGTCCCCGCCCCTTCAGCTTGTAGTTTGTCTGTGTCCTTGGATCTCAAGTGAGTCTCCAGTAAGGGAGCACGTAGGAGGTCTTGAGTTTTCATCAGTTCTTCTAACACTGTGTCTTTTGATTGGAGCACTCAAAGCCTGTACTTTTATTCTGATATTTGAGAGCTGTGCTCTTACTGCACTTTGAAATTCTTTTTGTTCTCATTAACATACAATCACATGCAGAACATTATGTTTTCCAGTCTACACCCTTCACCAAGTCCCTGGCAAAAGCCAGTTACAGTCGCTGTCCGTCAGCGTGTACTAAGATGCTGTAGAATCACTACATGTCTTCTCTGTGTTATGCAGCCGTACAAATGACCTCCCAAGTTACACACTATTCATGCTAATCCTAATGCCCCCATTCTTTTTCCCCGCCCTTATTACTCCCTTCCCACAAACCCTCCCCAGTCCCTTTCTTTTTGGTATCTGTTAGACCACTCTCGGGTTCTGTGAGTCTGCTGCTGTCTTTTCCTTCAGTTTTTCTTTGTTATCATACTCCACACAAGAGTGAAATCATTTGGTACATGTATTTCTCCTCCTTGAATATTTGACTGAGCATAATAACCTCTAGCTCCATCCACGTTATTGCAAATGATAGGATTTGTTTTCTTCTTATGGCTGCCTACTGCACTTTTTAAACTGGATTTCATTCTTCATTTTTGTTTGTAGTTTCGCTATGTGCTTTCACCATTGCTCTCCTGGTTATGAGCAGTAGCTATGTGTTAATCGATATGTACCTATATCTATCTATCTGTCTGTCTATCTATTTATCAATCAATCAATCAATCATCTTTTTGTCTGCCCATCTGTCCTTGTGTACAGAACAGTTAACCATATGTCCTATATCACTTTCCTACACTATGCTTCCAAAAATCCTGCAAAGTATCTAGGCTGTAGAGAGAGCACTGGGTTCACCGAGACACTTGCAGGTCGAGTCGGCCGCGTGTACCTACAAAACCAGGAAATTTTTGTGCCGGGACTTGAACCCGTGTCTCTATCCTCTGTCCTCTTTCATCTCCTTCTAACTTACTGTCTGTATTTAGCCACATTCTTTGACTAAGTGCTCCCTGAAGACCACAAGTATCATTCCTCTGGGCCTGTTGTCACGAGAAAAGTAAACTTGTTCTTTGCTCACCACCATGTTTGAAGGACATCAGCGTGATCTCCGCCGATAGGATGGAGGGTCAAATAAAAAGGAACACCAATTTCTAGATAGGTGAAGTTGGGAGCTAAGAGTGTATTGTGGGGTGACGTGTTTATTTGAGTGTCCAAACTTCCCTCTTTAGGTAGTTATTAGATCTTCACATTCGTGAACATCATAAAACCCAGTGATTTCAAAGGCCCAGATGCTTATTATTACAGCAACTCAGTTGTCGAGGTGAGAGAAAATGAGAAGTATGTTGCTGCACCACTAAATCAATGGCTGGGAACGGCTGAAACTAAACATAAAGAATTCACGGAGGCCGGATAGGGCTATTTTCTTCTGACTGTATCAGGGGACTCAAACAGAATTCATTTGTTTGATTGTTTGTTTTTCAGTTTCACTCGTGTAGCGTATTTGTCCACACACCTTCGGCTTGTAGTTTGTCTGTGTCCTTGGATCTCAAGTGAGTCTCCTGTAAGTAAGCACGTAGGTGTCTTGAGTTTTCATCCCTTCTTTTAACCCTGTGTCTTTTGTTTGCTGCACTCAGTGCCTGACCTTTTATTCTGATGATTCAGAGCTGTGCACTTATTGCACTTAAAGAATTTTTTTTATCATTAAGCTTAAATCACTTGAAGAACATTATGTTTACTATGCTCCCCCCTTCACCAAGTACCCCTGAAAAACCTCTTCAGTCGCTGTCGATCTGCGTAGTTGGATGCTGTAGACCCCTTCACCATGTCCCTCCCAACAGACCCCATTACAGTCGCTGACCATCAGTGAGTAGTAAGATGCTATATGATCTCTACTAGCCTTCTCTGTGTTGTACAGCACTCCCCATGCCCCCTCGACCCCAAGCATTATACATGCTAAAACTAATGCCCCCATTCTTTCTCCTCACACTTATCCCTCCCTTCAGACCCACCCTGCCCAGTCCTTTTCCCTTTGGTAACTTTTAGTCAACTCTCGGGTTCTGTGAGTCTGCTGCTGTTTTTTTCCTTCAGTTTTTCTTTGTTGTTATACTCCACACATGAGTGAAAACACTTGGTACTTGTCTTTCTCGGCCTGTCCTATTTCTCTGAACATACTACCGTCTAGCTCCATCCAGGTCATTGCAAATGGTAGTATATGTTTTCTTCTTAAGGCTGCTTACTGCACTTTTTAAATGGATTTCATTCTTCCTTTTTGTTTGTAGTTTAGCTATGTTATTCACCATTCAACTCCTGGTTATGAACAATAGCTTTGTGTCAATCGATATGTATTTGTATCTATCTATCTAATTGTCTGTCTGTCTATGTATCTATGTATGTATGTATGTATGTATGTGTCTATCTATCTATCTATCTATCTATCTATCTATCTATCTATCTATCTTCCTATTATCTATCTATGATGTCTATCATCTATCAATCTCTGTACCTATCTATCTATCTTTCATCTGTCATCTGTGTACCTATCTATCTATGAATCAATCATCTTTTTGTCTGCCCATCTATCCTTCTGTACAGAAGAGTTAACAACATAGCCTATGTCTCTTCCCTACATTATGCTTCCAGAAATCTTGCAAGGTAACTAAGCCATAAGGAGAGCACTGTGTTCACCGATACACTTTCAGGTAGAGTCAGCCGCGTGTGCTTACAAAACCAGTAAATGGAGGTGAAAGGACTTGAACCTGTATCTCTGTCCTCTGTCCTCTTATACTTCCTGCTCGCTTGGAGACTTTATTTAGCCACATTCAGTGAGTAAGTGATCCCTGAAGACCACAAGTATCCTTCGTCTGGTCCGGTTGTCGAAAGAAAAGTGTACTTGGTTCTTTGCACACCACCATGTTTGAGGGACATCGGTGTGATCACTGCTGATAGGTGCAGGGACAAATATAAAGGAACACCTATTTCTGGTCAGGAGCAGTTGGGAACAAAGAGTGTGTTGTGGAGTGAAGTGTTTATTTGAGGTTCCAAACTTCCCTCCTTAGGTGGTTATTACTTCTTTACATTCGTGAACATCATAAAAAGAATTGATTTTAAAAGCCCAGACGCATATTATTACAGCAATTCATTTGTTGAGGTGAGAGGAAATGAGAAGGAACTTGCTGCACCACTAAATCTATGCCTGAGCACTGCTGAAATCAAACAAAAAGAATTCACGGTGGCTAGATTGGGCTATTTTCTACTGACTCTCTCTGGGGACTCAAACAGAATTCATTTGTCTGTTTGTTTCTTATTTTCACTTGTATAGGTAATCTGTCCCCGCCCCTTCAGCTTGTAGTTTGTCTGTGTCCTTGGATCTCAAGTGAGTCTCCAGTAAGGGTGCACGTAGGAGGTCTTGAGTTTTCATCAGTTCTTCTAACACTGTGTCTTTTGATTGGAGCCCTCAAAGCCTGTACTTTTATTCTGATATTTGAGAGCTGTGCTCTTACTGCACTTTGAAATATTTTTTGTTCTCATTAATATACAATCACATGCAGAACATTATGTTTTCCAGTCTACACCCTTCACCAAGTCCCCGGCAAAAGCCAGTTACAGTCGCTGTCCGTCAGCGTGTACTAAGATGCTGTAGAATCACTACATGTCTTCTCTGTGTTATGCAGCCGTACAAATGACCTCCCAAGTTACACACTATTCATGCTAATCCTAATGCCCCCATTCTTTTTACCCGCCCTTATTACTCCCTTCCACAAACCCTCCCCAGTCCCTTTCTTTTTGGTATCTGTTAGACCACTCTCGGGTTCTGTGAGTCTGCTGCTGTCTTTTCCTTCAGTTTTTCTTTGTTATCATACTCCACACAAGAGTGAAATCATTTGGTACATGTATTTCTCCTCCTTGAATATTTGACTGAGCATAATAACCTCTAGCTCCATCCACGTTATTGCAAATGATAGGATTTGTTTTCTTCTTATGGCTGCCTACTGCACTTTTTAAACTGGATTTCATGCTTCATTTTTGTTTGTAGTTTCGCTATGTGCTTTCACCATTGCTCTCCTGGTTATGAGCAGTAGCTATGTGTTAATCGATATGTACCTATATCTATCTATCTGTCTGTCTATCTATTTATCAATCAATCAATCAATCATCCTTTTGTCTGCCCATCTGTCCTTGTGTACAGAACAGTTAACCATATGTCCTATATCACTTTCCTACACTATGCTTCCAAAAATCCTGCAAAGTATCTAGGCTGTAGAGAGAGCACTGGGTTCACCGAGACACTTGCAGGTCGAGTCGGCCGCGTGTACCTACAAAACCAGGACATTTTTGTGCCGGGACTTGAACCCGTGTCTCTATCCTCTGACCTCTTTCATCTCCTTCTAACTTACTGTCTGTATTTAGCCACATTTTTTGACTAAGTGCTCCCTGAAGACCACAAGTATCATTCCTCTGGGCCTGTTGTCACGAGAAAAGTAAACTTGTTCTTTGCTCACCACCATGTTTGAAGGACATCAGCGTGATCTCCGCCGATAGGACGGAGGGTCAAATAAAAAGGAACACCAATTTCTAGATAGGTGAAGTTGGGAGCTAAGAGTGTATTGTGGGGTGACGTGTTTATTTGAGTGTCCAAACTTCCCTCTTTAGGTAGTTATTAGATCTTCACATTCGTGAACATCATAAAACCCAGTGATTTCAAAGGCCCAGATGCTTATTATTACAGCAACTCAGTTGTCGAGGTGAGAGAAAATGAGAAGTATGTTGCTGCACCACTAAATCAATGGCTGGGAACGGCTGAAACTAAACATAAAGAATTCACGGAGGCCGGATAGGGCTATTTTCTTCTGACTGTATCAGGGGACTCAAACAGAATTCATTTGTTTGACTGTTTGTTTTTCAGTTTCACTCGTGTAGCGTATTTGTCCACACACCTTCGGCTTGTAGTTTGTCTGTGTCCTTGGATCTCAAGTGAGTCTCCTGTAAGTAAGCACGTAGGTGTCTTGAGTTTTCATCCCTTCTTTTAACCCTGTGTCTTTTGTTTGCTGCACTCAGTGCCTGACCTTTTATTCTGATGATTCAGAGCTGTGCACTTATTGCACTTAAAGAATATTTTTTATCATTCAGCTTAAATCACTTGAAGAACATTATGTTTACTATGCTCCCCCCTTCACCAAGTACCCCTGAAAAACCTCTTCAGTCGCTGTCGATCTGCGTAGTTGGATGCTGTAGACCCCTTCACCATGTCCCTCCCAACAGACCCCGTTACAGTCGCTGACCATCAGTGAGTAGTAAGATGCTATATGATCTCTACTAGCCTTCTCTGTGTTGTACAGCACTCCCCATGCCCCCTCGACCCCAAGCATTACACATGCTAAAACTAATGCCCCCATTCTTTCTCCTCACACTTATCCCTCCCTTCAGACCCACCCTGCCCAGTCCTTTTCCCTTTGGTAACTTTTAGTCAACTCTCGGGTTCTGTGAGTCTGCTGCTGTTTTTTTCCTTCAGTTTTTCTTTGTTGTTATACTCCACACATGAGTGAAAACACTTGGTACTTGTCTTTCTCGGCCTGTCCTATTTCTCTGAACATACTACCGTCTAGCTCCATCCAGGTCATAGCAAATGGTAGTATATGTTTTCTTCTTAAGGCTGCTTACTGCACTTTTTAAACTGGATTTCATTCTTCCTTTTTGTTTATAGTTTAGCTGTGTTATTCACCATTCAACTCCTGGTTATGAACAATAGCTTTGTGTCAATCGATATGTATTTGTATCTATCTATCTAATTGTCTGTCTGTCTATGTATCTATGTGTGTATGTATGTATGTATGTGTCTATCTATCTATCTATCTATCTATCTATCTATCTATCTATCTATCTATCTATCTTCCTATCATCTATCTATGATGTCTATCATCTATCAATCTCTGTACCTGTCTATCTATCTTTCATCTGTCATCTGTGTACCTATCTATCTATGAATCAATCATCTTTTTGTCTGCCCATCTATTCTTCTGTATAGAAGAGTTAACAACATAGCCTATGTCTCTTCCCTACATTATGCTTCCAGAAATCTTGCAAGGTAACTAAGCCATAAGGAGAGCACTGTGTTCACCGATACACTTTCAGGTAGAGTCAGCCGCGTGTGCTTACAAAACCAGTAAATGGAGGTGAAAGGACTTGAACCTGTATCTCTGTCCTCTGTCCTCTTATACCTCCTGCTCGCTTGGTGACTTTATTTAGCCACATTCAGTAAGTGATCCCTGAAAACCACAAGAATCCTTCGTCTTGTCCGGTTGTCGAAAGAAAAGTGTACTTGGTTCTTTGCACACCACCATGTTTGAGGGACATCGGTGTGATCACTGCTGATAGGTTCAGGGACAAATATAAAGGAACACCTATTTCTGGTCAGGAGCAGTTGGGAACAAAGAGTGTGTTGTGGAGTGAAGTGTTTATTTGAGGTTCCAAACTTCCCTCCTTAGGTGGTTATTACTTCTTTACATTCGTGAACATCATAAAAAGAATTGATTTTAAAAGCCCAGACGCATATTTTTACAGCAATTCATTTGTTGAGGTGAGAGGAAATGAGAAGGAACTTGCTGCACCACTAAATCTATGCCTGAGCACTGCTGAAATCAAACAAAAAGAATTCACGGTGGCTAGATTGGGCTATTTTCTACTGACTCTCTCTGGGGACTCAAACAGAATTCATTTGTCTGTTTGTTTCTTATTTTCACTTGTATAGGTAATCTGTCCCCGCCCCTTCAGCTTGTAGTTTGTCTGTGTCCTTGGATCTCAAGTGAGTCTCCAGTAAGGGAGCACGTAGGAGGTCTTGAGTTTTCATCAGTTCTTCTAACACTGTGTCTTTTGATTGGAGCACTCAAAGCCTGTACTTTTATTCTGATATTTGAGAGCTGTGCTCTTACTGCACTTTGAAATTCTTTTTGTTCTCATTAATATACAATCACATGCAGAACATTATGTTTTCCAGTCTACACCCTTCACCAAGTCCCTGGCAAAAGCCAGTTATAGTCGCTGTCCGTCAGCGTGTACTAAGATGCTGTAGAATCACTACATGTCTTCTCTGTGTTATGCAGCCGTACAAATGACCTCCCAAGTTACACACTATTCATGCTAATCCTAATGCCCCCATTCTTTTTCCCCGCCCTTATTACTCCCTTCCCACAAACCCTCCCCAGTCCCTTTCTTTTTGGTATCTGTTAGACCACTCTCGGGTTCTGTGAGTCTGCTGCTGTCTTTTCCTTCAGTTTTTCTTTGTTATCATACTCCACACAAGAGTGAAATCATTTGGTACATGTATTTCTCCTCCTTGAATATTTGACTGAGCATAATAACCTCTAGCTCCATCCACGTTATTGCAAATGATAGGATTTGTTTTCTTCTTATGGCTGCCTACTGCACTTTTTAAACTGGATTTCATTCTTCATTTTTGTTTGTAGTTTCGCTATGTGCTTTCACCATTGCTCTCCTGGTTATGAGCAGTAGCTATGTGTTAATCGATATGTACCTATATCTATCTATCTGTCTGTCTATCTATTTATCAATCAATCAATCAATCATCTTTTTGTCTGCCCATCTGTCCTTGTGTACAGAACAGTTAACCATATGTCCTATATCACTTTCCTACACTATGCTTCCAAAAATCCTGCAAAGTATCTAGGCTGTAGAGAGAGCACTGGGTTCACCGAGACACTTGCAGGTCAAGTCGGCCGCGTGTACCTACAAAACCAGGAAATTTTTGTGCCGGGACTTGAACCCGTGTCTCTATCCTCTGTCCTCTTTCATCTCCTTCTAACTTACTGTCTGTATTTAGCCACATTCTTTGACTAAGTGCTCCCTGAAGACCACAAGTATCATTCCTCTGGGCCTGTTGTCACGAGAAAAGTAAACTTGTTCTTTGCTCACCACCATGTTTGAAGGACATCAGCGTGATCTCCGCCGATAGGATGGAGGGTCAAATAAAAAGGAACACCAATTTCTAGATAGGTGAAGTTGGGAGCTAAGAGTGTATTGTGGGGTGACGTGTTTATTTGAGTGTCCAAACTTCCCTCTTTAGGTAGTTATTAGATCTTCACATTCGTGAACATCATAAAACCCAGTGATTTCAAAGGCCCAGATGCTTATTATTACAGCAACTCAGTTGTCGAGGTGAGAGAAAATGAGAAGTATGTTGCTGCACCACTAAATCAATGGCTGGGAACGGCTGAAACTAAACATAAAGAATTCACGGAGGCCGGATAGGGCTATTTTCTTCTGACTGTATCAGGGGACTCAAACAGAATTCATTTGTTTGATTGTTTGTTTTTCAGTTTCACTCGTGTAGCGTATTTGTCCACACACCTTCGGCTTGTAGTTTGTCTGTGTCCTTGGATCTCAAGTGAGTCTCCTGTAAGTAAGCACGTAGGTGTCTTGAGTTTTCATCCCTTCTTTTAACCCTGTGTCTTTTGTTTGCTGCACTCAGTGCCTGACCTTTTATTCTGATGATTCAGAGCTGTGCACTTATTGCACTTAAAGAATTTTTTTTATCATTAAGCTTAAATCACTTGAAGAACATTATGTTTACTATGCTCCCCCCTTCACCAAGTACCCCTGAAAAACCTCTTCAGTCGCTGTCGATCTGCGTAGTTGGATGCTGTAGACCCCTTCACCATGTCCCTCCCAACAGACCCCATTACAGTCGCTGACCATCAGTGAGTAGTAAGATGCTATATGATCTCTACTAGCCTTCTCTGTGTTGTACAGCACTCCCCATGCCCCCTCGACCCCAAGCATTATACATGCTAAAACTAATGCCCCCATTCTTTCTCCTCACACTTATCCCTCCCTTCAGACCCACCCTGCCCAGTCCTTTTCCCTTTGGTAACTTTTAGTCAACTCTCGGGTTCTGTGAGTCTGCTGCTGTTTTTTTCCTTCAGTTTTTCTTTGTTGTTATACTCCACACATGAGTGAAAACACTTGGTACTTGTCTTTCTCGGCCTGTCCTATTTCTCTGAACATACTACCGTCTAGCTCCATCCAGGTCATTGCAAATGGTAGTATATGTTTTCTTCTTAAGGCTGCTTACTGCACTTTTTAAATGGATTTCATTCTTCCTTTTTGTTTGTAGTTTAGCTATGTTATTCACCATTCAACTCCTGGTTATGAACAATAGCTTTGTGTCAATCGATATGTATTTGTATCTATCTATCTAATTGTCTGTCTGTCTATGTATCTATGTATGTATGTATGTATGTATGTGTCTATCTATCTATCTATCTATCTATCTATCTATCTATCTTCCTATTATCTATCTATGATGTCTATCATCTATCAATCTCTGTACCTATCTATCTATCTTTCATCTGTCATCTGTGTACCTATCTATCTATGAATCAATCATCTTTTTGTCTGCCCATCTATCCTTCTGTACAGAAGAGTTAACAACATAGCCTATGTCTCTTCCCTACATTATGCTTCCAGAAATCTTGCAAGGTAACTAAGCCATAAGGAGAGCACTGTGTTCACCGATACACTTTCAGGTAGAGTCAGCCGCGTGTGCTTACAAAACCAGTAAATGGAGGTGAAAGGACTTGAACCTGTATCTCTGTCCTCTGTCCTCTTATACTTCCTGCTCGCTTGGTGACTTTATTTAGCCACATTCAGTGAGTAAGTGATCCCTGAAGACCACAAGTATCCTTCGTCTGGTCCGGTTGTCGAAAGAAAAGTGTACTTGGTTCTTTGCACACCACCATGTTTGAGGGACATCGGTGTGATCACTGCTGATAGGTGCAGGGACAAATATAAAGGAACACCTATTTCTGGTCAGGAGCAGTTGGGAACAAAGAGTGTGTTGTGGAGTGAAGTGTTTATTTGAGGTTCCAAACTTCCCTCCTTAGGTGGTTATTACTTCTTTACATTCGTGAACATCATAAAAATAATTGATTTTAAAAGCCCAGACGCATATTATTACAGCAATTCATTTGTTGAGGTGAGAGGAAATGAGAAGGAACTTGCTGCACCACTAAATCTATGCCTGAGCACTGCTGAAATCAAACAAAAAGAATTCACGGTGGCTAGATTGGGCTATTTTCTACTGACTCTCTCTGGGGACTCAAACAGAATTCATTTGTCTGTTTGTTTCTTATTTTCACTTGTATAGGTAATCTGTCCCCGCCCCTTCAGCTTGTAGTTTGTCTGTGTCCTTGGATCTCAAGTGAGTCTCCAGTAAGGGTGCACGTAGGAGGTCTTGAGTTTTCATCAGTTCTTCTAACACTGTGTCTTTTGATTGGAGCCCTCAAAGCCTGTACTTTTATTCTGATATTTGAGAGCTGTGCTCTTACTGCACTTTGAAATATTTTTTGTTCTCATTAATATACAATCACATGCAGAACATTATGTTTTCCAGTCTACACCCTTCACCAAGTCCCCGGCAAAAGCCAGTTACAGTCGCTGTCCGTCAGCGTGTACTAA
Organism: Manis pentadactyla; assembly: GCF_030020395.1. Lineage (NCBI taxonomy): Eukaryota > Metazoa > Chordata > Mammalia > Pholidota > Manidae > Manis > Manis pentadactyla. Next base: position 110,438 of record NW_026645130.1, read on the forward strand.
GATGCTGTAGAATCACTACATGTCTTCTCTGTGTTATGCAGCCGTACAAATGACCTCCCAAGTTACACACTATTCATGCTAATCCTAATGCCCCCATTCTTTTTACCCGCCCTTATTACTCCCTTCCACAAACCCTCCCCAGTCCCTTTCTTTTTGGTATCTGTTAGACCACTCTCGGGTTCTGTGAGTCTGCTGCTGTCTTTTCCTTCAGTTTTTCTTTGTTATCATACTCCACACAAGAGTGAAATCATTTGGTACATGTATTTCTCCTCCTTGAATATTTGACTGAGCATAATAACCTCTAGCTCCATCCACGTTATTGCAAATGATAGGATTTGTTTTCTTCTTATGGCTGCCTACTGCACTTTTTAAACTGGATTTCATGCTTCATTTTTGTTTGTAGTTTCGCTTTGTGCTTTCACCATTGCTCTCCTGGTTATGAGCAGTAGCTATGTGTTAATCGATATGTACCTATATCTATCTATCTGTCTGTCTATCTATTTATCAATCAATCAATCAATCATCCTTTTGTCTGCCCATCTGTCCTTGTGTACAGAACAGTTAACCATATGTCCTATATCACTTTCCTACACTATGCTTCCAAAAATCCTGCAAAGTATCTAGGCTGTAGAGAGAGCACTGGGTTCACCGAGACACTTGCAGGTCGAGTCGGCCGCGTGTACCTACAAAACCAGGACATTTTTGTGCCGGGACTTGAACCCGTGTCTCTATCCTCTGTCCTCTTTCATCTCCTTCTAACTTACTGTCTGTATTTAGCCACATTCTTTGACTAAGTGCTCCCTGAAGACCACAAGTATCATTCCTCTGGGCCTGTTGTCACGAGAAAAGTAAACTTGTTCTTTGCTCACCACCATGTTTGAAGGACATCAGCGTGATCTCCGCCGATAGGACGGAGGGTCAAATAAAAAGGAACACCAATTTCTAGATAGGTGAAGTTGGGAGCTAAGAGTGTATTGTGGGGTGACGTGTTTATTTGAGTGTCCAAACTTCCCTCTTTAGGTAGTTATTAGATCTTCACATTCGTGAACATCATAAAACCCAGTGATTTCAAAGGCCCAGATGCTTATTATTACAGCAACTCAGTTGTCGAGGTGAGAGAAAATGAGAAGTATGTTGCTGCACCACTAAATCAATGGCTGGGAACGGCTGAAACTAAACATAAAGAATTCACGGAGGCCGGATAGGGCTATTTTCTTCTGACTGTATCAGGGGACTCAAACAGAATTCATTTGTTTGACTGTTTGTTTTTCAGTTTCACTCGTGTAGCGTATTTGTCCACACACCTTCGGCTTGTAGTTTGTCTGTGTCCTTGGATCTCAAGTGAGTCTCCTGTAAGTAAGCACGTAGGTGTCTTGAGTTTTCATCCCTTCTTTTAACCCTGTGTCTTTTGTTTGCTGCACTCAGTGCCTGACCTTTTATTCTGATGATTCAGAGCTGTGCACTTATTGCACTTAAAGAATATTTTTTATCATTCAGCTTAAATCACTTGAAGAACATTATGTTTACTATGCTCCCCCCTTCACCAAGTACCCCTGAAAAACCTCTTCAGTCGCTGTCGATCTGCGTAGTTAAATGCTGTAGACCCCTTCACCATGTCCCTCCCAACAGACCCCGTTACAGTCGCTGACCATCAGTGAGTAGTAAGATGCTATATGATCTCTACTAGCCTTCTCTGTGTTGTACAGCACTCCCCATGCCCCCTCGACCCCAAGCATTACACATGCTAAAACTAATGCCCCCATTCTTTCTCCTCACACTTATCCCTCCCTTCAGACCCACCCTGCCCAGTCCTTTTCCCTTTGGTAACTTTTAGTCAACTCTCGGGTTCTGTGAGTCTGCTGCTGTTTTTTTCCTTCAGTTTTTCTTTGTTGTTATACTCCACACATGAGTGAAAACACTTGGTACTTGTCTTTCTCGGCCTGTCCTATTTCTCTGAACATACTACCGTCTAGCTCCATCCAGGTCATAGCAAATGGTAGTATATGTTTTCTTCTTAAGGCTGCTTACTGCACTTTTTAAACTGGATTTCATTCTTCCTTTTTGTTTATAGTTTAGCTGTGTTATTCACCATTCAACTCCTGGTTATGAACAATAGCTTTGTGTCAATCGATATGTATTTGTATCTATCTATCTAATTGTCTGTCTGTCTATGTATCTATGTATGTATGTATGTATGTATGTGTCTATCTATCTATCTATCTATCTATCTATCTATCTATCTATCTATCTATCTATCTATCTATCTTCCTATCATCTATCTATGATGTCTATCATCTATCAATCTCTGTACCTGTCTATCTATCTTTCATCTGTCATCTGTGTACCTATCTATCTATGAATCAATCATCTTTTTGTCTGCCCATCTATCCTTCTGTATAGAAGAGTTAACAACATAGCCTATGTCTCTTCCCTACATTATGCTTCCAGAAATCTTGCAAGGTAACTAAGCCATAAGGAGAGCACTGTGTTCACCGATACACTTTCAGGTAGAGTCAGCCGCGTGTGCTTACAAAACCAGTAAATGGAGGTGAAAGGACTTGAACCTGTATCTCTGTCCTCTGTCCTCTTATACCTCCTGCTCGCTTGGTGACTTTATTTAGCCACATTCAGTAAGTGATCCCTGAAAACCACAAGAATCCTTCGTCTTGTCCGGTTGTCGAAAGAAAAGTGTACTTGGTTCTTTGCACACCACCATGTTTGAGGGACATCGGTGTGATCACTGCTGATAGGTGCAGGGACAAATATAAAGGAACACCTATTTCTGGTCAGGAGCAGTTGGGAACAAAGAGTGTGTTGTTTAGTGAAGTGTTTATTTGAGGGTCCAAACTTACCTCCTTAGGTGGTTATTACTTCTTTACATTCGTGAACATCATAAAAAGAATTGATTTTAAAAGCCCAGACGCATATTTTTACAGCAATTCATTTGTTGAGGTGAGAGGAAATGAGAAGGAACTTGCTGCACCACTAAATCTATGCCTGAGCACTGCTGAAATCAAACAAAAAGAATTCACGGTGGCTAGATTGGGCTATTTTCTACTGACTCTCTCTGGGGACTCAAACAGAATTCATTTGTCTGTTTGTTTCTTATTTTCACTTGTATAGGTAATCTGTCCCCGCCCCTTCAGCTTGTAGTTTGTCTGTGTCCTTGGATCTCAAGTGAGTCTCCAGTAAGGGAGCACGTAGGAGGTCTTGAGTTTTCATCAGTTCTTCTAACACTGTGTCTTTTGATTGGAGCACTCAAAGCCTGTACTTTTATTCTGATATTTGAGAGCTGTGCTCTTACTGCACTTTGAAATTCTTTTTGTTCTCATTAATATACAATCACATGCAGAACATTATGTTTTCCAGTCTACACCCTTCACCAAGTCCCTGGCAAAAGCCAGTTACAGTCGCTGTCCGTCAGCGTGTACTAAGATGCTGTAGAATCACTACATGTCTTCTCTGTGTTATGCAGCCGTACAAATGACCTCCCAAGTTACACACTATTCATGCTAATCCTAATGCCCCCATTCTTTTTCCCCGCCCTTATTACTCCCTTCCCACAAACCCTCCCCAGTCCCTTTCTTTTTGGTATCTGTTAGACCACTCTCGGGTTCTGTGAGTCTGCTGCTGTCTTTTCCTTCAGTTTTTCTTTGTTATCATACTCCACACAAGAGTGAAATCATTTGGTACATGTATTTCTCCTCCTTGAATATTTGACTGAGCATAATAACCTCTAGCTCCATCCACGTTATTGCAAATGATAGGATTTGTTTTCTTCTTATGGCTGCCTACTGCACTTTTTAAACTGGATTTCATTCCTCATTTTTGTTTGTAGTATCGCTTTGTGCTTTCACCATTGCTCTCCTGGTTATGAGCAGTAGCTATGTGTTAATCGATATGTACCTATATCTATCTATCTGTCTGTCTATCTATTTATCAATCAATCAATCAATCAATCATCTTTTTGTCTGCCCATCTGTCCTTGTGTACAGAACAGTTAACCATATGTCCTATATCACTTTCCTACACTATGCTTCCAAAAATCCTGCAAAGTATCTAGGCTGTAGAGAGAGCACTGGGTTCACCGAGACACTTGCAGGTCGAGTCGGCCGCGTGTACCTACAAAACCAGGAAATTTTTGTGCCGGGACTTGAACCCGTGTCTCTATCCTCTGTCCTCTTTCATCTCCTTCTAACTTACTGTCTGTATTTAGCCACATTCTTTGACTAAGTGCTCCCTGAAGACCACAAGTATCATTCCTCTGGGCCTGTTGTCACGAGAAAAGTAAACTTGTTCTTTGCTCACCACCATGTTTGAAGGACATCAGCGTGATCTCCGCCGATAGGATGGAGGGTCAAATAAAAAGGAACACCAATTTCTAGATAGGTGAAGTTGGGAGCTAAGAGTGTATTGTGGGGTGACGTGTTTATTTGAGTGTCCAAACTTCCCTCTTTAGGTAGTTATTAGATCTTCACATTCGTGAACATCATAAAACCCAGTGATTTCAAAGGCCCAGATGCTTATTATTACAGCAACTCAGTTGTCGAGGTGAGAGAAAATGAGAAGTATGTTGCTGCACCACTAAATCAATGGCTGGGAACGGCTGAAACTAAACATAAAGAATTCACGGAGGCCGGATAGGGCTATTTTCTTCTGACTGTATCAGGGGACTCAAACAGAATTCATTTGTTTGATTGTTTGTTTTTCAGTTTCACTCGTGTAGCGTATTTGTCCACACACCTTCGGCTTGTAGTTTGTCTGTGTCCTTGGATCTCAAGTGAGTCTCCTGTAAGTAAGCACGTAGGTGTCTTGAGTTTTCATCCCTTCTTTTAACCCTGTGTCTTTTGTTTGCTGCACTCAGTGCCTGACCTTTTATTCTGATGATTCAGAGCTGTGCACTTATTGCACTTAAAGAATTTTTTTTATCATTAAGCTTAAATCACTTGAAGAACATTATGTTTACTATGCTCCCCCCTTCACCAAGTACCCCTGAAAAACCTCTTCAGTCGCTGTCGATCTGCGTAGTTGGATGCTGTAGACCCCTTCACCATGTCCCTCCCAACAGACCCCATTACAGTCGCTGACCATCAGTGAGTAGTAAGATGCTATATGATCTCTACTAGCCTTCTCTGTGTTGTACAGCACTCCCCATGCCCCCTCGACCCCAAGCATTATACATGCTAAAACTAATGCCCCCATTCTTTCTCCTCACACTTATCCCTCCCTTCAGACCCACCCTGCCCAGTCCTTTTCCCTTTGGTAACTTTTAGTCAACTCTCGGGTTCTGTGAGTCTGCTGCTGTTTTTTTCCTTCAGTTTTTCTTTGTTGTTATACTCCACACATGAGTGAAAACACTTGGTACTTGTCTTTCTCGGCCTGTCCTATTTCTCTGAACATACTACCGTCTAGCTCCATCCAGGTCATTGCAAATGGTAGTATATGTTTTCTTCTTAAGGCTGCTTACTGCACTTTTTAAATGGATTTCATTCTTCCTTTTTGTTTGTAGTTTAGCTATGTTATTCACCATTCAACTCCTGGTTATGAACAATAGCTTTGTGTCAATCGATATGTATTTGTATCTATCTATCTAATTGTCTGTCTGTCTATGTATCTATGTATGTATGTATGTATGTATGTGTCTATCTATCTATCTATCTATCTATCTATCTATCTATCTATCTATCTATCTTCCTATTATCTATCTATGATGTCTATCATCTATCAATCTCTGTACCTATCTATCTATCTTTCATCTGTCATCTGTGTACCTATCTATCTATGAATCAATCATCTTTTTGTCTGCCCATCTATCCTTCTGTACAGAAGAGTTAACAACATAGCCTATGTCTCTTCCCTACATTATGCTTCCAGAAATCTTGCAAGGTAACTAAGCCATAAGGAGAGCACTGTGTTCACCGATACACTTTCAGGTAGAGTCAGCTGCGTGTGCTTACAAAACCAGTAAATGGAGGTGAAAGGACTTGAACCTGTATCTCTGTCCTCTGTCCTCTTATACTTCCTGCTCGCTTGGTGACTTTATTTAGCCACATTCAGTGAGTAAGTGATCCCTGAAGACCACAAGTATCCTTCGTCTGGTCCGGTTGTCGAAAGAAAAGTGTACTTGGTTCTTTGCACACCACCATGTTTGAGGGACATCGGTGTGATCACTGCTGATAGGTGCAGGGACAAATATAAAGGAACACCTATTTCTGGTCAGGAGCAGTTGGGAACAAAGAGTGTGTTGTGGAGTGAAGTGTTTATTTGAGGTTCCAAACTTCCCTCCTTAGGTGGTTATTACTTCTTTACATTCGTGAACATCATAAAAAGAATTGATTTTAAAAGCCCAGACGCATATTATTACAGCAATTCATTTGTTGAGGTGAGAGGAAATGAGAAGGAACTTGCTGCACCACTAAATCTATGCCTGAGCACTGCTGAAATCAAACAAAAAGAATTCACGGTGGCTAGATTGGGCTATTTTCTACTGACTCTCTCTGGGGACTCAAACAGAATTCATTTGTCTGTTTGTTTCTTATTTTCACTTGTATAGGTAATCTGTCCCCGCCCCTTCAGCTTGTAGTTTGTCTGTGTCCTTGGATCTCAAGTGAGTCTCCAGTAAGGGTGCACGTAGGAGGTCTTGAGTTTTCATCAGTTCTTCTAACACTGTGTCTTTTGATTGGAGCCCTCAAAGCCTGTACTTTTATTCTGATATTTGAGAGCTGTGCTCTTACTGCACTTTGAAATATTTTTTGTTCTCATTAATATACAATCACATGCAGAACATTATGTTTTCCAGTCTACACCCTTCACCAAGTCCCCGGCAAAAGCCAGTTACAGTCGCTGTCCGTCAGCGTGTACTAAGATGCTGTAGAATCACTACATGTCTTCTCTGTGTTATGCAGCCGTACAAATGACCTCCCAAGTTACACACTATTCATGCTAATCCTAATGCCCCCATTCTTTTTACCCGCCCTTATTACTCCCTTCCACAAACCCTCCCCAGTCCCTTTCTTTTTGGTATCTGTTAGACCACTCTCGGGTTCTGTGAGTCTGCTGCTGTCTTTTCCTTCAGTTTTTCTTTGTTATCATACTCCACACAAGAGTGAAATCATTTGGTACATGTATTTCTCCTCCTTGAATATTTGACTGAGCATAATAACCTCTAGCTCCATCCACGTTATTGCAAATGATAGGATTTGTTTTCTTCTTATGGCTGCCTACTGCACTTTTTAAACTGGATTTCATGCTTCATTTTTGTTTGTAGTTTCGCTATGTGCTTTCACCATTGCTCTCCTGGTTATGAGCAGTAGCTATGTGTTAATCGATATGTACCTATATCTATCTATCTGTCTGTCTATCTATTTATCAATCAATCAATCAATCATCCTTTTGTCTGCCCATCTGTCCTTGTGTACAGAACAGTTAACCATATGTCCTATATCACTTTCCTACACTATGCTTCCAAAAATCCTGCAAAGTATCTAGGCTGTAGAGAGAGCACTGGGTTCACCGAGACACTTGCAGGTCGAGTCGGCCGCGTGTACCTACAAAACCAGGAAATTTTTGTGCCGGTACTTTAACCCGTGTCTCTATCCTCTGACCTCTTTCATCTCCTTCTAACTTACTGTCTGTATTTAGCCACATTTTTTGACTAAGTGCTCCCTGAAGACCACAAGTATCATTCCTCTGGGCCTGTTGTCACGAGAAAAGTAAACTTGTTCTTTGCTCACCACCATGTTTGAAGGACATCAGCGTGATCTCCGCCGATAGGACGGAGGGTCAAATAAAAAGGAACACCAATTTCTAGATAGGTGAAGTTGGGAGCTAAGAGTGTATTGTGGGGTGACGTGTTTATTTGAGTGTCCAAACTTCCCTCTTTAGGTAGTTATTAGATCTTCACATTCGTGAACATCATAAAACCCAGTGATTTCAAAGGCCCAGATGCTTATTATTACAGCAACTCAGTTGTCGAGGTGAGAGAAAATGAGAAGTATGTTGCTGCACCACTAAATCAATGGCTGGGAACGGCTGAAACTAAACATAAAGAATTCACGGAGGCCGGATAGGGCTATTTTCTTCTGACTGTATCAGGGGACTCAAACAGAATTCATTTGTTTGACTGTTTGTTTTTCAGTTTCACTCGTGTAGCGTATTTGTCCACACACCTTCGGCTTGTAGTTTGTCTGTGTCCTTGGATCTCAAGTGAGTCTCCTGTAAGTAAGCACGTAGGTGTCTTGAGTTTTCATCCCTTCTTTTAACCCTGTGTCTTTTGTTTGCTGCACTCAGTGCCTGACCTTTTATTCTGATGATTCAGAGCTGTGCACTTATTGCACTTAAAGAATATTTTTTATCATTCAGCTTAAATCACTTGAAGAACATTATGTTTACTATGCTCCCCCCTTCACCAAGTACCCCTGAAAAACCTCTTCAGTCGCTGTCGATCTGCGTAGTTGGATGCTGTAGACCCCTTCACCATGTCCCTCCCAACAGACCCCGTTACAGTCGCTGACCATCAGTGAGTAGTAAGATGCTATATGATCTCTACTAGCCTTCTCTGTGTTGTACAGCACTCCCCATGCCCCCTCGACCCCAAGCATTACACATGCTAAAACTAATGCCCCCATTCTTTCTCCTCACACTTATCCCTCCCTTCAGACCCACCCTGCCCAGTCCTTTTCCCTTTGGTAACTTTTAGTCAACTCTCGGGTTCTGTGAGTCTGCTGCTGTTTTTTTCCTTCAGTTTTTCTTTGTTGTTATACTCCACACATGAGTGAAAACACTTGGTACTTGTCTTTCTCGGCCTGTCCTATTTCTCTGAACATACTACCGTCTAGCTCCATCCAGGTCATAGCAAATGGTAGTATATGTTTTCTTCTTAAGGCTGCTTACTGCACTTTTTAAACTGGATTTCATTCTTCCTTTTTGTTTATAGTTTAGCTGTGTTATTCACCATTCAACTCCTGGTTATGAACAATAGCTTTGTGTCAATCGATATGTATTTGTATCTATCTATCTAATTGTCTGTCTGTCTATGTATCTATGTATGTATGTATGTATGTATGTGTCTATCTATCTATCTATCTATCTATCTATCTATCTATCTATCTATCTATCTATCTATCTTCCTATCATCTATCTATGATGTCTATCATCTATCAATCTCTGTACCTGTCTATCTATCTTTCATCTGTCATCTGTGTACCTATCTATCTATGAATCAATCATCTTTTTGTCTGCCCATCTATCCTTCTGTATAGAAGAGTTAACAACATAGCCTATGTCTCTTCCCTACATTATGCTTCCAGAAATCTTGCAAGGTAACTAAGCCATAAGGAGAGCACTGTGTTCACCGATACACTTTCAGGTAGAGTCAGCCGCGTGTGCTTACAAAACCAGTAAATGGAGGTGAAAGGACTTGAACCTGTATCTCTGTCCTCTGTCCTCTTATACCTCCTGCTCGCTTGGTGACTTTATTTAGCCACATTCAGTAAGTGATCCCTGAAAACCACAAGAATCCTTCGTCTTGTCCGGTTGTCGAAAGAAAAGTGTACTTGGTTCTTTGCACACCACCATGTTTGAGGGACATCGGTGTGATCACTGCTGATAGGTGCAGGGACAAATATAAATGAACACCTATTTCTGGTCAGGAGCAGTTGGGAACAAAGAGTGTGTTGTGGAGTGAAGTGTTTATTTGAGGTTCCAAACTTCCCTCCTTAGGTGGTTATTACTTCTTTACATTCGTGAACATCATAAAAAGAATTGATTTTAAAAGCCCAGACGCATATTTTTACAGCAATTCATTTGTTGAGGTGAGAGGAAATGAGAAGGAACTTGCTGCACCACTAAATCTATGCCTGAGCACTGCTGAAATCAAACAAAAAGAATTCACGGTGGCTAGATTGGGCTATTTTCTACTGACTCTCTCTGGGGACTCAAACAGAATTCATTTGTCTGTTTTTTTCTTATTTTCACTTGTATAGGTAATCTGTCCCCGCCCCTTCAGCTTGTAGTTTGTCTGTGTCCTTGGATCTCAAGTGAGTCTCCAGTAAGGGAGCACGTAGGAGGTCTTGAGTTTTCATCAGTTCTTCTAACACTGTGTCTTTTGATTGGAGCACTCAAAGCCTGTACTTTTATTCTGATATTTGAGAGCTGTGCTCTTACTGCACTTTGAAATTCTTTTTGTTCTCATTAATATATAGTCACATGCAGAACATTATGTTTTCCAGTCTACACCCTTCACCAAGTCCCTGGCAAAAGCCAGTTACAGTCGCTGTCCGTCAGCGTGTACTAAGATGCTGTAGAATCACTACATGTCTTCTCTGTGTTATGCAGCCGTACAAATGACCTCCCAAGTTACACACTATTCATGCTAATCCTAATGCCCCCATTCTTTTTCCCCGCCCTTATTACTCCCTTCCCACAAACCCTCCCCAGTCCCTTTCTTTTTGGTATCTGTTAGACCACTCTCGGGTTCTGTGAGTCTGCTGCTGTCTTTTCCTTCAGTTTTTCTTTGTTATCATACTCCACACAAGAGTGAAATCATTTGGTACATGTATTTCTCCTCCTTGAATATTTGACTGAGCATAATAACCTCTAGCTCCATCCACGTTATTGCAAATGATAGGATTTGTTTTCTTCTTATGGCTGCCTACTGCACTTTTTAAACTGGATTTCATTCTTCATTTTTGTTTGTAGTTTCGCTATGTGCTTTCACCATTGCTCTCCTGGTTATGAGCAGTAGCTATGTGTTAATCGATATGTACCTATATCTATCTATCTGTCTGTCTATCTATTTATCAATCAATCAATCAATCATCTTTTTGTCTGCCCATCTGTCCTTGTGTACAGAACAGTTAACCATATGTCCTATATCACTTTCCTACACTATGCTTCCAAAAATCCTGCAAAGTATCTAGGCTGTAGAGAGAGCACTGGGTTCACCGAGACACTTGCAGGTCGAGTCGGCCGCGTGTACCTACAAAACCAGGAAATTTTTGTGCCGGGACTTGAACCCGTGTCTCTATCCTCTGTCCTCTTTCATCTCCTTCTAACTTACTGTCTGTATTTAGCCACATTCTTTGACTAAGTGCTCCCTGAAGACCACAAGTATCATTCCTCTGGGCCTGTTGTCACGAGAAAAGTAAACTTGTTCTTTGCTCACCACCATGTTTGAAGGACATCAGCGTGATCTCCGCCGATAGGATGGAGGGTCAAATAAAAAGGAACACCAATTTCTAGATAGGTGAAGTTGGGAGCTAAGAGTGTATTGTGGGGTGACGTGTTTATTTGAGTGTCCAAACTTCCCTCTTTAGGTAGTTATTAGATCTTCACATTCGTGAACATCATAAAACCCAGTGATTTCAAAGGCCCAGATGCTTATTATTACAGCAACTCAGTTGTCGAGGTGAGAGAAAATGAGAAGTATGTTGCTGCACCACTAAATCAATGGCTGGGAACGGCTGAAACTAAACATAAAGAATTCACGGAGGCCGGATAGGGCTATTTTCTTCTGACTGTATCAGGGGACTCAAACAGAATTCATTTGTTTGATTGTTTGTTTTTCAGTTTCACTCGTGTAGCGTATTTGTCCACACACCTTCGGCTTGTAGTTTGTCTGTGTCCTTGGATCTCAAGTGAGTCTCCTGTAAGTAAGCACGTAGGTGTCTTGAGTTTTCATCCCTTCTTTTAACCCTGTGTCTTTTGTTTGCTGCACTCAGTGCCTGACCTTTTATTCTGATGATTCAGAGCTGTGCACTTATTGCACTTAAAGAATTTTTTTTATCATTAAGCTTAAATCACTTGAAGAACATTATGTTTACTATGCTCCCCCCTTCACCAAGTACCCCTGAAAAACCTCTTCAGTCGCTGTCGATCTGCGTAGTTGGATGCTGTAGACCCCTTCACCATGTCCCTCCCAACAGACCCCATTACAGTCGCTGACCATCAGTGAGTAGTAAGATGCTATATGATCTCTACTAGCCTTCTCTGTGTTGTACAGCACTCCCCATGCCCCCTCGACCCCAAGCATTATACATGCTAAAACTAATGCCCCCATTCTTTCTCCTCACACTTATCCCTCCCTTCAGACCCACCCTGCCCAGTCCTTTTCCCTTTGGTAACTTTTAGTCAACTCTCGGGTTCTGTGAGTCTGCTGCTGTTTTTTTCCTTCAGTTTTTCTTTGTTGTTATACTCCACACATGAGTGAAAACACTTGGTACTTGTCTTTCTCGGCCTGTCCTATTTCTCTGAACATACTACCGTCTAGCTCCATCCAGGTCATTGCAAATGGTAGTATATGTTTTCTTCTTAAGGCTGCTTACTGCACTTTTTAAATGGATTTCATTCTTCCTTTTTGTTTGTAGTTTAGCTATGTTATTCACCATTCAACTCCTGGTTATGAACAATAGCTTTGTGTCAATCGATATGTATTTGTATCTATCTATCTAATTGTCTGTCTGTCTATGTATCTATGTATGTATGTATGTATGTATGTGTCTATCTATCTATCTATCTATCTATCTATCTATCTATCTATCTATCTATCTTCCTATTATCTATCTATGATGTCTATCATCTATCAATCTCTGTACCTATCTATCTATCTTTCATCTGTCATCTGTGTACCTATCTATCTATGAATCAATCATCTTTTTGTCTGCCCATCTATCCTTCTGTACAGAAGAGTTAACAACATAGCCTATGTCTCTTCCCTACATTATGCTTCCAGAAATCTTGCAAGGTAACTAAGCCATAAGGAGAGCACTGTGTTCACCGATACACTTTCAGGTAGAGTCAGCCGCGTGTGCTTACAAAACCAGTAAATGGAGGTGAAAGGACTTGAACCTGTATCTCTGTCCTCTGTCCTCTTATACTTCCTGCTCGCTTGGTGACTTTATTTAGCCACATTCAGTGAGTAAGTGATCCCTGAAGACCACAAGTATCCTTCGTCTGGTCCGGTTGTCGAAAGAAAAGTGTACTTGGTTCTTTGCACACCACCATGTTTGAGGGACATCGGTGTGATCACTGCTGATAGGTGCAGGGACAAATATAAAGGAACACCTATTTCTGGTCAGGAGCAGTTGGGAACAAAGAGTGTGTTGTGGAGTGAAGTGTTTATTTGAGGTTCCAAACTTCCCTCCTTAGGTGGTTATTACTTCTTTACATTCGTGAACATCATAAAAAGAATTGATTTTAAAAGCCCAGACGCATATTATTACAGCAATTCATTTGTTGAGGTGAGAGGAAATGAGAAGGAACTTGCTGCACCACTAAATCTATGCCTGAGCACTGCTGAAATCAAACAAAAAGAATTCACGGTGGCTAGATTGGGCTATTTTCTACTGACTCTCTCTGGGGACTCAAACAGAATTCATTTGTCTGTTTGTTTCTTATTTTCACTTGTATAGGTAATCTGTCCCCGCCCCTTCAGCTTGTAGTTTGTCTGTGTCCTTGGATCTCAAGTGAGTCTCCAGTAAGGGTGCACGTAGGAGGTCTTGAGTTTTCATCAGTTCTTCTAACACTGTGTCTTTTGATTGGAGCCCTCAAAGCCTGTACTTTTATTCTGATATTTGAGAGCTGTGCTCTTACTGCACTTTGAAATATTTTTTGTTCTCATTAATATACAATCACATGCAGAACATTATGTTTTCCAGTCTACACCCTTCACCAAGTCCCCGGCAAAAGCCAGTTACAGTCGCTGTCCGTCAGCGTGTACTAAGATGCTGTAGAATCACTACATGTCTTCTCTGTGTTATGCAGCCGTACAAATGACCTCCCAAGTTACACACTATTCATGCTAATCCTAATGCCCCCATTCTTTTTACCCGCCCTTATTACTCCCTTCCACAAACCCTCCCCAGTCCCTTTCTTTTTGGTATCTGTTAGACCACTCTCGGGTTCTGTGAGTCTGCTGCTGTCTTTTCCTTCAGTTTTTCTTTGTTATCATACTCCACACAAGAGTGAAATCATTTGGTACATGTATTTCTCCTCCTTGAATATTTGACTGAGCATAATAACCTCTAGCTCCATCCACGTTATTGCAAATGATAGGATTTGTTTTCTTCTTATGGCTGCCTACTGCACTTTTTAAACTGGATTTCATGCTTCATTTTTGTTTGTAGTTTCGCTATGTGCTTTCACCATTGCTCTCCTGGTTATGAGCAGTAGCTATGTGTTAATCGATATGTACCTATATCTATCTATCTGTCTGTCTATCTATTTATCAATCAATCAATCAATCATCCTTTTGTCTGCCCATCTGTCCTTGTGTACAGAACAGTTAACCATATGTCCTATATCACTTTCCTACACTATGCTTCCAAAAATCCTGCAAAGTATCTAGGCTGTAGAGAGAGCACTGGGTTCACCGAGACACTTGCAGGTCGAGTCGGCCGCGTGTACCTACAAAACCAGGAAATTTTTGTGCCGGTACTTTAACCCGTGTCTCTATCCTCTGACCTCTTTCATCTCCTTCTAACTTACTGTCTGTATTTAGCCACATTTTTTGACTAAGTGCTCCCTGAAGACCACAAGTATCATTCCTCTGGGCCTGTTGTCACGAGAAAAGTAAACTTGTTCTTTGCTCACCACCATGTTTGAAGGACATCAGCGTGATCTCCGCCGATAGGACGGAGGGTCAAATAAAAAGGAACACCAATTTCTAGATAGGTGAAGTTGGGAGCTAAGAGTGTATTGTGGGGTGACGTGTTTATTTGAGTGTCCAAACTTCCCTCTTTAGGTAGTTATTAGATCTTCACATTCGTGAACATCATAAAACCCAGTGATTTCAAAGGCCCAGATGCTTATTATTACAGCAACTCAGTTGTCGAGGTGAGAGAAAATGAGAAGTATGTTGCTGCACCACTAAATCAATGGCTGGGAACGGCTGAAACTAAACATAAAGAATTCACGGAGGCCGGATAGGGCTATTTTCTTCTGACTGTATCAGGGGACTCAAACAGAATTCATTTGTTTGACTGTTTGTTTTTCAGTTTCACTCGTGTAGCGTATTTGTCCACACACCTTCGGCTTGTAGTTTGTCTGTGTCCTTGGATCTCAAGTGAGTCTCCTGTAAGTAAGCACGTAGGTGTCTTGAGTTTTCATCCCTTCTTTTAACCCTGTGTCTTTTGTTTGCTGCACTCAGTGCCTGACCTTTTATTCTGATGATTCAGAGCTGTGCACTTATTGCACTTAAAGAATATTTTTTATCATTCAGCTTAAATCACTTGAAGAACATTATGTTTACTATGCTCCCCCCTTCACCAAGTACCCCTGAAAAACCTCTTCAGTCGCTGTCGATCTGCGTAGTTGGATGCTGTAGACCCCTTCACCATGTCCCACCCAACAGACCCCGTTACAGTCGCTGACCATCAGTGAGTAGTAAGATGCTATATGATCTCTACTAGCCTTCTCTGTGTTGTACAGCACTCCCCATGCCCCCTCGACCCCAAGCATTACACATGCTAAAACTAATGCCCCCATTCTTTCTCCTCACACTTATCCCTCCCTTCAGACCCACCCTGCCCAGTCCTTTTCCCTTTGGTAACTTTTAGTCAACTCTCGGGTTCTGTGAGTCTGCTGCTGTTTTTTTCCTTCAGTTTTTCTTTGTTGTTATACTCCACACATGAGTGAAAACACTTGGTACTTGTCTTTCTCGGCCTGTCCTATTTCTCTGAACATACTACCGTCTAGCTCCATCCAGGTCATAGCAAATGGTAGTATATGTTTTCTTCTTAAGGCTGCTTACTGCACTTTTTAAACTGGATTTCATTCTTCCTTTTTGTTTATAGTTTAGCTGTGTTATTCACCATTCAACTCCTGGTTATGAACAATAGCTTTGTGTCAATCGATATGTATTTGTATCTATCTATCTAATTGTCTGTCTGTCTATGTATCTATGTATGTATGTATGTATGTATGTGTCTATCTATCTATCTATCTATCTATCTATCTATCTATCTATCTATCTATCTATCTATCTTCCTATCATCTATCTATGATGTCTATCATCTATCAATCTCTGTACCTGTCTATCTATCTTTCATCTGTCATCTGTGTACCTATCTATCTATGAATCAATCATCTTTTTGTCTGCCCATCTATCCTTCTGTATAGAAGAGTTAACAACATAGCCTATGTCTCTTCCCTACATTATGCTTCCAGAAATCTTGCAAGGTAACTAAGCCATAAGGAGAGCACTGTGTTCACCGATACACTTTCAGGTAGAGTCAGCCGCGTGTGCTTACAAAACCAGTAAATGGAGGTGAAAGGACTTGAACCTGTATCTCTGTCCTCTGTCCTCTTATACTTCCTGCTCGCTTGGTGACTTTATTTAGCCACATTCAGTAAGTGATCCCTGAAAACCACAAGAATCCTTCGTCTTGTCCGGTTGTCGAAAGAAAAGTGTACTTGGTTCTTTGCACACCACCATGTTTGAGGGACATCGGTGTGATCACTGCTGATAGGTGCAGGGACAAATATAAAGGAACACCTATTTCTGGTCAGGAGCAGTTGGGAACAAAGAGTGTGTTGTGGAGTGAAGTGTTTATTTGAGGTTCCAAACTTCCCTCCTTAGGTGGTTATTACTTCTTTACATTCGTGAACATCATAAAAAGAATTGATTTTAAAAGCCCAGACGCATATTTTTACAGCAATTCATTTGTTGAGGTGAGAGGAAATGAGAAGGAACTTGCTGCACCACTAAATCTATGCCTGAGCACTGCTGAAATCAAACAAAAAGAATTCACGGTGGCTAGATTGGGCTATTTTCTACTGACTCTCTCTGGGGACTCAAACAGAATTCATTTGTCTGTTTGTTTCTTATTTTCACTTGTATAGGTAATCTGTCCCCGCCCCTTCAGCTTGTAGTTTGTCTGTGTCCTTGGATCTCAAGTGAGTCTCCAGTAAGGGAGCACGTAGGAGGTCTTGAGTTTTCATCAGTTCTTCTAACACTGTGTCTTTTGATTGGAGCACTCAAAGCCTGTACTTTTATTCTGATATTTGAGAGCTGTGCTCTTACTGCACTTTGAAATTCTTTTTGTTCTCATTAATATACAATCACATGCAGAACATTATGTTTTCCAGTCTACACCCTTCACCAAGTCCCTGGCAAAAGCCAGTTACAGTCGCTGTCCGTCAGCGTGTACTAAGATGCTGTAGAATCACTACATGTCTTCTCTGTGTTATGCAGCCGTACAAATGACCTCCCAAGTTACACACTATTCATGCTAATCCTAATGCCCCCATTCTTTTTCCCCGCCCTTATTACTCCCTTCCCACAAACCCTCCCCAGTCCCTTTCTTTTTGGTATCTGTTAGACCACTCTCGGGTTCTGTGAGTCTGCTGCTGTCTTTTCCTTCAGTTTTTCTTTGTTATCATACTCCACACAAGAGTGAAATCATTTGGTACATGTATTTCTCCTCCTTGAATATTTGACTGAGCATAATAACCTCTAGCTCCATCCACGTTATTGCAAATGATAGGATTTGTTTTCTTCTTATGGCTGCCTACTGCACTTTTTAAACTGGATTTCATTCTTCATTTTTGTTTGTAGTTTCGCTATGTGCTTTCACCATTGCTCTCCTGGTTATGAGCAGTAGCTATGTGTTAATCGATATGTACCTATATCTATCTATCTGTCTGTCTATCTATTTATCAATCAATCAATCAATCATCTTTTTGTCTGCCCATCTGTCCTTGTGTACAGAACAGTTAACCATATGTCCTATATCACTTTCCTACACTATGCTTCCAAAAATCCTGCAAAGTATCTAGGCTGTAGAGAGAGCACTGGGTTCACCGAGACACTTGCAGGTCGAGTCGGCCGCGTGTACCTACAAAACCAGGAAATTTTTGTGCCGGGACTTGAACCCGTGTCTCTATCCTCTGTCCTCTTTCATCTCCTTCTAACTTACTGTCTGTATTTAGCCACATTCTTTGACTAAGTGCTCCCTGAAGACCACAAGTATCATTCCTCTGGGCCTGTTGTCACGAGAAAAGTAAACTTGTTCTTTGCTCACCACCATGTTTGAAGGACATCAGCGTGATCTCCGCCGATAGGATGGAGGGTCAAATAAAAAGGAACACCAATTTCTAGATAGGTGAAGTTGGGAGCTAAGAGTGTATTGTGGGGTGACGTGTTTATTTGAGTGTCCAAACTTCCCTCTTTAGGTAGTTATTAGATCTTCACATTCGTGAACATCATAAAACCCAGTGATTTCAAAGGCCCAGATGCTTATTATTACAGCAACTCAGTTGTCGAGGTGAGAGAAAATGAGAAGTATGTTGCTGCACCACTAAATCAATGGCTGGGAACGGCTGAAACTAAACATAAAGAATTCACGGAGGCCGGATAGGGCTATTTTCTTCTGACTGTATCAGGGGACTCAAACAGAATTCATTTGTTTGATTGTTTGTTTTTCAGTTTCACTCGTGTAGCGTATTTGTCCACACACCTTCGGCTTGTAGTTTGTCTGTGTCCTTGGATCTCAAGTGAGTCTCCTGTAAGTAAGCACGTAGGTGTCTTGAGTTTTCATCCCTTCTTTTAACCCTGTGTCTTTTGTTTGCTGCACTCAGTGCCTGACCTTTTATTCTGATGATTCAGAGCTGTGCACTTATTGCACTTAAAGAATTTTTTTTATCATTAAGCTTAAATCACTTGAAGAACATTATGTTTACTATGCTCCCCCCTTCACCAAGTACCCCTGAAAAACCTCTTCAGTCACTGTCGATCTGCGTAGTTGGATGCTGTAGACCATTTCACCATGTCCCTCCCAACAGACCCCATTACAGTCGCTGACCATCAGTGAGTAGTAAGATGCTATATGATCTCTACTAGCCTTCTCTGTGTTGTACAGCACTCCCCATGCCCCCTCGACCCCAAGCATTATACATGCTAAAACTAATGCCCCCATTCTTTCTCCTCACACTTATCCCTCCCTTCAGACCCACCCTGCCCAGTCCTTTTCCCTTTGGTAACTTTTAGTCAACTCTCGGGTTCTGTGAGTCTGCTGCTGTTTTTTTCCTTCAGTTTTTCTTTGTTGTTATACTCCACACATGAGTGAAAACACTTGGTACTTGTCTTTCTCGGCCTGTCCTATTTCTCTGAACATACTACCGTCTAGCTCCATCCAGGTCATTGCAAATGGTAGTATATGTTTTCTTCTTAAGGCTGCTTACTGCACTTTTTAAATGGATTTCATTCTTCCTTTTTGTTTGTAGTTTAGCTATGTTATTCACCATTCAACTCCTGGTTATGAACAATAGCTTTGTGTCAATCGATATGTATTTGTATCTATCTATCTAATTGTCTGTCTGTCTATGTATCTATGTATGTATGTATGTATGTATGTGTCTATCTATCTATCTATCTATCTATCTATCTATCTATCTATCTATCTATCTATCTATCTTCCTATTATCTATCTATGATGTCTATCATCTATCAATCTCTGTACCTATCTATCTATCTTTCATCTGTCATCTGTGTACCTATCTATCTATGAATCAATCATCTTTTTGTCTGCCCATCTATCCTTCTGTACAGAAGAGTTAACAACATAGCCTATGTCTCTTCCCTACATTATGCTTCCAGAAATCTTGCAAGGTAACTAAGCCATAAGGAGAGCACTGTGTTCACCGATACACTTTCAGGTAGAGTCAGCCGCGTGTGCTTACAAAACCAGTAAATGGAGGTGAAAGGACTTGAACCTGTATCTCTGTCCTCTGTCCTCTTATACTTCCTGCTCGCTTGGTGACTTTATTTAGCCACATTCAGTGAGTAAGTGATCCCTGAAGACCACAAGTATCCTTCGTCTGGTCCGGTTGTCGAAAGAAAAGTGTACTTGGTTCTTTGCACACCACCATGTTTGAGGGACATCGGTGTGATCACTGCTGATAGGTGCAGGGACAAATATAAAGGAACACCTATTTCTGGTCAGGAGCAGTTGGGAACAAAGAGTGTGTTGTGGAGTGAAGTGTTTATTTGAGGTTCCAAACTTCCCTCCTTAGGTGGTTATTACTTCTTTACATTCGTGAACATCATAAAAAGAATTGATTTTAAAAGCCCAGACGCATATTATTACAGCAATTCATTTGTTGAGGTGAGAGGAAATGAGAAGGAACTTGCTGCACCACTAAATCTATGCCTGAGCACTGCTGAAATCAAACAAAAAGAATTCACGGTGGCTAGATTGGGCTATTTTCTACTGACTCTCTCTGGGGACTCAAACAGAATTCATTTGTCTGTTTGTTTCTTATTTTCACTTGTATAGGTAATCTGTCCCCGCCCCTTCAGCTTGTAGTTTGTCTGTGTCCTTGGATCTCAAGTGAGTCTCCAGTAAGGGTGCACGTAGGAGGTCTTGAGTTTTCATCAGTTCTTCTAACACTGTGTCTTTTGATTGGAGCCCTCAAAGCCTGTACTTTTATTCTGATATTTGAGAGCTGTGCTCTTACTGCACTTTGAAATATTTTTTGTTCTCATTAATATACAATCACATGCAGAACATTATGTTTTCCAGTCTACACCCTTCACCAAGTCCCCGGCAAAAGCCAGTTACAGTCGCTGTCCGTCAGCGTGTACTAAGATGCTGTAGAATCACTACATGTCTTCTCTGTGTTATGCAGCCGTACAAATGACCTCCCAAGTTACACACTATTCATGCTAATCCTAATGCCCCCATTCTTTTTACCCGCCCTTATTACTCCCTTCCACAAACCCTCCCCAGTCCCTTTCTTTTTGGTATCTGTTAGACCACTCTCGGGTTCTGTGAGTCTGCTGCTGTCTTTTCCTTCAGTTTTTCTTTGTTATCATACTCCACACAAGAGTGAAATCATTTGGTACATGTATTTCTCCTCCTTGAATATTTGACTGAGCATAATAACCTCTAGCTCCATCCACGTTATTGCAAATGATAGGATTTGTTTTCTTCTTATGGCTGCCTACTGCACTTTTTAAACTGGATTTCATGCTTCATTTTTGTTTGTAGTTTCGCTATGTGCTTTCACCATTGCTCTCCTGGTTATGAGCAGTAGCTATGTGTTAATCGATATGTACCTATATCTATATATCTGTCTGTCTATCTATTTATCAATCAATCAATCAATCATCCTTTTGTCTGCCCATCTGTCCTTGTGTACAGAACAGTTAACCATATGTCCTATATCACTTTCCTACACTATGCTTCCAAAAATCCTGCATAGTATCTAGGCTGTAGAGAGAGCACTGGGTTCACCGAGACACTTGCAGGTCGAGTCGGCCGCGTGTACCTACAAAACCAGGAAATTTTTGTGCCGGGACTTGAACCCGTGTCTCTATCCTCTGTCCTCTTTCATCTCCTTCTAACTTACTGTCTGTATTTAGCCACATTCTTTGACTAAGTGCTCCCTGAAGACCACAAGTATCATTCCTCTGGTCCTGTTGTCACGAGAAAAGTAAACTTGTTCTTTGCTCACCACCATGTTTGAAGGACATCAGCGTGATCTCCGCCGATAGGACGGAGGGTCAAATAAAAAGGAACACCAATTTCTAGATAGGTGAAGTTGGGAGCTAAGAGTGTATTGTGGGGTGACGTGTTTATTTGAGTGTCCAAACTTCCCTCTTTAGGTAGTTATTAGATCTTCACATTCGTGAACATCATAAAACCCAGTGATTTCAAAGGCCCAGATGCTTATTATTACAGCAACTCAGTTGTCGAGGTGAGAGAAAATGAGAAGTATGTTGCTGCACCACTAAATCAATGGCTGGGAACGGCTGAAACTAAACATAAAGAATTCACGGAGGCCGGATAGGGCTATTTTCTTCTGACTGTATCAGGGGACTCAAACAGAATTCATTTGTTTGATTGTTTGTTTTTCAGTTTCACTCGTGTAGCGTATTTGTCCACACACCTTCGGCTTGTAGTTTGTCTGTGTCCTTGGATCTCAAGTGAGTCTCCTGTAAGTAAGCACGTAGGTGTCTTGAGTTTTCATCCCTTCTTTTAACCCTGTGTCTTTTGTTTGCTGCACTCAGTGCCTGACCTTTTATTCTGATGATTCAGAGCTGTGCACTTATTGCACTTAAAGAATATTTTTTATCATTCAGCTTAAATCACTTGAAGAACATTATGTTTACTATGCTCCCCCCTTCACCAAGTACCCCTGAAAAACCTCTTCAGTCGCTGTCGATCTGCGTAGTTGGATGCTGTAGACCCCTTCACCATGTCCCTCCCAACAGACCCCGTTACAGTCGCTGACCATCAGTGAGTAGTAAGATGCTATATGATCTCTACTAGCCTTCTCTGTGTTGTACAGCACTCCCCATGCCCCCTCGACCCCAAGAATTATACATGCTAAAACTAATGCCCCCATTCTTTCTCCTCACACTTATCCCTCCCTTCAGACCCACCCTGCCCAGTCCTTTTCCCTTTGGTAACTTTTAGTCAACTCTCGGGTTCTGTGAGTCTGCTGCTGTTTTTTTCCTTCAGTTTTTCTTTGTTGTTATACTCCACACATGAGTGAAAACACTTGGTACTTGTCTTTCTCGGCCTGTCCTATTTCTCTGAACATACTACCGTCTAGCTCCATCCAGGTCATTGCAAATGGTAGTATATGTTTTCTTCTTAAGGCTGCTTACTGCACATTTTAAACTGGATTTCATTCTTCCTTTTTGTTTGTAGTTTAGATGTGTTATTCACCATTCAACTCCTGGTTATGAACAATAGCTTTGTGTCAATCGATATTTATTTGTATCTATCTATCTAATTGTCTGTCTGTCTATGTATCTATGTATGTATGTATGTATGTATGTATATGTCTATCTATCTATCTATCTATCTATCTATCTATCTATCTATCTATCTATCTATCTTCCTATCATCTATCTATGATGTCTATCATCTATCAATCTCTGTACCTATCTATCTATCTTTCATCTGTCATCTGTGTACCTATCTATCTATGAATCAATCATCTTTTTGTCTGCCCATCTATCCTTCTGTACAGAAGAGTTAACAACATAGCCTATGTCTCTTCCCTACATTATGCTTCCAGAAATCTTGCAAGGTAACTAAGCCATAAGGAGAGCACTGTGTTCACCGATACACTTTCAGGTAGAGTCAGCCGCGTGTGCTTACAAAACCAGTAAATGGAGGTGAAAGGACTTGAACCTGTATCTCTGTCCTCTGTCCTCTTATACTTCCTGCTCGCTTGGTGACTTTATTTAGCCACATTCAGTGAGTAAGTGATCCCTGAAAACCACAAGAATCCTTCGTCTTGTCCGGTTGTCGAAAGAAAAGTGTACTTGGTTCTTTGCACACCACCATGTTTGAGGGACATCGGTGTGATCACTGCTGATAGATGCAGGGACAAATATAAAGGAACACCTATTTCTGGTCAGGAGCAGTTGGGAACAAAGAGTGTGTTGTGGAGTGAAGTGTTTATTTGAGGTTCCAAACTTCCCTCCTTAGGTGGTTATTACTTCTTTACATTCGTGAACATCATAAAAAGAATTGATTTTAAAAGCCCAGACGCATATTATTACAGCAATTCATTTGTTGAGGTGAGAGGAAATGAGAAGGAACTTGCTGCACCACTAAATCTATGCCTGAGCACTGCTGAAATCAAACAAAAAGAATTCACGGTGGCTAGATTGGGCTATTTTCTACTGACTCTCTCTGCTGACTCAAACAGAATTCATTTGTCTGTTTGTTTCTTATTTTCACTTGTATAGGTAATCTGTCCCCGCCCCTTCAGCTTGTAGTTTGTCTGTGTCCTTGGATCTCAAGTGAGTCTCCAGTAAGGGAGCACGTAGGAGGTCTTGAGTTTTCATCAGTTCTTCTAACACTGTGTCTTTTGATTGGAGCACTCAAAGCCTGTACTTTTATTCTGATATTTGAGAGCTGTGCTCTTACTGCACTTTGAAATTCTTTTTGTTCTCATTAATATACAATCACATGCAGAACATTATGTTTTCCCGTCTACACCCTTCACCAAGTCCCCGGCAAAAGCCAGTTACAGTCGCTGTCCGTCAGCGTGTACTAAGATGCTGTAGAATCACTACATGTCTTCTCTGTGTTATGCAGCCGTACAAATGACCTCCCAAGTTACACACTATTCATGCTAATCCTAATGCCCCCATTCTTTTTCCCCGCCCTTATTACTCCCTTCCCACAAACCCTCCCCAGTCCCTTTCTTTTTGGTATCTGTTAGACCACTCTCGGGTTCTGTGAGTCTGCTGCTGTCTTTTCCTTCAGTTTTTCTTTGTTATCATACTCCACACAAGAGTGAAATCATTTGGTACATGTATTTCTCCTCCTTGAATATTTGACTGAGCATAATAACCTCTAGCTCCATCCACGTTATTGCAAATGATAGGATTTGTTTTCTTCTTATGGCTGCCTACTGCACTTTTTAAACTGAATTTCATTCTTCATTTTTGTTTGTAGTTTCGCTATGTGCTTTCACCATTGCTCTCCTGGTTATGAGCAGTAGCTATGTGTTAATCGATATGTACCTATATCTATCTATCTGTCTGTCTATCTATTTATCAATCAATCAATCAATCATCTTTTTGTCTGCCCATCTGTCCTTGTGTACAGAACAGTTAACCATATGTCCTATATCACTTTCCTACACTATGCTTCCAAAAATCCTGCAAAGTATCTAGGCTGTAGAGAGAGCACTGGGTTCACCGAGACACTTGCAGGTCGAGTCGGCCGCGTGTACCTACAAAACCAGGAAATTTTTGTGCCGGGACTTGAACCCGTGTCTCTATCCTCTGTCCTCTTTCATCTCCTTCTAACTTACTGTCTGTATTTAGCCACATTCTTTGACTAAGTGCTCCCTGAAGACCACAAGTATCATTCCTCTGGGCCTGTTGTCACGAGAAAAGTAAACTTGTTCTTTGCTCACCACCATGTTTGAAGGACATCAGCGTGATCTCCGCCGATAGGATGGAGGGTCAAATAAAAAGGAACACCAATTTCTAGATAGGTGAAGTTGGGAGCTAAGAGTGTATTGTGGGGTGACGTGTTTATTTGAGTGTCCAAACTTCCCTCTTTAGGTAGTTATTAGATCTTCACATTCGTGAACATCATAAAACCCAGTGATTTCAAAGGCCCAGATGCTTATTATTACAGCAACTCAGTTGTCGAGGTGAGAGAAAATGAGAAGTATGTTGCTGCACCACTAAATCAATGGCTGGGAACGGCTGAAACTAAACATAAAGAATTCACGGAGGCCGGATAGGGCTATTTTCTTCTGACTGTATCAGGGGACTCAAACAGAATTCATTTGTTTGATTGTTTGTTTTTCAGTTTCACTCGTGTAGCGTATTTGTCCACACACCTTCGGCTTGTAGTTTGTCTGTGTCCTTGGATCTCAAGTGAGTCTCCTGTAAGTAAGCACGTAGGTGTCTTGAGTTTTCATCCCTTCTTTTAACCCTGTGTCTTTTGTTTGCTGCACTCAGTGCCTGACCTTTTATTCTGATGATTCAGAGCTGTGCACTTATTGCACTTAAAGAATATTTTTTATCATTCAGCTTAAATCACTTGAAGAACATTATGTTTACTATGCTCCCCCCTTCACCAAGTACCCCTGAAAAACCTCTTCAGTCGCTGTCGATCTGCGTAGTTGGATGCTGTAGACCCCTTCACCATGTCCCTCCCAACAGACCCCATTACAGTCGCTGACCATCAGTGAGTAGTAAGATGCTATATGATCTCTACTAGCCTTCTCTGTGTTGTACAGCACTCCCCATGCCCCCTCGACCCCAAGCATTATACATGCTAAAACTAATGCCCCCATTCTTTCTCCTCACACTTATCCCTCCCTTCAGACCCACCCAGCCCAGTCCTTTTCCCTTTGGTAACTTTTAGTCAACTCTCGGGTTCTGTGAGTCTGCTGCTGTTTTTTTCCTTCAGTTTTTCTTTGTTGTTATACTCCACACATGAGTGAAAACACTTGGTACTTGTCTTTCTCGGCCTGTCCTATTTCTCTGAACATACTACCGTCTAGCTCCATCCAGGTCATTGCAAATGGTAGTATATGTTTTCTTCTTAAGGCTGCTTACTGCACTTTTTAAATGGATTTCATTCTTCCTTTTTGTTTGTAGTTTAGCTATGTTATTCACCATTCAACTCCTGGTTATGAACAATAGCTTTGTGTCAATCGATATGTATTTGTATCTATCTATCTAATTGTCTGTCTGTCTATGTATCTATGTATGTATGTATGTATGTATGTGTCTATCTATCTATCTATCTATCTATCTATCTATCTATCTATCTTCCTATCATCTATCTATGATGTCTATCATCTATCAATCTCTGTACCTATCTATCTATCTTTCATCTGTCATCTGTGTACCTATCTATCTATGAATCAATCATCTTTTTGTCTGCCCATCTATCCTTCTGTACAGAAGAGTTAACAACATAGCCTATGTCTCTTCCCTACATTATGCTTCCAGAAATCTTGCAAGGTAACTAAGCCATAAGGAGAGCACTGTGTTCACCGATACACTTTCAGGTAGAGTCAGCCGCGTGTGCTTACAAAACCAGTAAATGGAGGTGAAAGGACTTGAACCTGTATCTCTGTCCTCTGTCCTCTTATACTTCCTGCTCGCTTGGTGACTTTATTTAGCCACATTCAGTGAGTAAGTGATCCCTGAAGACCACAAGTATCCTTCGTCTGGTCCGGTTGTCGAAAGAAAAGTGTACTTGGTTCTTTGCACACCACCATGTTTGAGGGACATCGGCGTGATCACTGCTGACAGGTGCAGGGACAAATATAAAGGAACACCTATTTCTGGACAGGAGCAGTTGGGAACAAAGAGTGTGTTGTGGAGTGAAGTGTTTATTTGAGGGTCCAAACTTCCCTCCTTAGGTGGTTATTACTTCTTTACATTCGTGAACATCATAAAAAGAATTGATTTTAAAAGCCCAGATGCATATTTTTACAGCAATTCATTTGTTGAGGTGAGAGGAAATGAGAAGGAACTTGCTGCACCACTAAATCTATGCCTGAGCACTGCTGAAACCAAACAAAAAGAATTCACGGTGGCTAGATTGGGCTATTTTCTACTGACTCTCTCTGGGGACTCAAACAGAATTCATTTGTTTGTTTGTTTCTTATTTTCACTTGTATAGGTAATCTGTCCCCGCCCCTTCAGCTTGTAGTTTGTCTGTGTCCTTGGATCTCAAGTGATTCTCCAGTAAGGGAGCACGTAGGAGGTCTTGAGTTTTCATCAGTTCTTCTAACACTGTGTCTTTTGATTGGAGCACTCAAAGCCTGTACTTTTATTCTGATATTTGAGAGCTGTGCTCTTACTGCACTTTGAAATTCTTTTTGTTCTCATTAATATACAATCACATGCAGAACATTATGTTTTCCCGTCTACACCCTTCACCAAGTCCCCGGCAAAAGCCAGTTACAGTCGCTGTCCGTCAGCGTGTACTAAGATGCTGTAGAATCACTACATGTCTTCTCTGTGTTATGCAGCCGTACAAATGACCTCCCAAGTTACACACTATTCATGCTAATCCTAATGCCCCCATTCTTTTTCCCCGCCCTTATTACTCCCTTCCCACAAACCCTCCCCAGTCCCTTTCTTTTTGGTATCTGTTAGACCACTCTCGGGTTCTGTGAGTCTGCTGCTGTCTTTTCCTTCAGTTTTTCTTTGTTATCATACTCCACACAAGAGTGAAATCATTTGGTACATGTATTTCTCCTCCTTGAATATTTGACTGAGCATAATAACCTCTAGCTCCATCCACGTTATTGCAAATGATAGGATTTGTTTTCTTCTTATGGCTGCCTACTGCACTTTTTAAACTGGATTTCATTCCTCATTTTTGTTTGTAGTTTCGCTATGTGCTTTCACCATTGCTCTCCTGGTTATGAGCAGTAGCTATGTGTTAATCGATATGTACCTATATCTATCTATCTGTCTGTCTATCTATTTATCAATCAATCAATCAATCATCTTTTTGTCTGCCCATCTGTCCTTGTGTACAGAACAGTTAACCATATGTCCTATATCACTTTCCTACACTATGCTTCCAAAAATCCTGCAAAGTATCTAGGCTGTAGAGAGAGCACTGGGTTCACCGAGACACTTGCAGGTCGAGTCGGCCGCGTGTACCTACAAAACCAGGACATTTTTGTGCCGGGACTTGAACCCGTGTCTCTATCCTCTGTCCTCTTTCATCTCCTTCTAACTTACTGTCTGTATTTAGCCACATTCTTTGACTAAGTGCTCCCTGAAGACCACAAGTATCATTCCTCTGGGCCTGTTGTCACGAGAAAAGTAAACTTGTTCTTTGCTCACCACCATGTTTGAAGGACATCAGCGTGATCTCCGCCGATAGGACGGAGGGTCAAATAAAAAGGAACACCAATTTCTAGATAGGTGAAGTTGGGAGCTAAGAGTGTATTGTGGGGTGACGTGTTTATTTGAGTGTCCAAACTTCCCTCTTTAGGTAGTTATTAGATCTTCACATTCGTGAACATCATAAAACCCAGTGATTTCAAAGGCCCAGATGCTTATTATTACAGCAACTCAGTTGTCGAGGTGAGAGAAAATGAGAAGTATGTTGCTGCACCACTAAATCAATGGCTGGGAACGGCTGAAACTAAACATAAAGAATTCACAGAGGCCAGATAGGGCTATTTTCTTCTGACTGTATCAGGGGACTCAAACAGAATTCATTTGTTTGATTGTTTGTTTTTCAGTTTCACTCGTGTAGCGTATTTGTCCACACACCTTCGTCTTGTAGTTTGTCTGTGTCCTTGGATCTCAAGTGAGTCTCCTGTAAGTAAGCACGTAAGTGTCTTGAGTTTTCATCCCTTCTTTTAACCCTGTGTCTTTTGTTTGCTGCACTCAGTGCCTGACCTTTTATTCTGATGATTCAGAGCTGTGCACTTATTGCACTTAAAGAATATTTTTTATCATTCAGCTTAAATCACTTGAAGAACATTATGTTTACTATGCTCCCCCCTTCACCAAGTACCCCTGAAAAACCTCTTCAGTCCCTGTCGATCTGCGTAGTTGGATGCTGTAGACCCCTTCACCATGTCCCTCCCCACAGACCCCGTTACAGTCGCTGACCATCAGTGAGTAGTAAGATGCTATATGATCTCTACTAGCCTTCTCTGTGTTGTACAGCACTCCCCATGCCCCCTCGACCCCAAGCATTATACATGCTAAAACTAATGCCCCCATTCTTTCTCCTCACACTTATCCCTCCCTTCAGACCCACCCTGCCTAGTCCTTTTCCCTTTGGTAACTTTTAGTCAACTCTCGGGTTCTGTGAGTCTGCTGCTGTTTTTTTCCTTCAGTTTTTCTTTGTTGTTATACTCCAAACATGAGTGAAAACACTTGGTACTTGTCTTTCTCGGCCTGTCCTATTTCACTGAACATACTACCGTCTAGCTCCATCCAGGTCATTGCAAATGGTAGTATATGTTTTCTTCTTAAGGCTGCTTACTGCACATTTTAAACTGGACTTCATTCTTCCTTTTTGTTTGTAGTTTAGCTATGTTATTCACCATTCAACTCCTGGTTATGAAAAATAGCTTTGTGTCAATCGATATGTATTTGTATCTATCTATCTAATTGTCTGTCTGTCTATCTATGTATCTATGTATGTATGTATGTATGTATGTATGTGTCTGTCTATCTATCTATCTATCTATCTATCTATCTATCTATCTATCTATCTATCTTCCTATCATCTATCTATGATGTCTATCATCTATCAATCTCTGTACCTATCTATCTATCTTTCATCTGTCATCTGTGTACCTATCTATCTATGAATCAATCATCTTTTTGTCTGCCCATCTATCCTTCTGTACAGAAGAGTTAACAACATAGCCTATGTCTCTTCCCTACATTATGCTTCCAGAAATCTTGCAAGGTAACTAAGCCATAAGGAGAGCACTGTGTTCACCGATACACTTTCAGGTAGAGTCAGCCGCGTGTGCTTACAAAACCAGTAAATGGAGGTGAAAGGACTTGAACCTGTATCTCTGTCCTCTGTCCTCTTATACTTCCTGCTCGCTTGGTGACTTTATTTAGCCACATTCAGTGAGTAAGTGATCCCTGAAAACCACAAGAATCCTTCGTCTTGTCCGGTTGTCGAAAGAAAAGTGTACTTGGTTCTTTGCACACCACCATGTTTGAGGGACATCGGTGTGATCACTGCTGATAGGTGCAGGGACAAATATAAAGGAACACCTATTTCTGGTCAGGAGCAGTTGGGAACAAAGAGTGTGTTGTGGAGTGAAGTGTTTATTTGAGGGTCCAAACTTACCTCCTTAGGTGGTTATTACTTCTTTACATTCGTGAACATCATAAAAAGAATTGATTTTAAAAGCCCAGACGCATATTTTTACAACAATTCATTTGTTGAGGTGAGAGGAAATGAGAAGGAACTTGCTGCACCACTAAATCTATGCCTGAGCACTGCTGAAATCAAACAAAACGAATTCACGGTGGCTAGATTGGGCTATTTTCTACTGACTCTCTCTGGGGACTCAAACAGAATTCATTTGTTTGTTTGTTTCTTATTTTCACTTGTATAGGTAATCTGTCCCCGCCCCTTCAGCTTGTAGTTTGTCTGTGTCCTTGGATCTCAAGTGAGTCTCCAGTAAGGGAGCACGTAGGAGGTCTTGAGTTTTCATCAGTTCTTCTAACACTGTGTCTTTTGATTGGAGCACTCAAAGCCTGTACTTTTATTCTGATATTTGAGAGCTGTGCTCTTACTGCACTTTGAAATTCTTTTTGTTCTCATTAATATACAGTCACATGCAGAACATTATGTTTTCCAGTCTACACCCTTCACCAAGTCCCCGGCAAAAGCCAGTTACAGTCGCTGTCCGTCAGCGTGTAGTAAGATGCTGTAGAATCACTACATGTCTTCTCTGTGTTATGCAGCCGTACAAATGACCTCCCAAGTTACACACTATTCATGCTAATCCTAATGCCCCCATTCTTTTTCCCCGCCCTTATTACTCCCTTCCCACAAACCCTCCCCAGTCCCTTTCTTTTTGGTATCTGTTAGACCACTCTCGGGTTGTGTGAGTCTGCTGCTGTCTTTTCCTTCAGTTTTTCTTTGTTATCATACTCCACACAAGAGTGAAATCATTTGGTACATGTATTTCTCCTCCTTGAATATTTGACTGAGCATAATAACCTCTAGCTCCATCCACGTTATTGCAAATGATAGGATTTGTTTTCTTCTTATGGCTGCCTACTGCACTTTTTAAACTGGATTTCATTCTTCATTTTTGTTTGTAGTATCGCTTTGTGCTTTCACCATTGCTCTCCTGGTTATGAGCAGTAGCTATGTGTTAATCGATATGTACCTATATCTATCTATCTGTCTGTCTATCTATTTATCAATCAATCAATCAATCAATCATCTTTTTGTCTGCCCATCTGTCCTTGTGTACAGAACAGTTAACCATATGTCCTATATCACTTTCCTACACTATGCTTCCAAAAATCCTGCAAAGTATCTAGGCTGTAGAGAGAGCACTGGGTTCACCGAGACACTTGCAGGTCGAGTCGGCCGCGTGTACCTACAAAACCAGGACATTTTTGTGCCGGGACTTGAACCCGTGTCTCTATCCTCTGTCCTCTTTCATCTCCTTCTAACTTACTGTCTGTATTTAGCCACATTCTTTGACTAAGTGCTCCCTGAAGACCACAAGTATCATTCCTCTGGGCCTGTTGTCACGAGAAAAGTAAACTTGTTCTTTGCTCACCACCATGTTTGAAGGACATCAGCGTGATCTCCGCCGATAGGACGGAGGGTCAAATAAAAAGGAACACCAATTTCTAGATAGGTGAAGTTGGGAGCTAAGAGTGTATTGTGGGGTGACGTGTTTATTTGAGTGTCCAAACTTCCCTCTTTAGGTAGTTATTAGATCTTCACATTCGTGAACATCATAAAACCCAGTGATTTCAAAGGCCCAGATGCTTATTATTACAGCAACTCAGTTGTCGAGGTGAGAGAAAATGAGAAGTATGTTGCTGCACCACTAAATCAATGGCTGGGAACGGCTGAAACTAAACATAAAGAATTCACGGAGGCCGGATAGGGCTATTTTCTTCTGACTGTATCAGGGGACTCAAACAGAATTCATTTGTTTGACTGTTTGTTTTTCAGTTTCACTCGTGTAGCGTATTTGTCCACACACCTTCGGCTTGTAGTTTGTCTGTGTCCTTGGATCTCAAGTGAGTCTCCTGTAAGTAAGCACGTAGGTGTCTTGAGTTTTCATCCCTTCTTTTAACCCTGTGTCTTTTGTTTGCTGCACTCAGTGCCTGACCTTTTATACTGATGATTCAGAGCTGTGCACTTATTGCACTTAAAGAATATTTTTTATCATTCAGCTTAAATCACTTGAAGAACATTATGTTTACTATGCTCCCCCCTTCACCAAGTACCCCTGAAAAACCTCTTCAGTCGCTGTCGATCTGCGGAGTTGGATGCTGTAGACCCCTTCACCATGTCCCTCCCCACAGACCCCGTTACAGTCGCTGACCATCAGTGAGTAGTAAGATGCTATATGATCTCTACTAGCCTTCTCTGTGTTGTACAGCACTCCCCATGCCCCCTCGACCCCAAGCATTATACATGCTAAAACTAATGCCCCCATTCTTTCTCCTCACACTTATCCCTCCCTTCAGACCCACCCTGCCCAGTCCTTTTCCCTTTGGTAACTTTTAGTCAACTCTCGGGTTCTGTGAGTCTGCTGCTGTTTTTTCACTTCAGTTTTTCTTTGTTGTTATACTCCACACATGAGTGGAAACACTTGGTACTTGTCTTTCTCGGCCTGTCCTATTTCTCTGAACATACTACCGTCTAGCTCCATCCAGGTCATTGCAAATGGTAGTATATGTTTTCTTCTTAAGGCTGCTTACTGCACTTTTTAAACTGGATTTCATTCTTCCTTTTTGTTTGTAGTTTAGCTGTGTTATTCACCATTCAACTCCTGGTTATGAACAATAGCTTTGTGTCAATCGATATGTATTTGTATCTATCTATCTAATTGTCTGTCTGTCTATGTATGTATGTATGTATGTATGTATGTATGTATGTGTCTATCTATCTATCTATCTATCTATCTATCTATCTATCTATCTATCTATCTTCCTATCATCTATCTATGATGTCTATCATCTATCAATCTCTGTACCTGTCTATCTATCTTTCATCTGTCATCTGTGTACCTATCTATCTATGAATCAATCATCTTTTTGTCTGCCCATCTATCCTTCTGTACAGAAGAGTTAACAACATAGCCTATGTCTCTTCCCTACATTATGCTTCCAGAAATCTTGCAAGGTAACTAAGCCATAAGGAGAGCACTGTGTTCACCGATACCCTTTCAGGTAGAGTCAGCCGCGTGTGCTTACAAAACCAGTAAATGGAGGTGAAAGGACTTGAACCTGTATCTCTGTCCTCTGTCCTCTTATACTTCCTGCTCGCTTGGTGACTTTATTTAGCCACATTCAGTGAGTAAGTGATCCCTGAAAACCACAAGAATCCTTCGTCTTGTCCGGTTGTCGAAAGAAAAGTGTACTTGGTTCTTTGCACACCACCATGTTTGAGGGACATCGGTGTGATCACTGCTGATAGGTGCAGGGACAAATATAAAGGAACACCTATTTCTGGTCAGGAGCAGTTGGGAACAAAGAGTGTGTTGTGGAGTGAAGTGTTTATTTGAGGGTCCAAACTTACCTCCTTAGGTGGTTATTACTTCTTTACATTCGTGAACATCATAAAAAGAATTGATTTTAAAAGCCCAGACGCATATTTTTACAACAATTCATTTGTTGAGGTGAGAGGAAATGAGAAGGAACTTGCTGCACCACTAAATCTATGCCTGAGCACTGCTGAAATCAACCAAAACGAATTCACGGTGGCTAGATTGGGCTATTTTCTACTGACTCTCTCTGGGGACTCAAACAGAATTCATTTGTTTGTTTGTCTCTTATTTTCACTTGTATAGGTAATCTGTCCCCGCCCCTTCAGCTTGTAGTTTGTCTGTGTCCTTGGATCTCAAGTGAGTCTCCAGTAAGGGAGCACGTAGGAGGTCTTGAGTTTTCATCAGTTCTTCTAACACTGTGTCTTTTGATTGGAGCACTCAAAGCCTGTACTTTTATTCTGATATTTGAGAGCTGTGCTCTTACTGCACTTTGAAATTCTTTTTGTTCTCATTAATATACAATCACATGCAGAACATTATGTTTTCCAGTCTACACCCTTCACCAAGTCCCCGGCAAAAGCCAGTTACAGTCGCTGTCCGTCAGCGTGTAGTAAGATGCTGTAGAATCACTACATGTCTTCTCTGTGTTATGCAGCCGTACAAATGACCTCCCAAGTTACACACTATTCATGCTAATCCTAATGCCCCCATTCTTTTTCCCCGCCCTTATTACTCCCTTCCCACAAACCCTCCCCAGTCCCTTTCTTTTTGGTATCTGTTAGACCACTCTCGGGTTCTGTGAGTCTGCTGCTGTCTTTTCCTTCAGTTTTTCTTTGTTATCATACTCCACACAAGAGTGAAATCATTTGGTACATGTATTTCTCCTCCTTGAATATTTGACTGAGCATAATAACCTCTAGCTCCATCCACGTTATTGCAAATGATAGGATTTGTTTTCTTCTTATGGCTGCCTACTGCACTTTTTAAACTGGATTTCATTCCTCATTTTTGTTTGTAGTATCGCTTTGTGCTTTCACCATTGCTCTCCTGGTTATGAGCAGTAGCTATGTGTTAATCGATATGTACCTATATCTATCTATCTGTCTGTCTATCTATTTATCAATCAATCAATCAATCAATCATCTTTTTGTCTGCCCATCTGTCCTTGTGTACAGAACAGTTAACCATATGTCCTATATCACTTTCCTACACTATGCTTCCAAAAATCCTGCAAAGTATCTAGGCTGTAGAGAGAGCACTGGGTTCACCGAGACACTTGCAGGTCGAGTCGGCCGCGTGTACCTACAAAACCAGGAAATTTTTGTGCCGGGACTTGAACCCGTGTCTCTATCCTCTGTCCTCTTTCATCTCCTTCTAACTTACTGTCTGTATTTAGCCACATTCTTTGACTAAGTGCTCCCTGAAGACCACAAGTATCATTCCTCTGGGCCTGTTGTCACGAGAAAAGTAAACTTGTTCTTTGCTCACCACCATGTTTGAAGGACATCAGCGTGATCTCCGCCGATAGGACGGAGGGTCAAATAAAAAGGAACACCAATTTCTAGATAGGTGAAGTTGGGAGCTAAGAGTGTATTGTGGGGTGACGTGTTTATTTGAGTGTCCAAACTTCCCTCTTTAGGTAGTTATTAGATCTTCACATTCGTGAACATCATAAAACCCAGTGATTTCAAAGGCCCAGATGCTTATTATTACAGCAACTCAGTTGTCGAGGTGAGAGAAAATGAGAAGTATGTTGCTGCACCACTAAATCAATGGCTGGGAACGGCTGAAACTAAACATAAAGAATTCACGGAGGCCGGATAGGGCTATTTTCTTCTGACTGTATCAGGGGACTCAAACAGAATTCA
Organism: Manis pentadactyla; assembly: GCF_030020395.1. Lineage (NCBI taxonomy): Eukaryota > Metazoa > Chordata > Mammalia > Pholidota > Manidae > Manis > Manis pentadactyla. The sequence continues at coordinate 146,002 of NW_026645130.1, forward strand.
TTTGTTTGACTGTTTGTTTTTCAGTTTCACTCGTGTAGCGTATTTGTCCACACACCTTCGGCTTGTAGTTTGTCTGTGTCCTTGGATCTCAAGTGAGTCTCCTGTAAGTAAGCACGTAGGTGTCTTGAGTTTTCATCCCTTCTTTTAACCCTGTGTCTTTTGTTTGCTGCACTCAGTGCCTGACCTTTTATACTGATGATTCAGAGCTGTGCACTTATTGCACTTAAAGAATATTTTTTATCATTCAGCTTAAATCACTTGAAGAACATTATGTTTACTATGCTCCCCCCTTCACCAAGTACCCCTGAAAAACCTCTTCAGTCGCTGTCGATCTGCGTAGTTGGATGCTGTAGACCCCTTCACCATGTCCCTCCCCACAGACCCCGTTACAGTCGCTGACCATCAGTGAGTAGTAAGATGCTATATGATCTCTACTAGCCTTCTCTGTGTTGTACAGCACTCCCCATGCCCCCTCGACCCCAAGCATTATACATGCTAAAACTAATGCCCCCATTCTTTCTCCTCACACTTATCCCTCCCTTCAGACCCACCCTGCCCAGTCCTTTTCCCTTTGGTAACTTTTAGTCAACTCTCGGGTTCTGTGAGTCTGCTGCTGTTTTTTCACTTCAGTTTTTCTTTGTTGTTATACTCCACACATGAGTGGAAACACTTGGTACTTGTCTTTCTCGGCCTGTCCTATTTCTCTGAACATACTACCGTCTAGCTCCATCCAGGTCATTGCAAATGGTAGTATATGTTTTCTTCTTAAGGCTGCTTACTGCACTTTTTAAACTGGATTTCATTCTTCCTTTTTGTTTGTAGTTTAGCTGTGTTATTCACCATTCAACTCCTGGTTATGAACAATAGCTTTGTGTCAATCGATATGTATTTGTATCTATCTGTCTAATTGTCAGTCTGTCTATCTATGTATCTATGTATGTATGTATGTATGTATGTTTCTATCTATCTATCTATCTATCTATCTATCTATCTATCTATCTATCTATCTATCTATCTATCTATCGTCCTATCATCTATCTATGATGTCTATCATCTATCAATCTCTGTACCTGTCTATCTATCTTTCATCTGTCATCTGTGTACCTATCTATCTATGAATCAATCATCTTTTTGTCTGCCCATCTATCCTTCTGTACAGAAGAGTTAACAACATAGCCTATGTCTCTTCCCTACATTATGCTTCCAGAAATCTTGCAAGGTAACTAAGCCATAAGGAGAGCACTGTGTTCACCGATACCCTTTCAGGTAGAGTCAGCCGCGTGTGCTTACAAAACCAGTAAATGGAGGTGAAAGGACTTGAACCTGTATCTCTGTCCTCTGTCCTCTTATACTTCCTGCTCGCTTGGTGACTTTATTTAGCCACATTCAGTGAGTAAGTGATCCCTGAAAACCACAAGAATCCTTCGTCTTGTCCGGTTGTCGAAAGAAAAGTGTACTTGGTTCTTTGCACACCAACATGTTTGAGGGACATCGGTGTGATCACTGCTGATAGGTGCAGGGACAAATATAAAGGAACACCTATTTCTGGTCAGGAGCAGTTGGGAACAAAGAGTGTGTTGTGGAGTGAAGTGTTTATTTGAGGGTCCAAACTTACCTCCTTAGGTGGTTATTACTTCTTTACATTCGTGAACATCATAAAAAGAATTGATTTTAAAAGCCCAGACGCATATTTTTACAACAATTCATTTGTTGAGGTGAGAGGAAATGAGAAGGAACTTGCTGCACCACTAAATCTATGCCTGAGCACTGCTGAAATCAACCAAAACGAATTCACGGTGGCTAGATTGGGCTATTTTCTACTGACTCTCTCTGGGGACTCAAACAGAATTCATTTGTTTGTTTGTTTCTTATTTTCACTTGTATAGGTAATCTGTCCCCGCCCCTTCAGCTTGTAGTTTGTCTGTGTCCTTGGATCTCAAGTGAGTCTCCAGTAAGGGAGCACGTAGGAGGTCTTGAGTTTTCATCAGTTCTTCTAAGACTGTGTCTTTTGATTGGAGCACTCAAAGCCTGTACTTTCATTCTGATATTTGAGAGCTGTGCTCTTACTGCACTTTGAAATTCTTTTTGTTCTCATTAATATACAATCACATGCAGAACATTATGTTTTCCAGTCTACACCCTTCACCAAGTCCCCGGCAAAAGCCAGTTACAGTCGCTGTCCGTCAGCGTGTAGTAAGATGCTGTAGAATCACTACATGTCTTCTCTGTGTTATGCAGCCGTACAAATGACCTCCCAAGTTACACACTATTCATGCTAATCCTAATGCCCCCATTCTTTTTCCCCGCCCTTATTACTCCCTTCCCACAAACCCTCCCCAGTCCCTTTCTGTTTGGTATCTGTTAGACCACTCTCGGGTTCTGTGAGTCTGCTGCTGTCTTTTCCTTCAGTTTTTCTTTGTTATCATACTCCACACAAGAGTGAAATCATTTGGTACATGTATTTCTCCTCCTTGAATATTTGACTGAGCATAATAACCTCTAGCTCCATCCACGTTATTGCAAATGATAGGATTTGTTTTCTTCTTATGGCTGCCTACTGCACTTTTTTAACTGGATTTCATTCCTCATTTTTGTTTGTAGTATCGCTTTGTGCTTTCACCATTGCTCTCCTGGTTATGAGCAGTAGCTATGTGTTAATCGATATGTACCTATATCTATCTATCTGTCTGTCTATCTATTTATCAATCAATCAATCAATCAATCATCTTTTTGTCTGCCCATCTGTCCTTGTGTACAGAACAGTTAACCATATGTCCTATATCACTTTCCTACACTATGCTTCCAAAAATCCTGCAAAGTATCTAGGCTGTAGAGAGAGCACTGGGTTCACCGAGACACTTGCAGGTCGAGTCGGCCGCGTGTACCTACAAAACCAGGAAATTTTTGTGCCGGGACTTGAACCCGTGTCTCTATCCTCTGTCCTCTTTCATCTCCTTCTAACTTACTGTCTGTATTTAGCCACATTCTTTGACTAAGTGCTCCCTGAAGACCACAATTATCATTCCTCTGGGCCTGTTGTCACGAGAAAAGTAAACTTGTTCTTTGCTCACCACCATGTTTGAAGGACATCAGCGTGATCTCCGCCGATAGGACGGAGGGTCAAATAAAAAGGAACACCAATTTCTAGATAGGTGAAGTTGGGAGCTAAGAGTGTATTGTGGGGTGACGTGTTTATTTGAGTGTCCAAACTTCCCTCTTTAGGTAGTTATTAGATCTTCACATTCGTGAACATCATAAAACCCAGTGATTTCAAAGGCCCAGATGCTTATTATTACAGCAACTCAGTTGTCGAGGAGAGAGAAAATGAGAAGTATGTTGCTGCACCACTAAATCAATGGCTGGGAACGGCTGAAACTAAACATAAAGAATTCACGGAGGCCGGATAGGGCTATTTTCTTCTGACTGTATCAGGGGACTCAAACAGAATTCATTTGTTTGACTGTTTGTTTTTCAGTTTCACTCGTGTAGCGTATTTGTCCACACACCTTCGGCTTGTAGTTTGTCTGTGTCCTTGGATCTCAAGTGAGTCTCCTGTAAGTAAGCACGTAGGTGTCTTGAGTTTTCATCCCTTCTTTTAACCCTGTGTCTTTTGTTTGCTGCACTCAGTGCCTGACCTTTTATACTGATGATTCAGAGCTGTGCACTTATTGCACTTAAAGAATATTTTTTATCATTCAGCTTAAATCACTTGAAGAACATTATGTTTACTATGCTCCCCCCTTCACCAAGTACCCCTGAAAAACCTCTTCAGTCGCTGTCGATCTGCGTAGTTGGATGCTGTAGACCCCTTCACCATGTCCCTCCCCACAGACCCCGTTACAGTCGCTGACCATCAGTGAGTAGTAAGATGCTATATGATCTCTACTAGCCTTCTCTGTGTTGTACAGCACTCCCCATGCCCCCTCGACCCCAAGCATTATACATGCTAAAACTAATGCCCCCATTCTTTCTCCTCACACTTATCCCTCCCTTCAGACCCACCCTGCCCAGTCCTTTTCCCTTTGGTAACTTTTAGTCAACTCTCGGGTTCTGTGAGTCTGCTGCTGTTTTTTCACTTCAGTTTTTCTTTGTTGTTATACTCCACACATGAGTGGAAACACTTGGTACTTGTCTTTCTCGGCCTGTCCTATTTCTCTGAACATACTACCGTCTAGCTCCATCCAGGTCATTGCAAATGGTAGTATATGTTTTCTTCTTAAGGCTGCTTACTGCACTTTTTAAACTGGATTTCATTCTTCCTTTTTGTTTGTAGTTTAGCTGTGTTATTCACCATTCAACTCCTGGTTATGAACAATAGCTTTGTGTCAATCGATATGTATTTGTATCTATCTGTCTAATTGTCTGTCTGTCTATCTATGTATCTATGTATGTATGTATGTATGTATGTGTCTATCTATCTATCTATCTATCTATCTATCTATCTATCTATCTATCTATCGTCCTATCATCTATCTATGATGTCTATCATCTATCAATCTCTGTACCTGTCTATCTATCTTTCATCTGTCATCTGTGTACCTATCTATCTATGAATCAATCATCTTTTTGTCTGCCCATCTATCCTTCTGTACAGAAGAGTTAACAACATAGCCTATGTCTCTTCCCTACATTATGCTTCCAGAAATCTTGCAAGGTAACTAAGCCATAAGGAGAGCACTGTGTTCACCGATACCCTTTCAGGTAGAGTCAGCCGCGTGTGCTTACAAAACCAGTAAATGGAGGTGAAAGGACTTGAACCTGTATCTCTGTCCTCTGTCCTCTTATACTTCCTGCTCGCTTGGTGACTTTATTTAGCCACATTCAGTGAGTAAGTGATCCCTGAAAACCACAAGAATCCTTCGTCTTGTCCGGTTGTCGAAAGAAAAGTGTACTTGGTTCTTTGCACACCAACATGTTTGAGGGACATCGGTGTGATCACTGCTGATAGGTGCAGGGACAAATATAAAGGAACACCTATTTCTGGTCAGGAGCAGTTGGGAACAAAGAGTGTGTTGTGGAGTGAAGTGTTTATTTGAGGGTCCAAACTTACCTCCTTAGGTGGTTATTACTTCTTTACATTCGTGAACATCATAAAAAGAATTGATTTTAAAAGCCCAGACGCATATTTTTACAACAATTCATTTGTTGAGGTGAGAGGAAATGAGAAGGAACTTGCTGCACCACTAAATCTTTGCCTGAGCACTGCTGAAATCAAACAAAACGAATTCACGGTGGCTAGATTGGGCTATTTTCTACTGACTCTCTCTGGGGACTCAAACAGAATTCATTTGTTTGTTTGTTTCTTATTTTCACTTGTATAGGTAATCTGTCCCCGCCCCTTCAGCTTGTAGTTTGTCTGTGTCCTTGGATCTCAAGTGAGTCTCCAGTAAGGGAGCACGTAGGAGGTCTTGAGTTTTCATCAGTTCTTCTAACACTGTGTCTTTTGATTGGAGCACTCAAAGCCTGTACTTTTATTCTGATATTTGAGAGCTGTGCTCTTACTGCACTTTGAAATTCTTTTTGTTCTCATTAATATACAGTCACATGCAGAACATTATGTTTTCCAGTCTACACCCTTCACCAAGTCCCCGGCAAAAGCCAGTTACAGTCGCTGTCCGTCAGCGTGTAGTAAGATGCTGTAGAATCACTACATGTCTTCTCTGTGTTATGCAGCCGTACAAATGACCTCCCAAGTTACACACTATTCATGCTAATCCTAATGCCCCCATTCTTTTTCCCCGCCCTTATTACTCCCTTCCCACAAACCCTCCCCAGTCCCTTTCTTTTTGGTATCTGTTAGACCACTCTCGGGTTGTGTGAGTCTGCTGCTGTCTTTTCCTTCAGTTTTTCTTTGTTATCATACTCCACACAAGAGTGAAATCATTTGGTACATGTATTTCTCCTCCTTGAATATTTGACTGAGCATAATAACCTCTAGCTCCATCCACGTTATTGCAAATGATAGGATTTGTTTTCTTCTTATGGCTGCCTACTGCACTTTTTAAACTGGATTTCATTCCTCATTTTTGTTTGTAGTATCGCTTTGTGCTTTCACCATTGCTCTCCTGGTTATGAGCAGTAGCTATGTGTTAATCGATATGTACCTATATCTATCTATCTGTCTGTCTATCTATTTATCAATCAATCAATCAATCAATCATCTTTTTGTCTGCCCATCTGTCCTTGTGTACAGAACAGTTAACCATATGTCCTATATCACTTTCCTACACTATGCTTCCAAAAATCCTGCAAAGTATCTAGGCTGTAGAGAGAGCACTGGGTTCACCGAGACACTTGCAGGTCGAGTCGGCCGCGTGTACCTACAAAACCAGGAAATTTTTGTGCCGGGACTTGAACCCGTGTCTCTATCCTCTGTCCTCTTTCATCTCCTTCTAACTTACTGTCTGTATTTAGCCACATTCTTTGACTAAGTGCTCCCTGAAGACCACAAGTATCATTCCTCTGGGCCTGTTGTCACGAGAAAAGTAAACTTGTTCTTTGCTCACCACCATGTTTGAAGGACATCAGCGTGATCTCCGCCGATAGGACGGAGGGTCAAATAAAAAGGAACACCAATTTCTAGATAGGTGAAGTTGGGAGCTAAGAGTGTATTGTGGGGTGACGTGTTTATTTGAGTGTCCAAACTTCCCTCTTTAGGTAGTTATTAGATCTTCACATTCGTGAACATCATAAAACCCAGTGATTTCAAAGGCCCAGATGCTTATTATTACAGCAACTCAGTTGTCGAGGTGAGAGAAAATGAGAAGTATGTTGCTGCACCACTAAATCAATGGCTGGGAACGGCTGAAACTAAACATAAAGAATTCACGGAGGCCGGATAGGGCTATTTTCTTCTGACTGTATCAGGGGACTCAAACAGAATTCATTTGTTTGACTGTTTGTTTTTCAGTTTCACTCGTGTAGCGTATTTGTCCACACACCTTCGGCTTGTAGTTTGTCTGTGTCCTTGGATCTCAAGTGAGTCTCCTGTAAGTAAGCACGTAGGTGTCTTGAGTTTTCATCCCTTCTTTTAACCCTGTGTCTTTTGTTTGCTGCACTCAGTGCCTGACCTTTTATACTGATGATTCAGAGCTGTGCACTTATTGCACTTAAAGAATATTTTTTATCATTCAGCTTAAATCACTTGAAGAACATTATGTTTACTATGCTCCCCCCTTCACCAAGTACCCCTGAAAAACCTCTTCAGTCGCTGTCGATCTGCGTAGTTGGATGCTGTAGACCCCTTCACCATGTCCCTCCCCACAGACCCCGTTACAGTCGCTGACCATCAGTGAGTAGTAAGATGCTATATGATCTCTACTAGCCTTCTCTGTGTTGTACAGCACTCCCCATGCCCCCTCGACCCCAAGCATTATACATGCTAAAACTAATGCCCCCATTCTTTCTCCTCACACTTATCCCTCCCTTCAGACCCACCCTGCCCAGTCCTTTTCCCTTTGGTAACTTTTAGTCAACTCTCGGGTTCTGTGAGTCTGCTGCTGTTTTTTCACTTCAGTTTTTCTTTGTTGTTATACTCCACACATGAGTGGAAACACTTCGTACTTGTCTTTCTCGGCCTGTCCTATTTCTCTGAACATACTACCGTCTAGCTCCATCCAGGTCATTGCAAATGGTAGTATATGTTTTCTTCTTAAGGCTGCTTACTGCACTTTTTAAACTGGATTTCATTCTTCCTTTTTGTTTGTAGTTTAGCTGTGTTATTCACCATTCAACTCCTGGTTATGAACAATAGCTTTGTGTCAATCGATATGTATTTGTATCTATCTGTCTAATTGTCTGTCTGTCTATCTATGTATCTATGTATGTATGTATGTATGTATGTTTCTATCTATCTATCTATCTATCTATCTATCTATCTATCTATCTATCTATCTATCTATCTATCTATCGTCCTATCATCTATCTATGATGTCTATCATCTATCAATCTCTGTACCTGTCTATCTATCTTTCATCTGTCATCTGTGTACCTATCTATCTATGAATCAATCATCTTTTTGTCTGCCCATCTATCCTTCTGTACAGAAGAGTTAACAACATAGCCTATGTCTCTTCCCTACATTATGCTTCCAGAAATCTTGCAAGGTAACTAAGCCATAAGGAGAGCACTGTGTTCACCGATACCCTTTCAGGTAGAGTCAGCCGCGTGTGCTTACAAAACCAGTAAATGGAGGTGAAAGGACTTGAACCTGTATCTCTGTCCTCTGTCCTCTTATACTTCCTGCTCGCTTGGTGACTTTATTTAGCCACATTCAGTGAGTAAGTGATCCCTGAAAACCACAAGAATCCTTCGTCTTGTCCGGTTGTCGAAAGAAAAGTGTACTTGGTTCTTTGCACACCAACATGTTTGAGGGACATCGGTGTGATCACTGCTGATAGGTGCAGGGACAAATATAAAGGAACACCTATTTCTGGTCAGGAGCAGTTGGGAACAAAGAGTGTGTTGTGGAGTGAAGTGTTTATTTGAGGGTCCAAACTTACCTCCTTAGGTGGTTATTACTTCTTTACATTCGTGAACATCATAAAAAGAATTGATTTTAAAAGCCCAGACGCATATTTTTACAACAATTCATTTGTTGAGGTGAGAGGAAATGAGAAGGAACTTGCTGCACCACTAAATCTATGCCTGAGCACTGCTGAAATCAACCAAAACGAATTCACGGTGGCTAGATTGGGCTATTTTCTACTGACTCTCTCTGGGGACTCAAACAGAATTCATTTGTTTGTTTGTTTCTTATTTTCACTTGTATAGGTAATCTGTCCCCGCCCCTTCAGCTTGTAGTTTGTCTGTGTCCTTGGATCTCAAGTGAGTCTCCAGTAAGGGAGCACGTAGGAGGTCTTGAGTTTTCATCAGTTCTTCTAACACTGTGTCTTTTGATTGGAGCACTCAAAGCCTGTACTTTCATTCTGATATTTGAGAGCTGTGCTCTTACTGCACTTTGAAATTCTTTTTGTTCTCATTAATATACAATCACATGCAGAACATTATGTTTTCCAGTCTACACCCTTCACCAAGTCCCCGGCAAAAGCCAGTTACAGTCGCTGTCCGTCAGCGTGTAGTAAGATGCTGTAGAATCACTACATGTCTTCTCTGTGTTATGCAGCCGTACAAATGACCTCCCAAGTTACACACTATTCATGCTAATCCTAATGCCCCCATTCTTTTTCCCCGCCCTTATTACTCCCTTCCCACAAACCCTCCCCAGTCCCTTTCTGTTTGGTATCTGTTAGACCACTCTCGGGTTCTGTGAGTCTGCTGCTGTCTTTTCCTTCAGTTTTTCTTTGTTATCATACTCCACACAAGAGTGAAATCATTTGGTACATGTATTTCTCCTCCTTGAATATTTGACTGAGCATAATAACCTCTAGCTCCATCCACGTTATTGCAAATGATAGGATTTGTTTTCTTCTTATGGCTGCCTACTGCACTTTTTAAACTGGATTTCATTCCTCATTTTTGTTTGTAGTATCGCTTTGTGCTTTCACCATTGCTCTCCTGGTTATGAGCAGTAGCTATGTGTTAATCGATATGTACCTATATCTATCTATCTGTCTGTCTATCTATTTATCAATCAATCAATCAATCAATCATCTTTTTGTCTGCCCATCTGTCCTTGTGTACAGAACAGTTAACCATATGTCCTATATCACTTTCCTACACTATGCTTCCAAAAATCCTGCAAAGTATCTAGGCTGTAGAGAGAGCACTGGGTTCACCGAGACACTTGCAGGTCGAGTCGGCCGCGTGTACCTACAAAACCAGGACATTTTTGTGCCGGGACTTGAACCCGTGTCTCTATCCTCTGTCCTCTTTCATCTCCTTCTAACTTACTGTCTGTATTTAGCCACATTCTTTGACTAAGTGCTCCCTGAAGACCACAATTATCATTCCTCTGGGCCTGTTGTCACGAGAAAAGTAAACTTGTTCTTTGCTCACCACCATGTTTGAAGGACATCAGCGTGATCTCCGCCGATAGGACGGAGGGTCAAATAAAAAGGAACACCAATTTCTAGATAGGTGAAGTTGGGAGCTAAGAGTGTATTGTGGGGTGACGTGTTTATTTGAGTGTCCAAACTTCCCTCTTTAGGTAGTTATTAGATCTTCACATTCGTGAACATCATAAAACCCAGTGATTTCAAAGGCCCAGATGCTTATTATTACAGCAACTCAGTTGTCGAGGAGAGAGAAAATGAGAAGTATGTTGCTGCACCACTAAATCAATGGCTGGGAACGGCTGAAACTAAACATAAAGAATTCACGGAGGCCGGATAGGGCTATTTTCTTCTGACTGTATCAGGGGACTCAAACAGAATTCATTTGTTTGACTGTTTGTTTTTCAGTTTCACTCGTGTAGCGTATTTGTCCACACACCTTCGGCTTGTAGTTTGTCTGTGTCCTTGGATCTCAAGTGAGTCTCCTGTAAGTAAGCACGTAGGTGTCTTGAGTTTTCATCCCTTCTTTTAACCCTGTGTCTTTTGTTTGCTGCACTCAGTGCCTGACCTTTTATACTGATGATTCAGAGCTGTGCACTTATTGCACTTAAAGAATATTTTTTATCATTCAGCTTAAATCACTTGAAGAACATTATGTTTACTATGCTCCCCCCTTCACCAAGTACCCCTGAAAAACCTCTTCAGTCGCTGTCGATCTGCGTAGTTGGATGCTGTAGACCCCTTCACCATGTCCCTCCCCACAGACCCCGTTACAGTCGCTGACCATCAGTGAGTAGTAAGATGCTATATGATCTCTACTAGCCTTCTCTGTGTTGTACAGCACTCCCCATGCCCCCTCGACCCCAAGCATTATACATGCTAAAACTAATGCCCCCATTCTTTCTCCTCACACTTATCCCTCCCTTCAGACCCACCCTGCCCAGTCCTTTTCCCTTTGGTAACTTTTAGTCAACTCTCGGGTTCTGTGAGTCTGCTGCTGTTTTTTCACTTCAGTTTTTCTTTGTTGTTATACTCCACACATGAGTGGAAACACTTGGTACTTGTCTTTCTCGGCCTGTCCTATTTCTCTGAACATACTACCGTCTAGCTCCATCCAGGTCATTGCAAATGGTAGTATATGTTTTCTTCTTAAGGCTGCTTACTGCACTTTTTAAACTGGATTTCATTCTTCCTTTTTGTTTGTAGTTTAGCTGTGTTATTCACCATTCAACTCCTGGTTATGAACAATAGCTTTGTGTCAATCGATATGTATTTGTATCTATCTGTCTAATTGTCTGTCTGTCTATCTATGTATCTATGTATGTATGTATGTATGTATGTATGTGTCTATCTATCTATCTATCTATCTATCTATCTATCTATCTATCTATCTATCGTCCTATCATCTATCTATGATGTCTATCATCTATCAATCTCTGTACCTGTCTATCTATCTTTCATCTGTCATCTGTGTACCTATCTATCTATGAATCAATCATCTTTTTGTCTGCCCATCTATCCTTCTGTACAGAAGAGTTAACAACATAGCCTATGTCTCTTCCCTACATTATGCTTCCAGAAATCTTGCAAGGTAACTAAGCCATAAGGAGAGCACTGTGTTCACCGATACCCTTTCAGGTAGAGTCAGCCGCGTGTGCTTACAAAACCAGTAAATGGAGGTGAAAGGACTTGAACCTGTATCTCTGTCCTCTGTCCTCTTATACTTCCTGCTCGCTTGGTGACTTTATTTAGCCACATTCAGTGAGTAAGTGATCCCTGAAAACCACAAGAATCCTTCGTCTTGTCCGGTTGTCGAAAGAAAAGTGTACTTGGTTCTTTGCACACCAACATGTTTGAGGGACATCGGTGTGATCACTGCTGATAGGTGCAGGGACAAATATAAAGGAACACCTATTTCTGGTCAGGAGCAGTTGGGAACAAAGAGTGTGTTGTGGAGTGAAGTGTTTATTTGAGGGTCCAAACTTACCTCCTTAGGTGGTTATTACTTCTTTACATTCGTGAACATCATAAAAAGAATTGATTTTAAAAGCCCAGACGCATATTTTTACAACAATTCATTTGTTGAGGTGAGAGGAAATGAGAAGGAACTTGCTGCACCACTAAATCTTTGCCTGAGCACTGCTGAAATCAAACAAAACGAATTCACGGTGGCTAGATTGGGCTATTTTCTACTGACTCTCTCTGGGGACTCAAACAGAATTCATTTGTTTGTTTGTTTCTTATTTTCACTTGTATAGGTAATCTGTCCCCGCCCCTTCAGCTTGTAGTTTGTCTGTGTCCTTGGATCTCAAGTGAGTCTCCAGTAAGGGAGCACGTAGGAGGTCTTGAGTTTTCATCAGTTCTTCTAACACTGTGTCTTTTGATTGGAGCACTCAAAGCCTGTACTTTTATTCTGATATTTGAGAGCTGTGCTCTTACTGCACTTTGAAATTCTTTTTGTTCTCATTAATATACAGTCACATGCAGAACATTATGTTTTCCAGTCTACACCCTTCACCAAGTCCCCGGCAAAAGCCAGTTACAGTCGCTGTCCGTCAGCGTGTAGTAAGATGCTGTAGAATCACTACATGTCTTCTCTGTGTTATGCAGCCGTACAAATGACCTCCCAAGTTACACACTATTCATGCTAATCCTAATGCCCCCATTCTTTTTCCCCGCCCTTATTACTCCCTTCCCACAAACCCTCCCCAGTCCCTTTCTTTTTGGTATCTGTTAGACCACTCTCGGGTTGTGTGAGTCTGCTGCTGTCTTTTCCTTCAGTTTTTCTTTGTTATCATACTCCACACAAGAGTGAAATCATTTGGTACATGTATTTCTCCTCCTTGAATATTTGACTGAGCATAATAACCTCTAGCTCCATCCACGTTATTGCAAATGATAGGATTTGTTTTCTTCTTATGGCTGCCTACTGCACTTTTTAAACTGGATTTCATTCCTCATTTTTGTTTGTAGTATCGCTTTGTGCTTTCACCATTGCTCTCCTGGTTATGAGCAGTAGCTATGTGTTAATCGATATGTACCTATATCTATCTATCTGTCTGTCTATCTATTTATCAATCAATCAATCAATCAATCATCTTTTTGTCTGCCCATCTGTCCTTGTGTACAGAACAGTTAACCATATGTCCTATATCACTTTCCTACACTATGCTTCCAAAAATCCTGCAAAGTATCTAGGCTGTAGAGAGAGCACTGGGTTCACCGAGACACTTGCAGGTCGAGTCGGCCGCGTGTACCTACAAAACCAGGAAATTTTTGTGCCGGGACTTGAACCCGTGTCTCTATCCTCTGTCCTCTTTCATCTCCTTCTAACTTACTGTCTGTATTTAGCCACATTCTTTGACTAAGTGCTCCCTGAAGACCACAAGTATCATTCCTCTGGGCCTGTTGTCACGAGAAAAGTAAACTTGTTCTTTGCTCACCACCATGTTTGAAGGACATCAGCGTGATCTCCGCCGATAGGACGGAGGGTCAAATTAAAAGGAACACCAATTTCTAGATAGGTGAAGTTGGGAGCTAAGAGTGTATTGTGGGGTGACGTGTTTATTTGAGTGTCCAAACTTCCCTCTTTAGGTAGTTATTAGATCTTCACATTCGTGAACATCATAAAACCCAGTGATTTCAAAGGCCCAGATGCTTATTATTACAGCAACTCAGTTGTCGAGGTGAGAGAAAATGAGAAGTATGTTGCTGCACCACTAAATCAATGGCTGGGAACGGCTGAAACTAAACATAAAGAATTCACGGAGGCCGGATAGGGCTATTTTCTTCTGACTGTATCAGGGGACTCAAACAGAATTCATTTGTTTGATTGTTTGTTTTTCAGTTTCACTCGTGTAGCGTATTTGTCCACACACCTTCGGCTTGTAGTTTGTCTGTGTCCTTGGATCTCAAGTGAGTCTCCTGTAAGTAAGCACGTAGGTGTCTTGAGTTTTCATCCCTTCTTTTAACCCTGTGTCTTTTGTTTGCTGCACTCAGTGCCTGACCTTTTATTCTGATGATTCAGAGCTGTGCACTTATTGCACTTAAAGAATTTTTTTATCATTAAGCTTAAATCACTTGAAGAACATTATGTTTACTATGCTCCCCCCTTCACCAAGTACCCCTGAAAAACCTCTTCAGTCGCTGTCGATCTGCGTAGTTGGATGCTGTAGACCCCTTCACCATGTCCCTCCCAACAGACCCCGTTACAGTCGCTGACCATCAGTGAGTAGTAAGATGCTATATGATCTCTACTAGCCTTCTCTGTGTTGTACAGCACACCCCATGCCCCCTCGACCCCAAGCATTATACATGCTAAAAATAATGCCCCCATTCTTTCTCCTCACACTTATCCCTCCCTTCAGACCCACCCTGCCTAGTCCTTTTCCCTTTGTTAACTTTTAGTCAACTCTCGGGTTCTGTGAGTCTGCTGCTGTTTTTTCACTTCAGTTTTTCTTTGTTGTTATACTCCACACATGAGTGGAAACACTTGGTACTTGTCTTTCTCGGCCTGTCCTATTTCTCTGAACATACTACCGTCTAGCTCCATCCAGGTCAATGCAAATGGTAGTATATGTTTTCTTCTTAAGGCTGCTTACTGCACTTTTTAAACTGGATTTCATTCTTCCTTTTGTTTGTAGTTTAGCTGTGTTATTCACCATTCAACTCCTGGTTATGAACAATAGCTTTGTGTCAATCGATATGTATTTGTATCTATCTATCTAATTGTCTGTCTGTCTATCTATGTATCTATGTATGTATGTATGTATGTATGTGTCTATCTATCTATCTATCTATCTATCTATCTATCTATCTATCTATCTATCTATCTATCGTCCTATCATCTATCTATGATGTCTATCATCTATCAATCTCTGTACCTGTCTATCTATCTTTCATCTGTCATCTGTGTACCTATCTATCTATGAATCAATCATCTTTTTGTCTGCCCATCTATCCTTCTGTACAGAAGAGTTAACAACATAGTCTATGTCTCTTCCCTACATTATGCTTCCAGAAATCTTGCAAGGTAACTAAGCCATAAGGAGAGCACTGTGTTCACCGATACCCTTTCAGGTAGAGTCAGCCGCGTGTGCTTACAAAACCAGTAAAAGGAGGTGAAAGGACTTGAACCTGTATCTCTGTCCTCTGTCCTCTTATACTTCCTGCTCGCTTGGTGACTTTATTTAGCCACATTCAGTGAGTAAGTGATCCCTGAAAACCACAAGAATCCTTCGTCTTGTCCGGTTGTCGAAAGAAAAGTGTACTTGGTTCTTTGCACACCAACATGTTTGAGGGACATCGGTGTGATCACTGCTGATAGGTGCAGGGACAAATATAAAGGAACACCTATTTCTGGTCAGGAGCAGTTGGGAACAAAGAGTGTGTTGTGGGGTGAAGTGTTTATTTGAGGGTCCAAACTTACCTCCTTAGGTGGTTATTACTTCTTTACATTCGTGAACATCATAAAAAGAATTGATTTTAAAAGCCCAGACGCATATTTTTACAACAATTCATTTGTTGAGGTGAGAGGAAATGAGAAGGAACTTGCTGCACCACTAAATCTATGCCTGAGCACTGCTGAAATCAAACAAAACGAATTCACGGTGGCTAGATTGGGCTATTTTCTACTGACTCTCTCTGGGGACTCAAACAGAATTCATTTGTCTGTTTGTTTCTTATTTTCACTTGTATAGGTAATCTGTCCCCGCCCCTTCAGCTTGTAGTTTGTCTGTGTCCTTGGATCTCAAGTGAGTCTCCAGTAAGGGAGCACGTAGGAGGTCTTGAGTTTTCATCAGTTCTTCTAACACTGTGTCTTTTGATTGGAGCACTCAAAGCCTGTACTTTTATTCTGATATTTGAGAGCTGTGCTCTTACTGCACTTTGAAATTCTTTTTGTTCTCATTAATATACAATCACATGCAGAACATTATGTTTTCCAGTCTACACCCTTCACCAAGTCCCCGGCAAAAGCCAGTTACAGTCGCTGTCCGTCAGCGTGTACTAAGATGCTGTAGAATCACTACATGTCTTCTCTGTGTTATGCAGCCGTACAAATGACCTCCCAAGTTACACACTATTCATGCTAATCCTAATGCCCCCATTCTTTTTCCCCGCCCTTATTACTCCCTTCCCACAAACCCTCCCCAGTCCCTTTCTTTTTGGTATCTGTTAGACCACTCTCGGGTTCTGTGAGTCTGCTGCTGTCTTTTCCTTCAGTTTTTCTTTGTTATCATACTCCACACAAGAGTGAAATCATTTGGTACATGTATTTCTCCTCCTTGAATATTTGACTGAGCATAATAACCTCTAGCTCCATCCACGTTATTGCAAATGATAGGATTTGTTTTCTTCTTATGGCTGCCTACTGCACTTTTTAAACTGGATTTCATTCCTCATTTTTGTTTGTAGTATCGCTTTGTGCTTTCACCATTGCTCTCCTGGTTATGAGCAGTAGCTATGTGTTAATCGATATGTACCTATATCTATCTATCTGTCTGTCTATCTATTTATCAATCAATCAATCAATCAATCATCTTTTTGTCTGCCCATCTGTCCTTGTGTACAGAACAGTTAACCATATGTCCTATATCACTTTCCTACACTATGCTTCCAAAAATCCTGCAAAGTATCTAGGCTGTAGAGAGAGCACTGGGTTCACCGAGACACTTGCAGGTCGAGTCGGCCGCGTGTACCTACAAAACCAGGAAATTTTTGTGCCGGGACTTGAACCCGTGTCTCTATCCTCTGTCCTCTTTCATCTCCTTCTAACTTACTGTCTGTATTTAGCCACATTCTTTGACTAAGTGCTCCCTGAAGACCACAAGTATCATTCCTCTGGGCCTGTTGTCACGAGAAAAGTAAACTTGTTCTTTGCTCACCACCATGTTTGAAGGACATCAGCGTGATCTCCGCCGATAGGACGGAGGGTCAAATTAAAAGGAACACCAATTTCTAGATAGGTGAAGTTGGGAGCTAAGAGTGTATTGTGGGGTGACGTGTTTATTTGAGTGTCCAAACTTCCCTCTTTAGGTAGTTATTAGATCTTCACATTCGTGAACATCATAAAACCCAGTGATTTCAAAGGCCCAGATGCTTATTATTACAGCAACTCAGTTGTCGAGGTGAGAGAAAATGAGAAGTATGTTGCTGCACCACTAAATCAATGGCTGGGAACGGCTGAAACTAAACATAAAGAATTCACGGAGGCCGGATAGGGCTATTTTCTTCTGACTGTATCAGGGGACTCAAACAGAATTCATTTGTTTGATTGTTTGTTTTTCAGTTTCACTCGTGTAGCGTATTTGTCCACACACCTTCGGCTTGTAGTTTGTCTGTGTCCTTGGATCTCAAGTGAGTCTCCTGTAAGTAAGCACGTAGGTGTCTTGAGTTTTCATCCCTTCTTTTAACCCTGTGTCTTTTGTTTGCTGCACTCAGTGCCTGACCTTTTATTCTGATGATTCAGAGCTGTGCACTTATTGCACTTAAAGAATTTTTTTATCATTAAGCTTAAATCACTTGAAGAACATTATGTTTACTATGCTCCCCCCTTCACCAAGTACCCCTGAAAAACCTCTTCAGTCGCTGTCGATCTGCGTAGTTGGATGCTGTAGACCCCTTCACCATGTCCCTCCCAACAGACCCCGTTACAGTCGCTGACCATCAGTGAGTAGTAAGATGCTATATGATCTCTACTAGCCTTCTCTGTGTTGTACAGCACACCCCATGCCCCCTCGACCCCAAGCATTATACATGCTAAAAATAATGCCCCCATTCTTTCTCCTCACACTTATCCCTCCCTTCAGACCCACCCTGCCTAGTCCTTTTCCCTTTGTTAACTTTTAGTCAACTCTCGGGTTCTGTGAGTCTGCTGCTGTTTTTTCACTTCAGTTTTTCTTTGTTGTTATACTCCACACATGAGTGGAAACACTTGGTACTTGTCTTTCTCGGCCTGTCCTATTTCTCTGAACATACTACCGTCTAGCTCCATCCAGGTCAATGCAAATGGTAGTATATGTTTTCTTCTTAAGGCTGCTTACTGCACTTTTTAAACTGGATTTCATTCTTCCTTTTGTTTGTAGTTTAGCTGTGTTATTCACCATTCAACTCCTGGTTATGAACAATAGCTTTGTGTCAATCGATATGTATTTGTATCTATCTATCTAATTGTCTGTCTGTCTATCTATGTATCTATGTATGTATGTATGTATGTATGTGTCTATCTATCTATCTATCTATCTATCTATCTATCTATCTATCTATCTATCTATCTATCTATCGTCCTATCAACTATCTATGATGTCTATCATCTATCAATCTCTGTACCTGTCTATCTATCTTTCATCTGTCATCTGTGTACCTATCTATCTATGAATCAATCATCTTTTTGTCTGCCCATCTATCCTTCTGTACAGAAGAGTTAACAACATAGTCTATGTCTCTTCCCTACATTATGCTTCCAGAAATCTTGCAAGGTAACTAAGCCATAAGGAGAGCACTGTGTTCACCGATACCCTTTCAGGTAGAGTCAGCCGCGTGTGCTTACAAAACCAGTAAAAGGAGGTGAAAGGACTTGAACCTGTATCTCTGTCCTCTGTCCTCTTATACTTCCTGCTCGCTTGGTGACTTTATTTAGCCACATTCAGTGAGTAAGTGATCCCTGAAAACCACAAGAATCCTTCGTCTTGTCCGGTTGTCGAAAGAAAAGTGTACTTGGTTCTTTGCACACCAACATGTTTGAGGGACATCGGTGTGATCACTGCTGATAGGTGCAGGGACAAATATAAAGGAACACCTATTTCTGGTCAGGAGCAGTTGGGAACAAAGAGTGTGTTGTGGAGTGAAGTGTTTATTTGAGGGTCCAAACTTACCTCCTTAGGTGGTTATTACTTCTTTACATTCGTGAACATCATAAAAAGAATTGATTTTAAAAGCCCAGACGCATATTTTTACAACAATTCATTTGTTGAGGTGAGAGGAAATGAGAAGGAACTTGCTGCACCACTAAATCTATGCCTGAGCACTGCTGAAATCAAACAAAACGAATTCACGGTGGCTAGATTGGGCTATTTTCTACTGACTCTCTCTGGGGACTCAAACAGAATTCATTTGTCTGTTTGTTTCTTATTTTCACTTGTATAGGTAATCTGTCCCCGCCCCTTCAGCTTGTAGTTTGTCTGTGTCCTTGGATCTCAAGTGAGTCTCCAGTAAGGGAGCACGTAGGAGGTCTTGAGTTTTCATCAGTTCTTCTAACACTGTGTCTTTTGATTGGAGCACTCAAAGCCTGTACTTTTATTCTGATATTTGAGAGCTGTGCTCTTACTGCACTTTGAAATTCTTTTTGTTCTCATTAATATACAATCACATGCAGAACATTATGTTTTCCAGTCTACACCCTTCACCAAGTCCCCGGCAAAAGCCAGTTACAGTCGCTGTCCGTCAGCGTGTACTAAGATGCTGTAGAATCACTACATGTCTTCTCTGTGTTATGCAGCCGTACAAATGACCTCCCAAGTTACACACTATTCATGCTAATCCTAATGCCCCCATTCTTTTTCCCCGCCCTTATTACTCCCTTCCCACAAACCCTCCCCAGTCCCTTTCTTTTTGGTATCTGTTAGACCACTCTCGGGTTCTGTGAGTCTGCTGCTGTCTTTTCCTTCAGTTTTTCTTTGTTATCATACTCCACACAAGAGTGAAATCATTTGGTACATGTATTTCTCCTCCTTGAATATTTGACTGAGCATAATAACCTCTAGCTCCATCCACGTTATTGCAAATGATAGGATTTGTTTTCTTCTTATGGCTGCCTACTGCACTTTTTAAACTGGATTTCATTCCTCATTTTTGTTTGTAGTATCGCTTTGTGCTTTCACCATTGCTCTCCTGGTTATGAGCAGTAGCTATGTGTTAATCGATATGTACCTATATCTATCTATCTGTCTGTCTATCTATTTATCAATCAATCAATCAATCAATCATCTTTTTGTCTGCCCATCTGTCCTTGTGTACAGAACAGTTAACCATATGTCCTATATCACTTTCCTACACTATGCTTCCAAAAATCCTGCAAAGTATCTAGGCTGTAGAGAGAGCACTGGGTTCACCGAGACACTTGCAGGTCGAGTCGGCCGCGTGTACCTACAAAACCAGGAAATTTTTGTGCCGGGACTTGAACCCGTGTCTCTATCCTCTGTCCTCTTTCATCTCCTTCTAACTTACTGTCTGTATTTAGCCACATTCTTTGACTAAGTGCTCCCTGAAGACCACAAGTATCATTCCTCTGGGCCTGTTGTCACGAGAAAAGTAAACTTGTTCTTTGCTCACCACCATGTTTGAAGGACATCAGCGTGATCTCCGCCGATAGGACGGAGGGTCAAATAAAAAGGAACACCAATTTCTAGATAGGTGAAGTTGGGAGCTAAGAGTGTATTGTGGGGTGACGTGTTTATTTGAGTGTCCAAACTTCCCTCTTTAGGTAGTTATTAGATCTTCACATTCGTGAACATCATAAAACCCAGTGATTTCAAAGGCCCAGATGCTTATTATTACAGCAACTCAGTTGTCGAGGTGAGAGAAAATGAGAAGTATGTTGCTGCACCACTAAATCAATGGCTGGGAACGGCTGAAACTAAACATAAAGAATTCACGGAGGCCGGATAGGGCTATTTTCTTCTGACTGTATCAGGGGACTCAAACAGAATTCATTTGTTTGACTGTTTGTTTTTCAGTTTCACTCGTGTAGCGTATTTGTCCACACACCTTCGGCTTGTAGTTTGTCTGTGTCCTTGGATCTCAAGTGAGTCTCCTGTAAGTAAGCACGTAGGTGTCTTGAGTTTTCATCCCTTCTTTTAACCCTGTGTCTTTTGTTTGCTGCACTCAGTGCCTGACCTTTTATACTGATGATTCAGAGCTGTGCACTTATTGCACTTAAAGAATATTTTTTATCATTCAGCTTAAATCACTTGAAGAACATTATGTTTACTATGCTCCCCCCTTCACCAAGTACCCCTGAAAAACCTCTTCAGTCGCTGTCGATCTGCGTAGTTGGATGCTGTAGACCCCTTCACCATGTCCCTCCCCACAGACCCCGTTACAGTCGCTGACCATCAGTGAGTAGTAAGATGCTATATGATCTCTACTAGCCTTCTCTGTGTTGTACAGCACTCCCCATGCCCCCTCGACCCCAAGCATTATACATGCTAAAACTAATGCCCCCATTCTTTCTCCTCACACTTATCCCTCCCTTCAGACCCACCCTGCCCAGTCCTTTTCCCTTTGGTAACTTTTAGTCAACTCTCGGGTTCTGTGAGTCTGCTGCTGTTTTTTCACTTCAGTTTTTCTTTGTTGTTATACTCCACACATGAGTGGAAACACTTCGTACTTGTCTTTCTCGGCCTGTCCTATTTCTCTGAACATACTACCGTCTAGCTCCATCCAGGTCATTGCAAATGGTAGTATATGTTTTCTTCTTAAGGCTGCTTACTGCACTTTTTAAACTGGATTTCATTCTTCCTTTTTGTTTGTAGTTTAGCTGTGTTATTCACCATTCAACTCCTGGTTATGAACAATAGCTTTGTGTCAATCGATATGTATTTGTATCTATCTGTCTAATTGTCTGTCTGTCTATCTATGTATCTATGTATGTATGTATGTATGTATGTGTCTATCTATCTATCTATCTATCTATCTATCTATCTATCTATCTATCTATCTATCGTCCTATCATCTATCTATGATGTCTATCATCTATCAATCTCTGTACCTGTCTATCTATCTTTCATCTGTCATCTGTGTACCTATCTATCTATGAATCAATCATCTTTTTGTCTGCCCATCTATCCTTCTGTACAGAAGAGTTAACAACATAGCCTATGTCTCTTCCCTACATTATGCTTCCAGAAATCTTGCAAGGTAACTAAGCCATAAGGAGAGCACTGTGTTCACCGATACACTTTCAGGTAGAGTCAGCCGCGTGTGCTTACAAAACCAGTAAATGGAGGTGAAAGGACTTGAACCTGTATCTCTGTCCTCTGTCCTCTTATACTTCCTGCTCGCTTGGTGACTTTATTTAGCCACATTCAGTGAGTAAGTGATCCCTGAAAACCACAAGAATCCTTCGTCTTGTCCGGTTGTCGAAAGAAAAGTGTACTTGGTTCTTTGCACACCAACATGTTTGAGGGACATCGGTGTGATCACTGCTGATAGGTGCAGGGACAAATATAAAGGAACACCTATTTCTGGTCAGGAGCAGTTGGGAACAAAGAGTGTGTTGTGGAGTGAAGTGTTTATTTGAGGGTCCAAACTTACCTCCTTAGGTGGTTATTACTTCTTTACATTCGTGAACATCATAAAAAGAATTGATTTTAAAAGCCCAGACGCATATTTTTACAACAATTCATTTGTTGAGGTGAGAGGAAATGAGAAGGAACTTGCTGCACCACTAAATCTTTGCCTGAGCACTGCTGAAATCAAACAAAACGAATTCACGGTGGCTAGATTGGGCTATTTTCTACTGACTCTCTCTGGGGACTCAAACAGAATTCATTTGTTTGTTTGTTTCTTATTTTCACTTGTATAGGTAATCTGTCCCCGCCCCTTCAGCTTGTAGTTTGTCTGTGTCCTTGGATCTCAAGTGAGTCTCCAGTAAGGGAGCACGTAGGAGGTCTTGAGTTTTCATCAGTTCTTCTAACACTGTGTCTTTTGATTGGAGCACTCAAAGCCTGTACTTTTATTCTGATATTTGAGAGCTGTGCTCTTACTGCACTTTGAAATTCTTTTTGTTCTCATTAATATACAGTCACATGCAGAACATTATGTTTTCCAGTCTACACCCTTCACCAAGTCCCCGGCAAAAGCCAGTTACAGTCGCTGTCCGTCAGCGTGTACTAAGATGCTGTAGAATCACTACATGTCTTCTCTGTGTTATGCAGCCGTACAAATGACCTCCCAAGTTACACACTATTCATGCTAATCCTAATGCCCCCATTCTTTTTCCCCGCCCTTATTACTCCCTTCCCACAAACCCTCCCCAGTCCCTTTCTTTTTGGTATCTGTTAGACCACTCTCGGGTTCTGTGAGTCTGCTGCTGTCTTTTCCTTCAGTTTTTCTTTGTTATCATACTCCACACAAGAGTGAAATCATTTGGTACATGTATTTCTCCTCCTTGAATATTTGACTGAGCATAATAACCTCTAGCTCCATCCACGTTATTGCAAATGATAGGATTTGTTTTCTTCTTATGGCTGCCTACTGCACTTTTTAAACTGGATTTCATTCCTCATTTTTGTTTGTAGTATCGCTTTGTGCTTTCACCATTGCTCTCCTGGTTATGAGCAGTAGCTATGTGTTAATCGATATGTACCTATATCTATCTATCTGTCTGTCTATCTATTTATCAATCAATCAATCAATCAATCATCTTTTTGTCTGCCCATCTGTCCTTGTGTACAGAACAGTTAACCATATGTCCTATATCACTTTCCTACACTATGCTTCCAAAAATCCTGCAAAGTATCTAGGCTGTAGAGAGAGCACTGGGTTCACCGAGACACTTGCAGGTCGAGTCGGCCGCGTGTACCTACAAAACCAGGAAATTTTTGTGCCGGGACTTGAACCCGTGTCTCTATCCTCTGTCCTCTTTCATCTCCTTCTAACTTACTGTCTGTATTTAGCCACATTCTTTGACTAAGTGCTCCCTGAAGACCACAATTATCATTCCTCTGGGCCTGTTGTCACGAGAAAAGTAAACTTGTTCTTTGCTCACCACCATGTTTGAAGGACATCAGCGTGATCTCCGCCGATAGGACGGAGGGTCAAATAAAAAGGAACACCAATTTCTAGATAGGTGAAGTTGGGAGCTAAGAGTGTATTGTGGGGTGACGTGTTTATTTGAGTGTCCAAACTTCCCTCTTTAGGTAGTTATTAGATCTTCACATTCGTGAACATCATAAAACCCAGTGATTTCAAAGGCCCAGATGCTTATTATTACAGCAACTCAGTTGTCGAGGTGAGAGAAAATGAGAAGTATGTTGCTGCACCACTAAATCAATGGCTGGGAACGGCTGAAACTAAACATAAAGAATTCACGGAGGCCGGATAGGGCTATTTTCTTCTGACTGTATCAGGGGACTCAAACAGAATTCATTTGTTTGACTGTTTGTTTTTCAGTTTCAATCGTGTAGCGTATTTGTCCACACACCTTCGGCTTGTAGTTTGTCTGTGTCCTTGGATCTCAAGTGAGTCTCCTGTAAGTAAGCACGTAGGTGTCTTGAGTTTTCATCCCTTCTTTTAACCCTGTGTCTTTTGTTTGCTGCACTCAGTGCCTGACCTTTTATACTGATGATTCAGAGCTGTGCACTTATTGCACTTAAAGAATATTTTTTATCATTCAGCTTAAATCACTTGAAGAACATTATGTTTACTATGCTCCCCCCTTCACCAAGTACCCCTGAAAAACCTCTTCAGTCGCTGTCGATCTGCGTAGTTGGATGCTGTAGACCCCTTCACCATGTCCCTCCCCACAGACCCCGTTACAGTCGCTGACCATCAGTGAGTAGTAAGATGCTATATGATCTCTACTAGCCTTCTCTGTGTTGTACAGCACTCCCCATGCCCCCTCGACCCCAAGCATTATACATGCTAAAACTAATGCCCCCATTCTTTCTCCTCACACTTATCCCTCCCTTCAGACCCACCCTGCCCAGTCCTTTTCCCTTTGGTAACTTTTAGTCAACTCTCGGGTTCTGTGAGTCTGCTGCTGTTTTTTCACTTCAGTTTTTCTTTGTTGTTATACTCCACACATGAGTGGAAACACTTCGTACTTGTCTTTCTCGGCCTGTCCTATTTCTCTGAACATACTACCGTCTAGCTCCATCCAGGTCATTGCAAATGGTAGTATATGTTTTCTTCTTAAGGCTGCTTACTGCACTTTTTAAACTGGATTTCATTCTTCCTTTTTGTTTGTAGTTTAGCTGTGTTATTCACCATTCAACTCCTGGTTATGAACAATAGCTTTGTGTCAATCGATATGTATTTGTATCTATCTGTCTAATTGTCTGTCTGTCTATCTATGTATCTATGTATGTATGTATGTATGTATGTGTCTATCTATCTATCTATCTATCTATCTATCTATCTATCTATCTATCTATCTATCTATCTATCTATCTATCTATCGTCCTATCATCTATCTATGATGTCTATCATCTATCAATCTCTGTACCTGTCTATCTATCTTTCATCTGTCATCTGTGTACCTATCTATCTATGAATCAATCATCTTTTTGTCTGCCCATCTATCCTTCTGTACAGAAGAGTTAACAACATAGCCTATGTCTCTTCCCTACATTATGCTTCCAGAAATCTTGCAAGGTAACTAAGCCATAAGGAGAGCACTGTGTTCACCGATACCCTTTCAGGTAGAGTCAGCCGCGTGTGCTTACAAAACCAGTAAATGGAGGTGAAAGGACTTGAACCTGTATCTCTGTCCTCTGTCCTCTTATACTTCCTGCTCGCTTGGTGACTTTATTTAGCCACATTCAGTGAGTAAGTGATCCCTGAAAACCACAAGAATCCTTCGTCTTGTCCGGTTGTCGAAAGAAAAGTGTACTTGGTTCTTTGCACACCAACATGTTTGAGGGACATCGGTGTGATCACTGCTGATAGGTGCAGGGACAAATATAAAGGAACACCTATTTCTGGTCAGGAGCAGTTGGGAACAAAGAGTGTGTTGTGGAGTGAAGTGTTTATTTGAGGGTCCAAACTTACCTCCTTAGGTGGTTATTACTTCTTTACATTCGTGAACATCATAAAAAGAATTGATTTTAAAAGCCCAGACGCATATTTTTACAACAATTCATTTGTTGAGGTGAGAGGAAATGAGAAGGAACTTGCTGCACCACTAAATCTTTGCCTGAGCACTGCTGAAATCAAACAAAACGAATTCACGGTGGCTAGATTGGGCTATTTTCTACTGACTCTCTCTGGGGACTCAAACAGAATTCATTTGTTTGTTTGTTTCTTATTTTCACTTGTATAGGTAATCTGTCCCCGCCCCTTCAGCTTGTAGTTTGTCTGTGTCCTTGGATCTCAAGTGAGTCTCCAGTAAGGGAGCACGTAGGAGGTCTTGAGTTTTCATCAGT
Organism: Manis pentadactyla; assembly: GCF_030020395.1. Lineage (NCBI taxonomy): Eukaryota > Metazoa > Chordata > Mammalia > Pholidota > Manidae > Manis > Manis pentadactyla. The sequence continues at coordinate 172,100 of NW_026645130.1, forward strand.
TCTTCTAACACTGTGTCTTTTGATTGGAGCACTCAAAGCCTGTACTTTTATTCTGATATTTGAGAGCTGTGCTCTTACTGCACTTTGAAATTCTTTTTGTTCTCATTAATATACAGTCACATGCAGAACATTATGTTTTCCAGTCTACACCCTTCACCAAGTCCCCGGCAAAAGCCAGTTACAGTCGCTGTCCGTCAGCGTGTACTAAGATGCTGTAGAATCACTACATGTCTTCTCTGTGTTATGCAGCCGTACAAATGACCTCCCAAGTTACACACTATTCATGCTAATCCTAATGCCCCCATTCTTTTTCCCCGCCCTTATTACTCCCTTCCCACAAACCCTCCCCAGTCCCTTTCTTTTTGGTATCTGTTAGACCACTCTCGGGTTCTGTGAGTCTGCTGCTGTCTTTTCCTTCAGTTTTTCTTTGTTATCATACTCCACACAAGAGTGAAATCATTTGGTACATGTATTTCTCCTCCTTGAATATTTGACTGAGCATAATAACCTCTAGCTCCATCCACGTTATTGCAAATGATAGGATTTGTTTTCTTCTTATGGCTGCCTACTGCACTTTTTAAACTGGATTTCATTCCTCATTTTTGTTTGTAGTATCGCTTTGTGCTTTCACCATTGCTCTCCTGGTTATGAGCAGTAGCTATGTGTTAATCGATATGTACCTATATCTATCTATCTGTCTGTCTATCTATTTATCAATCAATCAATCAATCAATCATCTTTTTGTCTGCCCATCTGTCCTTGTGTACAGAACAGTTAACCATATGTCCTATATCACTTTCCTACACTATGCTTCCAAAAATCCTGCAAAGTATCTAGGCTGTAGAGAGAGCACTGGGTTCACCGAGACACTTGCAGGTCGAGTCGGCCGCGTGTACCTACAAAACCAGGAAATTTTTGTGCCGGGACTTGAACCCGTGTCTCTATCCTCTGTCCTCTTTCATCTCCTTCTAACTTACTGTCTGTATTTAGCCACATTCTTTGACTAAGTGCTCCCTGAAGACCACAAGTATCATTCCTCTGGGCCTGTTGTCACGAGAAAAGTAAACTTGTTCTTTGCTCACCACCATGTTTGAAGGACATCAGCGTGATCTCCGCCGATAGGATGGAGGGTCAAATAAAAAGGAACACCAATTTCTAGATAGGTGAAGTTGGGAGCTAAGAGTGTATTGTGGGGTGACGTGTTTATTTGAGTGTCCAAACTTCCCTCTTTAGGTAGTTATTAGATCTTCACATTCGTGAACATCATAAAACCCAGTGATTTCAAAGGCCCAGATGCTTATTATTACAGCAACTCAGTTGTCGAGGTGAGAGAAAATGAGAAGTATGTTGCTGCACCACTAAATCAATGGCTGGGAACGGCTGAAACTAAACATAAAGAATTCACGGAGGCCGGATAGGGCTATTTTCTTCTGACTGTATCAGGGGACTCAAACAGAATTCATTTGTTTGACTGTTTGTTTTTCAGTTTCACTCGTGTAGCGTATTTGTCCACACACCTTCGGCTTGTAGTTTGTCTGTGTCCTTGGATCTCAAGTGAGTCTCCTGTAAGTAAGCACGTAGGTGTCTTGAGTTTTCATCCCTTCTTTTAACCCTGTGTCTTTTGTTTGCTGCACTCAGTGCCTGACCTTTTATACTGATGATTCAGAGCTGTGCACTTATTGCACTTAAAGAATATTTTTTATCATTCAGCTTAAATCACTTGAAGAACATTATGTTTACTATGCTCCCCCCTTCACCAAGTACCCCTGAAAAACCTCTTCAGTCGCTGTCGATCTGCGTAGTTGGATGCTGTAGACCCCTTCACCATGTCCCTCCCCACAGACCCCGTTACAGTCGCTGACCATCAGTGAGTAGTAAGATGCTATATGATCTCTACTAGCCTTCTCTGTGTTGTACAGCACTCCCCATGCACCCTCGACCCCAAGCATTATACATGCTAAAACTAATGCCCCCATTCTTTCTCCTCACACTTATCCCTCCCTTCAGACCCACCCTGCCCAGTCCTTTTCCCTTTGGTAACTTTTAGTCAACTCTCGGGTTCTGTGAGTCTGCTGCTGTTTTTTCACTTCAGTTTTTCTTTGTTGTTATACTCCACACATGAGTGGAAACACTTGGTACTTGTCTTTCTCGGCCTGTCCTATTTCTCTGAACATACTACCGTCTAGCTCCATCCAGGTCATTGCAAATGGTAGTATATGTTTTCTTCTTAAGGCTGCTTACTGCACTTTTTAAACTGGATTTCATTCTTCCTTTTTGTTTGTAGTTTAGCTGTGTTATTCACCATTCAACTCCTGGTTATGAACAATAGCTTTGTGTCAATCGATATGTATTTGTATCTATCTGTCTAATTGTCTGTCTGTCTATCTATGTATCTATGTATGTATGTATGTATGTATGTGTCTATCTATCTATCTATCTATCTATCTATCTATCTATCTATCTATCTATCTATCGTCCTATCATCTATCTATGATGTCTATCATCTATCAATCTCTGTACCTGTCTATCTATCTTTCATCTGTCATCTGTGTACCTATCTATCTATGAATCAATCATCTTTTTGTCTGCCCATCTATCCTTCTGTACAGAAGAGTTAACAACATAGCCTATGTCTCTTCCCTACATTATGCTTCCAGAAATCTTGCAAGGTAACTAAGCCATAAGGAGAGCACTGTGTTCACCGATACCCTTTCAGGTAGAGTCAGCCGCGTGTGCTTACAAAACCAGTAAATGGAGGTGAAAGGACTTGAACCTGTATCTCTGTCCTCTGTCCTCTTATACTTCCTGCTCGCTTGGTGACTTTATTTAGCCACATTCAGTGAGTAAGTGATCCCTGAAAACCACAAGAATCCTTCGTCTTGTCCGGTTGTCGAAAGAAAAGTGTACTTGGTTCTTTGCACACCAACATGTTTGAGGGACATCGGTGTGATCACTGCTGATAGGTGCAGGGACAAATATAAAGGAACACCTATTTCTGGTCAGGAGCAGTTGGGAACAAAGAGTGTGTTGTGGAGTGAAGTGTTTATTTGAGGGTCCAAACTTACCTCCTTAGGTGGTTATTACTTCTTTACATTCGTGAACATCATAAAAAGAATTGATTTTAAAAGCCCAGACGCATATTTTTACAACAATTCATTTGTTGAGGTGAGAGGAAATGAGAAGGAACTTGCTGCACCACTAAATCTATGCCTGAGCACTGCTGAAATCAAACAAAACGAATTCACGGTGGCTAGATTGGGCTATTTTCTACTGACTCTCTCTGGGGACTCAAACAGAATTCATTTGTTTGTTTGTTTCTTATTTTCACTTGTATAGGTAATCTGTCCCCGCCCCTTCAGCTTGTAGTTTGTCTGTGTCCTTGGATCTCAAGTGAGTCTCCAGTAAGGGAGCACGTAGGAGGTCTTGAGTTTTCATCAGTTCTTCTAACACTGTGTCTTTTGATTGGAGCACTCAAAGCCTGTACTTTTATTCTGATATTTGAGAGCTGTGCTCTTCCTGCACTTTGAAATTCTTTTTGTTCTCATTAATATACAATCACATGCAGAACATTATGTTTTCCAGTCTACACCCTTCACCAAGTCCCCGGCAAAAGCCAGTTACAGTCGCTGTCCGTCAGCGTGTACTAAGATGCTGTAGAATCACTACATGTCTTCTCTGTGTTATGCAGCCGTACAAATGACCTCCCAAGTTACACACTATTCATGCTAATCCTAATGCCCCCATTCTTTTTCCCCGCCCTTATTACTCCCTTCCCACAAACCCTCCCCAGTCCCTTTCTTTTTGGTATCTGTTAGACCACTCTCGGGTTCTGTGAGTCTGCTGCTGTCTTTTCCTTCAGTTTTTCTTTGTTATCATACTCCACACAAGAGTGAAATCATTTGGTACATGTATTTCTCCTCCTTGAATATTTGACTGAGCATAATAACCTCTAGCTCCATCCACGTTATTGCAAATGATAGGATTTGTTTTCTTCTTATGGCTGCCTACTGCACTTTTTAAACTGGATTTCATTCCTCATTTTTGTTTGTAGTATCGCTTTGTGCTTTCACCATTGCTCTCCTGGTTATGAGCAGTAGCTATGTGTTAATCGATATGTACCTATATCTATCTATCTGTCTGTCTATCTATTTATCAATCAATCAATCAATCAATCATCTTTTTGTCTGCCCATCTGTCCTTGTGTACAGAACAGTTAACCATATGTCCTATATCACTTTCCTACACTATGCTTCCAAAAATCCTGCAAAGTATCTAGGCTGTAGAGAGAGCACTGGGTTCACCGAGACACTTGCAGGTCGAGTCGGCCGCGTGTACCTACAAAACCAGGAAATTTTTGTGCCGGGACTTGAACCCGTGTCTCTATCCTCTGTCCTCTTTCATCTCCTTCTAACTTACTGTCTGTATTTAGCCACATTCTTTGACTAAGTGCTCCCTGAAGACCACAAGTATCATTCCTCTGGGCCTGTTGTCACGAGAAAAGTAAACTTGTTCTTTGCTCACCACCATGTTTGAAGGACATCAGCGTGATCTCCGCCGATAGGACGGAGGGTCAAATAAAAAGGAACACCAATTTCTAGATAGGTGAAGTTGGGAGCTAAGAGTGTATTGTGGGGTGACGTGTTTATTTGAGTGTCCAAACTTCCCTCTTTAGGTAGTTATTAGATCTTCACATTCGTGAACATCATAAAACCCAGTGATTTCAAAGGCCCAGATGCTTATTATTACAGCAACTCAGTTGTCGAGGTGAGAGAAAATGAGAAGTATGTTGCTGCACCACTAAATCAATGGCTGGGAACGGCTGAAACTAAACATAAAGAATTCACGGAGGCCGGATAGGGCTATTTTCTTCTGACTGTATCAGGGGACTCAAACAGAATTCATTTGTTTGACTGTTTGTTTTTCAGTTTCACTCGTGTAGCGTATTTGTCCACACACCTTCGGCTTGTAGTTTGTCTGTGTCCTTGGATCTCAAGTGAGTCTCCTGTAAGTAAGCACGTAGGTGTCTTGAGTTTTCATCCCTTCTTTTAACCCTGTGTCTTTTGTTTGCTGCACTCAGTGCCTGACCTTTTATACTGATGATTCAGAGCTGTGCACTTATTGCACTTAAAGAATATTTTTTATCATTCAGCTTAAATCACTTGAAGAACATTATGTTTACTATGCTCCCCCCTTCACCAAGTACCCCTGAAAAACCTCTTCAGTCGCTGTCGATCTGCGTAGTTGGATGCTGTAGACCCCTTCACCATGTCCCTCCCCACAGACCCCGTTACAGTCGCTGACCATCAGTGAGTAGTAAGATGCTATATGATCTCTACTAGCCTTCTCTGTGTTGTACAGCACTCCCCATGCCCCCTCGACCCCAAGCATTATACATGCTAAAACTAATGCCCCCATTCTTTCTCCTCACACTTATCCCTCCCTTCAGACCCACCCTGCCCAGTCCTTTTCCCTTTGGTAACTTTTAGTCAACTCTCGGGTTCTGTGAGTCTGCTGCTGTTTTTTCACTTCAGTTTTTCTTTGTTGTTATACTCCACACATGAGTGGAAACACTTGGTACTTGTCTTTCTCGGCCTGTCCTATTTCTCTGAACATACTACCGTCTAGCTCCATCCAGGTCATTGCAAATGGTAGTATATGTTTTCTTCTTAAGGCTGCTTACTGCACTTTTTAAACTGGATTTCATTCTTCCTTTTTGTTTGTAGTTTAGCTGTGTTATTCACCATTCAACTCCTGGTTATGAACAATAGCTTTGTGTCAATCGATATGTATTTGTATCTATCTGTCTAATTGTCTGTCTGTCTATCTATGTATCTATGTATGTATGTATGTATGTATGTGTCTATCTATCTATCTATCTATCTATCTATCTATCTATCTATCTATCTATCTATCTATCTATCGTCCTATCATCTATCTATGATGTCTATCATCTATCAATCTCTGTACCTGTCTATCTATCTTTCATCTGTCATCTGTGTACCTATCTATCTATGAATCAATCATCTTTTTGTCTGCCCATCTATCCTTCTGTACAGAAGAGTTAACAACATAGCCTATGTCTCTTCCCTACATTATGCTTCCAGAAATCTTGCAAGGTAACTAAGCCATAAGGAGAGCACTGTGTTCACCGATACCCTTTCAGGTAGAGTCAGCCGCGTGTGCTTACAAAACCAGTAAATGGAGGTGAAAGGACTTGAACCTGTATCTCTGTCCTCTGTCCTCTTATACTTCCTGCTCGCTTGGTGACTTTATTTAGCCACATTCAGTGAGTAAGTGATCCCTGAAAACCACAAGAATCCTTCGTCTTGTCCGGTTGTCGAAAGAAAAGTGTACTTGGTTCTTTGCACACCACCATGTTTGAGGGACATCGGTGTGATCACTGCTGATAGGTGCAGGGACAAATATAAAGGAACACCTATTTCTGGTCAGGAGCAGTTGGGAACAAAGAGTGTGTTGTGGAGTGAAGTGTTTATTTGAGGGTCCAAACTTACCTCCTTAGGTGGTTATTACTTCTTTACATTCGTGAACATCATAAAAAGAATTGATTTTAAAAGCCCAGACGCATATTTTTACAACAATTCATTTGTTGAGGTGAGAGGAAATGAGAAGGAACTTGCTGCACCACTAAATCTATGCCTGAGCACTGCTGAAATCAAACAAAACGAATTCACGGTGGCTAGATTGGGCTATTTTCTACTGACTCTCTCTGGGGACTCAAACAGAATTCATTTGTTTGTTTGTTTCTTATTTTCACTTGTATAGGTAATCTGTCCCCGCCCCTTCAGCTTGTAGTTTGTCTGTGTCCTTGGATCTCAAGTGAGTCTCCAGTAAGGGAGCACGTAGGAGGTCTTGAGTTTTCATCAGTTCTTCTAACACTGTGTCTTTTGATTGGAGCACTCAAAGCCTGTACTTTTATTCTGATATTTGAGAGCTGTGCTCTTACTGCACTTTGAAATTCTTTTTGTTCTCATTAATATACAATCACATGCAGAACATTATGTTTTCCAGTCTACACCCTTCACCAAGTCCCCGGCAAAAGCCAGTTACAGTCGCTGTCCGTCAGCGTGTACTAAGATGCTGTAGAATCACTACATGTCTTCTCTGTGTTATGCAGCCGTACAAATGACCTCCCAAGTTACACACTATTCATGCTAATCCTAATGCCCCCATTCTTTTTCCCCGCCCTTATTACTCCCTTCCCACAAACCCTCCCCAGTCCCTTTCTTTTTGGTATCTGTTAGACCACTCTCGGGTTCTGTGAGTCTGCTGCTGTCTTTTCCTTCAGTTTTTCTTTGTTATCATACTCCACACAAGAGTGAAATCATTTGGTACATGTATTTCTCCTCCTTGAATATTTGACTGAGCATAATAACCTCTAGCTCCATCCACGTTATTGCAAATGATAGGATTTGTTTTCTTCTTATGGCTGCCTACTGCACTTTTTAAACTGGATTTCATTCCTCATTTTTGTTTGTAGTATCGCTTTGTGCTTTCACCATTGCTCTCCTGGTTATGAGCAGTAGCTATGTGTTAATCGATATGTACCTATATCTATCTATCTGTCTGTCTATCTATTTATCAATCAATCAATCAATCAATCATCTTTTTGTCTGCCCATCTGTCCTTGTGTACAGAACAGTTAACCATATGTCCTATATCACTTTCCTACACTATGCTTCCAAAAATCCTGCAAAGTATCTAGGCTGTAGAGAGAGCACTGGGTTCACCGAGACACTTGCAGGTCGAGTCGGCCGCGTGTACCTACAAAACCAGGAAATTTTTGTGCCGGGACTTGAACCCGTGTCTCTATCCTCTGTCCTCTTTCATCTCCTTCTAACTTACTGTCTGTATTTAGCCACATTCTTTGACTAAGTGCTCCCTGAAGACCACAAGTATCATTCCTCTGGGCCTGTTGTCACGAGAAAAGTAAACTTGTTCTTTGCTCACCACCATGTTTGAAGGACATCAGCGTGATCTCCGCCGATAGGACGGAGGGTCAAATAAAAAGGAACACCAATTTCTAGATAGGTGAAGTTGGGAGCTAAGAGTGTATTGTGGGGTGACGTGTTTATTTGAGTGTCCAAACTTCCCTCTTTAGGTAGTTATTAGATCTTCACATTCGTGAACATCATAAAACCCAGTGATTTCAAAGGCCCAGATGCTTATTATTACAGCAACTCAGTTGTCGAGGTGAGAGAAAATGAGAAGTATGTTGCTGCACCACTAAATCAATGGCTGGGAACGGCTGAAACTAAACATAAAGAATTCACGGAGGCCGGATAGGGCTATTTTCTTCTGACTGTATCAGGGGACTCAAACAGAATTCATTTGTTTGACTGTTTGTTTTTCAGTTTCACTCGTGTAGCGTATTTGTCCACACACCTTCGGCTTGTAGTTTGTCTGTGTCCTTGGATCTCAAGTGAGTCTCCTGTAAGTAAGCACGTAGGTGTCTTGAGTTTTCATCCCTTCTTTTAACCCTGTGTCTTTTGTTTGCTGCACTCAGTGCCTGACCTTTTATACTGATGATTCAGAGCTGTGCACTTATTGCACTTAAAGAATATTTTTTATCATTCAGCTTAAATCACTTGAAGAACATTATGTTTACTATGCTCCCCCCTTCACCAAGTACCCCTGAAAAACCTCTTCAGTCGCTGTCGATCTGCGTAGTTGGATGCTGTAGACCCCTTCACCATGTCCCTCCCCACAGACCCCGTTACAGTCGCTGACCATCAGTGAGTAGTAAGATGCTATATGATCTCTACTAGCCTTCTCTGTGTTGTACAGCACTCCCCATGCCCCCTCGACCCCAAGCATTATACATGCTAAAACTAATGCCCCCATTCTTTCTCCTCACACTTATCCCTCCCTTCAGACCCACCCTGCCCAGTCCTTTTCCCTTTGGTAACTTTTAGTCAACTCTCGGGTTCTGTGAGTCTGCTGCTGTTTTTTCACTTCAGTTTTTCTTTGTTGTTATACTCCACACATGAGTGGAAACACTTGGTACTTGTCTTTCTCGGCCTGTCCTATTTCTCTGAACATACTACCGTCTAGCTCCATCCAGGTCATTGCAAATGGTAGTATATGTTTTCTTCTTAAGGCTGCTTACTGCACTTTTTAAACTGGATTTCATTCTTCCTTTTTGTTTGTAGTTTAGCTGTGTTATTCACCATTCAACTCCTGGTTATGAACAATAGCTTTGTGTCAATCGATATGTATTTGTATCTATCTGTCTAATTGTCTGTCTGTCTATCTATGCATCTATGTATGTATGTATGTATGTATGTGTCTATCTATCTATCTATCTATCTATCTATCTATCTATCTATCTATCTATCTATCTATCTATCGTCCTATCATCTATCTATGATGTCTATCATCTATCAATCTCTGTACCTGTCTATCTATCTTTCATCTGTCATCTGTGTACCTATCTATCTATGAATCAATCATCTTTTTGTCTGCCCATCTATCCTTCTGTACAGAAGAGTTAACAACATAGCCTATGTCTCTTCCCTACATTATGCTTCCAGAAATCTTGCAAGGTAACTAAGCCATAAGGAGAGCACTGTGTTCACCGATACCCTTTCAGGTAGAGTCAGCCGCGTGTGCTTACAAAACCAGTAAATGGAGGTGAAAGGACTTGAACCTGTATCTCTGTCCTCTGTCCTCTTATACTTCCTGCTCGCTTGGTGACTTTATTTAGCCACATTCAGTGAGTAAGTGATCCCTGAAAACCACAAGAATCCTTCGTCTTGTCCGGTTGTCGAAAGAAAAGTGTACTTGGTTCTTTGCACACCAACATGTTTGAGGGACATCGGTGTGATCACTGCTGATAGGTGCAGGGACAAATATAAAGGAACACCTATTTCTGGTCAGGAGCAGTTGGGAACAAAGAGTGTGTTGTGGAGTGAAGTGTTTATTTGAGGGTCCAAACTTACCTCCTTAGGTGGTTATTACTTCTTTACATTCGTGAACATCATAAAAAGAATTGATTTTAAAAGCCCAGACGCATATTTTTACAACAATTCATTTGTTGAGGTGAGAGGAAATGAGAAGGAACTTGCTGCACCACTAAATCTATGCCTGAGCACTGCTGAAATCAAACAAAACGAATTCACGGTGGCTAGATTGGGCTATTTTCTACTGACTCTCTCTGGGGACTCAAACAGAATTCATTTGTTTGTTTGTTTCTTATTTTCACTTGTATAGGTAATCTGTCCCCGCCCCTTCAGCTTGTAGTTTGTCTGTGTCCTTGGATCTCAAGTGAGTCTCCAGTAAGGGAGCACGTAGGAGGTCTTGAGTTTTCATCAGTTCTTCTAACACTGTGTCTTTTGATTGGAGCACTCAAAGCCTGTACTTTTATTCTGATATTTGAGAGCTGTGCTCTTCCTGCACTTTGAAATTCTTTTTGTTCTCATTAATATACAATCACATGCAGAACATTATGTTTTCCAGTCTACACCCTTCACCAAGTCCCCGGCAAAAGCCAGTTACAGTCGCTGTCCGTCAGCGTGTACTAAGATGCTGTAGAATCACTACAAGTCTTCTCTGTGTTATGCAGCCGTACAAATGACCTCCCAAGTTACACACTATTCATGCTAATCCTAATGCCCCCATTCTTTTTCCCCGCCCTTATTACTCCCTTCCCACAAACCCTCCCCAGTCCCTTTCTTTTTGGTATCTGTTAGACCACTCTCGGGTTCTGTGAGTCTGCTGCTGTCTTTTCCTTCAGTTTTTCTTTGTTATCATACTCCACACAAGAGTGAAATCATTTGGTACATGTATTTCTCCTCCTTGAATATTTGACTGAGCATAATAACCTCTAGCTCCATCCACGTTATTGCAAATGATAGGATTTGTTTTCTTCTTATGGCTGCCTACTGCACTTTTTAAACTGGATTTCATTCCTCATTTTTGTTTGTAGTATCGCTTTGTGCTTTCACCATTGCTCTCCTGGTTATGAGCAGTAGCTATGTGTTAATCGATATGTACCTATATCTATCTATCTGTCTGTCTATCTATTTATCAATCAATCAATCAATCAATCATCTTTTTGTCTGCCCATCTGTCCTTGTGTACAGAACAGTTAACCATATGTCCTATATCACTTTCCTACACTATGCTTCCAAAAATCCTGCAAAGTATCTAGGCTGTAGAGAGAGCACTGGGTTCACCGAGACACTTGCAGGTCGAGTCGGCCGCGTGTACCTACAAAACCAGGAAATTTTTGTGCCGGGACTTGAACCCGTGTCTCTATCCTCTGTCCTCTTTCATCTCCTTCTAACTTACTGTCTGTATTTAGCCACATTCTTTGACTAAGTGCTCCCTGAAGACCACAAGTATCATTCCTCTGGGCCTGTTGTCACGAGAAAAGTAAACTTGTTCTTTGCTCACCACCATGTTTGAAGGACATCAGCGTGATCTCCGCCGATAGGACGGAGGGTCAAATAAAAAGGAACACCAATTTCTAGATAGGTGAAGTTGGGAGCTAAGAGTGTATTGTGGGGTGACGTGTTTATTTGAGTGTCCAAACTTCCCTCTTTAGGTAGTTATTAGATCTTCACATTCGTGAACATCATAAAACCCAGTGATTTCAAAGGCCCAGATGCTTATTATTACAGCAACTCAGTTGTCGAGGTGAGAGAAAATGAGAAGTATGTTGCTGCACCACTAAATCAATGGCTGGGAACGGCTGAAACTAAACATAAAGAATTCACGGAGGCCGGATAGGGCTATTTTCTTCTGACTGTATCAGGGGACTCAAACAGAATTCATTTGTTTGACTGTTTGTTTTTCAGTTTCACTCGTGTAGCGTATTTGTCCACACACCTTCGGCTTGTAGTTTGTCTGTGTCCTTGGATCTCAAGTGAGTCTCCTGTAAGTAAGCACGTAGGTGTCTTGAGTTTTCATCCCTTCTTTTAACCCTGTGTCTTTTGTTTGCTGCACTCAGTGCCTGACCTTTTATACTGATGATTCAGAGCTGTGCACTTATTGCACTTAAAGAATATTTTTTATCATTCAGCTTAAATCACTTGAAGAACATTATGTTTACTATGCTCCCCCCTTCACCAAGTACCCCTGAAAAACCTCTTCAGTCGCTGTCGATCTGCGTAGTTGGATGCTGTAGACCCCTTCACCATGTCCCTCCCCACAGACCCCGTTACAGTCGCTGACCATCAGTGAGTAGTAAGATGCTATATGATCTCTACTAGCCTTCTCTGTGTTGTACAGCACTCCCCATGCCCCCTCGACCCCAAGCATTATACATGCTAAAACTAATGCCCCCATTCTTTCTCCTCACACTTATCCCTCCCTTCAGACCCACCCTGCCCAGTCCTTTTCCCTTTGGTAACTTTTAGTCAACTCTCGGGTTCTGTGAGTCTGCTGCTGTTTTTTCACTTCAGTTTTTCTTTGTTGTTATACTCCACACATGAGTGGAAACACTTGGTACTTGTCTTTCTCGGCCTGTCCTATTTCTCTGAACATACTACCGTCTAGCTCCATCCAGGTCATTGCAAATGGTAGTATATGTTTTCTTCTTAAGGCTGCTTACTGCACTTTTTAAACTGGATTTCATTCTTCCTTTTTGTTTGTAGTTTAGCTGTGTTATTCACCATTCAACTCCTGGTTATGAACAATAGCTTTGTGTCAATCGATATGTATTTGTATCTATCTGTCTAATTGTCTGTCTGTCTATCTATGTATCTATGTATGTATGTATGTATGTATGTGTCTATCTATCTATCTATCTATCTATCTATCTATCTATCTATCTATCTATCTATCTATCTATCTATCGTCCTATCATCTATCTATGATGTCTATCATCTATCAATCTCTGTACCTGTCTATCTATCTTTCATCTGTCATCTGTGTACCTATCTATCTATGAATCAATCATCTTTTTGTCTGCCCATCTATCCTTCTGTACAGAAGAGTTAACAACATAGCCTATGTCTCTTCCCTACATTATGCTTCCAGAAATCTTGCAAGGTAACTAAGCCATAAGGAGAGCACTGTGTTCACCGATACCCTTTCAGGTAGAGTCAGCCGCGTGTGCTTACAAAACCAGTAAATGGAGGTGAAAGGACTTGAACCTGTATCTCTGTCCTCTGTCCTCTTATACTTCCTGCTCGCTTGGTGACTTTATTTAGCCACATTCAGTGAGTAAGTGATCCCTGAAAACCACAAGAATCCTTCGTCTTGTCCGGTTGTCGAAAGAAAAGTGTACTTGGTTCTTTGCACACCAACATGTTTGAGGGACATCGGTGTGATCACTGCTGATAGGTGCAGGGACAAATATAAAGGAACACCTATTTCTGGTCAGGAGCAGTTGGGAACAAAGAGTGTGTTGTGGAGTGAAGTGTTTATTTGAGGGTCCAAACTTACCTCCTTAGGTGGTTATTACTTCTTTACATTCGTGAACATCATAAAAAGAATTGATTTTAAAAGCCCAGACGCATATTTTTACAACAATTCATTTGTTGAGGTGAGAGGAAATGAGAAGGAACTTGCTGCACCACTAAATCTATGCCTGAGCACTGCTGAAATCAAACAAAACGAATTCACGGTGGCTAGATTGGGCTATTTTCTACTGACTCTCTCTGGGGACTCAAACAGAATTCATTTGTTTGTTTGTTTCTTATTTTCACTTGTATAGGTAATCTGTCCCCGCCCCTTCAGCTTGTAGTTTGTCTGTGTCCTTGGATCTCAAGTGAGTCTCCAGTAAGGGAGCACGTAGGATGTCTTGAGTTTTCATCAGTTCTTCTAACACTGTGTCTTTTGATTGGAGCACTCAAAGCCTGTACTTTTATTCTGATATTTGAGAGCTGTGCTCTTACTGCACTTTGAAATTCTTTTTGTTCTCATTAATATACAATCACATGCAGAACATTATGTTTTCCAGTCTACACCCTTCACCAAGTCCCCGGCAAAAGCCAGTTACAGTCGCTGTCCGTCAGCGTGTACTAAGATGCTGTAGAATCACTACATGTCTTCTCTGTGTTATGCAGCCGTACAAATGACCTCCCAAGTTACACACTATTCATGCTAATCCTAATGCCCCCATTCTTTTTCCCCGCCCTTATTACTCCCTTCCCACAAACCCTCCCCAGTCCCTTTCTTTTTGGTATCTGTTAGACCACTCTCGGGTTCTGTGAGTCTGCTGCTGTCTTTTCCTTCAGTTTTTCTTTGTTATCATACTCCACACAAGAGTGAAATCATTTGGTACATGTATTTCTCCTCCTTGAATATTTGACTGAGCATAATAACCTCTAGCTCCATCCACGTTATTGCAAATGATAGGATTTGTTTTCTTCTTATGGCTGCCTACTGCACTTTTTAAACTGGATTTCATTCCTCATTTTTGTTTGTAGTATCGCTTTGTGCTTTCACCATTGCTCTCCTGGTTATGAGCAGTAGCTATGTGTTAATCGATATGTACCTATATCTATCTATCTGTCTGTCTATCTATTTATCAATCAATCAATCAATCAATCATCTTTTTGTCTGCCCATCTGTCCTTGTGTACAGAACAGTTAACCATATGTCCTATATCACTTTCCTACACTATGCTTCCAAAAATCCTGCAAAGTATCTAGGCTGTAGAGAGAGCACTGGGTTCACCGAGACACTTGCAGGTCGAGTCGGCCGCGTGTACCTACAAAACCAGGAAATTTTTGTGCCGGGACTTGAACCCGTGTCTCTATCCTCTGTCCTCTTTCATCTCCTTCTAACTTACTGTCTGTATTTAGCCACATTCTTTGACTAAGTGCTCCCTGAAGACCACAAGTATCATTCCTCTGGGCCTGTTGTCACGAGAAAAGTAAACTTGTTCTTTGCTCACCACCATGTTTGAAGGACATCAGCGTGATCTCCGCCGATAGGACGGAGGGTCAAATAAAAAGGAACACCAATTTCTAGATAGGTGAAGTTGGGAGCTAAGAGTGTATTGTGGGGTGACGTGTTTATTTGAGTGTCCAAACTTCCCTCTTTAGGTAGTTATTAGATCTTCACATTCGTGAACATCATAAAACCCAGTGATTTCAAAGGCCCAGATGCTTATTATTACAGCAACTCAGTTGTCGAGGTGAGAGAAAATGAGAAGTATGTTGCTGCACCACTAAATCAACGGCTGGGAACGGCTGAAACTAAACATAAAGAATTCACGGAGGCCGGATAGGGCTATTTTCTTCTGACTGTATCAGGGGACTCAAACAGAATTCATTTGTTTGACTGTTTGTTTTTCAGTTTCACTCGTGTAGCGTATTTGTCCACACACCTTCGGCTTGTAGTTTGTCTGTGTCCTTGGATCTCAAGTGAGTCTCCTGTAAGTAAGCACGTAGGTGTCTTGAGTTTTCATCCCTTCTTTTAACCCTGTGTCTTTTGTTTGCTGCACTCAGTGCCTGACCTTTTATACTGATGATTCAGAGCTGTGCACTTATTGCACTTAAAGAATATTTTTTATCATTCAGCTTAAATCACTTGAAGAACATTATGTTTACTATGCTCCCCCCTTCACCAAGTACCCCTGAAAAACCTCTTCAGTCGCTGTCGATCTGCGTAGTTGGATGCTGTAGACCCCTTCACCATGTCCCTCCCCACAGACCCCGTTACAGTCGCTGACCATCAGTGAGTAGTAAGATGCTATATGATCTCTACTAGCCTTCTCTGTGTTGTACAGCACTCCCCATGCCCCCTCGACCCCAAGCATTATACATGCTAAAACTAATGCCCCCATTCTTTCTCCTCACACTTATCCCTCCCTTCAGACCCACCCTGCCCAGTCCTTTTCCCTTTGGTAACTTTTAGTCAACTCTCGGGTTCTGTGAGTCTGCTGCTGTTTTTTCACTTCAGTTTTTCTTTGTTGTTATACTCCACACATGAGTGGAAACACTTGGTACTTGTCTTTCTCGGCCTGTCCTATTTCTCTGAACATACTACCGTCTAGCTCCATCCAGGTCATTGCAAATGGTAGTATATGTTTTCTTCTTAAGGCTGCTTACTGCACTTTTTAAACTGGATTTCATTCTTCCTTTTTGTTTGTAGTTTAGCTGTGTTATTCACCATTCAACTCCTGGTTATGAACAATAGCTTTGTGTCAATCGATATGTATTTGTATCTATCTGTCTAATTGTCTGTCTGTCTATCTATGCATCTATGTATGTATGTATGTATGTATGTGTCTATCTATCTATCTATCTATCTATCTATCTATCTATCTATCTATCTATCTATCTATCTATCTATCGTCCTATCATCTATCTATGATGTCTATCATCTATCAATCTCTGTACCTGTCTATCTATCTTTCATCTGTCATCTGTGTACCTATCTATCTATGAATCAATCATCTTTTTGTCTGCCCATCTATCCTTCTGTACAGAAGAGTTAACAACATAGCCTATGTCTCTTCCCTACATTATGCTTCCAGAAATCTTGCAAGGTAACTAAGCCATAAGGAGAGCACTGTGTTCACCGATACCCTTTCAGGTAGAGTCAGCCGCGTGTGCTTACAAAACCAGTAAATGGAGGTGAAAGGACTTGAACCT
Source organism: Manis pentadactyla (assembly GCF_030020395.1). Classification (NCBI taxonomy): domain Eukaryota; kingdom Metazoa; phylum Chordata; class Mammalia; order Pholidota; family Manidae; genus Manis; species Manis pentadactyla. The sequence continues at coordinate 188,671 of NW_026645130.1, forward strand.
GTATCTCTGTCCTCTGTCCTCTTATACTTCCTGCTCGCTTGGTGACTTTATTTAGCCACATTCAGTGAGTAAGTGATCCCTGAAAACCACAAGAATCCTTCGTCTTGTCCGGTTGTCGAAAGAAAAGTGTACTTGGTTCTTTGCACACCAACATGTTTGAGGGACATCGGTGTGATCACTGCTGATAGGTGCAGGGACAAATATAAAGGAACACCTATTTCTGGTCAGGAGCAGTTGGGAACAAAGAGTGTGTTGTGGAGTGAAGTGTTTATTTGAGGGTCCAAACTTACCTCCTTAGGTGGTTATTACTTCTTTACATTTGTGAACATCATAAAAAGAATTGATTTTAAAAGCCCAGACGCATATTTTTACAACAATTCATTTGTTGAGGTGAGAGGAAATGAGAAGGAACTTGCTGCACCACTAAATCTATGCCTGAGCACTGCTGAAATCAAACAAAACGAATTCACGGTGGCTAGATTGGGCTATTTTCTACTGACTCTCTCTGGGGACTCAAACAGAATTCATTTGTTTGTTTGTTTCTTATTTTCACTTGTATAGGTAATCTGTCCCCGCCCCTTCAGCTAGTAGTTTGTCTGTGTCCTTGGATCTCAAGTGAGTCTCCAGTAAGGGAGCACGTAGGAGGTCTTGAGTTTTCATCCCTTCTTTTAACCCTGTGTCTTTTGTTTGCTGCACTCAGTGCCTGACCTTTTATACTGATGATTCAGAGCTGTGCACTTATTGCACTTAAAGAATATTTTTTATCATTCAGCTTAAATCACTTGAAGAACATTATGTTTACTATGCTCCCCCCTTCACCAAGTACCCCTGAAAAACCTCTTCAGTCGCTGTCGATCTGCGTAGTTGGATGCTGTAGACCCCTTCACCATGTCCCTCCCCACAGACCCCGTTACAGTCGCTGACCATCAGTGAGTAGTAAGATGCTATATGATCTCTACTAGCCTTCTCTGTGTTGTACAGCACTCCCCATGCCCCCTCGACCCCAAGCATTATACATGCTAAAACTAATGCCCCCATTCTTTCTCCTCACACTTATCCCTCCCTTCAGACCCACCCTGCCCAGTCCTTTTCCCTTTGGTAACTTTTAGTCAACTCTCGGGTTCTGTGAGTCTGCTGCTGTTTTTTCACTTCAGTTTTTCTTTGTTGTTATACTCCACACATGAGTGGAAACACTTGGTACTTGTCTTTCTCGGCCTGTCCTATTTCTCTGAACATACTACCGTCTAGCTCCATCCAGGTCATTGCAAATGGTAGTATATGTTTTCTTCTTAAGGCTGCTTACTGCACTTTTTAAACTGGATTTCATTCTTCCTTTTTGTTTGTAGTTTAGCTGTGTTATTCACCATTCAACTCCTGGTTATGAACAATAGCTTTGTGTCAATCGATATGTATTTGTATCTATCTGTCTAATTGTCTGTCTGTCTATCTATGTATCTATGTATGTATGTATGTATGTATGTGTCTATCTATCTATCTATCTATCTATCTATCTATCTATCTATCTATCTATCTATCGTCCTATCATCTATCTATGATGTCTATCATCTATCAATCTCTGTACCTGTCTATCTATCTTTCATCTGTCATCTGTGTACCTATCTATCTATGAATCAATCATCTTTTTGTCTGCCCATCTATCCTTCTGTACAGAAGAGTTAACAACATAGCCTATGTCTCTTCCCTACATTATGCTTCCAGAAATCTTGCAAGGTAACTAAGCCATAAGGAGAGCACTGTGTTCACCGATACACTTTCAGGTAGAGTCAGCCGCGTGTGCTTACAAAACCAGTAAATGGAGGTGAAAGGACTTGAACCTGTATCTCTGTCCTCTGTCCTCTTATACTTCCTGCTCGCTTGGTGACTTTATTTAGCCACATTCAGTGAGTAAGTGATCCCTGAAAACCACAAGAATCCTTCGTCTTGTCCGGTTGTCGAAAGAAAAGTGTACTTGGTTCTTTGCACACCAACATGTTTGAGGGACATCGGTGTGATCACTGCTGATAGGTGCAGGGACAAATATAAAGGAACACCTATTTCTGGTCAGGAGCAGTTGGGAACAAAGAGTGTGTTGTGGAGTGAAGTGTTTATTTGAGGGTCCAAACTTACCTCCTTAGGTGGTTATTACTTCTTTACATTCGTGAACATCATAAAAAGAATTGATTTTAAAAGCCCAGACGCATATTTTTACAACAATTCATTTGTTGAGGTGAGAGGAAATGAGAAGGAACTTGCTGCACCACTAAATCTTTGCCTGAGCACTGCTGAAATCAAACAAAACGAATTCACGGTGGCTAGATTGGGCTATTTTCTACTGACTCTCTCTGGGGACTCAAACAGAATTCATTTGTTTGTTTGTTTCTTATTTTCACTTGTATAGGTAATCTGTCCCCGCCCCTTCAGCTTGTAGTTTGTCTGTGTCCTTGGATCTCAAGTGAGTCTTAAGTAAGGGAGCACGTAGGTGGTCTTGAGTTTTCATCAGTTCTTCTAACACTGTGTCTTTTGATTGGAGCACTCAAAGCCTGTACTTTTATTCTGATATTTGAGAGCTGTGCTCTTACTGCACTTTGAAATTCTTTTTGTTCTCATTAATATACAATCACATGCAGAACATTATGTTTTCCAGTCTACACCCTTCACCAAGTCCCCGGCAAAAGCCAGTTACAGTCGCTGTCCGTCAGCGTGTACTAAGATGCTGTAGAATCACTACATGTCTTCTCTGTGTTATGCAGCCGTACAAATGACCTCCCAAGTTACACACTATTCATGCTAATCCTAATGCCCCCATTCTTTTTCCCCGCCCTTATTACACCCTTCCCACAAACCCTCCCCAGTCCCTTTCTTTTTGGTATCTGTTAGACCACTCTCGGGTTCTGTGAGTCTGCTGCTGTCTTTTCCTTCAGTTTTTCTTTGTTATCATACTCCACACAAGAGTGAAATCATTTGGTACATGTATTTCTCCTCCTTGAATATTTGACTGAGCATAATAACCTCTAGCTCCATCCACGTTATTGCAAATGATAGGATTTGTTTTCTTCTTTTGGCTGCCTACTGCACTTTTTAAACTGGATTTCATTCCTCATTTTTGTTTGTAGTATCGCTTTGTGCTTTCACCATTGCTCTCCTGGTTATGAGCAGTAGCTATGTGTTAATCGATATGTACCTATATCTATCTATCTGTCTGTCTATCTATTTATCAATCAATCAATCAATCAATCATCTTTTTGTCTGCCCATCTGTCCTTGTGTACAGAACAGTTAACCATATGTCCTATATCACTTTCCTACACTATGCTTCCAAAAATCCTGCAAAGTATCTAGGCTGTAGAGAGAGCACTGGGTTCACCGAGACACTTGCAGGTCGAGTCGGCCGCGTGTACCTACAAAACCAGGAAATTTTTGTGCCGGGACTTGAACCCGTGTCTCTATCCTCTGTCCTCTTTCATCTCCTTCTAACTTACTGTCTGTATTTAGCCACATTCTTTGACTAAGTGCTCCCTGAAGACCACAAGTATCATTCCTCTGGGCCTGTTGTCACGAGAAAAGTAAACTTGTTCTTTGCTCACCACCATGTTTGAAGGACATCAGCGTGATCTCCGCCGATAGGACGGAGGGTCAAATAAAAAGGAACACCAATTTCTAGATAGGTGAAGTTGGGAGCTAAGAGTGTATTGTGGGGTGACGTGTTTATTTGAGTGTCCAAACTTCCCTCTTTAGGTAGTTATTAGATCTTCACATTCGTGAACATCATAAAACCCAGTGATTTCAAAGGCCCAGATGCTTATTATTACAGCAACTCAGTTGTCGAGGTGAGAGAAAATGAGAAGTATGTTGCTGCACCACTAAATCAATGGCTGGGAACGGCTGAAACTAAACATAAAGAATTCACGGAGGCCGGATAGGGCTATTTTCTTCTGACTGTATCAGGGGACTCAAACAGAATTCATTTGTTTGACTGTTTGTTTTTCAGTTTCACTCGTGTAGCGTATTTGTCCACACACCTTCGGCTTGTAGTTTGTCTGTGTCCTTGGATCTCAAGTGAGTCTCCTGTAAGTAAGCACGTAGGTGTCTTGAGTTTTCATCCCTTCTTTTAACCCTGTGTCTTTTGTTTGCTGCACTCAGTGCCTGACCTTTTATACTGATGATTCAGAGCTGTGCACTTATTGCACTTAAAGAATATTTTTTATCATTCAGCTTAAATCACTTGAAGAACATTATGTTTACTATGCTCCCCCCTTCACCAAGTACCCCTGAAAAACCTCTTCAGTCGCTGTCGATCTGCGTAGTTGGATGCTGTAGACCCCTTCACCATGTCCCTCCCCACAGACCCCGTTACAGTCGCTGACCATCAGTGAGTAGTAAGATGCTATATGATCTCTACTAGCCTTCTCTGTGTTGTACAGCACTCCCCATGCCCCCTCGACCCCAAGCATTATACATGCTAAAACTAATGCCCCCATTATTTCTCCTCACACTTATCCCTCCCTTCAGACCCACCCTGCCCAGTCCTTTTCCCTTTGGTAACTTTTAGTCAACTCTCGGGTTCTGTGAGTCTGCTGCTGTTTTTTCACTTCAGTTTTTCTTTGTTGTTATACTCCACACATGAGTGGAAACACTTGGTACTTGTCTTTCTCGGCCTGTCCTATTTCTCTGAACATACTACCGTCTAGCTCCATCCAGGTCATTGCAAATGGTAGTATATGTTTTCTTCTTAAGGCTGCTTACTGCACTTTTTAAACTGGATTTCATTCTTCCTTTTTGTTTGTAGTTTAGCTGTGTTATTCACCATTCAACTCCTGGTTATGAACAATAGCTTTGTGTCAATCGATATGTATTTGTATCTATCTGTCTAATTGTCTGTCTGTCTATCTATGTATCTATATATGTATGTATGTATGTATGTGTCTATCTATCTATCTATCTATCTATCTATCTATCTATCTATCTATCTATCGTCCTATCATCTATCTATGATGTCTATCATCTATCAATCTCTGTACCTGTCTATCTATCTTTCATCTGTCATCTGTGTACCTATCTATCTATGAATCAATCATCTTTTTGTCTGCCCATCTATCCTTCTGTACAGAAGAGTTAACAACATAGCCTATGTCTCTTCCCTACATTATGCTTCCAGAAATCTTGCAAGGTAACTAAGCCATAAGGAGAGCACTGTGTTCACCGATACCCTTTCAGGTAGAGTCAGCCGCGTGTGCTTACAAAACCAGTAAATGGAGGTGAAAGGACTTGAACCTGTATCTCTGTCCTCTGTCCTCTTATACTTCCTGCTCGCTTGGTGACTTTATTTAGATACATTCAGTGAGTAAGTGATCCCTGAAAACCACAAGAATCCTTCGTCTTGTCCGGTTGTCGAAAGAAAAGTGTACTTGGTTCTTTGCACACCAACATGTTTGAGGGACATCGGTGTGATCACTGCTGATAGGTGCAGGGACAAATATAAAGGAACACCTATTTCTGGTCAGGAGCAGTTGGGAACAAAGAGTGTGTTGTGGAGTGAAGTGTTTATTTGAGGGTCCAAACTTACCTCCTTAGGTGGTTATTACTTCTTTACATTCGTGAACATCATAAAAAGAATTGATTTTAAAAGCCCAGACGCATATTTTTACAACAATTCATTTGTTGAGGTGAGAGGAAATGAGAAGGAACTTGCTGCACCACTAAATCTATGCCTGAGCACTGCTGAAATCAAACAAAACGAATTCACGGTGGCTAGATTGGGCTATTTTCTACTGACTCTCTCTGGGGACTCAAACAGAATTCATTTGTTTGTTTGTTTCTTATTTTCACTTGTATAGGTAATCTGTCCCCGCCCCTTCAGCTTGTAGTTTGTCTGTGTCCTTGGATCTCAAGTGAGTCTCCAGTAAGGGAGCACGTAGGAGGTCTTGAGTTTTCATCAGTTCTTCTAACACTGTGTCTTTTGATTGGAGCACTCAAAGCCTGTACTTTTATTCTGATATTTGAGAGCTGTGCTCTTCCTGCACTTTGAAATTCTTTTTGTTCTCATTAATATACAATCACATGCAGAACATTATGTTTTCCAGTCTACACCCTTCACCAAGTCCCCGGCAAAAGCCAGTTACAGTCGCTGTCCGTCAGCGTGTACTAAGATGCTGTAGAATCACTACATGTCTTCTCTGTGTTATGCAGCCGTACAAATGACCTCCCAAGTTACACACTATTCATGCTAATCCTAATGCCCCCATTCTTTTTCCCCGCCCTTATTACTCCCTTCCCACAAACCCTCCCCAGTCCCTTTCTTTTTGGTATCTGTTAGACCACTCTCGGGTTCTGTGAGTCTGCTGCTGTCTTTTCCTTCAGTTTTTCTTTGTTATCATACTCCACACAAGAGTGAAATCATTTGGTACATGTATTTCTCCTCCTTGAATATTTGACTGAGCATAATAACCTCTAGCTCCATCCACGTTATTGCAAATGATAGGATTTGTTTTCTTCTTATGGCTGCCTACTGCACTTTTTAAACTGGATTTCATTCCTCATTTTTGTTTGTAGTATCGCTTTGTGCTTTCACCATTGCTCTCCTGGTTATGAGCAGTAGCTATGTGTTAATCGATATGTACCTATATCTATCTATCTGTCTGTCTATCTATTTATCAATCAATCAATCAATCAATCATCTTTTTGTCTGCCCATCTGTCCTTGTGTACAGAACAGTTAACCATATGTCCTATATCACTTTCCTACACTATGCTTCCAAAAATCCTGCAAAGTATCTAGGCTGTAGAGAGAGCACTGGGTTCACCGAGACACTTGCAGGTCGAGTCGGCCGCGTGTACCTACAAAACCAGGAAATTTTTGTGCCGGGACTTGAACCCGTGTCTCTATCCTCTGTCCTCTTTCATCTCCTTCTAACTTACTGTCTGTATTTAGCCACATTCTTTGACTAAGTGCTCCCTGAAGACCACAAGTATCATTCCTCTGGGCCTGTTGTCACGAGAAAAGTAAACTTGTTCTTTGCTCACCACCATGTTTGAAGGACATCAGCGTGATCTCCGCCGATAGGACGGAGGGTCAAATAAAAAGGAACACCAATTTCTAGATAGGTGAAGTTGGGAGCTAAGAGTGTATTGTGGGGTGACGTGTTTATTTGAGTGTCCAAACTTCCCTCTTTAGGTAGTTATTAGATCTTCACATTCGTGAACATCATAAAACCCAGTGATTTCAAAGGCCCAGATGCTTATTATTACAGCAACTCAGTTGTCGAGGTGAGAGAAAATGAGAAGTATGTTGCTGCACCACTAAATCAATGGCTGGGAACGGCTGAAACTAAACATAAAGAATTCACGGAGGCCGGATAGGGCTATTTTCTTCTGACTGTATCAGGGGACTCAAACAGAATTCATTTGTTTGACTGTTTGTTTTTCAGTTTCACTCGTGTAGCGTATTTGTCCACACACCTTCGGCTTGTAGTTTGTCTGTGTCCTTGGATCTCAAGTGAGTCTCCTGTAAGTAAGCACGTAGGTGTCTTGAGTTTTCATCCCTTCTTTTAACCCTGTGTCTTTTGTTTGCTGCACTCAGTGCCTGACCTTTTATACTGATGATTCAGAGCTGTGCACTTATTGCACTTAAAGAATATTTTTTATCATTCAGCTTAAATCACTTGAAGAACATTATGTTTACTATGCTCCCCCCTTCACCAAGTACCCCTGAAAAACCTCTTCAGTCGCTGTCGATCTGCGTAGTTGGATGCTGTAGACCCCTTCACCATGTCCCTCCCCACAGACCCCGTTACAGTCGCTGACCATCAGTGAGTAGTAAGATGCTATATGATCTCTACTAGCCTTCTCTGTGTTGTACAGCACTCCCCATGCCCCCTCGACCCCAAGCATTATACATGCTAAAACTAATGCCCCCATTCTTTCTCCTCACACTTATCCCTCCCTTCAGACCCACCCTGCCCAGTCCTTTTCCCTTTGGTAACTTTTAGTCAACTCTCGGGTTCTGTGAGTCTGCTGCTGTTTTTTCACTTCAGTTTTTCTTTGTTGTTATACTCCACACATGAGTGGAAACACTTGGTACTTGTCTTTCTCGGCCTGTCCTATTTCTCTGAACATACTACCGTCTAGCTCCATCCAGGTCATTGCAAATGGTAGTATATGTTTTCTTCTTAAGGCTGCTTACTGCACTTTTTAAACTGGATTTCATTCTTCCTTTTTGTTTGTAGTTTAGCTGTGTTATTCACCATTCAACTCCTGGTTATGAACAATAGCTTTGTGTCAATCGATATGTATTTGTATCTATCTGTCTAATTGTCTGTCTGTCTATCTATGTATCTATGTATGTATGTATGTATGTATGTGTCTATCTATCTATCTATCTATCTATCTATCTATCTATCTATCTATCTATCTATCTATCGTCCTATCATCTATCTATGATGTCTATCATCTATCAATCTCTGTACCTGTCTATCTATCTTTCATCTGTCATCTGTGTACCTATCTATCTATGAATCAATCATCTTTTTGTCTGCCCATCTATCCTTCTGTACAGAAGAGTTAACAACATAGCCTATGTCTCTTCCCTACATTATGCTTCCAGAAATCTTGCAAGGTAACTAAGCCATAAGGAGAGCACTGTGTTCACCGATACCCTTTCAGGTAGAGTCAGCCGCGTGTGCTTACAAAACCAGTAAATGGAGGTGAAAGGACTTGAACCTGTATCTCTGTCCTCTGTCCTCTTATACTTCCTGCTCGCTTGGTGACTTTATTTAGCCACATTCAGTGAGTAAGTGATCCCTGAAAACCACAAGAATCCTTCGTCTTGTCCGGTTGTCGAAAGAAAAGTGTACTTGGTTCTTTGCACACCAACATGTTTGAGGGACATCGGTGTGATCACTGCTGATAGGTGCAGGGACAAATATAAAGGAACACCTATTTCTGGTCAGGAGCAGTTGGGAACAAAGAGTGTGTTGTGGAGTGAAGTGTTTATTTGAGGGTCCAAACTTACCTCCTTAGGTGGTTATTACTTCTTTACATTCGTGAACATCATAAAAAGAATTGATTTTAAAAGCCCAGACGCATATTTTTACAACAATTCATTTGTTGAGGTGAGAGGAAATGAGAAGGAACTTGCTGCACCACTAAATCTATGCCTGAGCACTGCTGAAATCAAACAAAACGAATTCACGGTGGCTAGATTGGGCTATTTTCTACTGACTCTCTCTGGGGACTCAAACAGAATTCATTTGTTTGTTTGTTTCTTATTTTCACTTGTATAGGTAATCTGTCCCCGCCCCTTCAGCTTGTAGTTTGTCTGTGTCCTTGGATCTCAAGTGAGTCTCCAGTAAGGGAGCACGTAGGAGGTCTTGAGTTTTCATCAGTTCTTCTAACACTGTGTCTTTTGATTGGAGCACTCAAAGCCTGTACTTTTATTCTGATATTTGAGAGCTGTGCTCTTACTGCACTTTGAAATTCTTTTTGTTCTCATTAATATACAATCACATGCAGAACATTATGTTTTCCAGTCTACACCCTTCACCAAGTCCCCGGCAAAAGCCAGTTACAGTCGCTGTCCGTCAGCGTGTACTAAGATGCTGTAGAATCACTACATGTCTTCTCTGTGTTATGCAGCCGTACAAATGACCTCCCAAGTTACACACTATTCATGCTAATCCTAATGCCCCCATTCTTTTTCCCCGCCCTTATTACTCCCTTCCCACAAACCCTCCCCAGTCCCTTTCTTTTTGGTATCTGTTAGACCACTCTCGGGTTCTGTGAGTCTGCTGCTGTCTTTTCCTTCAGTTTTTCTTTGTTATCATACTCCACACAAGAGTGAAATCATTTGGTACATGTATTTCTCCTCCTTGAATATTTGACTGAGCATAATAACCTCTAGCTCCATCCACGTTATTGCAAATGATAGGATTTGTTTTCTTCTTATGGCTGCCTACTGCACTTTTTAAACTGGATTTCATTCCTCATTTTTGTTTGTAGTATCGCTTTGTGCTTTCACCATTGCTCTCCTGGTTATGAGCAGTAGCTATGTGTTAATCGATATGTACCTATATCTATCTATCTGTCTGTCTATCTATTTATCAATCAATCAATCAATCAATCATCTTTTTGTCTGCCCATCTGTCCTTGTGTACAGAACAGTTAACCATATGTCCTATATCACTTTCCTACACTATGCTTCCAAAAATCCTGCAAAGTATCTAGGCTGTAGAGAGAGCACTGGGTTCACCGAGACACTTGCAGGTCGAGTCGGCCGCGTGTACCTACAAAACCAGGAAATTTTTGTGCCGGGACTTGAACCCGTGTCTCTATCCTCTGTCCTCTTTCATCTCCTTCTAACTTACTGTCTGTATTTAGCCACATTCTTTGACTAAGTGCTCCCTGAAGACCACAAGTATCATTCCTCTGGGCCTGTTGTCACGAGAAAAGTAAACTTGTTCTTTGCTCACCACCATGTTTGAAGGACATCAGCGTGATCTCCGCCGATAGGACGGAGGGTCAAATAAAAAGGAACACCAATTTCTAGATAGGTGAAGTTGGGAGCTAAGAGTGTATTGTGGGGTGACGTGTTTATTTGAGTGTCCAAACTTCCCTCTTTAGGTAGTTATTAGATCTTCACATTCGTGAACATCATAAAACCCAGTGATTTCAAAGGCCCAGATGCTTATTATTACAGCAACTCAGTTGTCGAGGTGAGAGAAAATGAGAAGTATGTTGCTGCACCACTAAATCAATGGCTGGGAACGGCTGAAACTAAACATAAAGAATTCACGGAGGCCGGATAGGGCTATTTTCTTCTGACTGTATCAGGGGACTCAAACAGAATTCATTTGTTTGATTGTTTGTTTTTCAGTTTCACTCGTGTAGCGTATTTGTCCACACACCTTCGGCTTGTAGTTTGTCTGTGTCCTTGGATCTCAAGTGAGTCTCCTGTAAGTAAGCACGTAGGTGTCTTGAGTTTTCATCCCTTCTTTTAACCCTGTGTCTTTTGTTTGCTGCACTCAGTGCCTGACCTTTTATACTGATGATTCAGAGCTGTGCACTTATTGCACTTAAAGAATATTTTTTATCATTCAGCTTAAATCACTTGAAGAACATTATGTTTACTATGCTCCCCCCTTCACCAAGTACCCCTGAAAAACCTCTTCAGTCGCTGTCGATCTGCGTAGTTGGATGCTGTAGACCCCTTCACCATGTCCCTCCCCACAGACCCCGTTACAGTCGCTGACCATCAGTGAGTAGTAAGATGCTATATGATCTCTACTAGCCTTCTCTGTGTTGTACAGCACTCCCCATGCCCCCTCGACCCCAAGCATTATACATGCTAAAACTAATGCCCCCATTCTTTCTCCTCACACTTATCCCTCCCTTCAGACCCACCCTGCCCAGTCCTTTTCCCTTTGGTAACTTTTAGTCAACTCTCGGGTTCTGTGAGTCTGCTGCTGTTTTTTCACTTCAGTTTTTCTTTGTTGTTATACTCCACACATGAGTGGAAACACTTGGTACTTGTCTTTCTCGGCCTGTCCTATTTCTCTGAACATACTACCGTCTAGCTCCATCCAGGTCATTGCAAATGGTAGTATATGTTTTCTTCTTAAGGCTGCTTACTGCACTTTTTAAACTGGATTTCATTCTTCCTTTTTGTTTGTAGTTTAGCTGTGTTATTCACCATTCAACTCCTGGTTATGAACAATAGCTTTGTGTCAATCGATATGTATTTGTATCTATCTGTCTAATTGTCTGTCTGTCTATCTATGTATCTATGTATGTATGTATGTATGTATGTGTCTATCTATCTATCTATCTATCTATCTATCTATCTATCTATCTATCTATCTATCTATCGTCCTATCATCTATCTATGATGTCTATCATCTATCAATCTCTGTACCTGTCTATCTATCTTTCATCTGTCATCTGTGTACCTATCTATCTATGAATCAATCATCTTTTTGTCTGCCCATCTATCCTTCTGTACAGAAGAGTTAACAACATAGCCTATGTCTCTTCCCTACATTATGCTTCCAGAAATCTTGCAAGGTAACTAAGCCATAAGGAGAGCACTGTGTTCACCGATACCCTTTCAGGTAGAGTCAGCCGCGTGTGCTTACAAAACCAGTAAATGGAGGTGAAAGGACTTGAACCTGTATCTCTGTCCTCTGTCCTCTTATACTTCCTGCTCGCTTGGTGACTTTATTTAGCCACATTCAGTGAGTAAGTGATCCCTGAAAACCACAAGAATCCTTCGTCTTGTCCGGTTGTCGAAAGAAAAGTGTACTTGGTTCTTTGCACACCAACATGTTTGAGGGACATCGGTGTGATCACTGCTGATAGGTGCAGGGACAAATATAAAGGAACACCTATTTCTGGTCAGGAGCAGTTGGGAACAAAGAGTGTGTTGTGGAGTGAAGTGTTTATTTGAGGGTCCAAACTTACCTCCTTAGGTGGTTATTACTTCTTTACATTCGTGAACATCATAAAAAGAATTGATTTTAAAAGCCCAGACGCATATTTTTACAACAATTCATTTGTTGAGGTGAGAGGAAATGAGAAGGAACTTGCTGCACCACTAAATCTATGCCTGAGCACTGCTGAAATCAAACAAAACGAATTCACGGTGGCTAGATTGGGCTATTTTCTACTGACTCTCTCTGGGGACTCAAACAGAATTCATTTGTTTGTTTGTTTCTTATTTTCACTTGTATAGGTAATCTGTCCCCGCCCCTTCAGCTTGTAGTTTGTCTGTGTCCTTGGATCTCAAGTGAGTCTCCAGTAAGGGAGCACGTAGGAGGTCTTGAGTTTTCATCAGTTCTTCTAACACTGTGTCTTTTGATTGGAGCACTCAAAGCCTGTACTTTTATTCTGATATTTGAGAGCTGTGCTCTTACTGCACTTTGAAGTTCTTTTTGTTCTCATTAATATACAATCACATGCAGAACATTATGTTTTCCAGTCTACACCCTTCACCAAGTCCCCGGCAAAAGCCAGTTACAGTCGCTGTCCGTCAGCGTGTACTAAGATGCTGTAGAATCACTACATGTCTTCTCTGTGTTATGCAGCCGTACAAATGACCTCCCAAGTTACACACTATTCATGCTAATCCTAATGCCCCCATTCTTTTTCCCCGCCCTTATTACTCCCTTCCCACAAACCCTCCCCAGTCCCTTTCTTTTTGGTATCTGTTAGACCACTCTCGGGTTCTGTGAGTCTGCTGCTGTCTTTTCCTTCAGTTTTTCTTTGTTATCATACTCCACACAAGAGTGAAATCATTTGGTACATGTATTTCTCCTCCTTGAATATTTGACTGAGCATAATAACCTCTAGCTCCATCCACGTTATTGCAAATGATAGGATTTGTTTTCTTCTTATGGCTGCCTACTGCACTTTTTAAACTGGATTTCATTCCTCATTTTTGTTTGTAGTATCGCTTTGTGCTTTCACCATTGCTCTCCTGGTTATGAGCAGTAGCTATGTGTTAATCGATATGTACCTATATCTATCTATCTGTCTGTCTATCTATTTATCAATCAATCAATCAATCAATCATCTTTTTGTCTGCCCATCTGTCCTTGTGTACAGAACAGTTAACCATATGTCCTATATCACTTTCCTACACTATGCTTCCAAAAATCCTGCAAAGTATCTAGGCTGTAGAGAGAGCACTGGGTTCACCGAGACACTTGCAGGTCGAGTCGGCCGCGTGTACCTACAAAACCAGGAAATTTTTGTGCCGGGACTTGAACCCGTGTCTCTATCCTCTGTCCTCTTTCATCTCCTTCTAACTTACTGTCTGTATTTAGCCACATTCTTTGACTAAGTGCTCCCTGAAGACCACAAGTATCATTCCTCTGGGCCTGTTGTCACGAGAAAAGTAAACTTGTTCTTTGCTCACCACCATGTTTGAAGGACATCAGCGTGATCTCCGCCGATAGGACGGAGGGTCAAATAAAAAGGAACACCAATTTCTAGATAGGTGAAGTTGGGAGCTAAGAGTGTATTGTGGGGTGACGTGTTTATTTGAGTGTCCAAACTTCCCTCTTTAGGTAGTTATTAGATCTTCACATTCGTGAACATCATAAAACCCAGTGATTTCAAAGGCCCAGATGCTTATTATTACAGCAACTCAGTTGTCGAGGTGAGAGAAAATGAGAAGTATGTTGCTGCACCACTAAATCAATGGCTGGGAACGGCTGAAACTAAACATAAAGAATTCACGGAGGCCGGATAGGGCTATTTTCTTCTGACTGTATCAGGGGACTCAAACAGAATTCATTTGTTTGACTGTTTGTTTTTCAGTTTCACTCGTGTAGCGTATTTGTCCACACACCTTCGGCTTGTAGTTTGTCTGTGTCCTTGGATCTCAAGTGAGTCTCCTGTAAGTAAGCACGTAGGTGTCTTGAGTTTTCATCCCTTCTTTTAACCCTGTGTCTTTTGTTTGCTGCACTCAGTGCCTGACCTTTTATACTGATGATTCAGAGCTGTGCACTTATTGCACTTAAAGAATATTTTTTATCATTCAGCTTAAATCACTTGAAGAACATTATGTTTACTATGCTCCCCCCTTCACCAAGTACCCCTGAAAAACCTCTTCAGTCGCTGTCGATCTGCGTAGTTGGATGCTGTAGACCCCTTCACCATGTCCCTCCCCACAGACCCCGTTACAGTCGCTGACCATCAGTGAGTAGTAAGATGCTATATGATCTCTACTAGCCTTCTCTGTGTTGTACAGCACTCCCCATGCCCCCTCGACCCCAAGCATTATACATGCTAAAACTAATGCCCCCATTCTTTCTCCTCACACTTATCCCTCCCTTCAGACCCACCCTGCCCAGTCCTTTTCCCTTTGGTAACTTTTAGTCAACTCTCGGGTTCTGTGAGTCTGCTGCTGTTTTTTCACTTCAGTTTTTCTTTGTTGTTATACTCCACACATGAGTGGAAACACTTGGTACTTGTCTTTCTCGGCCTGTCCTATTTCTCTGAACATACTACCGTCTAGCTCCATCCAGGTCATTGCAAATGGTAGTATATGTTTTCTTCTTAAGGCTGCTTACTGCACTTTTTAAACTGGATTTCATTCTTCCTTTTTGTTTGTAGTTTAGCTGTGTTATTCACCATTCAACTCCTGGTTATGAACAATAGCTTTGTGTCAATCGATATGTATTTGTATCTATCTGTCTAATTGTCTGTCTGTCTATCTATGTATCTATGTATGTATGTATGTATGTATGTGTCTATCTATCTATCTATCTATCTATCTATCTATCTATCTATCTATCTATCTATCTGTCTATCTATCTATCTTCCTATCATCTATCTATGATGTCTATCATCTATCAATCTCTGTACCTGTCTATCTATCTTTCATCTGTCATCTGTGTACCTATCTATCTATGAATCAATCATCTTTTTGTCTGCCCATCTATCCTTCTGTACAGAAGAGTTAACAACATAGCCTATGTCTCTTCCCTACATTATGCTTCCAGAAATCTTGCAAGGTAACTAAGCCATAAGGAGAGCACTGTGTTCACTGATACCCTTTCAGGTAGAGTCAGCCGCGTGTGCTTACAAAACCAGTAAATGGAGGTGAAAGGACTTGAACCTGTATCTCTGTCCTCTGTCCTCTTATACTTCCTGCTCGCTTGGTGACTTTATTTAGCCACATTCAGTGAGTAAGTGATCCCTGAAAACCACAAGAATCCTTCGTCTTGTCCGGTTGTCGAAAGAAAAGTGTACTTGGTTCTTTGCACACCAACATGTTTGAGGGACATCGGTGTGATCACTGCTGATAGGTGCAGGGACAAATATAAAGGAACACCTATTTCTGGTCAGGAGCAGTTGGGAACAAAGAGTGTGTTGTGGAGTGAAGTGTTTATTTGAGGGTCCAAACTTACCTCCTTAGGTGGTTATTACTTCTTTACATTCGTGAACATCATAAAAAGAATTGATTTTAAAAGCCCAGACGCATATTTTTACAACAATTCATTTGTTGAGGTGAGAGGAAATGAGAAGGAACTTGCTGCACCACTAAATCTATGCCTGAGCACTGCTGAAATCAAACAAAACGAATTCACGGTGGCTAGATTGGGCTATTTTCTACTGACTCTCTCTGGGGACTCAAACAGAATTCATTTGTTTGTTTGTTTCTTATTTTCACTTGTATAGGTAATCTGTCCCCGCCCCTTCAGCTTGTAGTTTGTCTGTGTCCTTGGATCTCAAGTGAGTCTCCAGTAAGGGAGCACGTAGGAGGTCTTGAGTTTTCATCAGTTCTTCTAACACTGTGTCTTTTGATTGGAGCACTCAAAGCCTGTACTTTTATTCTGATATTTGAGAGCTGTGCTCTTACTGCACTTTGAAATTCTTTTTGTTCTCATTAATATACAATCACATGCAGAACATTATGTTTTCCAGTCTACACCCTTCACCAAGTCCCCGGCAAAAGCCAGTTACAGTCGCTGTCCGTCAGCGTGTACTAAGATGCTGTAGAATCACTACATGTCTTCTCTGTGTTATGCAGCCGTACAAATGACCTCCCAAGTTACACACTATTCATGCTAATCCTAATGCCCCCATTCTTTTTCCCCGCCCTTATTACTCCCTTCCCACAAACCCTCCCCAGTCCCTTTCTTTTTGGTATCTGTTAGACCACTCTCGGGTTCTGTGAGTCTGCTGCTGTCTTTTCCTTCAGTTTTTCTTTGTTATCATACTCCACACAAGAGTGAAATCATTTGGTACATGTATTTCTCCTCCTTGAATATTTGACTGAGCATAATAACCTCTAGTTCCATCCACGTTATTGCAAATGATAGGATTTGTTTTCTTCTTATGGCTGCCTACTGCACTTTTTAAACTGGATTTCATTCCTCATTTTTGTTTGTAGTATCGCTTTGTGCTTTCACCATTGCTCTCCTGGTTATGAGCAGTAGCTATGTGTTAATCGATATGTACCTATATCTATCTATCTGTCTGTCTATCTATTTATCAATCAATCAATCAATCAATCATCTTTTTGTCTGCCCATCTGTCCTTGTGTACAGAACAGTTAACCATATGTCCTATATCACTTTCCTACACTATGCTTCCAAAAATCCTGCAAAGTATCTAGGCTGTAGAGAGAGCACTGGGTTCACCGAGACACTTGCAGGTCGAGTCGGCCGCGTGTACCTACAAAACCAGGACATTTTTGTGCCGGGACTTGAACCCGTGTCTCTATCCTCTGTCCTCTTTCATCTCCTTCTAACTTACTGTCTGTATTTAGCCACATTCTTTGACTAAGTGCTCCCTGAAGACCACAAGTATCATTCCTCTGGGCCTGTTGTCACGAGAAAAGTAAACTTGTTCTTTGCTCACCACCATGTTTGAAGGACATCAGCGTGATCTCCGCCGATAGGACGGAGGGTCAAATAAAAAGGAACACCAATTTCTAGATAGGTGAAGTTGGGAGCTAAGAGTGTATTGTGGGGTGACGTGTTTATTTGAGTGTCCAAACTTCCCTCTTTAGGTAGTTATTAGATCTTCACATTCGTGAACATCATAAAACCCAGTGATTTCAAAGGCCCAGATGGTTATTATTACAGCAACTCAGTTGTCGAGGTGAGAGAAAATGAGAAGTATGTTGCTGCACCACTAAATCAATGGCTGGGAACGGCTGAAACTAAACATAAAGAATTCACGGAGGCCGGATAGGGCTATTTTCTTCTGACTGTATCAGGGGACTCAAACAGAATTCATTTGTTTGATTGTTTGTTTTTCAGTTTCACTCGTGTAGCGTATTTGTCCACACACCTTCGGCTTGTAGTTTGTCTGTGTCCTTGGATCTCAAGTGAGTCTCCTGTAAGTAAGCACGTAGGTGTCTTGAGTTTTCATCCCTTCTTTTAACCCTGTGTCTTTTGTTTGCTGCACTCAGTGCCTGACCTTTTATACTGATGATTCAGAGCTGTGCACTTATTGCACTTAAAGAATATTTTTTATCATTCAGCTTAAATCACTTGAAGAACATTATGTTTACTATGCTCCCCCCTTCACCAAGGACCCCTGAAAAACCTCTTCAGTCGCTGTCGATCTGCGTAGTTGGATGCTGTAGACCCCTTCACCATGTCCCTCCCCACAGACCCCGTTACAGTCGCTGACCATCAGTGAGTAGTAAGATGCTATATGATCTCTACTAGCCTTCTCTGTGTTGTACAGCACTCCCCATGCCCCCTCGACCCCAAGCATTATACATGCTAAAACTAATGCCCCCATTCTTTCTCCTCACACTTATCCCTCCCTTCAGACCCACCCTGCCCAGTCCTTTTCCCTTTGGTAACTTTTAGTCAACTCTCGGGTTCTGTGAGTCTGCTGCTGTTTTTTTCCTTCAGTTTTTCTTTGTTGTTATACTCCACACATGAGTGAAAACACTTGGTACTTGTCTTTCTCGGCCTGTCCTATTTCTCTGAAGATACTACCGTCTAGCTCCATCCAGGTCATTGCAAATGGTAGTATATGTTTTCTTCTTAAGGCTGCTTACTGCACATTTTAAACTGGATTTCATTCTTCCTTTTTGTTTGTAGTTTAGCTGTGTTATTCACCATTCAACTAATGGTTATGAACAATAGCTTTGTGTCAATCGATATGTATTTGTATCTATCTATCTAATTGTCTGTCTGTCTATGTATCTATGTATGTATGTATGTATGTATGTGTCTATCTATCTATCTATCTATCTATCTATCTATCTATCTATCTATCTATCTATCTATCTTCCTATCATCTATCTATGATGTCTATCATCTATCAATCTCTGTACCTATCTATCTATCTTTCATCTGTCATCTGTGTACCTATCTATCTATGAATCAATCATCTTTTTGTCTGCCCATCTCTCCTTCTGTACAGAAGAGTTAACAACATAGCCTATGTCTCTTCCCTACATTATGCTTCCAGAAATCTTGCAAGGTAACTAAGCCATAAGGAGAGCACTGTGTTCACCGATACACTTTCAGGTAGAGTCAGCCGCGTGTGCTTACAAAACCAGTAAATGGAGGTGAAAGGACTTGAACCTGTATCTCTGTCCTCTGTCCTCTTATACTTCCTGCTCGCTTGGTGACTTTATTTAGCCACATTCAGTGAGTAAGTGATCCCTGAAAACCACAAGAATCCTTCGTCTTGTCCGGTTGTCGAAAGAAAAGTGTACTTGGTTCTTTGCACACCACCATGATTGAGGGACATCGGTGTGATCACTGCTGATAGGTGCAGGGACAAATATAAAGGAACACCTATTTCTGGTCAGGAGCAGTTGGGAACAAAGAGTGTGTTGTGGAGTGAAGTGTTTATTTGAGGGTCCAAACTTACCTCCTTAGGTGGTTATTACTTCTTTACATTCGTGAACATCATAAAAAGAATTGATTTTAAAAGCCCAGACGCATATTTTTACAACAATTCATTTGTTGAGGTGAGAGGAAATGAGAAGGAACTTGCTGCACCACTAAATCTATGCCTGAGCACTGCTGAAATCAAACAAAACGAATTCACGGTGGCTAGATTGGGCTATTTTCTACTGACTCTCTCTGGGGACTCAAACAGAATTCATTTGTTTGTTTGTTTCTTATTTTCACTTGTATAGGTAATCTGTCCCCGCCCCTTCAGCTTGTAGTTTGTCTGTGTCCTTGGATCACAAGTGAGTCTCCAGTGAGGGAGCACGTAGGAGGTCTTGAGTTTTCATCAGTTCTTCTAACACTGTGTCTTTTGATTGGAGCACTCAAAGCCTGTACTTTTATTCTGATATTTGAGAGCTGTGCTCTTACTGCACTTTGAAATTCTTTTTGTTCTCATTAATATACAGTCACATGCAGAACATTATGTTTTCCAGTCTACACCCTTCACCAAGTCCCCGGCAAAAGCCAGTTACAGTCGCTGTCCGTCAGCGTGTACTAAGATGCTGTAGAATCACTACATGTCTTCTCTGTGTTATGCAGCCGTACAAATGACCTCCCAAGTTACACACTATTCATGCTAATCCTAATGCCCCCATTCTTTTTCCCCGCCCTTATTACTCCCTTCCCACAAACCCTCCCCAGTCCCTTTCTTTTTGGTATCTGTTAGACCACTCTCGGGTTCTGTGAGTCTGCTGCTGTCTTTTCCTTCAGTTTTTCTTTGTTATCATACTCCACACAAGAGTGAAATCATTATTACATGTATTTCTCCTCCTTGAATATTTGACTGAGCATAATAACCTCTAGCTCCATCCACGTTATTGCAAATGATAGGATTTGTTTTCTTCTTATGGCTGCCTACTGCACTTTTTAAACTGGATTTCATTCTTCATTTTTGTTTGTAGTATCGCTTTGTGCTTTCACCATTGCTCTCCTGGTTATGAGCAGTAGCTATATGTTAATCGATATGTACCTATATCTATCTATCTGTCTGTCTATCTATTTATCAATCAATCAATCAATCAATCATCTTTTTGTCTGCCCATCTGTCCTTGTGTACAGAACAGTTAACCATATGTCCTATATCACTTTCCTACACTATGCTTCCAAAAATCCTGCAAAGTATCTAGGCTGTAGAGAGAGCACTGGGTTCACCGAGACACTTGCAGGTCGAGTCGGCCGCGTGTACCTACAAAACCAGGACATTTTTGTGCCGGGACTTGAACCCGTGTCTCTATCCTCTGTCCTCTTTCATCTCCTTCTAACTTACTGTCTGTATTTAGCCACATTCTTTGACTAAGTGCTCCCTGAAGACCACAAGTATCATTCCTCTGGGCCTGTTGTCACGAGAAAAGTAAACTTGTTCTTTGCTCACCACCATGTTTGAAGGACATCAGCGTGATCTCCGCCGATAGGACGGAGGGTCAAATAAAAAGGAACACCAATTTCTAGATAGGTGAAGTTGGGAGCTAAGAGTGTATTGTGGGGTGACGTGTTTATTTGAGTGTCCAAACTTCCCTCTTTAGGTAGTTATTAGATCTTCACATTCGTGAACATCATAAAACCCAGTGATTTCAAAGGCCCAGATGCTTATTATTACAGCAACTCAGTTGTCGAGGTGAGAGAAAATGAGAAGTATGTTGCTGCACCACTAAATCAATGGCTGGGAACGGCTGAAACTAAACATAAAGAATTCACGGAGGCCGGATAGGGCTATTTTCTTCTGACTGTATCAGGGGACTCAAACAGAATTCATTTGTTTGATTGTTTGTTTTTCAGTTTCACTCGTGTAGCGTATTTGTCCACACACCTTCGGCTTGTAGTTTGTCTGTGTCCTTGGATCTCAAGTGAGTCTCCTGTAAGTAAGCACGTAGGTGTCTTGAGTTTTCATCCCTTCTTTTAACCCTGTGTCTTTTGTTTGCTGCACTCAGTGCCGGACCTTTTATTCTGATGATTCAGAGCTGTGCACTTATTGCACTTAAAGAATTTTTTTATCATTAAGCTTAAATCACTTGAAGAATATTATGTTTACTATGCTCCCCCCTTCACCAAGTACCCCTGAAAAACCTCTTCAGTCGCTGTCGATCTGCGTAGTTGGATGCTGTAGACCCCTTCACCATGTCCCTCCCCACAGACCCCGTTACAGTCGCTGACCATCAGTGAGTAGTAAGATGCTATATGATCTCTACTAGCCTTCTCTGTGTTGTACAGCACTCCCCATGCCCCCTCGACCCCAAGCATTATACATGCTAAAACTAATGCCCCCATTCTTTCTCCTCACACTTATCCCTCCCTTCAGACCCACCCTGCCCAGTCCTTTTCCCTTTGGTAACTTTTAGTCAACTCTCGGGTTCTGTGAGTCTGCTGCTGTTTTTTCACTTCAGTTTTTCTTTGTTGTTATACTCCACACATGAGTGGAAACACTTGGTACTTGTCTTTCTCGGCCTGTCCTATTTCTCTGAACATACTACCGTCTAGCTCCATCCAGGTCATTGCAAATGGTAGTATATGTTTTCTTCTTAAGGCTGCTTACTGCACTTTTTAAACTGGATTTCATTCTTCCTTTTTGTTTGTAGTTTAGCTGTGTTATTCACCATTCAACTCCTGGTTATGAACAATAGCTTTGTGTCAATCGATATGTATTTGTATCTATCTGTCTAATTGTCTGTCTGTCTATCTATGTATCTATGTATGTATGTATGTATGTATGTGTCTATCTATCTATCTATCTATCTATCTATCTATCTATCTATCTATCTATCTATCGTCCTATCATCTATCTATGATGTCTATCATCTATCAATCTCTGTACCTGTCTATCTATCTTTCATCTGTCATCTGTGTACCTATCTATCTATGAATCAATCATCTTTTTGTCTGCCCATCTATCCTTCTGTACAGAAGAGTTAACAACATAGCCTATGTCTCTTCCCTACATTATGCTTCCAGAAATCTTGCAAGGTAACTAAGCCATAAGGAGAGCACTGTGTTCACCGATACCCTTTCAGGTAGAGTCAGCCGCGTGTGCTTACAAAACCAGTAAATGGAGGTGAAAGGACTTGAACCTGTATCTCTGTCCTCTGTCCTCTTATACTTCCTGCTCGCTTGGTGACTTTATTTAGCCACATTCAGTGAGTAAGTGATCCCTGAAAACCACAAGAATCCTTCGTCTTGTCCGGTTGTCGAAAGAAAAGTGTACTTGGTTCTTTGCACACCAACATGTTTGAGGGACATCGGTGTGATCACTGCTGATAGGTGCAGGGACAAATATAAAGGAACACCTATTTCTGGTCAGGAGCAGTTGGGAACAAAGAGTGTGTTGTGGAGTGAAGTGTTTATTTGAGGGTCCAAACTTACCTCCTTAGGTGGTTATTACTTCTTTACATTCGTGAACATCATAAGAAGAATTGATTTTAAAAGCCCAGACGCATATTTTTACAACAATTCATTTGTTGAGGTGAGAGGAAATGAGAAGGAACTTGCTGCACCACTAAATCTTTGCCTGAGCACTGCTGAAATCAAACAAAACGAATTCACGGTGGCTAGATTGGGCTATTTTCTACTGACTCTCTCTGGGGACTCAAACAGAATTCATTTGTTTGTTTGTTTCTTATTTTCACTTGTATAGGTAATCTGTCCCCGCCCCTTCAGCTTGTAGTTTGTCTGTGTCCTTGGATCTCAAGTGAGTCTCCAGTAAGGGAGCACGTAGGAGGTCTTGAGTTTTCATCAGTTCTTCTAACACTGTGTCTTTTGATTGGAGCACTCAAAGCCTGTACTTTTATTCTGATATTTGAGAGCTGTGCTCTTACTGCACTTTGAAATTCTTTTTGTTCTCATTAATATACAGTCACATGCAGAACATTATGTTTTCCAGTCTACACCCTTCACCAAGTCCCCGGCAAAAGCCAGTTACAGTCGCTGTCCGTCAGCGTGTAGTAAGATGCTGTAGAATCACTACATGTCTTCTCTGTGTTATGCAGCCGTACAAATGACCTCCCAAGTTACACACTATTCATGCTAATCCTAATGCCCCCATTCTTTTTCCCCGCCCTTATTACTCCCTTCCCACAAACCCTCCCCAGTCCCTTTCTTTTTGGTATCTGTTAGACCACTCTCGGGTTCTGTGAGTCTGCTGCTGTCTTTTCCTTCAGTTTTTCTTTGTTATCATACTCCACACAAGAGTGAAATCATTTGGTACATGTATTTCTCCTCCTTGAATATTTGACTGAGCATAATAACCTCTAGCTCCATCCACGTTATTGCAAATGATAGGATTTGTTTTCTTCTTATGGCTGCCTACTGCACTTTTTAAACTGGATTTCATTCTTCATTTTTGTTTGTAGTATCGCTTTGTGCTTTCACCTTTGCTCTCCTGGTTATGAGCAGTAGCTATGTGTTAATCGATATGTACCTATATCTATCTATCTGTCTGTCTATCTATTTATCAATCAATCAATCAATCAATCATCTTTTTGTCTGCCCATCTGTCCTTGTGTACAGAACAGTTAACCATATGTCCTATATCACTTTCCTACACTATGCTTCCAAAAATCCTGCAAAGTATCTAGGCTGTAGAGAGAGCACTGGGTTCACCGAGACACTTGCAGGTCGAGTCGGCCGCGTGTACCTACAAAACCAGGAAATTTTTGTGCCGGGACTTGAACCCGTGTCTCTATCCTCTGTCCTCTTTCATCTCCTTCTAACTTACTGTCTGTATTTAGCCACATTCTTTGACTAAGTGCTCCCTGAAGACCACAAGTATCATTCCTCTGGGCCTGTTGTCACGAGAAAAGTAAACTTGTTCTTTGCTCACCACCATGTTTGAAGGACATCAGCGTGATCTCCGCCGATAGGACGGAGGGTCAAATTAAAAGGAACACCAATTTCTAGATAGGTGAAGTTGGGAGCTAAGAGTGTATTGTGGGGTGACGTGTTTATTTGAGTGTCCAAACTTCCCTCTTTAGGTAGTTATTAGATCTTCACATTCGTGAACATCATAAAACCCAGTGATTTCAAAGGCCCAGATGCTTATTATTACAGCAACTCAGTTGTCGAGGTGAGAGAAAATGAGAAGTATGTTGCTGCACCACTAAATCAATGGCTGGGAACGGCTGAAACTAAACGTAAAGAATTCACGGAGGCCGGATAGGGCTATTTTCTTCTGACTGTATCAGGGGACTCAAACAGAATTCATTTGTTTGATTGTTTGTTTTTCAGTTTCACTCGTGTAGCGTATTTGTCCACACACCTTCGGCTTGTAGTTTGTCTGTGTCCTTGGATCTCAAGTGAGTCTCCTGTAAGTAAGCACGTAGGTGTCTTGAGTTTTCATCCCTTCTTTTAACCCTGTGTCTTTTGTTTGCTGCACTCAGTGCCTGACCTTTTATTCTGATGATTCAGAGCTGTGCACTTATTGCACTTAAAGAATTTTTTTATCATTAAGCTTAAATCACTTGAAGAACATTATGTTTACTATGCTCCCCCCTTCACCAAGTACCCCTGAAAAACCTCTTCAGTCGCTGTCGATCTGCGTAGTTGGATGCTGTAGACCCCTTCACCATGTCCCTCCCAACAGACCCCGTTACAGTCGCTGACCATCAGTGAGTAGTAAGATGCTATATGATCTCTACTAGCCTTCTCTGTGTTGTACAGCACACCCCATGCCCCCTCGACCCCAAGCATTATACATGCTAAAAATAATGCCCCCATTCTTTCTCCTCACACTTATCCCTCCCTTCAGACCCACCCTGCCTAGTCCTTTTCCCTTTGTTAACTTTTAGTCAACTCTCGGGTTCTGTGAGTCTGCTGCTGTTTTTTCACTTCAGTTTTTCTTTGTTGTTATACTCCACACATGAGTGGAAACACTTGGTACTTGTCTTTCTCGGCCTGTCCTATTTCTCTGAACATACTACCGTCTAGCTCCATCCAGGTCAATGCAAATGGTAGTATATGTTTTCTTCTTAAGGCTGCTTACTGCACTTTTTAAACTGGATTTCATTCTTCCTTTTGTTTGTAGTTTAGCTGTGTTATTCACCATTCAACTCCTGGTTATGAACAATAGCTTTGTGTCAATCGATATGTATTTGTATCTATCTATCTAATTGTCTGTCTGTCTATCTATGTATCTATGTATGTATGTATGTATGTATGTGTCTATCTATCTATCTATCTATCTATCTATCTATCTATCTATCTATCTATCTATCTATCTATCTATCTATCTATCGTCCTATCATCTATCTATGATGTCTATCATCTATCAATCTCTGTACCTGTCTATCTATCTTTCATCTGTCATCTGTGTACC
Source organism: Manis pentadactyla (assembly GCF_030020395.1). Classification (NCBI taxonomy): domain Eukaryota; kingdom Metazoa; phylum Chordata; class Mammalia; order Pholidota; family Manidae; genus Manis; species Manis pentadactyla. Next base: position 214,397 of record NW_026645130.1, read on the forward strand.
TATCTATCTATGAATCAATCATCTTTTTGTCTGCCCATCTATCCTTCTGTACAGAAGAGTTAACAACATAGTCTATGTCTCTTCCCTACATTATGCTTCCAGAAATCTTGCAAGGTAACTAAGCCATAAGGAGAGCACTGTGTTCACCGATACCCTTTCAGGTAGAGTCAGCCGCGTGTGCTTACAAAACCAGTAAAAGGAGGTGAAAGGACTTGAACCTGTATCTCTGTCCTCTGTCCTCTTATACTTCCTGCTCGCTTGGTGACTTTATTTAGCCACATTCAGTGAGTAAGTGATCCCTGAAAACCACAAGAATCCTTCGTCTTGTCCGGTTGTCGAAAGAAAAGTGTACTTGGTTCTTTGCACACCAACATGTTTGAGGGACATCGGTGTGATCACTGCTGATAGGTGCAGGGACAAATATAAAGGAACACCTATTTCTGGTCAGGAGCAGTTGGGAACAAAGAGTGTGTTGTGGAGTGAAGTGTTTATTTGAGGGTCCAAACTTACCTCCTTAGGTGGTTATTACTTCTTTACATTCGTGAACATCATAAAAAGAATTGATTTTAAAAGCCCAGACGCATATTTTTACAACAATTCATTTGTTGAGGTGAGAGGAAATGAGAAGGAACTTGCTGCACCACTAAATCTATGCCTGAGCACTGCTGAAATCAAACAAAACGAATTCACGGTGGCTAGATTGGGCTATTTTCTACTGACTCTCTCTGGGGACTCAAACAGAATTCATTTGTTTGTTTGTTTCTTATTTTCACTTGTATAGGTAATCTGTCCCCGCCCCTTCAGCTTGTAGTTTGTCTGTGTCCTTGGATCTCAAGTGAGTCTCCAGTAAGGGAGCACGTAGGAGGTCTTGAGTTTTCATCAGTTCTTCTAACACTGTGTCTTTTGATTGGAGCACTCAAAGCCTGTACTTTTATTCTGATATTTGAGAGCTGTGCTCTTACTGCACTTTGAAGTTCTTTTTGTTCTCATTAATATACAATCACATGCAGAACATTATGTTTTCCAGTCTACACCCTTCACCAAGTCCCCGGCAAAAGCCAGTTACAGTCGCTGTCCGTCAGCGTGTACTAAGATGCTGTAGAATCACTACATGTCTTCTCTGTGTTATGCAGCCGTACAAATGACCTCCCAAGTTACACACTATTCATGCTAATCCTAATGCCCCCATTCTTTTTCCCCGCCCTTATTACTCCCTTCCCACAAACCCTCCCCAGTCCCTTTCTTTTTGGTATCTGTTAGACCACTCTCGGGTTCTGTGAGTCTGCTGCTGTCTTTTCCTTCAGTTTTTCTTTGTTATCATACTCCACACAAGAGTGAAATCATTTGGTACATGTATTTCTCCTCCTTGAATATTTGACTGAGCATAATAACCTCTAGCTCCATCCACGTTATTGCAAATGATAGGATTTGTTTTCTTCTTATGGCTGCCTACTGCACTTTTTAAACTGGATTTCATTCCTCATTTTTGTTTGTAGTATCGCTTTGTGCTTTCACCATTGCTCTCCTGGTTATGAGCAGTAGCTATGTGTTAATCGATATGTACCTATATCTATCTATCTGTCTGTCTATCTATTTATCAATCAATCAATCAATCAATCATCTTTTTGTCTGCCCATCTGTCCTTGTGTACAGAACAGTTAACCATATGTCCTATATCACTTTCCTACACTATGCTTCCAAAAATCCTGCAAAGTATCTAGGCTGTAGAGAGAGCACTGGGTTCACCGAGACACTTGCAGGTCGAGTCGGCCGCGTGTACCTACAAAACCAGGAAATTTTTGTGCCGGGACTTGAACCCGTGTCTCTATCCTCTGTCCTCTTTCATCTCCTTCTAACTTACTGTCTGTATTTAGCCACATTCTTTGACTAAGTGCTCCCTGAAGACCACAAGTATCATTCCTCTGGGCCTGTTGTCACGAGAAAAGTAAACTTGTTCTTTGCTCACCACCATGTTTGAAGGATATCAGCGTGATCTCCGCCGATAGGACGGAGGGTCAAATTAAAAGGAACACCAATTTCTAGATAGGTGAAGTTGGGAGCTAAGAGTGTATTGTGGGGTGACGTGTTTATTTGAGTGTCCAAACTTCCCTCTTTAGGTAGTTATTAGATCTTCACATTCGTGAACATCATAAAACCCAGTGATTTCAAAGGCCCAGATGCTTATTATTACAGCAACTCAGTTGTCGAGGTGAGAGAAAATGAGAAGTATGTTGCTGCACCACTAAATCAATGGCTGGGAACGGCTGAAACTAAACATAAAGAATTCACGGAGGCCGGATAGGGCTATTTTCTTCTGACTGTATCAGGGGACTCAAACAGAATTCATTTGTTTGACTGTTTGTTTTTCAGTTTCACTCGTGTAGCGTATTTGTCCACACACCTTCGGCTTGTAGTTTGTCTGTGTCCTTGGATCTCAAGTGAGTCTCCTGTAAGTAAGCACGTAGGTGTCTTGAGTTTTCATCCCTTCTTTTAACCCTGTGTCTTTTGTTTGCTGCACTCAGTGCCTGACCTTTTATTCTGATGATTCAGAGCTGTGCACTTATTGCACTTAAAGAATATTTTTTATCATTCAGCTTAAATCACTTGAAGAACATTATGTTTACTATGCTCCCCCCTTCACCAAGTACCCCTGAAAAACCTCTTCAGTCGCTGTCGATCTGCGTAGTTGGATGCTGTAGACCCCTTCACCATGTCCCTCCCCACAGACCCCGTTACAGTCGCTGACCATCAGTGAGTAGTAAGATGCTATATGATCTCTACTAGCCTTCTCTGTGTTGTACAGCACTCCCCATGCCCCCTCGACCCCAAGCATTATACATGCTAAAACTAATGCCCCCATTCTTTCTCCTCACACTTATCCCTCCCTTCAGACCCACCCTGCCCAGTCCTTTTCCCTTTGGTAACTTTTAGTCAACTCTCGGGTTCTGTGAGTCTGCTGCTGTTTTTTCACTTCAGTTTTTCTTTGTTGTTATACTCCACACATGAGTGGAAACACTTGGTACTTGTCTTTCTCGGCCTGTCCTATTTCTCTGAACATACTACCGTCTAGCTCCATCCAGGTCATTGCAAATGGTAGTATATGTTTTCTTCTTAAGGCTGCTTACTGCACTTTTTAAACTGGATTTCATTCTTCCTTTTTGTTTGTAGTTTAGCTGTGTTATTCACCATTCAACTCCTGGTTATGAACAATAGCTTTGTGTCAATCGATATGTATTTGTATCTATCTGTCTAATTGTCTGTCTGTCTATCTATGTATCTATGTATGTATGTATGTATGTATGTGTCTATCTATCTATCTATCTATCTATCTATCTATCTATCTATCTATCTATCTATCTATCGTCCTATCATCTATCTATGATGTCTATCATCTATCAATCTCTGTACCTGTCTATCTATCTTTCATCTGTCATCTGTGTACCTATCTATCTATGAATCAATCATCTTTTTGTCTGCCCATCTATCCTTCTGTACAGAAGAGTTAACAACATAGCCTATGTCTCTTCCCTACATTATGCTTCCAGAAATCTTGCAAGGTAACTAAGCCATAAGGAGAGCACTGTGTTCACCGATACCCTTTCAGGTAGAGTCAGCCGCGTGTGCTTACAAAACCAGTAAATGGAGGTGAAAGGACTTGAACCTGTATCTCTGTCCTCTGTCCTCTTATACTTCCTGCTCGCTTGGTGACTTTATTTAGCCACATTCAGTGAGTAAGTGATCCCTGAAAACCACAAGAATCCTTCGTCTTGTCCGGTTGTCGAAAGAAAAGTGTACTTGGTTCTTTGCACACCAACATGTTTGAGGGACATCGGTGTGATCACTGCTGATAGGTGCAGGGACAAATATAAAGGAACACCTATTTCTGGTCAGGAGCAGTTGGGAACAAAGAGTGTGTTGTGGAGTGAAGTGTTTATTTGAGGGTCCAAACTTACCTCCTTAGGTGGTTATTACTTCTTTACATTCGTGAACATCATAAAAAGAATTGATTTTAAAAGCCCAGACGCATATTTTTACAACAATTCATTTGTTGAGGTGAGAGGAAATGAGAAGGAACTTGCTGCACCACTAAATCTTTGCCTGAGCACTGCTGAAATCAAACAAAACGAATTCACGGTGGCTAGATTGGTCTATTTTCTACTGACTCTCTCTGGGGACTCAAACAGAATTCATTTGTTTGTTTGTTTCTTATTTTCACTTGTATAGGTAATCTGTCCCCGCCCCTTCAGCTTGTAGTTTGTCTGTGTCCTTGGATCTCAAGTGAGTCTCCAGTAAGGGAGCACGTAGGAGGTCTTGAGTTTTCATCAGTTCTTCTAACACTGTGTCTTTTGATTGGAGCACTCAAAGCCTGTACTTTTATTCTGATATTTGAGAGCTGTGCTCTTACTGCACTTTGAAATTCTTTTTGTTCTCATTAATATACAATCACATGCAGAACATTATGTTTTCCAGTCTACACCCTTCACCAAGTCCCCTGCAAAAGCCAGTTACAGTCGCTGTCCGTCAGCGTGTAGTAAGATGCTGTAGAATCACTACATGTCTTCTCTGTGTTATGCAGCCGTACAAATGACCTCCCAAGTTACACACTATTCATGCTAATTCTAATGCCCCCATTCTTTTTCCCCGCCCTTATTACTCCCTTCCCACAAACCCTCCCCAGTCCCTTTCTTTTTGGTATCTGTTAGACCACTCTCGGGTTGTGTGAGTCTGCTGCTGTCTTTTCCTTCAGTTTTTCTTTGTTATCATACTCCACACAAGAGTGAAATCATTTGGTACATGTATTTCTCCTCCTTGAATATTTGACTGAGCATAATAACCTCTAGCTCCATCCACGTTATTGCAAATGATAGGATTTGTTTTCTTCTTATGGCTGCCTACTGCACTTTTTAAACTGGATTTCATTCCTCATTTTTGTTTGTAGTATCGCTTTGTGCTTTCACCATTGCTCTCCTGGTTATGAGCAGTAGCTATGTGTTAATCGATATGTACCTATATCTATCTATCTGTCTGTCTATCTATTTATCAATCAATCAATCATCTTTTTGTCTGCCCATCTGTCCTTGTGTACAGAACAGTTAACCATATGTCCTATATCACTTTCCTACACTATGCTTCCAAAAATCCTGCAAAGTATCTAGGCTGTAGAGAGAGCACTGGGTTCACCGAGACACTTGCAGGTCGAGTCGGCCGCGTGTACCTACAAAACCAGGAAATTTTTGTGCCGGGACTTGAACCCGTGTCTCTATCCTCTGTCCTCTTTCATCTCCTTCTAACTTACTGTCTGTATTTAGCCACATTCTTTGACTAAGTGCTCCCTGAAGACCACAAGTATCATTCCTCTGGGCCTGTTGTCACGAGAAAAGTAAACTTGTTCTTTGCTCACCACCATGTTTGAAGGACATCAGCGTGATCTCCGCCGATAGGACGGAGGGTCAAATAAAAAGGAACACCAATTTCTAGATAGGTGAAGTTGGGAGCTAAGAGTGTATTGTGGGGTGACGTGTTTATTTGAGTGTCCAAACTTCCCTCTTTAGGTAGTTATTAGATCTTCACATTCGTGAACATCATAAAACCCAGTGATTTCAAAGGCCCAGATGCTTATTATTACAGCAACTCAGTTGTCGAGGTGAGAGAAAATGAGAAGTATGTTGCTGCACCACTAAATCAATGGCTGGGAACGGCTGAAACTAAACATAAAGAATTCACGGAGGCCGGATAGGGCTATTTTCTTCTGACTGTATCAGGGGACTCAAACAGAATTCATTTGTTTGATTGTTTGTTTTTCAGTTTCACTCGTGTAGCGTATTTGTCCACACACCTTCGGCTTGTAGTTTGTCTGTGTCCTTGGATCTCAAGTGAGTCTCCTGTAAGTAAGCACGTAGGTGTCTTGAGTTTTCATCCCTTCTTTTAACCCTGTGTCTTTTGTTTGCTGCACTCAGTGCCTGACCTTTTATACTGATGATTCAGAGCTGTGCACTTATTGCACTTAAAGAATATTTTTTATCATTCAGCTTAAATCACTTGAAGAACATTATGTTTACTATGCTCCCCCCTTCACCAAGTACCCCTGAAAAACCTCTTCAGTCGCTGTTGATCTGCGTAGTTGGATGCTGTAGACCCCTTCACCATGTCCCTCCCCACAGACCCCGTTACAGTCGCTGACCATCAGTGAGTAGTAAGATGCTATACGATCTCTACTAGCCTTCTCTGTGTTGTACAGCACTCCCCATGCCCCCTCGACCCCAAGCATTATACATGCTAAAACTAATGCCCCCATTCTTTCTCCTCACACTTATCCCTCCCTTCAGACCCACCCTGCCCAGTCCTTTTCCCTTTGGTAACTTTTAGTCAACTCTCGGGTTCTGTGAGTCTGCTGCTGTTTTTTCACTTCAGTTTTTCTTTGTTGTTATACTCCACACATGAGTGGAAACACTTGGTACTTGTCTTTCTCGGCCTGTCCTATTTCTCTGAACATACTACCGTCTAGCTCCATCCAGGTCATTGCAAATGGTAGTATATGTTTTCTTCTTAAGGCTGCTTACTGCACTTTTTAAACTGGATTTCATTCTTCCTTTTTGTTTGTAGTTTAGCTGTGTTATTCACCATTCAACTCCTGGTTATGAACAATAGCTTTGTGTCAATCGATATGTATTTGTATCTATCTGTCTAATTGTCTGTCTGTCTATCTATGTATCTATGTATGTATGTATGTATGTATGTGTCTATCTATCTATCTATCTACCTATCTATCTATCTATCTATCTATCTATCTATCTATCTATCTATCTATCTATCTATCGTCCTATCATCTATCTATGATGTCTATCATCTATCAATCTCTGTACCTGTCTATCTATCTTTCATCTGTCATCTGTGTACCTATCTATCTATGAATCAATCATCTTTTTGTCTGCCCATCTATCCTTCTGTACAGAAGAGTTAACAACATAGCCTATGTCTCTTCCCTACATTATGCTTCCAGAAATCTTGCAAGGTAACTAAGCCATAAGGAGAGCACTGTGTTCACCGATACCCTTTCAGGTAGAGTCAGCCGCGTGTGCTTACAAAACCAGTAAATGGAGGTGAAAGGACTTGAACCTGTATCTCTGTCCTCTGTCCTCTTATACTTCCTGCTCGCTTGGTGACTTTATTTAGCCACATTCAGTGAGTAAGTGATCCCTGAAAACCACAAGAATCCTTCGTCTTGTCCGGTTGTCGAAAGAAAAGTGTACTTGGTTCTTTGCACACCAACATGTTTGAGGGACATCGGTGTGATCACTGCTGATAGGTGCAGGGACAAATATAAAGGAACACCTATTTCTGGTCAGGAGCAGTTGGGAACAAAGAGTGTGTTGTGGAGTGAAGTGTTTATTTGAGGGTCCAAACTTACCTCCTTAGGTGGTTATTACTTCTTTACATTCGTGAACATCATAAAAAGAATTGATTTTAAAAGCCCAGACGCATATTTTTACAACAATTCATTTGTTGAGGTGAGAGGAAATGAGAAGGAACTTGCTGCACCACTAAATCTTTGCCTGAGCACTGCTGAAATCAAACAAAACGAATTCACGGTGGCTAGATTGGGCTATTTTCTACTGACTCTCTCTGGGGACTCAAACAGAATTCATTTGTTTGTTTGTTTCTTATTTTCACTTGTATAGGTAATCTGTCCCCGCCCCTTCAGCTTGTAGTTTGTCTGTGTCCTTGGATCTCAAGTGAGTCTCCAGTAAGGGAGCACGTAGGAGGTCTTGAGTTTTCATCAGTTCTTCTAACACTGTGTCTTTTGATTGGAGCACTCAAAGCCTGTACTTTTATTCTGATATTTGAGAGCTGTGCTCTTACTGCACTTTGAAATTCTTTTTGTTCTCATTAATATACAATCACATGCAGAACATTATGTTTTCCAGTCTACACCCTTCACCAAGTCCCCGGCAAAAGCCAGTTACAGTCGCTGTCCGTCAGCATGTACTAAGATGCTGTAGAATCACTACATGTCTTCTCTGTGTTATGCAGCCGTACAAATGACCTCCCAAGTTACACACTATTCATGCTAATCCTAATGCCCCCATTCTTTTTCCCCGCCCTTATTACTCCCTTCCCACAAACCCTCCCCAGTCCCTTTCTTTTTGGTATCTGTTAGACCACTCTCGGGTTGTGTGAGTCTGCTGCTGTCTTTTCCTTCAGTTTTTCTTTGTTATCATACTCCACACAAGAGTGAAATCATTTGGTACATGTATTTCTCCTCCTTGAATATTTGACTGAGCATAATAACCTCTAGCTCCATCCACGTTATTGCAAATGATAGGATTTGTTTTCTTCTTATGGCTGCCTACTGCACTTTTTAAACTGGATTTCATTCCTCATTTTTGTTTGTAGTATCGCTTTGTGCTTTCACCATTGCTCTCCTGGTTATGAGCAGTAGCTATGTGTTAATCGATATGTACCTATATCTATCTATCTGTCTGTCTATCTATTTATCAATCAATCAACTTTTTGTCTGCCCATCTGTCCTTGTGTACAGAACAGTTAACCACATATCATATATCACTTTCCTACACTATGCTTCCAAAAATCCTGCAAAGTATCTAGGCTGTAGAGAGAGCACTGGGTTCACCGAGACACTTGCAGGTCGAGTCGGCCGCGTGTACCTACAAAACCAGGAAATTTTTGTGCCGGGACTTGAACCCGTGTCTCTATCCTCTGTCCTCTTTCATATCCTTCTAACTTACTGTCTGTATTTAGCCACATTCTTTGACTAAGTGCTCCCTGAAGACCAAAAGTATCATTCCTCTGGGCCTGTTGTCACGAGAAAAGTAAACTTGTTCTTTGCTCACCACCATGTTTGAAGGACATCAGCGTGATCTCCGCCGATAGGACGGAGGGTCAAATAAAAAGGAACACCAATTTCTAGATAGGTGAAGTTGGGAGCTAAGAGTGTATTGTGGGGTGACGTGTTTATTTGAGTGTCCAAACTTCCCTCTTTAGGTAGTTATTAGATCTTCACATTCGTGAACATCATAAAACCCAGTGATTTCAAAGGCCCAGATGCTTATTATTACAGCAACTCAGTTGTCGAGGTGAGAGAAAATGAGAAGTATGTTGCTGCACCACTAAATCAATGGCTGGGAACGGCTGAAACTAAACATAAAGAATTCACGGAGGCCGGATAGGGCTATTTTCTTCTGACTGTATCAGGGGACTCAAACAGAATTCATTTGTTTGATTGTTTGTTTTTCAGTTTCACTCGTGTAGCGTATTTGTCCACACACCTTCGGCTTGTAGTTTGTCTGTGTCCTTGGATCTCAAGTGAGTCTCCTGTAAGTAAGCACGTAGGTGTCTTGAGTTTTCATCCCTTCTTTTAACCCTGTGTCTTTTGTTTGCTGCACTCAGTGCCTGACCTTTTATACTGATGATTCAGAGCTGTGCACTTATTGCACTTAAAGAATATTTTTTATCATTCAGCTTAAATCACTTGAAGAACATTATGTTTACTATGCTCCCCCCTTCACCAAGTACCCCTGAAAAACCTCTTCAGTCGCTGTCGATCTGCGTAGTTGGATGCTGTAGACCCCTTCACCATGTCCCTCCCCACAGACCCCGTTACAGTCGCTGACCATCAGTGAGTAGTAAGATGCTATATGATCTCTACTAGCCTTCTCTGTGTTGTACAGCACTCCCCATGCCCCCTCGACCCCAAGCATTATACATGCTAAAACTAATGCCCCCATTCTTTCTCCTCACACTTATCCCTCCCTTCAGACCCACCCTGCCCAGTCCTTTTCCCTTTGGTAACTTTTAGTCAACTCTCGGGTTCTGTGAGTCTGCTGCTGTTTTTTCACTTCAGTTTTTCTTTGTTGTTATACTCCACACATGAGTGGAAACACTTGGTACTTGTCTTTCTCGGCCTGTCCTATTTCTCTGAACATACTACCGTCTAGCTCCATCCAGGTCATTGCAAATGGTAGTATATGTTTTCTTCTTAAGGCTGCTTACTGCACTTTTTAAACTGGATTTCATTCTTCCTTTTTGTTTGTAGTTTAGCTGTGTTATTCACCATTCAACTCCTGGTTATGAACAATAGCTTTGTGTCAATCGATATGTATTTGTATCTATCTGTCTAATTGTCTGTCTGTCTATCTATGTATCTATGTATGTATGTATGTATGTATGTGTCTATCTATCTATCTATCTATCTATCTATCTATCTATCTATCTATCTATCGTCCTATCATCTATCTATGATGTCTATCATCTATCAATCTCTGTACCTGTCTATCTATCTTTCATCTGTCATCTGTGTACCTATCTATCTATGAATCAATCATCTTTTTGTCTGCCCATCTATCCTTCTGTACAGAAGAGTTAACAACATAGCCTATGTCTCTTCCCTACATTATGCTTCCAGAAATCTTGCAAGGTAACTAAGCCATAAGGAGAGCACTGTGTTCACCGATACCCTTTCAGGTAGAGTCAGCCGCGTGTGCTTACAAAACCAGTAAATGGAGGTGAAAGGACTTGAACCTGTATCTCTGTCCTCTGTCCTCTTATACTTCCTGCTCGCTTGGTGACTTTATTTAGCCACATTCAGTGAGTAAGTGATCCCTGAAAACCACAAGAATCCTTCGTCTTGTCCGGTTGTCGAAAGAAAAGTGTACTTGGTTCTTTGCACACCAACATGTTTGAGGGACATCGGTGTGATCACTGCTGATAGGTGCAGGGACAAATATAAAGGAACACCTATTTCTGGTCAGGAGCAGTTGGGAACAAAGAGTGTGTTGTGGAGTGAAGTGTTTATTTGAGGGTCCAAACTTCCCTCCTTAGGTGGTTATTACTTCTTTACATTCGTGAACATCATAAAAAGAATTGATTTTAAAAGCCCAGACGCATATTTTTACAACAATTCATTTGTTGAGGTGAGAGGAAATGAGAAGGAACTTGCTGCACCACTAAATCTTTGCCTGAGCACTGCTGAAATCAAACAAAACGAATTCACGGTGGCTAGATTGGGCTATTTTCTACTGACTCTCTCTGGGGACTCAAACAGAATTCATTTGTTTGTTTGTTTCTTATTTTCACTTGTATAGGTAATCTGTCCCCGCCCCTTCAGCTTGTAGTTTGTCTGTGTCCTTGGATCTCAAGTGAGTCTCCAGTAAGGGAGCACGTAGGAGGTCTTGAGTTTTCATCAGTTCTTCTAACACTGTGTCTTTTGATTGGAGCACTCAAAGCCTGTACTTTTATTCTGATATTTGAGAGCTGTGCTCTTACTGCACTTTGAAATTCTTTTTGTTCTCATTAATATACAATCACATGCAGAACATTATGTTTTCCAGTCTACACCCTTCACCAAGTCCCCGGCAAAAGCCAGTTACAGTCGCTGTCCGTCAGCATGTACTAAGATGCTGTAGAATCACTACATGTCTTCTCTGTGTTATGCAGCCGTACAAATGACCTCCCAAGTTACACACTATTCATGCTAATCCTAATGCCCCCATTCTTTTTCCCCGCCCTTATTACTCCCTTCCCACAAACCCTCCCCAGTCCCTTTCTTTTTGGTATCTGTTAGACCACTCTCGGGTTCTGTGAGTCTGCTGCTGTCTTTTCCTTCAGTTTTTCTTTGTTATCATACTCCACACAAGAGTGAAATCATTTGGTACATGTATTTCTCCTCCTTGAATATTTGACTGAGCATAATAACCTCTAGCTCCATCCACGTTATTGCAAATGATAGGATTTGTTTTCTTCTTATGGCTGCCTACTGCACTTTTTAAACTGGATTTCATTCCTCATTTTTGTTTGTAGTATCGCTTTGTGCTTTCACCATTGCTCTCCTGGTTATGAGCAGTAGCTATGTGTTAATCGATATGTACCTATATCTATCTATCTGTCTGTCTATCTATCAATCAATCAATCATCTTTTTGTCTGCCCATCTGTCCTTGTGTACAGAACAGTTAACCATATGTCCTATATCACTTTCCTACACTATGCTTCCAAAAATCCTGCAAAGTATCTAGGCTGTAGAGAGAGCACTGGGTTCACCGAGACACTTGCAGGTCGAGTCGGCCGCGTGTACCTACAAAACCAGGAAATTTTTGTGCCGGGACTTGAACCCGTGTCTCTATCCTCTGTCCTCTTTCATATCCTTCTAACTTACTGTCTGTATTTAGCCACATTCTTTGACTAAGTGCTCCCTGAAGACCACAAGTATCATTCCTCTGGGCCTGTTGTCACGAGAAAAGTAAACTTGTTCTTTGCTCACCACCATGTTTGAAGGACATCAGCGTGATTTCCGCCGATAGGACGGAGGGTCAAATAAAAAGGAACACCAATTTCTAGATAGGTGAAGTTGGGAGCTAAGAGTGTATTGTGGGGTGACGTGTTTATTTGAGTGTCCAAACTTCCCTCTTTAGGTAGTTATTAGATCTTCACATTCGTGAACATCATAAAACCCAGTGATTTCAAAGGCCCAGATGCTTATTATTACAGCAACTCAGTTGTCGAGGTGAGAGAAAATGAGAAGTATGTTGCTGCACCACTAAATCAATGGCTGGGAACGGCTGAAACTAAACATAAAGAATTCACGGAGGCCGGATAGGGCTATTTTCTTCTGACTGTATCAGGGGACTCAAACAGAATTCATTTGTTTGATTGTTTGTTTTTCAGTTTCACTCGTGTAGCGTATTTGTCCACACACCTTCGGCTTGTAGTTTGTCTGTGTCCTTGGATCTCAAGTGAGTCTCCTGTAAGTAAGCACGTAGGTGTCTTGAGTTTTCATCCCTTCTTTTAACCCTGTGTCTTTTGTTTGCTGCACTCAGTGCCTGACCTTTTATACTGATGATTCAGAGCTGTGCACTTATTGCACTTAAAGAATATTTTTTATCATTCAGCTTAAATCACTTGAAGAACATTATGTTTACTATGCTCCCCCCTTCACCAAGTACCCCTGAAAAACCTCTTCAGTCGCTGTTGATCTGCGTAGTTGGATGCTGTAGACCCCTTCACCATGTCCCTCCCCACAGACCCCGTTACAGTCGCTGACCATCAGTGAGTAGTAAGATGCTATATGATCTCTACTAGCCTTCTCTGTGTTGTACAGCACTCCCCATGCCCCCTCGACCCCAAGCATTATACATGCTAAAACTAATGCCCCCATTCTTTCTCCTCACACTTATCCCTCCCTTCAGACCCACCCTGCCCAGTCCTTTTCCCTTTGGTAACTTTTAGTCAACTCTCGGGTTCTGTGAGTCTGCTGCTGTTTTTTCACTTCAGTTTTTCTTTGTTGTTATACTCCACACATGAGTGGAAACACTTGGTACTTGTCTTTCTCGGCCTGTCCTATTTCTCTGAACATACTACCGTCTAGCTCCATCCAGGTCATTGCAAATGGTAGTATATGTTTTCTTCTTAAGGCTGCTTACTGCACTTTTTAAACTGGATTTCATTCTTCCTTTTTGTTTGTAGTTTAGCTGTGTTATTCACCATTCAACTCCTGGTTATGAACAATAGCTTTGTGTCAATCGATATGTATTTGTATCTATCTGTCTAATTGTCTGTCTGTCTATCTATGTATCTATGTATGTATGTATGTATGTATGTGTCTATCTATCTATCTATCTATCTATCTATCTATCTATCTATCTATCTATCTATCTATCTTCCTATCATCTATCTATGATGTCTATCATCTATCAATCTCTGTACCTGTCTATCTATCTTTCATCTGTCATCTGTGTACCTATCTATCTATGAATCAATCATCTTTTTGTCTGCCCATCTATCCTTCTGTACAGAAGAGTTAACAACATAGCCTATGTCTCTTCCCTACATTATGCTTCCAGAAATCTTGCAAGGTAACTAAGCCATAAGGAGAGCACTGTGTTCACCGATACCCTTTCAGGTAGAGTCAGCCGCGTGTGCTTACAAAACCAGTAAATGGAGGTGAAAGGACTTGAACCTGTATCTCTGTCCTCTGTCCTCTTATACTTCCTGCTCGCTTGGTGACTTTATTTAGCCACATTCAGTGAGTAAGTGATCCCTGAAAACCACAAGAATCCTTCGTCTTGTCCGGTTGTCGAAAGAAAAGTGTACTTGGTTCTTTGCACACCAACATGTTTGAGGGACATCGGTGTGATCACTGCTGATAGGTGCAGGGACAAATATAAAGGAACACCTATTTCTGGTCAGGAGCAGTTGGGAACAAAGAGTGTGTTGTGGAGTGAAGTGTTTATTTGAGGGTCCAAACTTACCTCCTTAGGTGGTTATTACTTCTTTACATTCGTGAACATCATAAAAAGAATTGATTTTAAAAGCCCAGACGCATATTTTTACAACAATTCATTTGTTGAGGTGAGAGGAAATGAGAAGGAACTTGCTGCGCCACTAAATCTATGCCTGAGCACTGCTGAAATCAAACAAAACGAATTCACGGTGGCTAGATTGGGCTATTTTCTACTGACTCTCTCTGGGGACTCAAACAGAATTCATTTGTTTGTTTGTTTCTTATTTTCACTTGTATAGGTAATCAGTCCCCGCCCCTTCAGCTTGTAGTTTGTCTGTGTCCTTGGATCTCAAGTGAGTCTCCAGTAAGGGAGCACGTAGGAGGTCTTGAGTTTTCATCAGTTCTTCTAACACTGTGTCTTTTGATTGGAGCACTCAAAGCCTGTACTTTTATTCTGATATTTGAGAGCTGTGCTCTTACTGCACTTTGAAATTCTTTTTGTTCTCATTAATATACAATCACATGCAGAACATTATGTTTTCCAATCTACACCCTTCACCAAGTCCCCGGCAAAAGCCAGTTACAGTCGCTGTCCGTCAGCGTGTACTAAGATGCTGTAGAATCACTACATGTCTTCTCTGTGTTATGCAGCCGTACAAATGACCTCCCAAGTTACACACTATTCATGCTAATCCTAATGCCCCCATTCTTTTTCCCCGCCCTTATTACTCCCTTCCCACAAACCCTCCCCAGTCCCTTTCTTTTTGGTATCTGTTAGACCACTCTCGGGTTCTGTGAGTCTGCTGCTGTCTTTTCCTTCAGTTTTTCTTTGTTATCATACTCCACACAAGAGTGAAATCATTTGGTACATGTATTTCTCCTCCTTGAATATTTGACTGAGCATAATAACCTCTAGTTCCATCCACGTTATTGCAAATGATAGGATTTGTTTTCTTCTTATGGCTGCCTACTGCACTTTTTAAACTGGATTTCATTCCTCATTTTTGTTTGTAGTATCGCTTTGTGCTTTCACCATTGCTCTCCTGGTTATGAGCAGTAGCTATGTGTTAATCGATATGTACCTATATCTATCTATCTGTCTGTCTATCTATTTATCAATCAATCAATCAATCAATCATCTTTTTGTCTGCCCATCTGTCCTTGTGTACAGAACAGTTAACCATATGTCCTATATCACTTTCCTACACTATGCTTCCAAAAATCCTGCAAAGTATCTAGGCTGTAGAGAGAGCACTGGGTTCACCGAGACACTTGCAGGTCGAGTCGGCCGCGTGTACCTACAAAACCAGGACATTTTTGTGCCGGGACTTGAACCCGTGTCTCTATCCTCTGTCCTCTTTCATCTCCTTCTAACTTACTGTCTGTATTTAGCCACATTCTTTGACTAAGTGCTCCCTGAAGACCACAAGTATCATTCCTCTGGGCCTGTTGTCACGAGAAAAGTAAACTTGTTCTTTGCTCACCACCATGTTTGAAGGACATCAGCGTGATCTCCGCCGATAGGACGGAGGGTCAAATAAAAAGGAACACCAATTTCTAGATAGGTGAAGTTGGGAGCTAAGAGTGTATTGTGGGGTGACGTGTTTATTTGAGTGTCCAAACTTCCCTCTTTAGGTAGTTATTAGATCTTCACATTCGTGAACATCATAAAACCCAGTGATTTCAAAGGCCCAGATGCTTATTATTACAGCAACTCAGTTGTCGAGGTGAGAGAAAATGAGAAGTATGTTGCTGCACCACTAAATCAATGGCTGGGAACGGCTGAAACTAAACATAAAGAATTCACGGAGGCCGGATAGGGCTATTTTCTTCTGACTGTATCAGGGGACTCAAACAGAATTCATTTGTTTGATTGTTTGTTTTTCAGTTTCACTCGTGTAGCGTATTTGTCCACACACCTTCGGCTTGTAGTTTGTCTGTGTCCTTGGATCTCAAGTGAGTCTCCTGTAAGTAAGCACGTAGGTGTCTTGAGTTTTCATCCCTTCTTTTAACCCTGTGTCTTTTGTTTGCTGCACTCAGTGCCTGACCTTTTATACTGATGATTCAGAGCTGTGCACTTATTGCACTTAAAGAATATTTTTTATCATTCAGCTTAAATCACTTGAAGAACATTATGTTTACTATGCTCCCCCCTTCACCAAGTACCCCTGAAAAACCTCTTCAGTCGCTGTCGATGTGCGTAGTTGGATGCTGTAGACCACTTCACCATGTCCCTCCCCACAGACCCCGTTACAGTCGCTGACCATCAGTGAGTAGTAAGATGCTATATGATCTCTACTAGCCTTCTCTGTGTTGTACAGCACTCCCCATGCCCCCTCGACCCCAAGCATTATACATGCTAAAACTAATGCCCCCATTCTTTCTCCTCACACTTATCCCTCCCTTCAGACCCACCCTGCCTAGTCCTTTTCCCTTTGGTAACTTTTAGTCAACTCTCGGGTTCTGTGAGTCTGCTGCTGTTTTTTTCCTTCAGTTTTTCTTTGTTGTTATACTCCACACATGAGTGAAAACACTTGGTACTTGTCTTTCTCGGCCTGTCCTATTTCTCTGAAGATACTACCGTCTAGCTCCATCCAGGTCATTGCAAATGGTAGTATATGTTTTCTTCTTAAGGCTGCTTACTGCACATTTTAAACTGGATTTCATTCTTCCTTTTTGTTTGTAGTTTAGCTGTGTTATTCACCATTCAACTAATGGTTATGAACAATAGCTTTGTGTCAATCGATATGTATTTGTATCTATCTATCTAATTGTCTGTCTGTCTATGTATCTATGTATGTATGTATGTATGTATGTGTCTATCTATCTATCTATCTATCTATCTATCTATCTATCTATCTATCTATCTATCTATCTATCTATCTATCTTCCTATCATCTATCTATGATGTCTATCATCTATCAATCTCTGTACCTATCTATATATCTTTCATCTGTCATCTGTGTACCTATCTATCTATGAATCAATCATCTTTTTGTCTGCCCATCTATCCTTCTGTACAGAAGAGTTAACAACATAGCCTATGTCTCTTCCCTACATTATGCTTCCAGAAATCTTGCAAGGTAACTAAGCCATAAGGAGAGCACTGTGTTCACCGATACACTTTCAGGTAGAGTCAGCCGCGTGTGCTTACAAAACCAGTAAATGGAGGTGAAAGGACTTGAACCTGTATCTCTGTCCTCTGTCCTCTTATACTTCCTGCTCGCTTGGTGACTTTATTTAGCCACATTCAGTGAGTAAGTGATCCCTGAAAACCACAAGAATCCTTCGTCTTGTCCGGTTGTCGAAAGAAAAGTGTACTTGGTTCTTTGCACACCACCATGTTTGAGGGACATCGGTGTGATCACTGCTGATAGGTGCAGGGACAAATATAAAGGAACACCTATTTCTGGTCAGGAGCAGTTGGGAACAAAGAGTGTGTTGTGGAGTGAAGTGTTTATTTGAGGGTCCAAACTTACCTCCTTAGGTGGTTATTACTTCTTTACATTCGTGAACATCATAAAAAGAATTGATTTTAAAAGCCCAGACGCATATTTTTACAACAATTCATTTGTTGAGGTGAGAGGAAATGAGAAGGAACTTGCTGCACCACTAAATCTATGCCTGAGCACTGCTGAAATCAAACAAAACGAATTCACGGTGGCTAGATTGGGCTATTTTCTACTGACTCTCTCTGGGGACTCAAACAGAATTCATTTGTTTGTTTGTTTCTTATTTTCACTTGTATAGGTAATCTGTCCCCGCCCCTTCAGCTTGTAGTTTGTCTGTGTCCTTGGATCACAAGTGAGTCTCCAGTAAGGGAGCACGTAGGAGGTCTTGAGTTTTCATCAGTTCTTCTAACACTGTGTCTTTTGATTGGAGCACTCAAAGCCTGTACTTTTATTCTGATATTTGAGAGCTGTGCTCTTACTGCACTTTGAAATTCTTTTTGTTCTCATTAATATACAGTCACATGCAGAACATTATGTTTTCCAGTCTACACCCTTCACCAAGTCCCCGGCAAAAGCCAGTTACAGTCGCTGTCCGTCAGCGTGTACTAAGATGCTGTAGAATCACTACATGTCTTCTCTGTGTTATGCAGCCGTACAAATGACCTCCCAAGTTACACACTATTCATGCTAATCCTAATGCCCCCATTCTTTTTCCCCGCCCTTATTACTCCCTTCCCACAAACCCTCCCCAGTCCCTTTCTTTTTGGTATCTGTTAGACCACTCTCGGGTTGTGTGAGTCTGCTGCTGTCTTTTCCTTCAGTTTTTCTTTGTTATCATACTCCACACAAGAGTGAAATCATTTGGTACATGTATTTCTCCTCCTTGAATATTTGACTGAGCATAATAACCTCTAGCTCCATCCACGTTATTGCAAATGATAGGATTTGTTTTCTTCTTATGGCTGCCTACTGCACTTTTTAAACTGGATTTCATTCCTCATTTTTGTTTGTAGTATCGCTTTGTGCTTTCACCATTGCTCTCCTGGTTATGAGCAGTAGCTATGTGTTAATCGATATGTACCTATATCTATCTATCTGTCTGTCTATCTATTTATCAATCAATCAATCAATCAATCATCTTTTTGTCTGCCCATCTGTCCTTGTGTACAGAACAGTTAACCATATGTCCTATATCACTTTCCTACACTATGCTTCCAAAAATCCTGCAAAGTATCTAGGCTGTAGAGAGAGCACTGGGTTCACCGAGACACTTGCAGGTCGAGTCGGCCGCGTGTACCTACAAAACCAGGAAATTTTTGTGCCGGGACTTGAACCCGTGTCTCTATCCTCTGTCCTCTTTCATATCCTTCTAACTTACTGTCTGTATTTAGCCACATTCTTTGACTAAGTGCTCCCTGAAGACCACAAGTATCATTCCTCTGGGCCTGTTGTCACGAGAAAAGTAAACTTGTTCTTTGCTCACCACCATGTTTGAAGGACATCAGCGTGATCTCCGCCGATAGGACGGAGGGTCAAATAAAAAGGAACACCAATTTCTAGATAGGTGAAGTTGGGAGCTAAGAGTGTATTGTGGGGTGACGTGTTTATTTGAGTGTCCAAACTTCCCTCTTTAGGTAGTTATTAGATCTTCACATTCGTGAACATCATAAAACCCAGTGATTTCAAAGGCCCAGATGCTTATTATTACAGCAACTCAGTTGTCGAGGTGAGAGAAAATGAGAAGTATGTTGCTGCACCACTAAATCAATGGCTGGGAACGGCTGAAACTAAACATAAAGAATTCACGGAGGCCGGATAGGGCTATGTTCTTCTGACTGTATCAGGGGACTCAAACAGAATTCATTTGTTTGATTGTTTGTTTTTCAGTTTCACTCGTGTAGCGTATTTGTCCACACACCTTCGGCTTGTAGTTTGTCTGTGTCCTTGGATCTCAAGTGAGTCTCCTGTAAGTAAGCACGTAGGTGTCTTGAGTTTTCATCCCTTCTTTTAACCCTGTGTCTTTTGTTTGCTGCACTCAGTGCCTGACCTTTTATACTGATGATTCAGAGCTGTGCACTTATTGCACTTAAAGAATATTTTTTATCATTCAGCTTAAATCACTTGAAGAACATTATGTTTACTATGCTCCCCCCTTCACCAAGTACCCCTGAAAAACCTCTTCAGTCGCTGTCGATCTGCGTAGTTGGATGCTGTAGACCCCTTCACCATGTCCCTCCCCACAGACCCCGTTACAGTCGCTGACCATCAGTGAGTAGTAAGATGCTATATGATCTCTACTAGCCTTCTCTGTGTTGTACAGCACTCCCCATGCCCCCTCGACCCCAAGCATTATACATGCTAAAACTAATGCCCCCATTCTTTCTCCTCACACTTATCCCTCCCTTCAGACCCACCCTGCCCAGTCCTTTTCCCTTTGGTAACTTTTAGTCAACTCTCGGGTTCTGTGAGTCTGCTGCTGTTTTTTCACTTCAGTTTTTCTTTGTTGTTATACTCCACACATGAGTGGAAACACTTGGTACTTGTCTTTCTCGGCCTGTCCTATTTCTCTGAACATACTACCGTCTAGCTCCATCCAGGTCATTGCAAATGGTAGTATATGTTTTCTTCTTAAGGCTGCTTACTGCACTTTTTAAACTGGATTTCATTCTTCCTTTTTGTTTGTAGTTTAGCTGTGTTATTCACCATTCAACTCCTGGTTATGAACAATAGCTTTGTGTCAATCGATATGTATTTGTATCTATCTGTCTAATTGTCTGTCTGTCTATCTATGTATCTATGTATGTATGTATGTATGTATGTGTCTATCTATCTATCTATCTATCTATCTATCTATCTATCTATCTATCTAGATATCTATCTATCTATCTTCCTATCATCTATCTATGATGTCTATCATCTATCAATCTCTGTACCTGTCTATCTATCTTTCATCTGTCATCTGTGTACCTATCTATCTATGAATCAATCATCTTTTTGTCTGCCCATCTATCCTTCTGTACAGAAGAGTTAACAACATAGCCTATGTCTCTTCCCTACATTATGCTTCCAGAAATCTTGCAAGGTAACTAAGCCATAAGGAGAGCACTGTGTTCACCGATACCCTTTCAGGTAGAGTCAGCCGCGTGTGCTTACAAAACCAGTAAATGGAGGTGAAAGGACTTGAACCTGTATCTCTGTCCTCTGTCCTCTTATACTTCCTGCTCGCTTGGTGACTTTATTTAGCCACATTCAGTGAGTAAGTGATCCCTGAAAACCACAAGAATCCTTCGTCTTGTCCGGTTGTCGAAAGAAAAGTGTACTTGGTTCTTTGCACACCAACATGTTTGAGGGACATCGGTGTGATCACTGCTGATAGGTGCAGGGACAAATATAAAGGAACACCTATTTCTGGTCAGGAGCAGTTGGGAACAAAGAGTGTGTTGTGGAGTGAAGTGTTTATTTGAGGGTCCAAACTTACCTCCTTAGGTGGTTATTACTTCTTTACATTCGTGAACATCATAAAAAGAATTGATTTTAAAAGCCCAGACGCATATTTTTACAACAATTCATTTGTTGAGGTGAGAGGAAATGAGAAGGAACTTGCTGCACCACTAAATCTATGCCTGAGCACTGCTGAAATCAAACAAAACGAATTCACGGTGGCTAGATTGGGCTATTTTCTACTGACTCTCTCTGGGGACTCAAACAGAATTCATTTGTTTGTTTGTTTCTTATTTTCACTTGTATAGGTAATCTGTCCCCGCCCCTTCAGCTTGTAGTTTGTCTGTGTCCTTGGATCTCAAGTGAGTCTCCAGTAAGGGAGCACGTAGGAGGTCTTGAGTTTTCATCAGTTCTTCTAACACTGTGTCTTTTGATTGGAGCACTCAAAGCCTGTACTTTTATTCTGATATTTGAGAGCTGTGCTCTTACTGCACTTTGAAATTCTTTTTGTTCTCATTAATATACAATCACATGCAGAACATTATGTTTTCCAATCTACACCCTTCACCAAGTCCCCGGCAAAAGCCAGTTACAGTCGCTGTCCGTCAGCGTGTACTAAGATGCTGTAGAATCACTACATGTCTTCTCTGTGTTATGCAGCCGTACAAATGACCTCCCAAGTTACACACTATTCATGCTAATCCTAATGCCCCCATTCTTTTTCCCCGCCCTTATTACTCCCTTCCCACAAACCCTCCCCAGTCCCTTTCTTTTTGGTATCTGTTAGACCACTCTCGGGTTCTGTGAGTCTGCTGCTGTCTTTTCCTTCAGTTTTTCTTTGTTATCATACTCCACACAAGAGTGAAATCATTTGGTACATGTATTTCTCCTCCTTGAATATTTGACTGAGCATAATAACCTCTAGTTCCATCCACGTTATTGCAAATGATAGGATTTGTTTTCTTCTTATGGCTGCCTACTGCACTTTTTAAACTGGATTTCATTCCTCATTTTTGTTTGTAGTATCGCTTTGTGCTTTCACCATTGCTCTCCTGGTTATGAGCAGTAGCTATGTGTTAATCGATATGTACCTATATCTATCTATCTGTCTGTCTATCTATTTATCAATCAATCAATCAATCAATCATCTTTTTGTCTGCCCATCTGTCCTTGTGTACAGAACAGTTAACCATATGTCCTATATCACTTTCCTACACTATGCTTCCAAAAATCCTGCAAAGTATCTAGGCTGTAGAGAGAGCACTGGGTTCACCGAGACACTTGCAGGTCGAGTCGGCCGCGTGTACCTACAAAACCAGGACATTTTTGTGCCGCGACTTGAACCCGTGTCTCTATCCTCTGTCCTCTTTCATCTCCTTCTAACTTACTGTCTGTATTTAGCCACATTCTTTGACTAAGTGCTCCCTGAAGACCACAAGTATCATTCCTCTGGGCCTGTTGTCACGAGAAAAGTAAACTTGTTCTTTGCTCACCACCATGTTTGAAGGACATCAGCGTGATCTCCGCCGATAGGACGGAGGGTCAAATAAAAAGGAACACCAATTTCTAGATAGGTGAAGTTGGGAGCTAAGAGTGTATTGTGGGGTGACGTGTTTATTTGAGTGTCCAAACTTCCCTCTTTAGGTAGTTATTAGATCTTCACATTCGTGAACATCATAAAACCCAGTGATTTCAAAGGCCCAGATGCTTATTATTACAGCAACTCAGTTGTCGAGGTGAGAGAAAATGAGAAGTATGTTGCTGCACCACTAAATCAATGGCTGGGAACGGCTGAAACTAAACATAAAGAATTCACGGAGGCCGGATAGGGCTATTTTCTTCTGACTGTATCAGGGGACTCAAACAGAATTCATTTGTTTGATTGTTTGTTTTTCAGTTTCACTCGTGTAGCGTATTTGTCCACACACCTTCGGCTTGTAGTTTGTCTGTGTCCTTGGATCTCAAGTGAGTCTCCTGTAAGTAAGCACGTAGGTGTCTTGAGTTTTCATCCCTTCTTTTAACCCTGTGTCTTTTGTTTGCTGCACTCAGTGCCTGACCTTTTATACTGATGATTCAGAGCTGTGCACTTATTGCACTTAAAGAATATTTTTTATCATTCAGCTTAAATCACTTGAAGAACATTATGTTTACTATGCTCCCCCCTTCACCAAGTACCCCTGAAAAACCTCTTCAGTCGCTGTCGATGTGCGTAGTTGGATGCTGTAGACCACTTCACCATGTCCCTCCCCACAGACCCCGTTACAGTCGCTGACCATCAGTGAGTAGTAAGATGCTATATGATCTCTACTAGCCTTCTCTGTGTTGTACAGCACTCCCCATGCCCCCTCGACCCCAAGCATTATACATGCTAAAACTAATGCCCCCATTCTTTCTCCTCACACTTATCCCTCCCTTCAGACCCACCCTGCCTAGTCCTTTTCCCTTTGGTAACTTTTAGTCAACTCTCGGGTTCTGTGAGTCTGCTGCTGTTTTTTTCCTTCAGTTTTTCTTTGTTGTTATACTCCACACATGAGTGAAAACACTTGGTACTTGTCTTTCTCGGCCTGTCCTATTTCTCTGAAGATACTACCGTCTAGCTCCATCCAGGTCATTGCAAATGGTAGTATATGTTTTCTTCTTAAGGCTGCTTACTGCATATTTTAAACTGGATTTCATTCTTCCTTTTTGTTTGTAGTTTAGCTGTGTTATTCACCATTCAACTAATGGTTATGAACAATAGCTTTGTGTCAATCGATATGTATTTGTATCTATCTATCTAATTGTCTGTCTGTCTATGTATCTATGTATGTATGTATGTATGTATGTGTCTATCTATCTATCTATCTATCTATCTATCTATCTATCTATCTATCTTCCTATCATCTATCTATGATGTCTATCATCTATCAATCTCTGTACCTATCTATATATCTTTCATCTGTCATCTGTGTACCTATCTATCTATGAATCAATCATCTTTTTGTCTGCCCATCTATCCTTCTGTACAGAAGAGTTAACAACATAGCCTATGTCTCTTCCCTACATTATGCTTCCAGAAATCTTGCAAGGTAACTAAGCCATAAGGAGAGCACTGTGTTCACCGATACACTTTCAGGTAGAGTCAGCCGCGTGTGCTTACAAAACCAGT
This sequence comes from Manis pentadactyla, assembly GCF_030020395.1. Classification (NCBI taxonomy): domain Eukaryota; kingdom Metazoa; phylum Chordata; class Mammalia; order Pholidota; family Manidae; genus Manis; species Manis pentadactyla. The sequence continues at coordinate 238,672 of NW_026645130.1, forward strand.
AAATGGAGGTGAAAGGACTTGAACCTGTATCTCTGTCCTCTGTCCTCTTATACTTCCTGCTCGCTTGGTGACTTTATTTAGCCACATTCAGTGAGTAAGTGATCCCTGAAAACCACAAGAATCCTTCGTCTTGTCCGGTTGTCGAAAGAAAAGTGTACTTGGTTCTTTGCACACCACCATGTTTGAGGGACATCGGTGTGATCACTGCTGATAGGTGCAGGGACAAATATAAAGGAACACCTATTTCTGGTCAGGAGCAGTTGGGAACAAAGAGTGTGTTGTGGAGTGAAGTGTTTATTTGAGGGTCCAAACTTACCTCCTTAGGTGGTTATTACTTCTTTACATTCGTGAATATCATAAAAAGAATTGATTTTAAAAGCCCAGACGCATATTTTTACAACAATTCATTTGTTGAGGTGAGAGGAAATGAGAAGGAACTTGCTGCACCACTAAATCTATGCCTGAGCACTGCTGAAATCAAACAAAACGAATTCACGGTGGCTAGATTGGGCTATTTTCTACTGACTCTCTCTGGGGACTCAAACAGAATTCATTTGTTTGTTTGTTTCTTATTTTCACTTGTATAGGTAATCTGTCCCCGCCCCTTCAGCTTGTAGTTTGTCTGTGTCCTTGGATCACAAGTGAGTCTCCAGTAAGGGAGCACGTAGGAGGTCTTGAGTTTTCATCAGTTCTTCTAACACTGTGTCTTTTGATTGGAGCACTCAAAGCCTGTACTTTTATTCTGATATTTGAGAGCTGTGCTCTTACTGCACTTTGAAATTCTTTTTGTTCTCATTAATATACAGTCACATGCAGAACATTATGTTTTCCAGTCTACACCCTTCACCAAGTCCCCGGCAAAAGCCAGTTACAGTCGCTGTCCGTCAGCGTGTACTAAGATGCTGTAGAATCACTACATGTCTTCTCTGTGTTATGCAGCCGTACAAATGACCTCCCAAGTTACACACTATTCATGCTAATCCTAATGCCCCCATTCTTTTTCCCCGCCCTTATTACTCCCTTCCCACAAACCCTCCCCAGTCCCTTTCTTTTTGGTATCTGTTAGACCACTCTCGGGTTGTGTGAGTCTGCTGCTGTCTTTTCCTTCAGTTTTTCTTTGTTATCATACTCCACACAAGAGTGAAATCATTTGGTACATGTATTTCTCCTCCTTGAATATTTGACTGAGCATAATAACCTCTAGCTCCATCCACGTTATTGCAAATGATAGGATTTGTTTTCTTCTTATGGCTGCCTACTGCACTTTTTAAACTGGATTTCATTCCTCATTTTTGTTTGTAGTATCGCTTTGTGCTTTCACCATTGCTCTCCTGGTTATGAGCAGTAGCTATGTGTTAATCGATATGTACCTATATCTATCTATCTGTCTGTCTATCTATTTATCAATCAATCAATCAATCAATCATCTTTTTGTCTGCCCATCTGTCCTTGTGTACAGAACAGTTAACCATATGTCCTATATCACTTTCCTACACTATGCTTCCAAAAATCCTGCAAAGTATCTAGGCTGTAGAGAGAGCACTGGGTTCACCGAGACACTTGCAGGTCGAGTCGGCCGCGTGTACCTACAAAACCAGGAAATTTTTGTGCCGGGACTTGAACCCGTGTCTCTATCCTCTGTCCTCTTTCATATCCTTCTAACTTACTGTCTGTATTTAGCCACATTCTTTGACTAAGTGCTCCCTGAAGACCACAAGTATCATTCCTCTGGGCCTGTTGTCACGAGAAAAGTAAACTTGTTCTTTGCTCACCACCATGTTTGAAGGACATCAGCGTGATCTCCGCCGATAGGACGGAGGGTCAAATAAAAAGGAACACCAATTTCTAGATAGGTGAAGTTGGGAGCTAAGAGTGTATTGTGGGGTGACGTGTTTATTTGAGTGTCCAAACTTCCCTCTTTAGGTAGTTATTAGATCTTCACATTCGTGAACATCATAAAACCCAGTGATTTCAAAGGCCCAGATGCTTATTATTACAGCAACTCAGTTGTCGAGGTGAGAGAAAATGAGAAGTATGTTGCTGCACCACTAAATCAATGGCTGGGAACGGCTGAAACTAAACATAAAGAATTCACGGAGGCCGGATAGGGCTATTTTCTTCTGACTGTATCAGGGGACTCAAACAGAATTCATTTGTTTGATTGTTTGTTTTTCAGTTTCACTCGTGTAGCGTATTTGTCCACACACCTTCGGCTTGTAGTTTGTCTGTGTCCTTGGATCTCAAGTGAGTCTCCTGTAAGTAAGCACGTAGGTGTCTTGAGTTTTCATCCCTTCTTTTAACCCTGTGTCTTTTGTTTGCTGCACTCAGTGCCTGACCTTTTATACTGATGATTCAGAGCTGTGCACTTATTGCACTTAAAGAATATTTTTTATCATTCAGCTTAAATCACTTGAAGAACATTATGTTTACTATGCTCCCCCCTTCACCAAGTACCCCTGAAAAACCTCTTCAGTCGCTGTCGATCTGCGTAGTTGGATGCTGTAGACCCCTTCACCATGTCCCTCCCCACAGACCCCGTTACAGTCGCTGACCATCAGTGAGTAGTAAGATGCTATATGATCTCTACTAGCCTTCTCTGTGTTGTACAGCACTCCCCATGCCCCCTCGACCCCAAGCATTATACATGCTAAAACTAATGCCCCCATTCTTTCTCCTCACACTTATCCCTCCCTTCAGACCCACCCTGCCCAGTCCTTTTCCCTTTGGTAACTTTTAGTCAACTCTCGGGTTCTGTGAGTCTGCTGCTGTTTTTTCACTTCAGTTTTTCTTTGTTGTTATACTCCACACATGAGTGGAAACACTTGGTACTTGTCTTTCTCGGCCTGTCCTATTTCTCTGAACATACTACCGTCTAGCTCCATCCAGGTCATTGCAAATGGTAGTATATGTTTTCTTCTTAAGGCTGCTTACTGCACTTTTTAAACTGGATTTCATTCTTCCTTTTTGTTTGTAGTTTAGCTGTGTTATTCACCATTCAACTCCTGGTTATGAACAATAGCTTTGTGTCAATCGATATGTATTTGTATCTATCTGTCTAATTGTCTGTCTGTCTATCTATGTATGTATGTATGTATGTATGTATGTATGTGTCTATCTATCTATCTATCTATCTATCTATCTATCTATCTAGATATCTATCTATCTATCTTCCTATCATCTATCTATGATGTCTATCATCTATCAATCTCTGTACCTGTCTATCTATCTTTCATCTGTCATCTGTGTACCTATCTATCTATGAATCAATCATCTTTTTGTCTGCCCATCTATCCTTCTGTACAGAAGAGTTAACAACATAGCCTATGTCTCTTCCCTACATTATGCTTCCAGAAATCTTGCAAGGTAACTAAGCCATAAGGAGAGCACTGTGTTCACCGATACCCTTTCAGGTAGAGTCAGCCGCGTGTGCTTACAAAACCAGTAAATGGAGGTGAAAGGACTTGAACCTGTATCTCTGTCCTCTGTCCTCTTATACTTCCTGCTCGCTTGGTGACTTTATTTAGCCACATTCAGTGAGTAAGTGATCCCTGAAAACCACAAGAATCCTTCGTCTTGTCCGGTTGTCGAAAGAAAAGTGTACTTGGTTCTTTGCACACCAACATGTTTGAGGGACATCGGTGTGATCACTGCTGATAGGTGCAGGGACAAATATAAAGGAACACCTATTTCTGGTCAGGAGCAGTTGGGAACAAAGAGTGTGTTGTGGAGTGAAGTGTTTATTTGAGGGTCCAAACTTACCTCCTTAGGTGGTTATTACTTCTTTACATTCGTGAACATCATAAAAAGAATTGATTTTAAAAGCCCAGACGCATATTTTTACAACAATTCATTTGTTGAGGTGAGAGGAAATGAGAAGGAACTTGCTGCACCACTAAATCTATGCCTGAGCACTGCTGAAATCAAACAAAACGAATTCACGGTGGCTAGATTGGGCTATTTTCTACTGACTCTCTCTGGGGACTCAAACAGAATTCATTTGTTTGTTTGTTTCTTATTTTCACTTGTATAGGTAATCTGTCCCCGCCCCTTCAGCTTGTAGTTTGTCTGTGTCCTTGGATCTCAAGTGAGTCTCCAGTAAGGGAGCACGTAGGAGGTCTTGAGTTTTCATCAGTTCTTCTAACACTGTGTCTTTTGATTGGAGCACTCAAAGCCTGTACTTTTATTCTGATATTTGAGAGCTGTGCTCTTACTGCACTTTGAAATTCTTTTTGTTCTCATTAATATACAATCACATGCAGAACATTATGTTTTCCAATCTACACCCTTCACCAAGTCCCCGGCAAAAGCCAGTTACAGTCGCTGTCCGTCAGCGTGTACTAAGATGCTGTAGAATCACTACATGTCTTCTCTGTGTTATGCAGCCGTACAAATGACCTCCCAAGTTACACACTATTCATGCTAATCCTAATGCCCCCATTCTTTTTCCCCGCCCTTATTACTCCCTTCCCACAAACCCTCCCCAGTCCCTTTCTTTTTGGTATCTGTTAGACCACTCTCGGGTTCTGTGAGTCTGCTGCTGTCTTTTCCTTCAGTTTTTCTTTGTTATCATACTCCACACAAGAGTGAAATCATTTGGTACATGTATTTCTCCTCCTTGAATATTTGACTGAGCATAATAACCTCTAGTTCCATCCACGTTATTGCAAATGATAGGATTTGTTTTCTTCTTATGGCTGCCTACTGCACTTTTTAAACTGGATTTCATTCCTCATTTTTGTTTGTAGTATCGCTTTGTGCTTTCACCATTGCTCTCCTGGTTATGAGCAGTAGCTATGTGTTAATCGATATGTACCTATATCTATCTATCTGTCTGTCTATCTATTTATCAATCAATCAATCAATCAATCATCTTTTTGTCTGCCCATCTGTCCTTGTGTACAGAACAGTTAACCATATGTCCTATATCACTTTCCTACACTATGCTTCCAAAAATCCTGCAAAGTATCTAGGCTGTAGAGAGAGCACTGGGTTCACCGAGACACTTGCAGGTCGAGTCGGCCGCGTGTACCTACAAAACCAGGACATTTTTGTGCCGGGACTTGAACCCGTGTCTCTATCCTCTGTCCTCTTTCATCTCCTTCTAACTTACTGTCTGTATTTAGCCACATTCTTTGACTAAGTGCTCCCTGAAGACCACAAGTATCATTCCTCTGGGCCTGTTGTCACGAGAAAAGTAAACTTGTTCTTTGCTCACCACCATGTTTGAAGGACATCAGCGTGATCTCCGCCGATAGGACGGAGGGTCAAATAAAAAGGAACACCAATTTCTAGATAGGTGAAGTTGGGAGCTAAGAGTGTATTGTGGGGTGACGTGTTTATTTGAGTGTCCAAACTTCCCTCTTTAGGTAGTTATTAGATCTTCACATTCGTGAACATCATAAAACCCAGTGATTTCAAAGGCCCAGATGCTTATTATTACAGCAACTCAGTTGTCGAGGTGAGAGAAAATGAGAAGTATGTTGCTGCACCACTAAATCAATGGCTGGGAACGGCTGAAACTAAACATAAAGAATTCACGGAGGCCGGATAGGGCTATTTTCTTCTGACTGTATCAGGGGACTCAAACAGAATTCATTTGTTTGATTGTTTGTTTTTCAGTTTCACTCGTGTAGCGTATTTGTCCACACACCTTCGGCTTGTAGTTTGTCTGTGTCCTTGGATCTCAAGTGAGTCTCCTGTAAGTAAGCACGTAGGTGTCTTGAGTTTTCATCCCTTCTTTTAACCCTGTGTCTTTTGTTTGCTGCACTCAGTGCCTGACCTTTTATACTGATGATTCAGAGCTGTGCACTTATTGCACTTAAAGAATATTTTTTATCATTCAGCTTAAATCACTTGAAGAACATTATGTTTACTATGCTCCCCCCTTCACCAAGTACCCCTGAAAAACCTCTTCAGTCGCTGTCGATGTGCGTAGTTGGATGCTGTAGACCACTTCACCATGTCCCTCCCCACAGACCCCGTTACAGTCGCTGACCATCAGTGAGTAGTAAGATGCTATATGATCTCTACTAGCCTTCTCTGTGTTGTACAGCACTCCCCATGCCCCCTCGACCCCAAGCATTATACATGCTAAAACTAATGCCCCCATTCTTTCTCCTCACACTTATCCCTCCCTTCAGACCCACCCTGCCTAGTCCTTTTCCCTTTGGTAACTTTTAGTCAACTCTCGGGTTCTGTGAGTCTGCTGCTGTTTTTTTCCTTCAGTTTTTCTTTGTTGTTATACTCCACACATGAGTGAAAACACTTGGTACTTGTCTTTCTCGGCCTGTCCTATTTCTCTGAAGATACTACCGTCTAGCTCCATCCAGGTCATTGCAAATGGTAGTATATGTTTTCTTCTTAAGGCTGCTTACTGCACATTTTAAACTGGATTTCATTCTTCCTTTTTGTTTGTAGTTTAGCTGTGTTATTCACCATTCAACTAATGGTTATGAACAATAGCTTTGTGTCAATCGATATGTATTTGTATCTATCTGTCTAATTGTCTGTCTGTCTATCTATGTATCTATGTATGTATGTATGTATGTATGTGTCTATCTATCTATCTATCTATCTATCTATCTATCTATCTAGATATCTATCTATCTATCTTCCTATCATCTATCTATGATGTCTATCATCTATCAATCTCTGTACCTGTCTATCTATCTTTCATCTGTCATCTGTGTACCTATCTATCTATGAATCAATCATCTTTTTGTCTGCCCATCTATCCTTCTGTACAGAAGAGTTAACAACATAGCCTATGTCTCTTCCCTACATTATGCTTCCAGAAATCTTGCAAGGTAACTAAGCCATAAGGAGAGCACTGTGTTCACCGATACCCTTTCAGGTAGAGTCAGCCGCGTGTGCTTACAAAACCAGTAAATGGAGGTGAAAGGACTTGAACCTGTATCTCTGTCCTCTGTCCTCTTATACTTCCTGCTCGCTTGGTGACTTTATTTAGCCACATTCAGTGAGTAAGTGATCCCTGAAAACCACAAGAATCCTTCGTCTTGTCCGGTTGTCGAAAGAAAAGTGTACTTGGTTCTTTGCACACCAACATGTTTGAGGGACATCGGTGTGATCACTGCTGATAGGTGCAGGGACAAATATAAAGGAACACCTATTTCTGGTCAGGAGCAGTTGGGAACAAAGAGTGTGTTGTGGAGTGAAGTGTTTATTTGAGGGTCCAAACTTACCTCCTTAGGTGGTTATTACTTCTTTACATTCGTGAACATCATAAAAAGAATTGATTTTAAAAGCCCAGACGCATATTTTTACAACAATTCATTTGTTGAGGTGAGAGGAAATGAGAAGGAACTTGCTGCACCACTAAATCTATGCCTGAGCACTGCTGAAATCAAACAAAACGAATTCACGGTGGCTAGATTGGGCTATTTTCTACTGACTCTCTCTGGGGACTCAAACAGAATTCATTTGTTTGTTTGTTTCTTATTTTCACTTGTATAGGTAATCTGTCCCCGCCCCTTCAGCTTGTAGTTTGTCTGTGTCCTTGGATCTCAAGTGAGTCTCCAGTAAGGGAGCACGTAGGAGGTCTTGAGTTTTCATCAGTTCTTCTAACACTGTGTCTTTTGATTGGAGCACTCAAAGCCTGTACTTTTATTCTGATATTTGAGAGCTGTGCTCTTACTGCACTTTGAAATTCTTTTTGTTCTCATTAATATACAATCACATGCAGAACATTATGTTTTCCAATCTACACCCTTCACCAAGTCCCCGGCAAAAGCCAGTTACAGTCGCTGTCCGTCAGCGTGTACTAAGATGCTGTAGAATCACTACATGTCTTCTCTGTGTTATGCAGCCGTACAAATGACCTCCCAAGTTACACACTATTCATGCTAATCCTAATGCCCCCATTCTTTTTCCCCGCCCTTATTACTCCCTTCCCACAAACCCTCCCCAGTCCCTTTCTTTTTGGTATCTGTTAGACCACTCTCGGGTTCTGTGAGTCTGCTGCTGTCTTTTCCTTCAGTTTTTCTTTGTTATCATACTCCACACAAGAGTGAAATCATTTGGTACATGTATTTCTCCTCCTTGAATATTTGACTGAGCATAATAACCTCTAGTTCCATCCACGTTATTGCAAATGATAGGATTTGTTTTCTTCTTATGGCTGCCTACTGCACTTTTTAAACTGGATTTCATTCCTCATTTTTGTTTGTAGTATCGCTTTGTGCTTTCACCATTGCTCTCCTGGTTATGAGCAGTAGCTATGTGTTAATCGATATGTACCTATATCTATCTATCTGTCTGTCTATCTATTTATCAATCAATCAATCAATCAATCATCTTTTTGTCTGCCCATCTGTCCTTGTGTACAGAACAGTTAACCATATGTCCTATATCACTTTCCTACACTATGCTTCCAAAAATCCTGCAAAGTATCTAGGCTGTAGAGAGAGCACTGGGTTCACCGAGACACTTGCAGGTCGAGTCGGCCGCGTGTACCTACAAAACCAGGACATTTTTGTGCCGGGACTTGAACCCGTGTCTCTATCCTCTGTCCTCTTTCATCTCCTTCTAACTTACTGTCTGTATTTAGCCACATTCTTTGACTAAGTGCTCCCTGAAGACCACAAGTATCATTCCTCTGGGCCTGTTGTCACGAGAAAAGTAAACTTGTTCTTTGCTCACCACCATGTTTGAAGGACATCAGCGTGATCTCCGCCGATAGGACGGAGGGTCAAATAAAAAGGAACACCAATTTCTAGATAGGTGAAGTTGGGAGCTAAGAGTGTATTGTGGGGTGACGTGTTTATTTGAGTGTCCAAACTTCCCTCTTTAGGTAGTTATTAGATCTTCACATTCGTGAACATCATAAAACCCAGTGATTTCAAAGGCCCAGATGCTTATTATTACAGCAACTCAGTTGTCGAGGTGAGAGAAAATGAGAAGTATGTTGCTGCACCACTAAATCAATGGCTGGGAACGGCTGAAACTAAACATAAAGAATTCACGGAGGCCGGATAGGGCTATTTTCTTCTGACTGTATCAGGGGACTCAAACAGAATTCATTTGTTTGATTGTTTGTTTTTCAGTTTCACTCGTGTAGCGTATTTGTCCACACACCTTCGGCTTGTAGTTTGTCTGTGTCCTTGGATCTCAAGTGAGTCTCCTGTAAGTAAGCACGTAGGTGTCTTGAGTTTTCATCCCTTCTTTTAACCCTGTGTCTTTTGTTTGCTGCACTCAGTGCCTGACCTTTTATACTGATGATTCAGAGCTGTGCACTTATTGCACTTAAAGAATATTTTTTATCATTCAGCTTAAATCACTTGAAGAACATTATGTTTACTATGCTCCCCCCTTCACCAAGTACCCCTGAAAAACCTCTTCAGTCGCTGTCGATGTGCGTAGTTGGATGCTGTAGACCACTTCACCATGTCCCTCCCCACAGACCCCGTTACAGTCGCTGACCATCAGTGAGTAGTAAGATGCTATATGATCTCTACTAGCCTTCTCTGTGTTGTACAGCACTCCCCATGCCCCCTCGACCCCAAGCATTATACATGCTAAAACTAATGCCCCCATTCTTTCTCCTCACACTTATCCCTCCCTTCAGACCCACCCTGCCTAGTCCTTTTCCCTTTGGTAACTTTTAGTCAACTCTCGGGTTCTGTGAGTCTGCTGCTGTTTTTTTCCTTCAGTTTTTCTTTGTTGTTATACTCCACACATGAGTGAAAACACTTGGTACTTGTCTTTCTCGGCCTGTCCTATTTCTCTGAAGATACTACCGTCTAGCTCCATCCAGGTCATTGCAAATGGTAGTATATGTTTTCTTCTTAAGGCTGCTTACTGCACATTTTAAACTGGATTTCATTCTTCCTTTTTGTTTGTAGTTTAGCTGTGTTATTCACCATTCAACTAATGGTTATGAACAATAGCTTTGTGTCAATCGATATGTATTTGTATCTATCTATCTAATTGTCTGTCTGTCTATGTATCTATGTATGTATGTATGTATGTATGTGTCTATCTATCTATCTATCTATCTATGTATCTATCTATCTATCTATCTATCTATCTATCTTCCTATCATCTATCTATGATGTCTATCATCTATCAATCTCTGTACCTATCTATATATCTTTCATCTGTCATCTGTGTACCTATCTATCTATGAATCAATCATCTTTTTGTCTGCCCATCTATCCTTCTGTACAGAAGAGTTAACAACATAGCCTATGTCTCTTCCCTACATTATGCTTCCAGAAATCTTGCAAGGTAACTAAGCCATAAGGAGAGCACTGTGTTCACCGATACACTTTCAGGTAGAGTCAGCCGCGTGTGCTTACAAAACCAGTAAATGGAGGTGAAAGGACTTGAACCTGTATCTCTGTCCTCTGTCCTCTTATACTTCCTGCTCGCTTGGTGACTTTATTTAGCCACATTCAGTGAGTAAGTGATCCCTGAAAACCACAAGAATCCTTCGTCTTGTCCGGTTGTCGAAAGAAAAGTGTACTTGGTTCTTTGCACACCACCATGTTTGAGGGACATCGGTGTGATCACTGCTGATAGGTGCAGGGACAAATATAAAGGAACACCTATTTCTGGTCAGGAGCAGTTGGGAACAAAGAGTGTGTTGTGGAGTGAAGTGTTTATTTGAGGGTCCAAACTTACCTCCTTAGGTGGTTATTACTTCTTTACATTCGTGAACATCATAAAAAGAATTGATTTTAAAAGCCCAGACGCATATTTTTACAACAATTCATTTGTTGAGGTGAGAGGAAATGAGAAGGAACTTGCTGCACCACTAAATCTATGCCTGAGCACTGCTGAAATCAAACAAAACGAATTCACGGTGGCTAGATTGGGCTATTTTCTACTGACTCTCTCTGGGGACTCAAACAGAATTCATTTGTTTGTTTGTTTCTTATTTTCACTTGTATAGGTAATCTGTCCCCGCCCCTTCAGCTTGTAGTTTGTCTGTGTCCTTGGATCACAAGTGAGTCTCCAGTAAGGGAGCACGTAGGAGGTCTTGAGTTTTCATCAGTTCTTCTAACACTGTGTCTTTTGATTGGAGCACTCAAAGCCTGTACTTTTATTCTGATATTTGAGAGCTGTGCTCTTACTGCACTTTGAAATTCTTTTTGTTCTCATTAATATACAGTCACATGCAGAACATTATGTTTTCCAGTCTACACCCTTCACCAAGTCCCCGGCAAAAGCCAGTTACAGTCGCTGTCCGTCAGCGTGTACTAAGATGCTGTAGAATCACTACATGTCTTCTCTGTGTTATGCAGCCGTACAAATGACCTCCCAAGTTACACACTATTCATGCTAATCCTAATGCCCCCATTCTTTTTCCCCGCCCTTATTACTCCCTTCCCACAAACCCTCCCCAGTCCCTTTCTTTTTGGTATCTGTTAGACCACTCTCGGGTTGTGTGAGTCTGCTGCTGTCTTTTCCTTCAGTTTTTCTTTGTTATCATACTCCACACAAGAGTGAAATCATTTGGTACATGTATTTCTCCTCCTTGAATATTTGACTGAGCATAATAACCTCTAGCTCCATCCACGTTATTGCAAATGATAGGATTTGTTTTCTTCTTATGGCTGCCTACTGCACTTTTTAAACTGGATTTCATTCTTCATTTTTGTTTGTAGTATCGCTTTGTGCTTTCACCATTGCTCTCCTGGTTATGAGCAGTAGCTATGTGTTAATCGATATGTACCTATATCTATCTATCTGTCTGTCTATCTATTTATCAATCAATCAATCAATCAATCATCTTTTTGTCTGCCCATCTGTCCTTGTGTACAGAACAGTTAACCATATGTCCTATATCACTTTCCTACACTATGCTTCCAAAAATCCTGCAAAGTATCTAGGCTGTAGAGAGAGCACTGGGTTCACCGAGACACTTGCAGGTCGAGTCGGCCGCGTGTACCTACAAAACCAGGACATTTTTGTGCCGGGACTTGAACCCGTGTCTCTATCCTCTGTCCTCTTTCATCTCCTTCTAACTTACTGTCTGTATTTAGCCACATTCTTTGACTAAGTGCTCCCTGAAGACCACAAGTATCATTCCTCTGGGCCTGTTGTCACGAGAAAAGTAAACTTGTTCTTTGCTCACCACCATGTTTGAAGGACATCAGCGTGATCTCCGCCGATAGGACGGAGGGTCAAATAAAAAGGAACACCAATTTCTAGATAGGTGAAGTTGGGAGCTAAGAGTGTATTGTGGGGTGACGTGTTTATTTGAGTGTCCAAACTTCCCTCTTTAGGTAGTTATTAGATCTTCACATTCGTGAACATCATAAAACCCAGTGATTTCAAAGACCCAGATGCTTATTATTACAGCAACTCAGTTGTCGAGGTGAGAGAAAATGAGAAGTATGTTGCTGCACCACTAAATCAATGGCTGGGAACGGCTGAAACTAAACATAAAGAATTCACGGAGGCCGGATAGGGCTATTTTCTTCTGACTGTATCAGGGGACTCAAACAGAATTCATTTGTTTGATTGTTTGTTTTTCAGTTTCACTCGTGTAGCGTATTTGTCCACACACCTTCGGCTTGTAGTTTGTCTGTGTCCTTGGATCTCAAGTGAGTCTCCTGTAAGTAAGCACGTAGGTGTCTTGAGTTTTCATCCCTTCTTTTAACCCTGTGTCTTTTGTTTGCTGCACTCAGTGCCTGACCTTTTATACTGATGATTCAGAGCTGTGCACTTATTGCACTTAAAGAATATTTTTTATCATTCAGCTTAAATCACTTGAAGAACATTATGTTTACTATGCTCCCCCCTTCACCAAGTACCCCTGAAAAACCTCTTCAGTCGCTGTCGATGTGCGTAGTTGGATGCTGTAGACCACTTCACCATGTCCCTCCCCACAGACCCCGTTACAGTCGCTGACCATCAGTGAGTAGTAAGATGCTATATGATCTCTACTAGCCTTCTCTGTGTTGTACAGCACTCCCCATGCCCCCTCGACCCCAAGCATTATACATGCTAAAACTAATGCCCCCATTCTTTCTCCTCACACTTATCCCTCCCTTCAGACCCACCCTGCCTAGTCCTTTTCCCTTTGGTAACTTTTAGTCAACTCTCGGGTTCTGTGAGTCTGCTGCTGTTTTTTTCCTTCAGTTTTTCTTTGTTGTTATACTCCACACATGAGTGAAAACACTTGGTACTTGTCTTTCTCGGCCTGTCCTATTTCTCTGAAGATACTACCGTCTAGCTCCATCCAGGTCATTGCAAATGGTAGTATATGTTTTCTTCTTAAGGCTGCTTACTGCACATTTTAAACTGGATTTCATTCTTCCTTTTTGTTTGTAGTTTAGCTGTGTTATTCACCATTCAACTAATGGTTATGAACAATAGCTTTGTGTCAATCGATATGTATTTGTATCTATCTGTCTAATTGTCTGTCTGTCTATCTATGTATCTATGTATGTATGTATGTATGTATGTGTCTATCTATCTATCTATCTATCTATCTATCTATCTATCTAGATATCTATCTATCTATCTTCCTATCATCTATCTATGATGTCTATCATCTATCAATCTCTGTACCTGTCTATCTATCTTTCATCTGTCATCTGTGTACCTATCTATCTATGAATCAATCATCTTTTTGTCTGCCCATCTATCCTTCTGTACAGAAGAGTTAACAACATAGCCTATGTCTCTTCCCTACATTATGCTTCCAGAAATCTTGCAAGGTAACTAAGCCATAAGGAGAGCACTGTGTTCACCGATACCCTTTCAGGTAGAGTCAGCCGCGTGTGCTTACAAAACCAGTAAATGGAGGTGAAAGGACTTGAACCTGTATCTCTGTCCTCTGTCCTCTTATACTTCCTGCTCGCTTGGTGACTTTATTTAGCCACATTCAGTGAGTAAGTGATCCCTGAAAACCACAAGAATCCTTCGTCTTGTCCGGTTGTCGAAAGAAAAGTGTACTTGGTTCTTTGCACACCAACATGTTTGAGGGACATCGGTGTGATCACTGCTGATAGGTGCAGGGACAAATATAAAGGAACACCTATTTCTGGTCAGGAGCAGTTGGGAACAAAGAGTGTGTTGTGGAGTGAAGTGTTTATTTGAGGGTCCAAACTTACCTCCTTAGGTGGTTATTACTTCTTTACATTCGTGAACATCATAAAAAGAATTGATTTTAAAAGCCCAGACGCATATTTTTACAACAATTCATTTGTTGAGGTGAGAGGAAATGAGAAGGAACTTGCTGCACCACTAAATCTATGCCTGAGCACTGCTGAAATCAAACAAAACGAATTCACGGTGGCTAGATTGGGCTATTTTCTACTGACTCTCTCTGGGGACTCAAACAGAATTCATTTGTTTGTTTGTTTCTTATTTTCACTTGTATAGGTAATCTGTCCCCGCCCCTTCAGCTTGTAGTTTGTCTGTGTCCTTGGATCTCAAGTGAGTCTCCAGTAAGGGAGCACGTAGGAGGTCTTGAGTTTTCATCAGTTCTTCTAACACTGTGTCTTTTGATTGGAGCACTCAAAGCCTGTACTTTTATTCTGATATTTGAGAGCTGTGCTCTTACTGCACTTTGAAATTCTTTTTGTTCTCATTAATATACAATCACATGCAGAACATTATGTTTTCCAGTCTACACCCTTCACCAAGTCCCCGGCAAAAGCCAGTTACAGTCGCTGTCCGTCAGCGTGTACTAAGATGCTGTAGAATCACTACATGTCTTCTCTGTGTTATGCAGCCGTACAAATGACCTCCCAAGTTACACACTATTCATGCTAATCCTAATGCCCCCATTCTTTTTCCCCGCCCTTATTACTCCCTTCCCACAAACCCTCCCCAGTCCCTTTCTTTTTGGTATCTGTTAGACCACTCTCGGGTTGTGTGAGTCTGCTGCTGTCTTTTCCTTCAGTTTTTCTTTGTTATCATACTCCACACAAGAGTGAAATCATTTGGTACATGTATTTCTCCTCCTTGAATATTTGACTGAGCATAATAACCTCTAGCTCCATCCACGTTATTGCAAATGATAGGATTTGTTTTCTTCTTATGGCTGCCTACTGCACTTTTTAAACTGGATTTCATTCTTCATTTTTGTTTGTAGTATCGCTTTGTGCTTTCACCATTGCTCTCCTGGTTATGAGCAGTAGCTATGTGTTAATCGATATGTACCTATATCTATCTATCTGTCTGTCTATCTATTTATCAATCAATCAATCAATCAATCATCTTTTTGTCTGCCCATCTGTCCTTGTGTACAGAACAGTTAACCATATGTCCTATATCACTTTCCTACACTATGCTTCCAAAAATCCTGCAAAGTATCTAGGCTGTAGAGAGAGCACTGGGTTCACCGAGACACTTGCAGGTCGAGTCGGCCGCGTGTACCTACAAAACCAGGACATTTTTGTGCCGGGACTTGAACCCGTGTCTCTATCCTCTGTCCTCTTTCATCTCCTTCTAACTTACTGTCTGTATTTAGCCACATTCTTTGACTAAGTGCTCCCTGAACACCACAAGTATCATTCCTCTGGGCCTGTTGTCACGAGAAAAGTAAACTTGTTCTTTGCTCACCACCATGTTTGAAGGACATCAGCGTGATCTCCGCCGATAGGACGGAGGGTCAAATAAAAAGGAACACCAATTTCTAGATAGGTGAAGTTGGGAGCTAAGAGTGTATTGTGGGGTGACGTGTTTATTTGAGTGTCCAAACTTCCCTCTTTAGGTAGTTATTAGATCTTCACATTCGTGAACATCATAAAACCCAGTGATTTCAAAGGCCCAGATGCTTATTATTACAGCAACTCAGTTGTCGAGGTGAGAGAAAATGAGAAGTATGTTGCTGCACCACTAAATCAATGGCTGGGAACGGCTGAAACTAAACATAAAGAATTCACGGAGGCCGGATAGGGCTATTTTCTTCTGACTGTATCAGGGGACTCAAACAGAATTCATTTGTTTGATTGTTTGTTTTTCAGTTTCACTCGTGTAGCGTATTTGTCCACACACCTTCGGCTTGTAGTTTGTCTGTGTCCTTGGATCTCAAGTGAGTCTCCTGTAAGTAAGCACGTAGGTGTCTTGAGTTTTCATCCCTTCTTTTAACCCTGTGTCTTTTGTTTGCTGCACTCAGTGCCTGACCTTTTATACTGATGATTCAGAGCTGTGCACTTATTGCACTTAAAGAATATTTTTTATCATTCAGCTTAAATCACTTGAAGAACATTATGTTTACTATGCTCCCCCCTTCACCAAGTACCCCTGAAAAACCTCTTCAGTCGCTGTCGATGTGCGTAGTTGGATGCTGTAGACCACTTCACCATGTTCCTCCCCACAGACCCCGTTACAGTCGCTGACCATCAGTGAGTAGTAAGATGCTATATGATCTCTACTAGCCTTCTCTGTGTTGTACAGCACTCCCCATGCCCCCTCGACCCCAAGCATTATACATGCTAAAACTAATGCCCCCATTCTTTCTCCTCACACTTATCCCTCCCTTCAGACCCACCCTGCCTAGTCCTTTTCCCTTTGGTAACTTTTAGTCAACTCTCGGGTTCTGTGAGTCTGCTGCTGTTTTTTTCCTTCAGTTTTTCTTTGTTGTTATACTCCACACATGAGTGAAAACACTTGGTACTTGTCTTTCTCGGCCTGTCCTATTTCTCTGAAGATACTACCGTCTAGCTCCATCCAGGTCATTGCAAATGGTAGTATATGTTTTCTTCTTAAGGCTGCTTACTGCACATTTTAAACTGGATTTCATTCTTCCTTTTTGTTTGTAGTTTAGCTGTGTTATTCACCATTCAACTAATGGTTATGAACAATAGCTTTGTGTCAATCGATATGTATTTGTATCTATCTGTCTAATTGTCTGTCTGTCTATCTATGTATCTATGTATGTATGTATGTATGTATGTGTCTATCTATCTATCTATCTATCTATCTATCTATCTATCTAGATATCTATCTATCTATCTTCCTATCATCTATCTATGATGTCTATCATCTATCAATCTCTGTACCTGTCTATCTATCTTTCATCTGTCATCTGTGTACCTATCTATCTATGAATCAATCATCTTTTTGTCTGCCCATCTATCCTTCTGTACAGAAGAGTTAACAACATAGCCTATGTCTCTTCCCTACATTATGCTTCCAGAAATCTTGCAAGGTAACTAAGCCATAAGGAGAGCACTGTGTTCACCGATACCCTTTCAGGTAGAGTCAGCCGCGTGTGCTTACAAAACCAGTAAATGGAGGTGAAAGGACTTGAACCTGTATCTCTGTCCTCTGTCCTCTTATACTTCCTGCTCGCTTGGTGACTTTATTTAGCCACATTCAGTGAGTAAGTGATCCCTGAAAACCACAAGAATCCTTCGTCTTGTCCGGTTGTCGAAAGAAAAGTGTACTTGGTTCTTTGCACACCAACATGTTTGAGGGACATCGGTGTGATCACTGCTGATAGGTGCAGGGACAAATATAAAGGAACACCTATTTCTGGTCAGGAGCAGTTGGGAACAAAGAGTGTGTTGTGGAGTGAAGTGTTTATTTGAGGGTCCAAACTTACCTCCTTAGGTGGTTATTACTTCTTTACATTCGTGAACATCATAAAAAGAATTGATTTTAAAAGCCCAGACGCATATTTTTACAACAATTCATTTGTTGAGGTGAGAGGAAATGAGAAGGAACTTGCTGCACCACTAAATCTATGCCTGAGCACTGCTGAAATCAAACAAAACGAATTCACGGTGGCTAGATTGGGCTATTTTCTACTGACTCTCTCTGGGGACTCAAACAGAATTCATTTGTTTGTTTGTTTCTTATTTTCACTTGTATAGGTAATCTGTCCCCGCCCCTTCAGCTTGTAGTTTGTCTGTGTCCTTGGATCTCAAGTGAGTCTCCAGTAAGGGAGCACATAGGAGGTCTTGAGTTTTCATCAGTTCTTCTAACACTGTGTCTTTTGATTGGAGCACTCAAAGCCTGTACTTTTATTCTGATATTTGAGAGCTGTGCTCTTACTGCACTTTGAAATTCTTTTTGTTCTCATTAATATACAATCACATGCAGAACATTATGTTTTCCAATCTACACCCTTCACCAAGTCCCCGGCAAAAGCCAGTTACAGTCGCTGTCCGTCAGCGTGTACTAAGATGCTGTAGAATCACTACATGTCTTCTCTGTGTTATGCAGCCGTACAAATGACCTCCCAAGTTACACACTATTCATGCTAATCCTAATGCCCCCATTCTTTTTCCCCGCCCTTATTACTCCCTTCCCACAAACCCTCCCCAGTCCCTTTCTTTTTGGTATCTGTTAGACCACTCTCGGGTTCTGTGAGTCTGCTGCTGTCTTTTCCTTCAGTTTTTCTTTGTTATCATACTCCACACAAGAGTGAAATCATTTGGTACATGTATTTCTCCTCCTTGAATATTTGACTGAGCATAATAACCTCTAGCTCCATCCACGTTATTGCAAATGATAGGATTTGTTTTCTTCTTATGGCTGCCTACTGCACTTTTTAAACTGGATTTCATTCCTCATTTTTGTTTGTAGTATCGCTTTGTGCTTTCACCATTGCTCTCCTGGTTATGAGCAGTAGCTATGTGTTAATCGATATGTACCTATATCTATCTATCTGTCTGTCTATCTATTTATCAATCAATCAATCAATCAATCATCTTTTTGTCTGCCCATCTGTCCTTGTGTACAGAACAGTTAACCATATGTCCTATATCACTTTCCTACACTATGCTTCCAAAAATCCTGCAAAGTATCTAGGCTGTAGAGAGAGCACTGGGTTCACCGAGACACTTGCAGGTCGAGTCGGCCGCGTGTACCTACAAAACCAGGACATTTTTGTGCCGGGACTTGAACCCGTGTCTCTATCCTCTGTCCTCTTTCATCTCCTTCTAACTTACTGTCTGTATTTAGCCACATTCTTTGACTAAGTGCTCCCTGAAGACCACAAGTATCATTCCTCTGGGCCTGTTGTCACGAGAAAAGTAAACTTGTTCTTTGCTCACCACCATGTTTGAAGGACATCAGCGTGATCTCCGCCGATAGGACGGAGGGTCAAATAAAAAGGAACACCAATTTCTAGATAGGTGAAGTTGGGAGCTAAGAGTGTATTGTGGGGTGACGTGTTTATTTGAGTGTCCAAACTTCCCTCTTTAGGTAGTTATTAGATCTTCACATTCGTGAACATCATAAAACCCAGTGATTTCAAAGGCCCAGATGCTTATTATTACAGCAACTCAGTTGTCGAGGTGAGAGAAAATGAGAAGTATGTTGCTGCACCACTAAATCAATGGCTGGGAACGGCTGAAACTAAACATAAAGAATTCACGGAGGCCGGATAGGGCTATTTTCTTCTGACTGTATCAGGGGACTCAAACAGAATTCATTTGTTTGATTGTTTGTTTTTCAGTTTCACTCGTGTAGCGTATTTGTCCACACACCTTCGGCTTGTAGTTTGTCTGTGTCCTTGGATCTCAAGTGAGTCTCCTGTAAGTAAGCACGTAGGTGTCTTGAGTTTTCATCCCTTCTTTTAACCCTGTGTCTTTTGTTTGCTGCACTCAGTGCCTGACCTTTTATACTGATGATTCAGAGCTGTGCACTTATTGCACTTAAAGAATATTTTTTATCATTCAGCTTAAATCACTTGAAGAACATTATGTTTACTATGCTCCCCCCTTCACCAAGTACCCCTGAAAAACCTCTTCAGTCGCTGTCGATGTGCGTAGTTGGATGCTGTAGACCACTTCACCATGTCCCTCCCCACAGACCCCGTTACAGTCGCTGACCATCAGTGAGTAGTAAGATGCTATATGATCTCTACTAGCCTTCTCTGTGTTGTACAGCACTCCCCATGCCCCCTCGACCCCAAGCATTATACATGCTAAAACTAATGCCCCCATTCTTTCTCCTCACACTTATCCCTCCCTTCAGACCCACCCTGCCTAGTCCTTTTCCCTTTGGTAACTTTTAGTCAACTCTCGGGTTCTGTGAGTCTGCTGCTGTTTTTTTCCTTCAGTTTTTCTTTGTTGTTATACTCCACACATGAGTGAAAACACTTGGTACTTGTCTTTCTCGGCCTGTCCTATTTCTCTGAAGATACTACCGTCTAGCTCCATCCAGGTCATTGCAAATGGTAGTATATGTTTTCTTCTTAAGGCTGCTTACTGCACATTTTAAACTGGATTTCATTCTTCCTTTTTGTTTGTAGTTTAGCTGTGTTATTCACCATTCAACTAATGGTTATGAACAATAGCTTTGTGTCAATCGATATGTATTTGTATCTATCTATCTAATTGTCTGTCTGTCTATGTATCTATGTATGTATGTATGTATGTATGTGTCTATCTATCTATCTATCTATCTATGTATCTATCTATCTATCTATCTATCTATCTATCTTCCTATCATCTATCTATGATGTCTATCATCTATCAATCTCTGTACCTATCTATATATCTTTCATCTGTCATCTGTGTACCTATCTATCTATGAATCAATCATCTTTTTGTCTGCCCATCTATCCTTCTGTACAGAAGAGTTAACAACATAGCCTATGTCTCTTCCCTACATTATGCTTCCAGAAATCTTGCAAGGTAACTAAGCCATAAGGAGAGCACTGTGTTCACCGATACACTTTCAGGTAGAGTCAGCCGCGTGTGCTTACAAAACCAGTAAATGGAGGTGAAAGGACTTGAACCTGTATCTCTGTCCTCTGTCCTCTTATACTTCCTGCTCGCTTGGTGACTTTATTTAGCCACATTCAGTGAGTAAGTGATCCCTGAAAACCACAAGAATCCTTCGTCTTGTCCGGTTGTCGAAAGAAAAGTGTACTTGGTTCTTTGCACACCACCATGTTTGAGGGACATCGGTGTGATCACTGCTGATAGGTGCAGGGACAAATATAAAGGAACACCTATTTCTGGTCAGGAGCAGTTGGGAACAAAGAGTGTGTTGTGGAGTGAAGTGTTTATTTGAGGGTCCAAACTTACCTCCTTAGGTGGTTATTACTTCTTTACATTCGTGAACATCATAAAAAGAATTGATTTTAAAAGCCCAGACGCATATTTTTACAACAATTCATTTGTTGAGGTGAGAGGAAATGAGAAGGAACTTGCTGCACCACTAAATCTATGCCTGAGCACTGCTGAAATCAAACAAAACGAATTCACGGTGGCTAGATTGGGCTATTTTCTACTGACTCTCTCTGGGGACTCAAACAGAATTCATTTGTTTGTTTGTTTCTTATTTTCACTTGTATAGGTAATCTGTCCCCGCCCCTTCAGCTTGTAGTTTGTCTGTGTCCTTGGATCACAAGTGAGTCTCCAGTAAGGGAGCACGTAGGAGGTCTTGAGTTTTCATCAGTTCTTCTAACACTGTGTCTTTTGATTGGAGCACTCAAAGCCTGTACTTTTATTCTGATATTTGAGAGCTGTGCTCTTACTGCACTTTGAAATTCTTTTTGTTCTCATTAATATACAGTCACATGCAGAACATTATGTTTTCCAGTCTACACCCTTCACCAAGTCCCCGGCAAAAGCCAGTTACAGTCGCTGTCCGTCAGCGTGTACTAAGATGCTGTAGAATCACTACATGTCTTCTCTGTGTTATGCAGCCGTACAAATGACCTCCCAAGTTACACACTATTCATGCTAATCCTAATGCCCCCATTCTTTTTCCCCGCCCTTATTACTCCCTTCCCACAAACCCTCCCCAGTCCCTTTCTTTTTGGTATCTGTTAGACCACTCTCGGGTTGTGTGAGTCTGCTGCTGTCTTTTCCTTCAGTTTTTCTTTGTTATCATACTCCACACAAGAGTGAAATCATTTGGTACATGTATTTCTCCTCCTTGAATATTTGACTGAGCATAATAACCTCTAGCTCCATCCACGTTATTGCAAATGATAGGATTTGTTTTCTTCTTATGGCTGCCTACTGCACTTTTTAAACTGGATTTCATTCTTCATTTTTGTTTGTAGTATCGCTTTGTGCTTTCACCATTGCTCTCCTGGTTATGAGCAGTAGCTATGTGTTAATCGATATGTACCTATATCTATCTATCTGTCTGTCTATCTATTTATCAATCAATCAATCAATCAATCATCTTTTTGTCTGCCCATCTGTCCTTGTGTACAGAACAGTTAACCATATGTCCTATATCACTTTCCTACACTATGCTTCCAAAAATCCTGCAAAGTATCTAGGCTGTAGAGAGAGCACTGGGTTCACCGAGACACTTGCAGGTCGAGTCGGCCGCGTGTACCTACAAAACCAGGACATTTTTGTGCCGGGACTTGAACCCGTGTCTCTATCCTCTGTCCTCTTTCATCTCCTTCTAACTTACTGTCTGTATTTAGCCACATTCTTTGACTAAGTGCTCCCTGAAGACCACAAGTATCATTCCTCTGGGCCTGTTGTCACGAGAAAAGTAAACTTGTTCTTTGCTCACCACCATGTTTGAAGGACATCAGCGTGATCTCCGCCGATAGGACGGAGGGTCAAATAAAAAGGAACACCAATTTCTAGATAGGTGAAGTTGGGAGCTAAGAGTGTATTGTGGGGTGACGTGTTTATTTGAGTGTCCAAACTTCCCTCTTTAGGTAGTTATTAGATCTTCACATTCGTGAACATCATAAAACCCAGTGATTTCAAAGGCCCAGATGCTTATTATTACAGCAACTCAGTTGTCGAGGTGAGAGAAAATGAGAAGTATGTTGCTGCACCACTAAATCAATGGCTGGGAACGGCTGAAACTAAACATAAAGAATTCACGGAGGCCGGATAGGGCTATTTTCTTCTGACTGTATCAGGGGACTCAAACAGAATTCATTTGTTTGATTGTTTGTTTTTCAGTTTCACTCGTGTAGCGTATTTGTCCACACACCTTCGGCTTGTAGTTTGTCTGTGTCCTTGGATCTCAAGTGAGTCTCCTGTAAGTAAGCACGTAGGTGTCTTGAGTTTTCATCCCTTCTTTTAACCCTGTGTCTTTTGTTTGCTGCACTCAGTGCCTGACCTTTTATACTGATGATTCAGAGCTGTGCACTTATTGCACTTAAAGAATATTTTTTATCATTCAGCTTAAATCACTTGAAGAACATTATGTTTACTATGCTCCCACCTTCACCAAGTACCCCTGAAAAACCTCTTCAGTCGCTGTCGATGTGCGTAGTTGGATGCTGTAGACCACTTCACCATGTCCCTCCCCACAGACCCCGTTACAGTCGCTGACCATCAGTGAGTAGTAAGATGCTATATGATCTCTACTAGCCTTCTCTGTGTTGTACAGCACTCCCCATGCCCCCTCGACCCCAAGCATTATACATGCTAAAACTAATGCCCCCATTCTTTCTCCTCACACTTATCCCTCCCTTCAGACCCACCCTGCCTAGTCCTTTTCCCTTTGGTAACTTTTAGTCAACTCTCGGGTTCTGTGAGTCTGCTGCTGTTTTTTTCCTTCAGTTTTTCTTTGTTGTTATACTCCACACATGAGTGAAAACACTTGGTACTTGTCTTTCTCGGCCTGTCCTATTTCTCTGAAGATACTACCGTCTAGCTCCATCCAGGTCATTGCAAATGGTAGTATATGTTTTCTTCTTAAGGCTGCTTACTGCACATTTTAAACTGGATTTCATTCTTCCTTTTTGTTTGTAGTTTAGCTGTGTTATTCACCATTCAACTAATGGTTATGAACAATAGCTTTGTGTCAATCGATATGTATTTGTATCTATCTATCTAATTGTCTGTCTGTCTATGTATCTATGTATGTATGTATGTATGTATGTGTCTATCTATCTATCTATCTATCTATCTATCTATCTATCTATCTATCTTCCTATCATCTATCTATGATGTCTATCATCTATCAATCTCTGTACCTATCTATATATCTTTCATCTGTCATCTGTGTACCTATCTATCTATGAATCAATCATCTTTTTGTCTGCCCATCTATCCTTCTGTACAGAAGAGTTAACAACATAGCCTATGTCTCTTCCCTACATTATGCTTCCAGAAATCTTGCAAGGTAACTAAGCCATAAGGAGAGCACTGTGTTCACCGATGCACTTTCAGGTAGAGTCAGCCGCGTGTGCTTACAAAACCAGTAAATGGAGGTGAAAGGACTTGAACCTGTATCTCTGTCCTCTGTCCTCTTATACTTCCTGCTCGCTTGGTGACTTTATTTAGCCACATTCAGTGAGTAAGTGATCCCTGAAAACCACAAGAATCCTTCGTCTTGTCCGGTTGTCGAAAGAAAAGTGTACTTGGTTCTTTGCACACCACCATGTTTGAGGGACATCGGTGTGATCACTGCTGATAGGTGCAGGGACAAATATAAAGGAACACCTATTTCTGGTCAGGAGCAGTTGGGAACAAAGAGTGTGTTGTGGAGTGAAGTGTTTATTTGAGGGTCCAAACTTACCTCCTTAGGTGGTTATTACTTCTTTACATTCGTGAACATCATAAAAAGAATTGATTTTAAAAGCCCAGACGCATATTTTTACAACAATTCATTTGTTGAGGTGAGAGGAAATGAGAAGGAACTTGCTGCACCACTAAATCTATGCCTGAGCACTGCTGAAATCAAACAAAACGAATTCACGGTGGCTAGATTGGGCTATTTTCTACTGACTCTCTCTGGGGACTCAAACAGAATTCATTTGTTTGTTTGTTTCTTATTTTCACTTGTATAGGTAATCTGTCCCCGCCCCTTCAGCTTGTAGTTTGTCTGTGTCCTTGGATCACAAGTGAGTCTCCAGTAAGGGAGCACGTAGGAGGTCTTGAGTTTTCATCAGTTCTTCTAACACTGTGTCTTTTGATTGGAGCACTCAAAGCCTGTACTTTTATTCTGATATTTGAGAGCTGTGCTCTTACTGCACTTTGAAATTCTTTTTGTTCTCATTAATATACAGTCACATGCAGAACATTATGTTTTCCAGTCTACACCCTTCACCAAGTCCCCGGCAAAAGCCAGTTACAGTCGCTGTCTGTCAGCGTGTACTAAGATGCTGTAGAATCACTACATGTCTTCTCTGTGTTATGCAGCCGTACAAATGACCTCCCAAGTTACACACTATTCATGCTAATCCTAATGCCCCCATTCTTTTTCCCCGCCCTTATTACTCCCTTCCCACAAACCCTCCCCAGTCCCTTTCTTTTTGGTATCTGTTAGACCACTCTCGGGTTGTGTGAGTCTGCTGCTGTCTTTTCCTTCAGTTTTTCTTTGTTATCATACTCCACACAAGAGTGAAATCATTTGGTACATGTATTTCTCCTCCTTGAATATTTGACTGAGCATAATAACCTCTAGCTCCATCCACGTTATTGCAAATGATAGGATTTGTTTTCTTCTTATGGCTGCCTACTGCACTTTTTAAACTGGATTTCATTCTTCATTTTTTTTTGTAGTATCGCTTTGTGCTTTCACCATTGCTCTCCTGGTTATGAGCAGTAGCTATGTGTTAATCGATATGTACCTATATCTATCTATCTGTCTGTCTATCTATTTATCAATCAATCAATCAATCAATCATCTTTTTGTCTGCCCATCTGTCCTTGTGTACAGAACAGTTAACCATATGTCCTATATCACTTTCCTACACTATGCTTCCAAAAATCCTGCAAAGTATCTAGGCTGTAGAGAGAGCACTGGGTTCACCGAGACACTTGCAGGTCGAGTCGGCCGCGTGTACCTACAAAACCAGGACATTTTTGTGCCGGGACTTGAACCCGTGTCTCTATCCTCTGTCCTCTTTCATCTCCTTCTAACTTACTGTCTGTATTTAGCCACATTCTTTGACTAAGTGCTCCCTGAAGACCACAAGTATCATTCCTCTGGGCCTGTTGTCACGAGAAAAGTAAACTTGTTCTTTGCTCACCACCATGTTTGAAGGACATCAGCGTGATCTCCGCCGATAGGACGGAGGGTCAAATAAAAAGGAACACCAATTTCTAGATAGGTGAAGTTGGGAGCTAAGAGTGTATTGTGGGGTGACGTGTTTATTTGAGTGTCCAAACTTCCCTCTTTAGGTAGTTATTAGATCTTCACATTCGTGAACATCATAAAACCCAGTGATTTCAAAGGCCCAGATGCTTATTATTACAGCAACTCAGTTGTCGAGGTGAGAGAAAATGAGAAGTATGTTGCTGCACCACTAAATCAATGGCTGGGAACGGCTGAAACTAAACATAAAGAATTCACGGAGGCCGGATAGGGCTATTTTCTTCTGACTGTATCAGGGGACTCAAACAGAATTCATTTGTTTGATTGTTTGTTTTTCAGTTTCACTCATGTAGCGTATTTGTCCACACACCTTCGGCTTGTAGTTTGTCTGTGTCCTTGGATCTCAAGTGAGTCTCCTGTAAGTAAGCACGTAGGTGTCTTGAGTTTTCATCCCTTCTTTTAACCCTGTGTCTTTTGTTTGCTGCACTCAGTGCCTGACCTTTTATTCTGATGATTCAGAGCTGTGCACTTATTGCACTTAAAGAATTTTTTTATCATTAAGCTTAAATCACTTGAAGAATATTATGTTTACTATGCTCCCCCCTTCACCAAGTACCCCTGAAAAACCTCTTCAGTCGCTGTCGATCTGCGTAGTTGGATGCTGTAGACCCCTTCACCATGTCCCTCCCAACAGACCCCGTTACAGTCGCTGATCATCAGTGAGTAGTAAGATGCTATATGATCTCTACTAGCCTTCTCTGTGTTGTACAGCACTCCCCATGCCCCCTCGACCCCAAGCATTACACATGCTAAAACTAATGCCCCCATTCTTTCTCCTCACACTTATCCCTCCCTTCAGACCCACCCTGCCCAGTCCTTTTCCCTTTGGTAACTTTTAGTCAACTCTCGGGTTCTGTGAGTCTGCTGCTGTTTTTTTCCTTCAGTTTTTCTTTGTTGTTATACTCCACACATGAGTGAAAACACTTGGTACTTGTCTTTCTCGGCCTGTCCTATTTCTCTGAACATACTACCGTCTAGCTCCATCCAGGTCATTGCAAATGGTAGTATATGTTTTCTTCTTAAGGCTGCTTACTGCACTTTTTAAACTGGATTTCATTCTTCCTTTTTGTTTGTAGTTTAGCTGTGTTATTCACCATTCAACTCCTGGTTATGAACAATAGCTTTGTGTCAATCGATATGTATTTGTATCTATCTATCTAATTGTCTGTCTGTCTATCTATGTATCTATGTATGTATGTATGTATGTATGTGTCTATCTATCTATCCATCTATCTATCTATCTATCTATCTATCTATCTATCTATCTTCCTATCATCTATCTATGATGTCTATCATCTATCAATCTCTGTACCTGTCTATCTATCTTTCATCTGTCATCTGTGTACCTATCTATCTATGAATCAATCATCTTTTTGTCTGCCCATCTATCCTTCTGTACAGAAGAGTTAACAACATAGCCTATGTCTCTTCCCTACATTATGCTTCCAGAAATCTTGCAAGGTAACTAAGCCATAAGGAGAGCACTGTGTTCACCGATACCCTTTCAGGTAGAGTCAGCCGCGTGTGCTTACAAAACCAGTAAAAGGAGGTGAAAGGACTTGAACCTGTATCTCTGTCCTCTGTCCTCTTATACTTCCTGCTCACTTGGTGACTTTATTTAGCCACATTCAGTGAGTAAGTGATCCCTGAAAACCACAAGAATCCTTCGTCTTGTCCGGTTGTCGAAAGAAAAGTGTACTTGGTTCTTTGCACACCAACATGTTTGAGGGACATCGGTGTGATCACTGCTGATAGGTGCAGGGACAAATATAAAGGAACACCTATTTCTGGTCAGGAGCAGTTGGGAACAAAGAGTGTGTTGTGGAGTGAAGTGTTTATTTGAGGGTCCAAACTTACCTCCTTAGGTGGTTATTACTTCTTTACATTCGTGAACATCATAAAAAGAATTGATTTTAAAAGCCCAGACGCATATTTTTACAACAATTCATTTGTTGAGGTGAGAGGAAATGAGAAGGAACTTGCTGCACCACTAAATCTATGCCTGAGCACTGCTGAAATCAAACAAAACGAATTCACGGTGGCTAGATTGGGCTATTTTCTACTGACTCTCTCTGGGGACTCAAACAGAATTCATTTGTTTGTTTGTTTCTTATTTTCACTTGTATAGGTAATCTGTCCCCGCCCCTTCAGCTTGTAGTTTGTCTGTGTCCTTGGATCTCAAGTGAGTCTCCAGTAAGGGAGCACGTAGGTGGTCTTGAGTTTTCATCAGTTCTTCTAACACTGTGTCTTTTGATTGGAGCACTCAAAGCCTGTACTTTCATTCTGATATTTGAGAGCTGTGCTCTTACTGCACTTTGAAATTCTTTTTGTTCTCATTAGTATACAATCACATGCAGAACATTATGTTTTCCAGTCTACACCCTTCACCAAGTCCCCGGCAAAAGCCAGTTACAGTCGCTGTCCGTCAGCGTGTACTAAGATGCTGTAGAATCACTACATGTCTTCTCTGTGTTATGCAGCCGTACAAATGACCTCCCAAGTTACACACTATTCATGCTAATCCTAATGCCCCCATTCTTTTTCCCCGCCCTTATTACTCCCTTCCCACAAACCCTCCCCAGTCCCTTTCTTTTTGGTATCTGTTAGACCACTCTCGGGTTCTGTGAGTCTGCTGCTGTCTTTTCCTTCAGTTTTTCTTTGTTATCATACTCCACACAAGAGTGAAATCATTTGGTACATGTATTTCTCCTCCTTGAATATTTGACTGAGCATAATAACCTCTAGCTCCATCCACGTTATTGCAAATGATAGGATTTGTTTTCTTCTTATGGCTGCCTACTGCACTTTTTAAACTGGATTTCATTCCTCATTTTTGTTTGTAGTATCGCTTTGTGCTTTCACCATTGCTCTCCTGGTTATGAGCAGTAGCTATGTGTTAATCGATATGTACCTATATCTATCTATCTGTCTGTCTATCTATTTATCAATCAATCAATCAATCAATCATCTTTTTGTCTGCCCATCTGTCCTTGTGTACAGAACAGTTAACCATATGTCCTATATCACTTTCCTACACTATGCTTCCAAAAATCCTGCAAAGTATCTAGGCTGTAGAGAGAGCACTGGGTTCACCGAGACACTTGCAGGTCGAGTCGGCCGCGTGTACCTACAAAACCAGGAAATTTTTGTGCCGGGACTTGAACCCGTGTCTCTATCCTCTGTCCTCTTTCATCTCCTTCTAACTTACTGTCTGTATTTAGCCACATTCTTTGACTAAGTGCTCCCTGAAGACCACAAGTATCATTCCTCTGGGCCTGTTGTCACGAGAAAAGTAAACTTGTTCTTTGCTCACCACCATGTTTGAAGGACATCAGCGTGATCTCTGCCGATAGGACGGAGGGTCAAATAAAAAGGAACACCAATTTCTAGATAGGTGAAGTTGGGAGCTAAGAGTGTATTGTGGGGTGACGTGTTTATTTGAGTGTCCAAACTTCCCTCTTTAGGTAGTTATTAGATCTTCACATTCGTGAACATCATAAAACCCAGTGATTTCAAAGGCCCAGATGCTTATTATTACAGCAACTCAGTTGTCGAGGTGAGAGAAAATGAGAAGTATGTTGCTGCACCACTAAATCAATGGCTGGGAACGGCTGAAACTAAACATAAAGAATTCACGGAGGCCGGATAGGGCTATTTTCTTCTGACTGTATCAGGGGACTCAAACAGAATTCATTTGTTTGACTGTTTGTTTTTCAGTTTCACTCGTGTAGCGTATTTGTCCACACACCTTCGGCTTGTAGTTTGTCTGTGTCCTTGGATCTCAAGTGAGTCTCCTGTAAGTAAGCACGTAGGTGTCTTGAGTTTTCATCCCTTCTTTTAACCCTGTGTCTTTTGTTTGCTGCACTCAGTGCCTGACCTTTTATACTGATGATTCAGAGCTGTGCACTTATTGCACTTAAAGAATATTTTTTATCATTCAGCTTAAATCACTTGAAGAACATTATGTTTACTATGCTCCCCCCTTCACCAAGTACCCCTGAAAAACCTCTTCAGTCGCTGTCGATCTGCGTAGTTGGATGCTGTAGACCCCTTCACCATGTCCCTCCCCACAGACCCCGTTACAGTCGCTGACCATCAGTGAGTAGTAAGATGCTATATGATCTCTACTAGCCTTCTCTGTGTTGTACAGCACTCCCCATGCCCCCTCGACCCCAAGCATTATACATGCTAAAACTAATGCCCCCATTCTTTCTCCTCACACTTATCCCTCCCTTCAGACCCACCCTGCCCAGTCCTTTTCCCTTTGGTAACTTTTAGTCAACTCTCGGGTTCTGTGAGTCTGCTGCTGTTTTTTCACTTCAGTTTTTCTTTGTTGTTATACTCCACACATGAGTGGAAACACTTGGTACTTGTCTTTCTCGGCCTGTCCTATTTCTCTGAACATACTACCGTCTAGCTCCATCCAGGTCATTGCAAATGGTAGTATATGTTTTCTTCTTAAGGCTGCTTACTGCACTTTTTAAACTGGATTTCATTCTTCCTTTTTGTTTGTAGTTTAGCTGTGTTATTCACCATTCAACTCCTGGTTATGAACAATAGCTTTGTGTCAATCGATATGTATTTGTATCTATCTGTCTAATTGTCTGTCTGTCTATCTATGTATCTATGTATGTATGTATGTATGTATGTGTCTATCTATCTATCTATCTATCTATCTATCTATCTATCTATCTATCTATCTATCGTCCTATCATCTATCTATGATGTCTATCATCTATCAATCTCTGTACCTGTCTATCTATCTTTCATCTGTCATCTGTGTACCTATCTATCTATGAATCAATCATCTTTTTGTCTGCCCATCTATCCTTCTGTACAGAAGAGTTAACAACATAGCCTATGTCTCTTCCCTACATTATGCTTCCAGAAATCTTGCAAGGTAACTAAGCCATAAGGAGAGCACTGTGTTCACCGATACCCTTTCAGGTAGAGTCAGCCGCGTGTGCTTACAAAACCAGTAAATGGAGGTGAAAGGACTTGAACCTGTATCTCTGTCCTCTGTCCTCTTATACTTCCTGCTCGCTTGGTGACTTTATTTAGCCACATTCAGTGAGTAAGTGATCCCTGAAAACCACAAGAATCCTTCGTCTTGTCCGGTTGTCGAAAGAAAAGTGTACTTGGTTCTTTGCACACCAACATGTTTGAGGGACATCGGTGTGATCACTGCTGATAGGTGCAGGGACAAATATAAAGGAACACCTATTTCTGGTCAGGAGCAGTTGGGAACAAAGAGTGTGTTGTGGAGTGAAGTGTTTATTTGAGGGTCCAAACTTACCTCCTTAGGTGGTTATTACTTCTTTACATTCGTGAACATCATAAAAAGAATTGATTTTAAAAGCCCAGACGCATATTTTTACAACAATTCATTTGTTGAGGTGAGAGGAAATGAGAAGGAACTTGCTGCACCACTAAATCTATGCCTGAGCACTGCTGAAATCAAACAAAACGAATTCACGGTGGCTAGATTGGGCTATTTTCTACTGACTCTCTCTGGGGACTCAAACAGAATTCATTTGTTTGTTTGTTTCTTATTTTCACTTGTATAGGTAATCTGTCCCCGCCCCTTCAGCTTGTAGTTTGTCTGTGTCCTTGGATCTCAAGTGAGTCTCCAGTAAGGGAGCACGTAGGAGGTCTTGAGTTTTCATCAGTTCTTCTAACACTGTGTCTTTTGATTGGAGCACTCAAAGCCTGTACTTTTATTCTGATATTTGAGAGCTGTGCTCTTACTGCACTTTGAAATTCTTTTTGTTCTCATTAATATACAATCACATGCAGAACATTATGTTTTCCAATCTACACCCTTCACCAAGTCCCCGGCAAAAGCCAGTTACAGTCGCTGTCCGTCAGCGTGTACTAAGATGCTGTAGAATCACTACATGTCTTCTCTGTGTTATGCAGCCGTACAAATGACCTCCCAAGTTACACACTATTCATGCTAATCCTAATGCCCCCATTCTTTTTCCCCGCCCTTATTACTCCCTTCCCACAAACCCTCCCCAGTCCCTTTCTTTTTGGTATCTGTTAGACCACTCTCGGGTTCTGTGAGTCTGCTGCTGTCTTTTCCTTCAGTTTTTCTTTGTTATCATACTCCACACAAGAGTGAAATCATTTGGTACATGTATTTCTCCTCCTTGAATATTTGACTGAGCATAATAACCTCTAGCTCCATCCACGTTATTGCAAATGATAGGATTTGTTTTCTTCTTATGGCTGCCTACTGCACTTTTTAAACTGGATTTCATTCCTCATTTTTGTTTGTAGTATCGCTTTGTGCTTTCACCATTGCTCTCCTGGTTATGAGCAGTAGCTATGTGTTAATCGATATGTACCTATATCTATCTATCTGTCTGTCTATCTATTTATCAATCAATCAATCAATCAATCATCTTTTTGTCTGCCCATCTGTCCTTGTGTACAGAACAGTTAACCATATGTCCTATATCACTTTCCTACACTATGCTTCCAAAAATCCTGCAAAGTATCTAGGCTGTAGAGAGAGCACTGGGTTCACCGAGACACTTGCAGGTCGAGTCGGCCGCGTGTACCTACAAAACCAGGAAATTTTTGTGCCGGGACTTGAACCCGTGTCTCTATCCTCTGTCCTCTTTCATCTCCTTCTAACTTACTGTCTGTATTTAGCCACATTCTTTGACTAAGTGCTCCCTGAAGACCACAAGTATCATTCCTCTGGGCCTGTTGTCACGAGAAAAGTAAACTTGTTCTTTGCTCACCACCATGTTTGAAGGACATCAGCGTGATCTCCGCCGATAGGACGGAGGGTCAAATAAAAAGGAACACCAATTTCTAGATAGGTGAAGTTGGGAGCTAAGAGTGTATTGTGGGGTGACGTGTTTATTTGAGTGTCCAAACTTCCCTCTTTAGGTAGTTATTAGATCTTCACATTCGTGAACATCATAAAACCCAGTGATTTCAAAGGCCCAGATGCTTATTATTACAGCAACTCAGTTGTCGAGGTGAGAGAAAATGAGAAGTATGTTGCTGCACCACTAAATCAATGGCTGGGAACGGCTGAAACTAAACATAAAGAATTCACGGAGGCCGGATAGGGCTATTTTCTTCTGACTGTATCAGGGGACTCAAACAGAATTCATTTGTTTGATTGTTTGTTTTTCAGTTTCACTCGTGTAGCGTATTTGTCCACACACCTTCGGCTTGTAGTTTGTCTGTGTCCTTGGATCTCAAGTGAGTCTCCTGTAAGTAAGCACGTAGGTGTCTTGAGTTTTCATCCCTTCTTTTAACCCTGTGTCTTTTGTTTGCTGCACTCAGTGCCTGACCTTTTATACTGATGATTCAGAGCTGTGCACTTATTGCACTTAAAGAATATTTTTTATCATTCAGCTTAAATCACTTGAAGAACATTATGTTTACTATGCTCCCCCCTTCACCAAGTACCCCTGAAAAACCTCTTCAGTCGCTGTCGATGTGCGTAGTTGGATGCTGTAGACCACTTCACCATGTCCCTCCCCACAGACCCCGTTACAGTCGCTGACCATCAGTGAGTAGTAAGATGCTATATGATCTCTACTAGCCTTCTCTGTGTTGTACAGCACTCCCCATGCCCCCTCGACCCCAAGCATTATACATGCTAAAACTAATGCCCCCATTCTTTCTCCTCACACTTATCCCTCCCTTCAGACCCACCCTGCCTAGTCCTTTTCCCTTTGGTAACTTTTAGTCAACTCTCGGGTTCTGTGAGTCTGCTGCTGTTTTTTTCCTTCAGTTTTTCTTTGTTGTTATACTCCACACATGAGTGAAAACACTTGGTACTTGTCTTTCTCGGCCTGTCCTATTTCTCTGAAGATACTACCGTCTAGCTCCATCCAGGTCATTGCAAATGGTAGTATATGTTTTCTTCTTAAGGCTGCTTACTGCACATTTTAAACTGGATTTCATTCTTCCTTTTTGTTTGTAGTTTAGCTGTGTTATTCACCATTCAACTAATGGTTATGAACAATAGCTTTGTGTCAATCGATATGTATTTGTATCTATCTATCTAATTGTCTGTCTGTCTATGTATCTATGTATGTATGTATGTATGTATGTGTCTATCTATCTATCTATCTATCTATCTATCTATCTATCTATCTATCTATCTATCTATCTTCCTATCATCTATCTATGATGTCTATCATCTATCAATCTCTGTACCTGTCTATCTATCTTTCATCTGTCATCTGTGTACCTATCTATCTATGAATCAATCATCTTTTTGTCTGCCCATCTATCCTTCTGTACAGAAGAGTTAACAACATAGCCTATGTCTCTTCCCTACATTATGCTTCCAGAAATCTTGCAAGGTAACTAAGCCATAAGGAGAGCACTGTGTTCACTGATACCCTTTCAGGTAGAGTCAGCCGCGTGTGCTTACAAAACCAGTAAATGGAGGTGAAAGGACTTGAACCTGTATCTCTGTCCTCTGTCCTCTTATACTTCCTGCTCGCTTGGTGACTTTATTTAGCCACATTCAGTGAGTAAGTGATCCCTGAAAACCACAAGAATCCTTCGTCTTGTCCGGTTGTCGAAAGAAAAGTGTACTTGGTTCTTTGCACACCAACATGTTTGAGGGACATCGGTGTGATCACTGCTGATAGGTGCAGGGACAAATATAAAGGAACACCTATTTCTGGTCAGGAGCAGTTGGGAACAAAGAGTGTGTTGTGGAGTGAAGTGTTTATTTGAGGGTCCAAACTTACCTCCTTAGGTGGTTATTACTTCTTTACATTCGTGAACATCATAAAAAGAATTGATTTTAAAAGCCCAGACGCATATTTTTACAACAATTCATTTGTTGAGGTGAGAGGAAATGAGAAGGAACTTGCTGCACCACTAAATCTATGCCTGAGCACTGCTGAAATCAAACAAAACGAATTCACGGTGGCTAGATTGGGCTATTTTCTACTGACTCTCTCTGGGGACTCAAACAGAATTCATTTGTTTGTTTGTTTCTTATTTTCACTTGTATAGGTAATCTGTCCCCGCCCCTTCAGCTTGTAGTTTGTCTGTGTCCTTGGATCTCAAGTGAGTCTCCAGTAAGGGAGCACGTAGAAGGTCTTGAGTTTTCATCAGTTCTTCTAACACTGTGTCTTTTGATTGGAGCACTCAAAGCCTGTACTTTTATTCTGATATTTGAGAGCTGTGCTCTTACTGCACTTTGAAATTCTTTTTGTTCTCATTAATATACAATCACATGCAGAACATTATGTTTTCCAGTCTACACCCTTCACCAAGTCCCCGGCAAAAGCCAGTTACAGTCGCTGTCCGTCAGCGTGTACTAAGATGCTGTAGAATCACTACATGTCTTCTCTGTGTTATGCAGCCGTACAAATGACCTCCCAAGTTACACACTATTCATGCTAATCCTAATGCCCCCATTCTTTTTCCCCGCCCTTATTACTCCCTTCCCACAAACCCTCCCCAGTCCCTTTCTTTTTGGTATCTGTTAGACCACTCTCGGGTTCTGTGAGTCTGCTGCTGTCTTTTCCTTCAGTTTTTCTTTGTTATCATACTCCACACAAGAGTGAAATCATTTGGTACATGTATTTCTCCTCCTTGAATATTTGACTGAGCATAATAACCTCTAGTTCCATCCACGTTATTGCAAATGATAGGATTTGTTTTCTTCTTATGGCTGCCTACTGCACTTTTTAAACTGGATTTCATTCCTCATTTTTGTTTGTAGTATCGCTTTGTGCTTTCACCATTGCTCTCCTGGTTATGAGCAGTAGCTATGTGTTAATCGATATGTACCTATATCTATCTATCTGTCTGTCTATCTATTTATCAATCAATCAATCAATCAATCATCTTTTTGTCTGCCCATCTGTCCTTGTGTACAGAACAGTTAACCATATGTCCTATATCACTTTCCTACACTATGCTTCCAAAAATCCTGCAAAGTATCTAGGCTGTAGAGAGAGCACTGGGTTCACCGAGACACTTGCAGGTCGAGTCGGCCACGTGTACCTACAAAACCAGGACATTTTTGTGCCGGGACTTGAACCCGTGTCTCTATCCTCTGTCCTCTTTCATCTCCTTCTAACTTACTGTCTGTATTTAGCAACATTCTTTGACTAAGTGCTCCCTGAAGACCACAAGTATCATTCCTCTGGGCCTGTTGTCACGAG
Source organism: Manis pentadactyla (assembly GCF_030020395.1). Classification (NCBI taxonomy): domain Eukaryota; kingdom Metazoa; phylum Chordata; class Mammalia; order Pholidota; family Manidae; genus Manis; species Manis pentadactyla. The sequence continues at coordinate 274,812 of NW_026645130.1, forward strand.
AAAAGTAAACTTGTTCTTTGCTCACCACCATGTTTGAAGGACATCAGCGTGATCTCCGCCGATAGGACGGAGGGTCAAATAAAAAGGAACACCAATTTCTAGATAGGTGAAGTTGGGAGCTAAGAGTGTATTGTGGGGTGACGTGTTTATTTGAGTGTCCAAACTTCCCTCTTTAGGTAGTTATTAGATCTTCACATTCGTGAACATCATAAAACCCAGTGATTTCAAAGGCCCAGATGGTTATTATTACAGCAACTCAGTTGTCGAGGTGAGAGAAAATGAGAAGTATGTTGCTGCACCACTAAATCAATGGCTGGGAACGGCTGAAACTAAACATAAAGAATTCACGGAGGCCGGATAGGGCTATTTTCTTCTGACTGTATCAGGGGACTCAAACAGAATTCATTTGTTTGATTGTTTGTTTTTCAGTTTCACTCGTGTAGCGTATTTGTCCACACACCTTCGGCTTGTAGTTTGTCTGTGTCCTTGGATCTCAAGTGAGTCTCCTGTAAGTAAGCACGTAGGTGTCTTGAGTTTTCATCCCTTCTTTTAACCCTGTGTCTTTTGTTTGCTGCACTCAGTGCCTGACCTTTTATACTGATGATTCAGAGCTGTGCACTTATTGCACTTAAAGAATATTTTTTATCATTCAGCTTAAATCACTTGAAGAACATTATGTTTACTATGCTCCCCCCTTCACCAAGTGCCCCTGAAAAACCTCTTCAGTCGCTGTCGATGTGCGTAGTTGGATGCTGTAGACCACTTCACCATGTCCCTCCCCACAGACCCCGTTACAGTCGCTGACCATCAGTGAGTAGTAAGATGCTATATGATCTCTACTAGCCTTCTCTGTGTTGTACAGCACTCCCCATGCCCCCTCGACCCCAAGCATTACACATGCTAAAACTAATGCCCCCATTCTTTCTCCTCACACTTATCCCTCCCTTCAGACCCACCCTGCCCAGTCCTTTTCCCTTTGGTAACTTTTAGTCAACTCTCGGGTTCTGTGAGTCTGCTGCTGTTTTTTTCCTTCAGTTTTTCTTTGTTGTTATACTCCACACATGAGTGAAAACACTTGGTACTTGTCTTTCTCGGCCTGTCCTATTTCTCTGAACATACTACCGTCTAGCTCCATCCAGGTCATAGCAAATGGTAGTATATGTTTTCTTCTTAAGGCTGCTTACTGCACTTTTTAAACTGGATTTCATTCTTCCTTTTTGTTTGTAGTTTAGCTGTGTTATTCACCATTCAACTACTGGTTATGAACAATAGCTTTGTGTCAATCGATATGTATTTGTATCTATCTATCTAATTGTCTGTCTGTCTATGTATCTATGTATGTATGTATGTATGTATGTGTCTATCTATCTATCTATCTATCTATCTATCTATCTATCTATCTATCTATCTATCTATCTATCTTCCTATCATCTATCTATGATGTCTATCATCTATCAATCTCTGTACTTATCTATCTATCTTTCATCTGTCATCTGTGTACCTATCTATCTATGAATCAATCATCTTTTTGTCTGCCGATCTATCCTTCTGTACAGAAGAGTTAACAACATAGCCTATGTCTCTTCCCTACATTATGCTTCCAGAAATCTTGCAAGGTAACTAAGCCATAAGGAGAGCACTGTGTTCACCGATACACTTTCAGGTAGAGTCAGCCGCGTGTGCTTACAAAACCAGTAAATGGAGGTGAAAGGACTTGAACCTGTATCTCTGTCCTCTGTCCTCTTATACTTCCTGCTCGCTTGGTGACTTTATTTAGCCACATTCAGTGAGTAAGTGATCCCTGAAAACCACAAGAATCCTTCGTCTTGTCCGGTTGTCGAAAGAAAAGTGTACTTGGTTCTTTGCACACCAACATGTTTGAGGGACATCGGTGTGATCACTGCTGATAGGTGCAGGGACAAATATAAAGGAACACCTATTTCTGGTCAGGAGCAGTTGGGAACAAAGAGTGTGTTGTGGAGTGAAGTGTTTATTTGAGGTTCCAAACTTCCCTCCTTAGGTGGTTATTACTTCTTTACATTCGTGAACATCATAAAAAGAATTGATTTTAAAAGCCCAGACGCATATTATTACAGCAATTCATTTGTTGAGGTGAGAGGAAATGAGAAGGAACTTGCTGCACCACTAAATCTATGCCTGAGCACTGCTGAAATCAAACAAAACGAATTCACGGTGGCTAGATTGGGCTATTTTCTACTGACTCTCTCTGGGGACTCCAACAGAATTCATTTGTCTGTTTGTTTCTTATTTTCACTTGTATAGGTAATCTGTCCCCGCCCCTTCAGCTTGTAGTTTGTCTGTGTCCTTGGATCTCAAGTGAGTCTCCAGTAAGGGAGCACGTAGGAGGTCTTGAGTTTTCATCAGTTCTTCTAACACTGTGTCTTTTGATTGGAGCACTCAAAGCCTGTACTTTTATACTGATATTTGAGAGCTGTGCTCTTACTGCACTTTGAAATATTTTTTGTTCTCATTAATATACAATCACATGCAGAACATTATGTTTTCCCGTCTACACCCTTCACCAAGTCCCCGGCAAAAGCCAGTTACAGTCGCTGTCCGTCAGCGTGTACTAAGATGCTGTAGAATCACTACATGTCTTCTCTGTGTTATGCAGCCGTACAAATGACCTCCCAAGTTACACACTATTCATGCTAATCCTAATGCCCCCATTCTTTTTCCCCGCCCTTATTACTCCCTTCCCACAAACCCTCCCCAGTCCCTTTCTTTTTGGTATCTGTTAGACCACTCTCGGGTTGTGTGAGTCTGCTGCTGTCTTTTCCTTCAGTTTTTCTTTGTTATCATACTCCACACAAGAGTGAAATCATTTGGTACATGTATTTCTCCTCCTTGAATATTTGACTGAGCATAATAACCTCTAGCTCCATCCACGTTATTGCAAATGATAGGATTTGTTTTCTTCTTATGGCTGCCTACTGCACTTTTTAAACTGGATTTCATTCTTCATTTTTGTTTGTAGTTTCGCTATGTGCTTTCACCATTGCTCTCCTGGTTATGAGCAGTAGCTATGTGTTAATCGATATGTACCTATATCTATCTATCTGTCTGTCTATCTATTTATCAATCAATCAATCAATCATCTTTTTGTCTGCCCATCTGTCCTTGTGTACAGAACAGTTAACCATATGTCCTATATCACTTTCCTACACTATGCTTCCAAAATTCCTGCAAAGTATCTAGGCTGTAGAGAGAGCACTGGGTTCACCGAGACACTTGCAGGTCGAGTCGGCCGCGTGTACCTACAAAACCAGGACATTTTTGTGCCGGGACTTGAACCCGTGTCTCTATCCTCTGTCCTCTTTCATCTCCTTCTAACTTACTGTCTGTATTTAGCCACATTCTTTGACTAAGTGCTCCCTGAAGACCACAAGTATCATTCCTCTGGGCCTGTTGTCACGAGAAAAGTAAACTTGTTCTTTGCTCACCACCATGTTTGAAGGACATCAGCGTGATCTCCGCCGATAGGACGGAGGGTCAAATAAAAAGGAACACCAATTTCTAGATAGGTGAAGTTGGGAGCTAAGAGTGTATTGTGGGGTGACGTGTTTATTTGAGTGTCCAAACTTCCCTCTTTAGGTAGTTATTAGATCTTCACATTCGTGAACATCATAAAACCCAGTGATTTCAAAGGCCCAGATGCTTATTATTACAGCAACTCAGTTGTCGAGGTGAGAGAAAATGAGAAGTATGTTGCTGCACCACTAAATCAATGGCTGGGAACGGCTGAAACTAAACATAAAGAATTCACGGAGGCCGGATAGGGCTATTTTCTTCTGACTGTATCAGGGGACTCAAACAGAATTCATTTGTTTGATTGTTTGTTTTTCAGTTTCACTCGTGTAGCGTATTTGTCCACACACCTTCGGCTTGTAGTTTGTCTGTGTCCTTGGATCTCAAGTGAGTCTCCTGTAAGTAAGCACGTAGGTGTCTTGAGTTTTCATCCCTTCTTTTAACCCTGTGTCTTTTGTTTGCTGCACTCAGTGCCTGACCTTTTATACTGATGATTCAGAGCTGTGCACTTATTGCACTTAAAGAATATTTTTTATCATTCAGCTTAAATCACTTGAAGAACATTATGTTTACTATGCTCCCCCCTTCACCAAGTGCCCCTGAAAAACCTCTTCAGTCGCTGTCGATGTGCGTAGTTGGATGCTGTAGACCACTTCACCATGTCCCTCCCCACAGACCCCGTTACAGTCGCTGACCATCAGTGAGTAGTAAGATGCTATATGATCTCTACTAGCCTTCTCTGTGTTGTACAGCACTCCCCATGCCCCCTCGACCCCAAGCATTATACATGCTAAAACTAATGCCCCCATTCTTTCTCCTCACACTTATCCCTCCCTTCAGACCCACCCTGCCCAGTCCTTTTCCCTTTGGTAACTTTTAGTCAACTCTCGGGTTCTGTGAGTCTGCTGCTGTTTTTTTCCTTCAGTTTTTCTTTGTTGTTATACTCCACACATGAGTGAAAACACTTGGTACTTGTCTTTCTCGGCCTGTCCTATTTCTCTGAAGATACTACCGTCTAGCTCCATCCAGGTCATTGCAAATGGTAGTATATGTTTTCTTCTTAAGGCTGCTTACTGCACATTTTAAACTGGATTTCATTCTTCCTTTTTGTTTGTAGTTTAGCTGTGTTATTCACCATTCAACTAATGGTTATGAACAATAGCTTTGTGTCAATCGATATTTATTTGTATCTATCTATCTAATTGTCTGTCTGTCTATGTATCTATGTATGTATGTATGTATGTATGTATATGTCTATCTATCTATCTATCTATCTATCTATCTATCTATCTATCTATCTATCTTCCTATCATCTATCTATGATGTCTATCATCTATCAATCTCTGTACCTATCTATCTATCTTTCATCTGTCATCTGTGTACCTATCTATCTATGAATCAATCATCTTTTTGTCTGCCCATCTATCCTTCTGTACAGAACAGTTAACAACATAGCCTATGTCTCTTCCCTACATTATGCTTCCAGAAATCTTGCAAGGTAACTAAGCCATAAGGAGAGCACTGTGTTCACCGATACACTTTCAGGTAGAGTCAGCCGCGTGTGCTTACAAAACCAGTAAATGGAGGTGAAAGGACTTGAACCTGTATCTCTGTCCTCTGTCCTCTTATACTTCCTGCTCGCTTGGTGACTTTATTTAGCCACATTCAGTGAGTAAGTGATCCCTGAAAACCACAAGAATCCTTCGTCTTGTCCGGTTGTCGAAAGAAAAGTGTACTTGGTTCTTTGCACACCACCATGTTTGAGGGACATCGGTGTGATCACTGCTGATAGGTGCAGGGACAAATATAAAGGAACACCTATTTCTGGTCAGGAGCAGTTGGGAACAAAGAGTGTGTTGTGGAGTGAAGTGTTTATTTGAGGTTCCAAACTTCCCTCCTTAGGTGGTTATTACTTCTTTACATTCGTGAACATCATAAAAAGAATTGATTTTAAAAGCCCAGACGCATATTATTACAGCAATTCATTTGTTGAGGTGAGAGGAAATGAGAAGGAACTTGCTGCACCACTAAATCTATGCCTGAGCACTGCTGAAATCAAACAAAACGAATTCACGGTGGCTAGATTGGGCTATTTTCTACTGACTCTCTCTGGGGACTCCAACAGAATTCATTTGTCTGTTTGTTTCTTATTTTCACTTGTATAGGTAATCTGTCCCCGCCCCTTCAGCTTGTAGTTTGTCTGTGTCCTTGGATCTCAAGTGAGTCTCCAGTAAGGGAGCACGTAGGAGGTCTTGAGTTTTCATCAGTTCTTCTAACACTGTGTCTTTTGATTGGAGCACTCAAAGCCTGTACTTTTATTCTGATATTTGAGAGCTGTGCTCTTACTGCACTTTGAAATTCTTTTTGTTCTCATTAATATACAATCACATGCAGAACATTATGTTTTCCAGTCTACACCCTTCACCAAGTCCCCGGCAAAAGCCAGTTACAGTCGCTGTCCGTCAGCGTGTACTAAGATGCTGTAGAATCACTACATGTCTTCTCTGTGTTATGCAGCCGTACAAATGACCTCCCAAGTTACACACTATTCATGCTAATCCTAATGCCCCCATTCTTTTTCCCCGCCCTTATTACTCCCTTCCCACAAACCCTCCCCAGTCCCTTTCTTTTTGGTATCTGTTAGACCACTCTCGGGTTCTGTGAGTCTGCTGCTGTCTTTTCCTTCAGTTTTTCTTTGTTATCATACTCCACACAAGAGTGAAATCATTTGGTACATGTATTTCTCCTCCTTGAATATTTGACTGAGCATAATAACCTCTAGCTCCATCCACGTTATTGCAAATGATAGGATTTGTTTTCTTCTTATGGCTGCCTACTGCACTTTTTAAACTGGATTTCATTCTTCATTTTTGTTTGTAGTTTCGCTATGTGCTTTCACCATTGCTCTCCTGGTTATGAGCAGTAGCTATGTGTTAATCGATATGTACCTATATCTATCTATCTGTCTGTCTATCTATTTATCAATCAATCAATCAATCATCTTTTTGTCTGCCCATCTGTCCTTGTGTACAGAACAGATAACCATATGTCCTATATCACTTTCCTACACTATGCTTCCAAAAATCCTGCAAAGTATCTAGGCTGTAGAGAGAGCACTGGGTTCACCGAGACACTTGCAGGTCGAGTCGGCCGCGTGTACCTACAAAACCAGGACATTTTTGTGCCGGGACTTGAACCCGTGTCTCTATCCTCTGTCCTCTTTCATCTCCTTCTAACTTACTGTCTGTATTTAGCCACATTCTTTGACTAAGTGCTCCCTGAAGACCACAAGTATCATTCCTCTGGGCCTGTTGTCACGAGAAAAGTAAACTTGTTTTTTGCTCACCGCCATGTTTGAAGGACATCAGCGTGATCTCCGCCGATAGGACGGAGGGTCAAATAAAAAGGAACACCAATTTCTAGATAGGTGAAGTTGGGAGCTAAGAGTGTATTGTGGGGTGACGTGTTTATTTGAGTGTCCAAACTTCCCTCTTTAGGTAGTTATTAGATCTTCACATTCGTGAACATCATAAAACCCAGTGATTTCAAAGGCCCAGATGCTTATTATTACAGCAACTCAGTTGTCGAGGTGAGAGAAAATGAGAAGTATGTTGCTGCACCACTAAATCAATGGCTGGGAACGGCTGAAACTAAACATAAAGAATTCACGGAGGCCGGATAGGGCTATTTTCTTCTGACTGTATCAGGGGACTCAAACAGAATTCATTTGTTTGATTGTTTGTTTTTCAGTTTCACTCGTGTAGCGTATTTGTCCACACACCTTCGGCTTGTAGTTTGTCTGTGTCCTTGGATCTCAAGTGAGTCTCCTGTAAGTAAGCACGTAGGTGTCTTGAGTTTTCATCCCTTCTTTTAACCCTGTGTCTTTTGTTTGCTGCACTCAGTGCCTGACCTTTTATTCTGATGATTCAGAGCTGTGCACTTATTGCACTTAAAGAATTTTTTTTATCATTAAGCTTAAATCACTTGAAGAACATTATGTTTACTATGCTCCCCCCTTCACCAAGTACCCCTGAAAAACCTCTTCAGTCGCTGTCGATCTGCGTAGTTGGATGCTGTAGACCCCTTCACCATGTCCCTCCCAACAGACCCCGTTACAGTCGCTGACCATCAGTGAGTAGTAAGATGCTATATGATCTCTACTAGCCTTCTCTGTGTTGTACAGCACTCCCCATGCCCCCTCGACCCCAAGCATTACACATGCTAAAACTAATGCCCCCATTCTTTCTCCTCACACTTATCCCTCCCTTCAGACCCACCCTGCCCAGTCCTTTTCCCTTTGGTAACTTTTAGTCAACTCTCGGGTTCTGTGAGTCTGCTGCTGTTTTTTTCCTTCAGTTTTTCTTTGTTGTTATACTCCACACATGAGTGAAAACACTTGGTACTTGTCTTTCTCGGCCTGTCCTATTTCTCTGAACATACTACCGTCTAGCTCCATCCAGGTCATAGCAAATGGTAGTATATGTTTTCTTCTTAAGGCTGCTTACTGCACTTTTTAAACTGGATTTCATTCTTCCTTTTTGTTTGTAGTTTAGCTGTGTTATTCACCATTCAACTCCTGGTTATGAACAATAGCTTTGTGTCAATCGATATGTATTTGTATCTATCTATCTAATTGTCTGTCTGTCTATGTATCTATGTATGTATGTATGTATGTATGTGTCTATCTATCTATCTATCTATCTATCTATCTATCTATCTATCTTCCTATCATCTATCTATGATGTCTATCATCTATCAATCTCTGTACCTATCTATCTATCTTTCATCTGTCATCTGTGTACCTATCTATCTATGAATCAATCATCTTTTTGTCTGCCCATCTATCCTTCTGTACAGAATAGTTAACAACATAGCCTATGTCTCTTCCCTACATTATGCTTCCAGAAATCTTGCAAGGTAACTAAGCCATAAGGAGAGCACTGTGTTCACCGATACACTTTCAGGTAGAGTCAGCCGCGTGTGCTTACAAAACCAGTAAATGGAGGTGAAAGGACTTGAACCTGTATCTCTGTCCTCTGTCCTCTTATACTTCCTGCTCGCTTGGTGACTTTATTTAGCCACATTCAGTGAGTAAGTGATCCCTGAAAACCACAAGAATCCTTCGTCTTGTCCGGTTGTCGAAAGAAAAGTGTACTTGGTTCTTTGCACACCACCATGTTTGAGGGACATCGGTGTGATCACTGCTGATAGGTGCAGGGACAAATATAAAGGAACACCTATTTCTGGTCAGGAGCAGTTGGGAACAAAGAGTGTGTTGTGGAGTGAAGTGTTTATTTGAGGGTCCAAACTTACCTCCTTAGGTGGTTATTACTTCTTTACATTCGTGAACATCATAAAAAGAATTGATTTTAAAAGCCCAGACGCATATTTTTACAACAATTCATTTGTTGAGGTGAGAGGAAATGAGAAGGAACTTGCTGCACCACTAAATCTATGCCTGAGCACTGCTGAAATCAAACAAAACGAATTCACGGTGGCTAGATTGGGCTATTTTCTACTGACTCTCTCTGGGGACTCAAACAGAATTCATTTGTTTGTTTGTTTCTTATTTTCACTTGTATAGGTAATCTGTCCCCGCCCCTTCAGCTTGTAGTTTGTCTGTGTCCTTGGATCACAAGTGAGTCTCCAGTAAGGGAGCACGTAGGAGGTCTTGAGTTTTCATCAGTTCTTCTAACACTGTGTCTTTTGATTGGAGCACTCAAAGCCTGTACTTTTATTCTGATATTTGAGAGCTGTGCTCTTACTGCACTTTGAAATTCTTTTTGTTCTCATTAATATACAGTCACATGCAGAACATTATGTTTTCCAGTCTACACCCTTCACCAAGTCCCCGGCAAAAGCCAGTTACAGTCGCTGTCCGTCAGCGTGTACTAAGATGCTGTAGAATCACTACATGTCTTCTCTGTGTTATGCAGCCGTACAAATGACCTCCCAAGTTACACACTATTCATGCTAATCCTAATGCCCCCATTCTTTTTCCCCGCCCTTATTACTCCCTTCCCACAAACCCTCCCCAGTCCCTTTCTTTTTGGTATCTGTTAGACCACTCTCGGGTTGTGTGAGTCTGCTGCTGTCTTTTCCTTCAGTTTTTCTTTGTTATCATACTCCACACAAGAGTGAAATCATTTGGTACATGTATTTCTCCTCCTTGAATATTTGACTGAGCATAATAACCTCTAGCTCCATCCACGTTATTGCAAATGATAGGATTTGTTTTCTTCTTATGGCTGCCTACTGCACTTTTTAAACTGGATTTCATTCTTCATTTTTGTTTGTAGTTTCGCTATGTGCTTTCACCATTGCTCTCCTGGTTATGAGCAGTAGCTATGTGTTAATCGATATGTACCTATATCTATCTATCTGTCTGTCTATCTATTTATCAATCAATCAATCAATCAATCATCTTTTTGTCTGCCCATCTGTCCTTGTGTACAGAACAGTTAACAATATGTCCTATATCACTTTCCTACACTATGCTTCCAAAAATCCTGCAAAGTATCTAGGCTGTAGAGAGAGCACTGGGTTCACCGAGACACTTGCAGGTCGAGTCGGCCGCGTGTACCTACAAAACCAGGACATTTTTGTGCCGGGACTTGAACCCGTGTCTCTATCCTCTGTCCTCTTTCATCTCCTTCTAACTTACTGTCTGTATTTAGCCACATTCTTTGACTAAGTGCTCCCTGAAGACCACAAGTATCATTCCTCTGGGCCTGTTGTCACGAGAAAAGTAAACTTGTTCTTTGCTCACCACCATGTTTGAAGGACATCAGCGTGATCTCCGCCGATAGGACGGAGGGTCAAATAAAAAGGAACACCAATTTCTAGATAGGTGAAGTTGGGAGCTAAGAGTGTATTGTGGGGTGACGTGTTTATTTGAGTGTCCAAACTTCCCTCTTTAGGTAGTTATTAGATCTTCACATTCGTGAACATCATAAAACCCAGTGATTTCAAAGGCCCAGATGCTTATTATTACAGCAACTCAGTTGTCGAGGTGAGAGAAAATGAGAAGTATGTTGCTGCACCACTAAATCAATGGCTGGGAACGGCTGAAACTAAACATAAAGAATTCACGGAGGCCGGATAGGGCTATTTTCTTCTGACTGTATCAGGGGACTCAAACAGAATTCATTTGTTTGATTGTTTGTTTTTCAGTTTCACTCGTGTAGCGTATTTGTCCACACACCTTCGGCTTGTAGTTTGTCTGTGTCCTTGGATCTCAAGTGAGTCTCCTGTAAGTAAGCACGTAGGTGTCTTGAGTTTTCATCCCTTCTTTTAACCCTGTGTCTTTTGTTTGCTGCACTCAGTGCCGGACCTTTTATTCTGATGATTCAGAGCTGTGCACTTATTGCACTTAAAGAATTTTTTTATCATTAAGCTTAAATCACTTGAAGAATATTATGTTTACTATGCTCCCCCCTTCACCAAGTACCCCTGAAAAACCTCTTCAGTCGCTGTCGATCTGCGTAGTTGGATGCTGTAGACCCCTTCACCATGTCCCTCCCAACAGACCCCGTTACAGTCGCTGACCATCAGTGAGTAGTAAGATGCTATATGATCTCTACTAGCCTTCTCTGTGTTGTACAGCACTCCCCATGCCCCCTCGACCCCAAGCATTACACATGCTAAAACTAATGCCCCCATTCTTTCTCCTCACACTTATCCCTCCCTTCAGACCCACCCTGCCCAGTCCTTTTCCCTTTGGTAACTTTTAGTCAACTCTCGGGTTCTGTGAGTCTGCTGCTGTTTTTTTCCTTCAGTTTTTCTTTGTTGTTATACTCCACACATGAGTGAAAACACTTGGTACTTGTCTTTCTCGGCCTGTCCTATTTCTCTGAACATACTACCGTCTAGCTCCATCCAGGTCATAGCAAATGGTAGTATATGTTTTCTTCTTAAGGCTGCTTACTGCACTTTTTAAACTGGATTTCATTCTTCCTTTTTGTTTGTAGTTTAGCTGTGTTATTCACCATTCAACTACTGGTTATGAACAATAGCTTTGTGTCAATCGATATGTATTTGTATCTATCTATCTAATTGTCTGTCTGTCTATGTATCTATGTATGTATGTATGTATGTATGTGTCTATCTATCTATCTATCTATCTATCTATCTATCTATCTATCTATCTATCTATCTTCCTATCATCTATCTATGATGTCTATCATCTATCAATCTCTGTACTTATCTATCTATCTTTCATCTGTCATCTGTGTACCTATCTATCTATGAATCAATCATCTTTTTGTCTGCCCATCTCTCCTTCTGTACAGAAGAGTTAACAACATAGCCTATGTCTCTTCCCTACATTATGCTTCCAGAAATCTTGCAAGGTAACTAAGCCATAAGGAGAGCACTGTGTTCACCAATACACTTTCAGGTAGAGTCAGCCGCGTGTGCTTACAAAACCAGTAAATGGAGGTGAAAGGACTTGAACCTGTATCTCTGTCCTCTGTCCTCTTATACTTCCTGCTCGCTTGGTGACTTTATTTAGCCACATTCAGTGAGTAAGTGATCCCTGAAAACCACAAGAATCCTTCGTCTTGTCCGGTTGTCGAAAGAAAAGTGTACTTGGTTCTTTGCACACCAACATGTTTGAGGGACATCGGTGTGATCACTGCTGATAGGTGCAGGGACAAATATAAAGGAACACCTATTTCTGGTCAGGAGTAGTTGGGAACAAAGAGTGTGTTGTGGAGTGAAGTGTTTATTTGAGGTTCCAAACTTCCCTCCTTAGGTGGTTATTACTTCTTTACATTCGTGAACATCATAAAAAGAATTGATTTTAAAAGCCCAGACGCATATTATTACAGCAATTCATTTGTTGAGGTTTGAGGAAATGAGAAGGACTTGCTGCACCACTAAATCTATGCCTGAGCACTGCTGAAATCAAACAAAACGAATTCACGGTGGCTAGATTGGGCTATTTTCTACTGACTCTCTCTGGGGACTCCAACAGAATTCATTTGTCTGTTTGTTTCTTATTTTCACTTGTATAGGTAATCTGTCCCCGCCCCTTCAGCTTGTAGTTTGTCTGTGTCCTTGGATCTCAAGTGAGTCTCCAGTAAGGGAGCACGTAGGAGGTCTTGAGTTTTCATCAGTTCTTCTAACACTGTGTCTTTTGATTGGAGCACTCAAAGCCTGTACTTTTATACTGATATTTGAGAGCTGTGCTCTTACTGCACTTTGAAATATTTTTTGTTCTCATTAATATACAATCACATGCAGAACATTATGTTTTCCCGTCTACACCCTTCACCAAGTCCCCGGCAAAAGCCAGTTACAGTCGCTGTCCGTCAGCGTGTACTAAGATGCTGTAGAATCACTACATGTCTTCTCTGTGTTATGCAGCCGTACAAATGACCTCCCAAGTTACACACTATTCATGCTAATCCTAATGCCCCCATTCTTTTTCCCCGCCCTTATTACTCCCTTCCCACAAACCCTCCCCAGTCCCTTTCTTTTTGGTATCTGTTAGACCACTCTCGGGTTGTGTGAGTCTGCTGCTGTCTTTTCCTTCAGTTTTTCTTTGTTATCATACTCCACACAAGAGTGAAATCATTTGGTACATGTATTTCTCCTCCTTGAATATTTGACTGAGCATAATAACCTCTAGCTCCATCCACGTTATTGCAAATGATAGGATTTGTTTTCTTCTTATGGCTGCCTACTGCACTTTTTAAACTGGATTTCATTCTTCATTTTTGTTTGTAGTTTCGCTATGTGCTTTCACCATTGCTCTCCTGGTTATGAGCAGTAGCTATGTGTTAATCGATATGTACCTATATCTATCTATCTGTCTGTCTATCTATTTATCAATCAATCAATCAATCATCTTTTTGTCTGCCCATCTGTCCTTGTGTACAGAACAGTTAACCATATGTCCTATATCACTTTCCTACACTATGCTTCCAAAATTCCTGCAAAGTATCTAGGCTGTAGAGAGAGCACTGGGTTCACCGAGACACTTGCAGGTCGAGTCGGCCGCGTGTACCTACAAAACCAGGACATTTTTGTGCCGGGACTTGAACCCGTGTCTCTATCCTCTGTCCTCTTTCATCTCCTTCTAACTTACTGTCTGTATTTAGCCACATTCTTTGACTAAGTGCTCCCTGAAGACCACAAGTATCATTCCTCTGGGCCTGTTGTCACGAGAAAAGTAAACTTGTTTTTTGCTCACCGCCATGTTTGAAGGACATCAGCGTGATCTCCGCCGATAGGACGGAGGGTCAAATAAAAAGGAACACCAATTTCTAGATAGGTGAAGTTGGGAGCTAAGAGTGTATTGTGGGGTGACGTGTTTATTTGAGTGTCCAAACTTCCCTCTTTAGGTAGTTATTAGATCTTCACATTCGTGAACATCATAAAACCCAGTGATTTCAAAGGCCCAGATGCTTATTATTACAGCAACTCAGTTGTCGAGGTGAGAGAAAATGAGAAGTATGTTGCTGCACCACTAAATCAATGGCTGGGAACGGCTGAAACTAAACATAAAGAATTCACGGAGGCCGGATAGGGCTATTTTCTTCTGACTGTATCAGGGGACTCAAACAGAATTCATTTGTTTGATTGTTTGTTTTTCAGTTTCACTCGTGTAGCGTATTTGTCCACACACCTTCGGCTTGTAGTTTGTCTGTGTCCTTGGATCTCAAGTGAGTCTCCTGTAAGTAAGCACGTAGGTGTCTTGAGTTTTCATCCCTTCTTTTAACCCTGTGTCTTTTGTTTGCTGCACTCAGTGCCTGACCTTTTATTCTGATGATTCAGAGCTGTGCACTTATTGCACTTAAAGAATATTTTTTATCATTCAGCTTAAATCACTTGAAGAACATTATGTTTACTATGCTCCCCCCTTCACCAAGTACCCCTGAAAAACCTCTTCAGTCGCTGTCGATGTGCGTAGTTGGATGCTGTAGACCACTTCACCATGTCCCTCCCCACAGACCCCGTTACAGTCGCTGACCATCAGTGAGTAGTAAGATGCTATATGATCTCTACTAGCCTTCTCTGTGTTGTACAGCACTCCCCATGCCCCCTCGACCCCAAGCATTATACATGCTAAAACTAATGCCCCCATTCTTTCTCCTCACACTTATCCCTCCCTTCAGACCCACCCTGCCCAGTCCTTTTCCCTTTGGTAACTTTTAGTCAACTCTCGGGTTCTGTGAGTCTGCTGCTGTTTTTTTCCTTCAGTTTTTCTTTGTTGTTATACTCCACACATGAGTGAAAACACTTGGTACTTGTCTTTCTCGGCCTGTCCTATTTCTCTGAAGATACTACCGTCTAGCTCCATCCAGGTCATTGCAAATGGTAGTATATGTTTTCTTCTTAAGGCTGCTTACTGCACATTTTAAACTGGATTTCATTCTTCCTTTTTGTTTGTAGTTTAGCTGTGTTATTCACCATTCAACTAATGGTTATGAACAATAGCTTTGTGTCAATCGATATGTATTTGTATCTATCTATCTAATTGTCTGTCTGTCTATGTATCTATGTATGTATGTATGTATGTATGTGTCTATCTATCTATCTATCTATCTATCTATCTATCTATCTATCTATCTATCTTCCTATCATCTATCTATGATGTCTATCATCTATCAATCTCTGTACCTATCTATATATCTTTCATCTGTCATCTGTGTACCTATCTATCTATGAATCAATCATCTTTTTGTCTGCCCATCTATCCTTCTGTACAGAAGAGTTAACAACATAGCCTATGTCTCTTCCCTACATTATGCTTCCAGAAATCTTGCAAGGTAACTAAGCCATAAGGAGAGCACTGTGTTCACCGATGCACTTTCAGGTAGAGTCAGCCGCGTGTGCTTACAAAACCAGTAAATGGAGGTGAAAGGACTTGAACCTGTATCTCTGTCCTCTGTCCTCTTATACTTCCTGCTCGCTTGGTGACTTTATTTAGCCACATTCAGTGAGTAAGTGATCCCTGAAAACCACAAGAATCCTTCGTCTTGTCCGGTTGTCGAAAGAAAAGTGTACTTGGTTCTTTGCACACCACCATGTTTGAGGGACATCGGTGTGATCACTGCTGATAGGTGCAGGGACAAATATAAAGGAACACCTATTTCTGGTCAGGAGCAGTTGGGAACAAAGAGTGTGTTGTGGAGTGAAGTGTTTATTTGAGGGTCCAAACTTACCTCCTTAGGTGGTTATTACTTCTTTACATTCGTGAACATCATAAAAAGAATTGATTTTAAAAGCCCAGACGCATATTTTTACAACAATTCATTTGTTGAGGTGAGAGGAAATGAGAAGGAACTTGCTGCACCACTAAATCTATGCCTGAGCACTGCTGAAATCAAACAAAACGAATTCACGGTGGCTAGATTGGGCTATTTTCTACTGACTCTCTCTGGGGACTCAAACAGAATTCATTTGTTTGTTTGTTTCTTATTTTCACTTGTATAGGTAATCTGTCCCCGCCCCTTCAGCTTGTAGTTTGTCTGTGTCCTTGGATCACAAGTGAGTCTCCAGTAAGGGAGCACGTAGGAGGTCTTGAGTTTTCATCAGTTCTTCTAACACTGTGTCTTTTGATTGGAGCACTCAAAGCCTGTACTTTTATTCTGATATTTGAGAGCTGTGCTCTTACTGCACTTTGAAATTCTTTTTGTTCTCATTAATATACAGTCACATGCAGAACATTATGTTTTCCAGTCTACACCCTTCACCAAGTCCCCGGCAAAAGCCAGTTACAGTCGCTGTCTGTCAGCGTGTACTAAGATGCTGTAGAATCACTACATGTCTTCTCTGTGTTATGCAGCCGTACAAATGACCTCCCAAGTTACACACTATTCATGCTAATCCTAATGCCCCCATTCTTTTTCCCCGCCCTTATTACTCCCTTCCCACAAACCCTCCCCAGTCCCTTTCTTTTTGGTATCTGTTAGACCACTCTCGGGTTGTGTGAGTCTGCTGCTGTCTTTTCCTTCAGTTTTTCTTTGTTATCATACTCCACACAAGAGTGAAATCATTTGGTACATGTATTTCTCCTCCTTGAATATTTGACTGAGCATAATAACCTCTAGCTCCATCCACGTTATTGCAAATGATAGGATTTGTTTTCTTCTTATGGCTGCCTACTGCACTTTTTAAACTGGATTTCATTCTTCATTTTTTTTTGTAGTATCGCTTTGTGCTTTCACCATTGCTCTCCTGGTTATGAGCAGTAGCTATGTGTTAATCGATATGTACCTATATCTATCTATCTGTCTGTCTATCTATTTATCAATCAATCAATCAATCAATCATCTTTTTGTCTGCCCATCTGTCCTTGTGTACAGAACAGTTAACCATATGTCCTATATCACTTTCCTACACTATGCTTCCAAAAATCCTGCAAAGTATCTAGGCTGTAGAGAGAGCACTGGGTTCACCGAGACACTTGCAGGTCGAGTCGGCCGCGTGTACCTACAAAACCAGGACATTTTTGTGCCGGGACTTGAACCCGTGTCTCTATCCTCTGTCCTCTTTCATCTCCTTCTAACTTACTGTCTGTATTTAGCCACATTCTTTGACTAAGTGCTCCCTGAAGACCACAAGTATCATTCCTCTGGGCCTGTTGTCACGAGAAAAGTAAACTTGTTCTTTGCTCACCACCATGTTTGAAGGACATCAGCGTGATCTCCGCCGATAGGACGGAGGGTCAAATAAAAAGGAACACCAATTTCTAGATAGGTGAAGTTGGGAGCTAAGAGTGTATTGTGGGGTGACGTGTTTATTTGAGTGTCCAAACTTCCCTCTTTAGGTAGTTATTAGATCTTCACATTCGTGAACATCATAAAACCCAGTGATTTCAAAGGCCCAGATGCTTATTATTACAGCAACTCAGTTGTCGAGGTGAGAGAAAATGAGAAGTATGTTGCTGCACCACTAAATCAATGGCTGGGAACGGCTGAAACTAAACATAAAGAATTCACGGAGGCCGGATAGGGCTATTTTCTTCTGACTGTATCAGGGGACTCAAACAGAATTCATTTGTTTGATTGTTTGTTTTTCAGTTTCACTCATGTAGCGTATTTGTCCACACACCTTCGGCTTGTAGTTTGTCTGTGTCCTTGGATCTCAAGTGAGTCTCCTGTAAGTAAGCACGTAGGTGTCTTGAGTTTTCATCCCTTCTTTTAACCCTGTGTCTTTTGTTTGCTGCACTCAGTGCCTGACCTTTTATTCTGATGATTCAGAGCTGTGCACTTATTGCACTTAAAGAATTTTTTTATCATTAAGCTTAAATCACTTGAAGAATATTATGTTTACTATGCTCCCCCCTTCACCAAGTACCCCTGAAAAACCTCTTCAGTCGCTGTCGATCTGCGTAGTTGGATGCTGTAGACCCCTTCACCATGTCCCTCCCAACAGACCCCGTTACAGTCGCTGATCATCAGTGAGTAGTAAGATGCTATATGATCTCTACTAGCCTTCTCTGTGTTGTACAGCACTCCCCATGCCCCCTCGACCCCAAGCATTACACATGCTAAAACTAATGCCCCCATTCTTTCTCCTCACACTTATCCCTCCCTTCAGACCCACCCTGCCCAGTCCTTTTCCCTTTGGTAACTTTTAGTCAACTCTCGGGTTCTGTGAGTCTGCTGCTGTTTTTTTCCTTCAGTTTTTCTTTGTTGTTATACTCCACACATGAGTGAAAACACTTGGTACTTGTCTTTCTCGGCCTGTCCTATTTCTCTGAACATACTACCGTCTAGCTCCATCCAGGTCATTGCAAATGGTAGTATATGTTTTCTTCTTAAGGCTGCTTACTGCACTTTTTAAACTGGATTTCATTCTTCCTTTTTGTTTGTAGTTTAGCTGTGTTATTCACCATTCAACTCCTGGTTATGAACAATAGCTTTGTGTCAATCGATATGTATTTGTATCTATCTATCTAATTGTCTGTCTGTCTATCTATGTATCTATGTATGTATGTATGTATGTATGTGTCTATCTATCTATCCATCTATCTATCTATCTATCTATCTATCTATCTATCTATCTTCCTATCATCTATCTATGATGTCTATCATCTATCAATCTCTGTACCTGTCTATCTATCTTTCATCTGTCATCTGTGTACCTATCTATCTATGAATCAATCATCTTTTTGTCTGCCCATCTATCCTTCTGTACAGAAGAGTTAACAACATAGCCTATGTCTCTTCCCTACATTATGCTTCCAGAAATCTTGCAAGGTAACTAAGCCATAAGGAGAGCACTGTGTTCACCGATACCCTTTCAGGTAGAGTCAGCCGCGTGTGCTTACAAAACCAGTAAAAGGAGGTGAAAGGACTTGAACCTGTATCTCTGTCCTCTGTCCTCTTATACTTCCTGCTCACTTGGTGACTTTATTTAGCCACATTCAGTGAGTAAGTGATCCCTGAAAACCACAAGAATCCTTCGTCTTGTCCGGTTGTCGAAAGAAAAGTGTACTTGGTTCTTTGCACACCAACATGTTTGAGGGACATCGGTGTGATCACTGCTGATAGGTGCAGGGACAAATATAAAGGAACACCTATTTCTGGTCAGGAGCAGTTGGGAACAAAGAGTGTGTTGTGGAGTGAAGTGTTTATTTGAGGGTCCAAACTTACCTCCTTAGGTGGTTATTACTTCTTTACATTCGTGAACATCATAAAAAGAATTGATTTTAAAAGCCCAGACGCATATTTTTACAACAATTCATTTGTTGAGGTGAGAGGAAATGAGAAGGAACTTGCTGCACCACTAAATCTATGCCTGAGCACTGCTGAAATCAAACAAAACGAATTCACGGTGGCTAGATTGGGCTATTTTCTACTGACTCTCTCTGGGGACTCAAACAGAATTCATTTGTTTGTTTGTTTCTTATTTTCACTTGTATAGGTAATCTGTCCCCGCCCCTTCAGCTTGTAGTTTGTCTGTGTCCTTGGATCTCAAGTGAGTCTCCAGTAAGGGAGCACGTAGGTGGTCTTGAGTTTTCATCAGTTCTTCTAACACTGTGTCTTTTGATTGGAGCACTCAAAGCCTGTACTTTCATTCTGATATTTGAGAGCTGTGCTCTTACTGCACTTTGAAATTCTTTTTGTTCTCATTAATATACAATCACATGCAGAACATTATGTTTTCCAGTCTACACCCTTCACCAAGTCCCCGGCAAAAGCCAGTTACAGTCGCTGTCCGTCAGCGTGTACTAAGATGCTGTAGAATCACTACATGTCTTCTCTGTGTTATGCAGCCGTACAAATGACCTCCCAAGTTACACACTATTCATGCTAATCCTAATGCCCCCATTCTTTTTCCCCGCCCTTATTACTCCCTTCCCACAAACCCTCCCCAGTCCCTTTCTTTTTGGTATCTGTTAGACCACTCTCGGGTTCTGTGAGTCTGCTGCTGTCTTTTCCTTCAGTTTTTCTTTGTTATCATACTCCACACAAGAGTGAAATCATTTGGTACATGTATTTCTCCTCCTTGAATATTTGACTGAGCATAATAACCTCTAGCTCCATCCACGTTATTGCAAATGATAGGATTTGTTTTCTTCTTATGGCTGCCTACTGCACTTTTTAAACTGGATTTCATTCCTCATTTTTGTTTGTAGTATCGCTTTGTGCTTTCACCATTGCTCTCCTGGTTATGAGCAGTAGCTATGTGTTAATCGATATGTACCTATATCTATCTATCTGTCTGTCTATCTATTTATCAATCAATCAATCAATCAATCATCTTTTTGTCTGCCCATCTGTCCTTGTGTACAGAACAGTTAACCATATGTCCTATATCACTTTCCTACACTATGCTTCCAAAAATCCTGCAAAGTATCTAGGCTGTAGAGAGAGCACTGGGTTCACCGAGACACTTGCAGGTCGAGTCGGCCGCGTGTACCTACAAAACCAGGACATTTTTGTGCCGGGACTTGAACCCGTGTCTCTATCCTCTGTCCTCTTTCATCTCCTTCTAACTTACTGTCTGTATTTAGCCACATTCTTTGACTAAGTGCTCCCTGAAGACCACAAGTATCATTCCTCTGGGCCTGTTGTCACGAGAAAAGTAAACTTGTTCTTTGCTCACCACCATGTTTGAAGGACATCAGCGTGATCTCTGCCGATAGGACGGAGGGTCAAATAAAAAGGAACACCAATTTCTAGATAGGTGAAGTTGGGAGCTAAGAGTGTATTGTGGGGTGACGTGTTTATTTGAGTGTCCAAACTTCCCTCTTTAGGTAGTTATTAGATCTTCACATTCGTGAACATCATAAAACCCAGTGATTTCAAAGGCCCAGATGCTTATTATTACAGCAACTCAGTTGTCGAGGTGAGAGAAAATGAGAAGTATGTTGCTGCACCACTAAATCAATGGCTGGGAACGGCTGAAACTAAACATAAAGAATTCACGGAGGCCGGATAGGGCTATTTTCTTCTGACTGTATCAGGGGACTCAAACAGAATTCATTTGTTTGACTGTTTGTTTTTCAGTTTCACTCGTGTAGCGTATTTGTCCACACACCTTCGGCTTGTAGTTTGTCTGTGTCCTTGGATCTCAAGTGAGTCTCCTGTAAGTAAGCACGTAGGTGTCTTGAGTTTTCATCCCTTCTTTTAACCCTGTGTCTTTTGTTTGCTGCACTCAGTGCCTGACCTTTTATACTGATGATTCAGAGCTGTGCACTTATTGCACTTAAAGAATATTTTTTATCATTCAGCTTAAGTCACTTGAAGAACATTATGTTTACTATGCTCCCCCCTTCACCAAGTACCCCTGAAAAACCTCTTCAGTCGCTGTCGATCTGCGTAGTTGGATGCTGTAGACCCCTTCACCATGTCCCTCCCCACAGACCCCGTTACAGTCGCTGACCATCAGTGAGTAGTAAGATGCTATATGATCTCTACTAGCCTTCTCTGTGTTGTACAGCACTCCCCATGCCCCCTCGACCCCAAGCATTATACATGCTAAAACTAATGCCCCCATTCTTTCTCCTCACACTTATCCCTCCCTTCAGACCCACCCTGCCCAGTCCTTTTCCCTTTGGTAACTTTTAGTCAACTCTCGGGTTCTGTGAGTCTGCTGCTGTTTTTTCACTTCAGTTTTTCTTTGTTGTTATACTCCACACATGAGTGGAAACACTTGGTACTTGTCTTTCTCGGCCTGTCCTATTTCTCTGAACATACTACCGTCTAGCTCCATCCAGGTCATTGCAAATGGTAGTATATGTTTTCTTCTTAAGGCTGCTTACTGCACTTTTTAAACTGGATTTCATTCTTCCTTTTTGTTTGTAGTTTAGCTGTGTTATTCACCATTCAACTCCTGGTTATGAACAATAGCTTTGTGTCAATCGATATGTATTTGTATCTATCTGTCTAATTGTCTGTCTGTCTATCTATGTATCTATGTATGTATGTATGTATGTATGTGTCTATTTATCTATCTATCTATCTATCTATCTATCTATCTATCTATCTATCTATCTATCGTCCTATCATCTATCTATGATGTCTATCATCTATCAATCTCTGTACCTGTCTATCTATCTTTCATCTGTCATCTGTGTACCTATCTATCTATGAATCAATCATCTTTTTGTCTGCCCATCTATCCTTCTGTACAGAAGAGTTAACAACATAGCCTATGTCTCTTCCCTACATTATGCTTCCAGAAATCTTGCAAGGTAACTAAGCCATAAGGAGAGCACTGTGTTCACCGATACCCTTTCAGGTAGAGTCAGCCGCGTGTGCTTACAAAACCAGTAAATGGAGGTGAAAGGACTTGAACCTGTATCTCTGTCCTCTGTCCTCTTATACTTCCTGCTCGCTTGGTGACTTTATTTAGCCACATTCAGTGAGTAAGTGATCCCTGAAAACCACAAGAATCCTTCGTCTTGTCCGGTTGTCGAAAGAAAAGTGTACTTGGTTCTTTGCACACCAACATGTTTGAGGGACATCGGTGTGATCACTGCTGATAGGTGCAGGGACAAATATAAAGGAACACCTATTTCTGGTCAGGAGCAGTTGGGAACAAAGAGTGTGTTGTGGAGTGAAGTGTTTATTTGAGGGTCCAAACTTACCTCCTTAGGTGGTTATTACTTCTTTACATTCGTGAACATCATAAAAAGAATTGATTTTAAAAGCCCAGACGCATATTTTTACAACAATTCATTTGTTGAGGTGAGAGGAAATGAGAAGGAACTTGCTGCACCACTAAATCTATGCCTGAGCACTGCTGAAATCAAACAAAACGAATTCACGGTGGCTAGATTGGGCTATTTTCTACTGACTCTCTCTGGGGACTCAAACAGAATTCATTTGTTTGTTTGTTTCTTATTTTCACTTGTATAGGTAATCTGTCCCCGCCCCTTCAGCTTGTAGTTTGTCTGTGTCCTTGGATCTCAAGTGAGTCTCCAGTAAGGGAGCACGTAGGAGGTCTTGAGTTTTCATCAGTTCTTCTAACACTGTGTCTTTTGATTGGAGCACTCAAAGCCTGTACTTTTATTCTGATATTTGAGAGCTGTGCTCTTACTGCACTTTGAAATTCTTTTTGTTCTCATTAATATACAATCACATGCAGAACATTATGTTTTCCAATCTACACCCTTCACCAAGTCCCCGGCAAAAGCCAGTTACAGTCGCTGTCCGTCAGCGTGTACTAAGATGCTGTAGAATCACTACATGTCTTCTCTGTGTTATGCAGCCGTACAAATGACCTCCCAAGTTACACACTATTCATGCTAATCCTAATGCCCCCATTCTTTTTCCCCGCCCTTATTACTCCCTTCCCACAAACCCTCCCCAGTCCCTTTCTTTTTGGTATCTGTTAGACCACTCTCGGGTTCTGTGAGTCTGCTGCTGTCTTTTCCTTCAGTTTTTCTTTGTTATCATACTCCACACAAGAGTGAAATCATTTGGTACATGTATTTCTCCTCCTTGAATATTTGACTGAGCATAATAACCTCTAGCTCCATCCACGTTATTGCAAATGATAGGATTTGTTTTCTTCTTATGGCTGCCTACTGCACTTTTTAAACTGGATTTCATTCCTCATTTTTGTTTGTAGTATCGCTTTGTGCTTTCACCATTGCTCTCCTGGTTATGAGCAGTATCTATGTGTTAATCGATATGTACCTATATCTATCTATCTGTCTGTCTATCTATTTATCAATCAATCAATCAATCAATCATCTTTTTGTCTGCCCATCTGTCCTTGTGTACAGAACAGTTAACCATATGTCCTATATCACTTTCCTACACTATGCTTCCAAAAATCCTGCAAAGTATCTAGGCTGTAGAGAGAGCACTGGGTTCACCGAGACACTTGCAGGTCGAGTCGGCCGCGTGTACCTACAAAACCAGGAAATTTTTGTGCCGGGACTTGAACCCGTGTCTCTATCCTCTGTCCTCTTTCATCTCCTTCTAACTTACTGTCTGTATTTAGCCACATTCTTTGACTAAGTGCTCCCTGAAGACCACAAGTATCATTCCTCTGGGCCTGTTGTCACGAGAAAAGTAAACTTGTTCTTTGCTCACCACCATGTTTGAAGGACATCAGCGTGATCTCCGCCGATAGGACGGAGGGTCAAATAAAAAGGAACACCAATTTCTAGATAGGTGAAGTTGGGAGCTAAGAGTGTATTGTGGGGTGACGTGTTTATTTGAGTGTCCAAACTTCCCTCTTTAGGTAGTTATTAGATCTTCACATTCGTGAACATCATAAAACCCAGTGATTTCAAAGGCCCAGATGCTTATTATTACAGCAACTCAGTTGTCGAGGTGAGAGAAAATGAGAAGTATGTTGCTGCACCACTAAATCAATGGCTGGGAACGGCTGAAACTAAACATAAAGAATTCACGGAGGCCGGATAGGGCTATTTTCTTCTGACTGTATCAGGGGACTCAAACAGAATTCATTTGTTTGATTGTTTGTTTTTCAGTTTCACTCGTGTAGCGTATTTGTCCACACACCTTCGGCTTGTAGTTTGTCTGTGTCCTTGGATCTCAAGTGAGTCTCCTGTAAGTAAGCACGTAGGTGTCTTGAGTTTTCATCCCTTCTTTTAACCCTGTGTCTTTTGTTTGCTGCACTCAGTGCCTGACCTTTTATACTGATGATTCAGAGCTGTGCACTTATTGCACTTAAAGAATATTTTTTATCATTCAGCTTAAATCACTTGAAGAACATTATGTTTACTATGCTCCCCCCTTCACCAAGTACCCCTGAAAAACCTCTTCAGTCGCTGTCGATGTGCGTAGTTGGATGCTGTAGACCACTTCACCATGTCCCTCCCCACAGACCCCGTTACAGTCGCTGACCATCAGTGAGTAGTAAGATGCTATATGATCTCTACTAGCCTTCTCTGTGTTGTACAGCACTCCCCATGCCCCCTCGACCCCAAGCATTATACATGCTAAAACTAATGCCCCCATTCTTTCTCCTCACACTTATCCCTCCCTTCAGACCCACCCTGCCTAGTCCTTTTCCCTTTGGTAACTTTTAGTCAACTCTCGGGTTCTGTGAGTCTGCTGCTGTTTTTTTCCTTCAGTTTTTCTTTGTTGTTATACTCCACACATGAGTGAAAACACTTGGTACTTGTCTTTCTCGGCCTGTCCTATTTCTCTGAAGATACTACCGTCTAGCTCCATCCAGGTCATTGCAAATGGTAGTATATGTTTTCTTCTTAAGGCTGCTTACTGCACATTTTAAACTGGATTTCATTCTTCCTTTTTGTTTGTAGTTTAGCTGTGTTATTCACCATTCAACTAATGGTTATGAACAATAGCTTTGTGTCAATCGATATGTATTTGTATCTATCTATCTAATTGTCTGTCTGTCTATGTATCTATGTATGTATGTATGTATGTATGTGTCTATCTATCTATCTATCTATCTATCTATCTATCTATCTATCTATCTATCTATCTATCTTCCTATCATCTATCTATGATGTCTATCATCTATCAATCTCTGTACCTGTCTATCTATCTTTCATCTGTCATCTGTGTACCTATCTATCTATGAATCAATCATCTTTTTGTCTGCCCATCTATCCTTCTGTACAGAAGAGTTAACAACATAGCCTATGTCTCTTCCCTACATTATGCTTCCAGAAATCTTGCAAGGTAACTAAGCCATAAGGAGAGCACTGTGTTCACTGATACCCTTTCAGGTAGAGTCAGCCGCGTGTGCTTACAAAACCAGTAAATGGAGGTGAAAGGACTTGAACCTGTATCTCTGTCCTCTGTCCTCTTATACTTCCTGCTCGCTTGGTGACTTTATTTAGCCACATTCAGTGAGTAAGTGATCCCTGAAAACCACAAGAATCCTTCGTCTTGTCCGGTTGTCGAAAGAAAAGTGTACTTGGTTCTTTGCACACCAACATGTTTGAGGGACATCGGTGTGATCACTGCTGATAGGTGCAGGGACAAATATAAAGGAACACCTATTTCTGGTCAGGAGCAGTTGGGAACAAAGAGTGTGTTGTGGAGTGAAGTGTTTATTTGAGGGTCCAAACTTACCTCCTTAGGTGGTTATTACTTCTTTACATTCGTGAACATCATAAAAAGAATTGATTTTAAAAGCCCAGACGCATATTTTTACAACAATTCATTTGTTGAGGTGAGAGGAAATGAGAAGGAACTTGCTGCACCACTAAATCTATGCCTGAGCACTGCTGAAATCAAACAAAACGAATTCACGGTGGCTAGATTGGGCTATTTTCTACTGACTCTCTCTGGGGACTCAAACAGAATTCATTTGTTTGTTTGTTTCTTATTTTCACTTGTATAGGTAATCTGTCCCCGCCCCTTCAGCTTGTAGTTTGTCTGTGTCCTTGGATCTCAAGTGAGTCTCCAGTAAGGGAGCACGTAGAAGGTCTTGAGTTTTCATCAGTTCTTCTAACACTGTGTCTTTTGATTGGAGCACTCAAAGCCTGTACTTTTATTCTGATATTTGAGAGCTGTGCTCTTACTGCACTTTGAAATTCTTTTTGTTCTCATTAATATACAATCACATGCAGAACATTATGTTTTCCAGTCTACACCCTTCACCAAGTCCCCGGCAAAAGCCAGTTACAGTCGCTGTCCGTCAGCGTGTACTAAGATGCTGTAGAATCACTACATGTCTTCTCTGTGTTATGCAGCCGTACAAATGACCTCCCAAGTTACACACTATTCATGCTAATCCTAATGCCCCCATTCTTTTTCCCCGCCCTTATTACTCCCTTCCCACAAACCCTCCCCAGTCCCTTTCTTTTTGGTATCTGTTAGACCACTCTCGGGTTCTGTGAGTCTGCTGCTGTCTTTTCCTTCAGTTTTTCTTTGTTATCATACTCCACACAAGAGTGAAATCATTTGGTACATGTATTTCTCCTCCTTGAATATTTGACTGAGCATAATAACCTCTAGTTCCATCCACGTTATTGCAAATGATAGGATTTGTTTTCTTCTTATGGCTGCCTACTGCACTTTTTAAACTGGATTTCATTCCTCATTTTTGTTTGTAGTATCGCTTTGTGCTTTCACCATTGCTCTCCTGGTTATGAGCAGTAGCTATGTGTTAATCGATATGTACCTATATCTATCTATCTGTCTGTCTATCTATTTATCAATCAATCAATCAATCAATCATCTTTTTGTCTGCCCATCTGTCCTTGTGTACAGAACAGTTAACCATATGTCCTATATCACTTTCCTACACTATGCTTCCAAAAATCCTGCAAAGTATCTAGGCTGTAGAGAGAGCACTGGGTTCACCGAGACACTTGCAGGTCGAGTCGGCCACGTGTACCTACAAAACCAGGACATTTTTGTGCCGGGACTTGAACCCGTGTCTCTATCCTCTGTCCTCTTTCATCTCCTTCTAACTTACTGTCTGTATTTAGCAACATTCTTTGACTAAGTGCTCCCTGAAGACCACAAGTATCATTCCTCTGGGCCTGTTGTCACGAGAAAAGTAAACTTGTTCTTTGCTCACCACCATGTTTGAAGGACATCAGCGTGATCTCCGCCGATAGGACGGAGGGTCAAATAAAAAGGAACACCAATTTCTAGATAGGTGAAGTTGGGAGCTAAGAGTGTATTGTGGGGTGACGTGTTTATTTGAGTGTCCAAACTTCCCTCTTTAGGTAGTTATTAGATCTTCACATTCGTGAACATCATAAAACCCAGTGATTTCAAAGGCCCAGATGGTTATTATTACAGCAACTCAGTTGTCGAGGTGAGAGAAAATGAGAAGTATGTTGCTGCACCACTAAATCAATGGCTGGGAACGGCTGAAACTAAACATAAAGAATTCACGGAGGCCGGATAGGGCTATTTTCTTCTGACTGTATCAGGGGACTCAAACAGAATTCATTTGTTTGATTGTTTGTTTTTCAGTTTCACTCGTGTAGCGTATTTGTCCACACACCTTCGGCTTGTAGTTTGTCTGTGTCCTTGGATCTCAAGTGAGTCTCCTGTAAGTAAGCACGTAGGTGTCTTGAGTTTTCATCCCTTCTTTTAACCCTGTGTCTTTTGTTTGCTGCACTCAGTGCCTGACCTTTTATACTGATGATTCAGAGCTGTGCACTTATTGCACTTAAAGAATATTTTTTATCATTCAGCTTAAATCACTTGAAGAACATTATGTTTACTATGCTCCCCCCTTCACCAAGTGCCCCTGAAAAACCTCTTCAGTCGCTGTCGATGTGCGTAGTTGGATGCTGTAGACCACTTCACCATGTCCCTCCCCACAGACCCCGTTACAGTCGCTGACCATCAGTGAGTAGTAAGATGCTATATGATCTCTACTAGCCTTCTCTGTGTTGTACAGCACTCCCCATGCCCCCTCGACCCCAAGCATTACACATGCTAAAACTAATGCCCCCATTCTTTCTCCTCACACTTATCCCTCCCTTCAGACCCACCCTGCCCAGTCCTTTTCCCTTTGGTAACTTTTAGTCAACTCTCGGGTTCTGTGAGTCTGCTGCTGTTTTTTTCCTTCAGTTTTTCTTTGTTGTTATACTCCACACATGAGTGAAAACACTTGGTACTTGTCTTTCTCGGCCTGTCCTATTTCTCTGAACATACTACCGTCTAGCTCCATCCAGGTCATAGCAAATGGTAGTATATGTTTTCTTCTTAAGGCTGCTTACTGCACTTTTTAAACTGGATTTCATTCTTCCTTTTTGTTTGTAGTTTAGCTGTGTTATTCACCATTCAACTACTGGTTATGAACAATAGCTTTGTGTCAATCGATATGTATTTGTATCTATCTATCTAATTGTCTGTCTGTCTATGTATCTATGTATGTATGTATGTATGTATGTGTCTATCTATCTATCTATCTATCTATCTATCTATCTATCTATCTATCTATCTATCTTCCTATCATCTATCTATGATGTCTATCATCTATCAATCTCTGTACTTATCTATCTATCTTTCATCTGTCATCTGTGTACCTATCTATCTATGAATCAATCATCTTTTTGTCTGCCCATCTCTCCTTCTGTACAGAAGAGTTAACAACATAGCCTATGTCTCTTCCCTACATTATGCTTCCAGAAATCTTGCAAGGTAACTAAGCCATAAGGAGAGCACTGTGTTCACCAATACACTTTCAGGTAGAGTCAGCCGCGTGTGCTTACAAAACCAGTAAATGGAGGTGAAAGGACTTGAACCTGTATCTCTGTCCTCTGTCCTCTTATACTTCCTGCTCGCTTGGTGACTTTATTTAGCCACATTCAGTGAGTAAGTGATCCCTGAAAACCACAAGAATCCTTCGTCTTGTCCGGTTGTCGAAAGAAAAGTGTACTTGGTTCTTTGCACACCAACATGTTTGAGGGACATCGGTGTGATCACTGCTGATAGGTGCAGGGACAAATATAAAGGAACACCTATTTCTGGTCAGGAGTAGTTGGGAACAAAGAGTGTGTTGTGGAGTGAAGTGTTTATTTGAGGTTCCAAACTTCCCTCCTTAGGTGGTTATTACTTCTTTACATTCGTGAACATCATAAAAAGAATTGATTTTAAAAGCCCAGACGCATATTATTACAGCAATTCATTTGTTGAGGTGAGAGGAAATGAGAAGGACTTGCTGCACCACTAAATCTATGCCTGAGCACTGCTGAAATCAAACAAAACGAATTCACGGTGGCTAGATTGGGCTATTTTCTACTGACTCTCTCTGGGGACTCCAACAGAATTCATTTGTCTGTTTGTTTCTTATTTTCACTTGTATAGGTAATCTGTCCCCGCCCCTTCAGCTTGTAGTTTGTCTGTGTCCTTGGATCTCAAGTGAGTCTCCAGTAAGGGAGCACGTAGGAGGTCTTGAGTTTTCATCAGTTCTTCTAACACTGTGTCTTTTGATTGGAGCACTCAAAGCCTGTACTTTTATACTGATATTTGAGAGCTGTGCTCTTACTGCACTTTGAAATATTTTTTGTTCTCATTAATATACAATCACATGCAGAACATTATGTTTTCCCGTCTACACCCTTCACCAAGTCCCCGGCAAAAGCCAGTTACAGTCGCTGTCCGTCAGCGTGTACTAAGATGCTGTAGAATCACTACATGTCTTCTCTGTGTTATGCAGCCGTACAAATGACCTCCCAAGTTACACACTATTCATGCTAATCCTAATGCCCCCATTCTTTTTCCCCGCCCTTATTACTCCCTTCCCACAAACCCTCCCCAGTCCCTTTCTTTTTGGTATCTGTTAGACCACTCTCGGGTTGTGTGAGTCTGCTGCTGTCTTTTCCTTCAGTTTTTCTTTGTTATCATACTCCACACAAGAGTGAAATCATTTGGTACATGTATTTCTCCTCCTTGAATATTTGACTGAGCATAATAACCTCTAGCTCCATCCACGTTATTGCAAATGATAGGATTTGTTTTCTTCTTATGGCTGCCTACTGCACTTTTTAAACTGGATTTCATTCTTCATTTTTGTTTGTAGTTTCGCTATGTGCTTTCACCATTGCTCTCCTGGTTATGAGCAGTAGCTATGTGTTAATCGATATGTACCTATATCTATCTATCTGTCTGTCTATCTATTTATCAATCAATCAATCAATCATCTTTTTGTCTGCCCATCTGTCCTTGTGTACAGAACAGTTAACCATATGTCCTATATCACTTTCCTACACTATGCTTCCAAAATTCCTGCAAAGTATCTAGGCTGTAGAGAGAGCACTGGGTTCACCGAGACACTTGCAGGTCGAGTCGGCCGCGTGTACCTACAAAACCAGGACATTTTTGTGCCGGGACTTGAACCCGTGTCTCTATCCTCTGTCCTCTTTCATCTCCTTCTAACTTACTGTCTGTATTTAGCCACATTCTTTGACTAAGTGCTCCCTGAAGACCACAAGTATCATTCCTCTGGGCCTGTTGTCACGAGAAAAGTAAACTTGTTTTTTGCTCACCGCCATGTTTGAAGGACATCAGCGTGATCTCCGCCGATAGGACGGAGGGTCAAATAAAAAGGAACACCAATTTCTAGATAGGTGAAGTTGGGAGCTAAGAGTGTATTGTGGGGTGACGTGTTTATTTGAGTGTCCAAACTTCCCTCTTTAGGTAGTTATTAGATCTTCACATTCGTGAACATCATAAAACCCAGTGATTTCAAAGGCCCAGATGCTTATTATTACAGCAACTCAGTTGTCGAGGTGAGAGAAAATGAGAAGTATGTTGCTGCACCACTAAATCAATGGCTGGGAACGGCTGAAACTAAACATAAAGAATTCACGGAGGCCGGATAGGGCTATTTTCTTCTGACTGTATCAGGGGACTCAAACAGAATTCATTTGTTTGATTGTTTGTTTTTCAGTTTCACTCGTGTAGCGTATTTGTCCACACACCTTCGGCTTGTAGTTTGTCTGTGTCCTTGGATCTCAAGTGAGTCTCCTGTAAGTAAGCACGTAGGTGTCTTGAGTTTTCATCCCTTCTTTTAACCCTGTGTCTTTTGTTTGCTGCACTCAGTGCCTGACCTTTTATTCTGATGATTCAGAGCTGTGCACTTATTGCACTTAAAGAATATTTTTTATCATTCAGCTTAAATCACTTGAAGAACATTATGTTTACTATGCTCCCCCCTTCACCAAGTACCCCTGAAAAACCTCTTCAGTCGCTGTCGATGTGCGTAGTTGGATGCTGTAGACCACTTCACCATGTCCCTCCCCACAGACCCCGTTACAGTCGCTGACCATCAGTGAGTAGTAAGATGCTATATGATCTCTACTAGCCTTCTCTGTGTTGTACAGCACTCCCCATGCCCCCTCGACCCCAAGCATTATACATGCTAAAACTAATGCCCCCATTCTTTCTCCTCACACTTATCCCTCCCTTCAGACCCACCCTGCCCAGTCCTTTTCCCTTTGGTAACTTTTAGTCAACTCTCGGGTTCTGTGAGTCTGCTGCTGTTTTTTTCCTTCAGTTTTTCTTTGTTGTTATACTCCACACATGAGTGAAAACACTTGGTACTTGTCTTTCTCGGCCTGTCCTATTTCTCTGAAGATACTACCGTCTAGCTCCATCCAGGTCATTGCAAATGGTAGTATATGTTTTCTTCTTAAGGCTGCTTACTGCACATTTTAAACTGGATTTCATTCTTCCTTTTTGTTTGTAGTTTAGCTGTGTTATTCACCATTCAACTAATGGTTATGAACAATAGCTTTGTGTCAATCGATATGTATTTGTATCTATCTATCTAATTGTCTGTCTGTCTATGTATCTATGTATGTATGTATGTATGTATGTGTCTATCTATCTATCTATCTATCTATCTATCTATCTATCTATCTATCTATCTATCTATCTTCCTATCATCTATCTATGATGTCTATCATCTATCAATCTCTGTACCTATCTATATATCTTTCATCTGTCATCTGTGTACCTATCTATCTATGAATCAATCATCTTTTTGTCTGCCCATCTATCCTTCTGTACAGAAGAGTTAACAACATAGCCTATGTCTCTTCCCTACATTATGCTTCCAGAAATCTTGCAAGGTAACTAAGCCATAAGGAGAGCACTGTGTTCACCGATGCACTTTCAGGTAGAGTCAGCCGCGTGTGCTTACAAAACCAGTAAATGGAGGTGAAAGGACTTGAACCTGTATCTCTGTCCTCTGTCCTCTTATACTTCCTGCTCGCTTGGTGACTTTATTTAGCCACATTCAGTGAGTAAGTGATCCCTGAAAACCACAAGAATCCTTCGTCTTGTCCGGTTGTCGAAAGAAAAGTGTACTTGGTTCTTTGCACACCACCATGTTTGAGGGACATCGGTGTGATCACTGCTGATAGGTGCAGGGACAAATATAAAGGAACACCTATTTCTGGTCAGGAGCAGTTGGGAACAAAGAGTGTGTTGTGGAGTGAAGTGTTTATTTGAGGGTCCAAACTTACCTCCTTAGGTGGTTATTACTTCTTTACATTCGTGAACATCATAAAAAGAATTGATTTTAAAAGCCCAGACGCATATTTTTACAACAATTCATTTGTTGAGGTGAGAGGAAATGAGAAGGAACTTGCTGCACCACTAAATCTATGCCTGAGCACTGCTGAAATCAAACAAAACGAATTCACGGTGGCTAGATTGGGCTATTTTCTACTGACTCTCTCTGGGGACTCAAACAGAATTCATTTGTTTGTTTGTTTCTTATTTTCACTTGTATAGGTAATCTGTCCCCGCCCCTTCAGCTTGTAGTTTGTCTGTGTCCTTGGATCACAAGTGAGTCTCCAGTAAGGGAGCACGTAGGAGGTCTTGAGTTTTCATCAGTTCTTCTAACACTGTGTCTTTTGATTGGAGCACTCAAAGCCTGTACTTTTATTCTGATATTTGAGAGCTGTGCTCTTACTGCACTTTGAAATTCTTTTTGTTCTCATTAATATACAGTCACATGCAGAACATTATGTTTTCCAGTCTACACCCTTCACCAAGTCCCCGGCAAAAGCCAGTTACAGTCGCTGTCTGTCAGCGTGTACTAAGATGCTGTAGAATCACTACATGTCTTCTCTGTGTTATGCAGCCGTACAAATGACCTCCCAAGTTACACACTATTCATGCTAATCCTAATGCCCCCATTCTTTTTCCCCGCCCTTATTACTCCCTTCCCACAAACCCTCCCCAGTCCCTTTCTTTTTGGTATCTGTTAGACCACTCTCGGGTTGTGTGAGTCTGCTGCTGTCTTTTCCTTCAGTTTTTCTTTGTTATCATACTCCACACAAGAGTGAAATCATTTGGTACATGTATTTCTCCTCCTTGAATATTTGACTGAGCATAATAACCTCTAGCTCCATCCACGTTATTGCAAATGATAGGATTTGTTTTCTTCTTATGGCTGCCTACTGCACTTTTTAAACTGGATTTCATTCTTCATTTTTTTTTGTAGTATCGCTTTGTGCTTTCACCATTGCTCTCCTGGTTATGAGCAGTAGCTATGTGTTAATCGATATGTACCTATATCTATCTATCTGTCTGTCTATCTATTTATCAATCAATCAATCAATCAATCATCTTTTTGTCTGCCCATCTGTCCTTGTGTACAGAACAGTTAACCATATGTCCTATATCACTTTCCTACACTATGCTTCCAAAAATCCTGCAAAGTATCTAGGCTGTAGAGAGAGCACTGGGTTCACCGAGACACTTGCAGGTCGAGTCGGCCGCGTGTACCTACAAAACCAGGACATTTTTGTGCCGGGACTTGAACCCGTGTCTCTATCCTCTGTCCTCTTTCATCTCCTTCTAACTTACTGTCTGTATTTAGCCACATTCTTTGACTAAGTGCTCCCTGAAGACCACAAGTATCATTCCTCTGGGCCTGTTGTCACGAGAAAAGTAAACTTGTTCTTTGCTCACCACCATGTTTGAAGGACATCAGCGTGATCTCCGCCGATAGGACGGAGGGTCAAATAAAAAGGAACACCAATTTCTAGATAGGTGAAGTTGGGAGCTAAGAGTGTATTGTGGGGTGACGTGTTTATTTGAGTGTCC
The DNA here is from genome assembly GCF_030020395.1 of Manis pentadactyla. Classification (NCBI taxonomy): domain Eukaryota; kingdom Metazoa; phylum Chordata; class Mammalia; order Pholidota; family Manidae; genus Manis; species Manis pentadactyla. The sequence goes on from NW_026645130.1 coordinate 309,314, forward strand.
AAACTTCCCTCTTTAGGTAGTTATTAGATCTTCACATTCGTGAACATCATAAAACCCAGTGATTTCAAAGGCCCAGATGCTTATTATTACAGCAACTCAGTTGTCGAGGTGAGAGAAAATGAGAAGTATGTTGCTGCACCACTAAATCAATGGCTGGGAACGGCTGAAACTAAACATAAAGAATTCACGGAGGCCGGATAGGGCTATTTTCTTCTGACTGTATCAGGGGACTCAAACAGAATTCATTTGTTTGATTGTTTGTTTTTCAGTTTCACTCATGTAGCGTATTTGTCCACACACCTTCGGCTTGTAGTTTGTCTGTGTCCTTGGATCTCAAGTGAGTCTCCTGTAAGTAAGCACGTAGGTGTCTTGAGTTTTCATCCCTTCTTTTAACCCTGTGTCTTTTGTTTGCTGCACTCAGTGCCTGACCTTTTATTCTGATGATTCAGAGCTGTGCACTTATTGCACTTAAAGAATTTTTTTATCATTAAGCTTAAATCACTTGAAGAATATTATGTTTACTATGCTCCCCCCTTCACCAAGTACCCCTGAAAAACCTCTTCAGTCGCTGTCGATCTGCGTAGTTGGATGCTGTAGACCCCTTCACCATGTCCCTCCCAACAGACCCCGTTACAGTCGCTGATCATCAGTGAGTAGTAAGATGCTATATGATCTCTACTAGCCTTCTCTGTGTTGTACAGCACTCCCCATGCCCCCTCGACCCCAAGCATTACACATGCTAAAACTAATGCCCCCATTCTTTCTCCTCACACTTATCCCTCCCTTCAGACCCACCCTGCCCAGTCCTTTTCCCTTTGGTAACTTTTAGTCAACTCTCGGGTTCTGTGAGTCTGCTGCTGTTTTTTTCCTTCAGTTTTTCTTTGTTGTTATACTCCACACATGAGTGAAAACACTTGGTACTTGTCTTTCTCGGCCTGTCCTATTTCTCTGAACATACTACCGTCTAGCTCCATCCAGGTCATTGCAAATGGTAGTATATGTTTTCTTCTTAAGGCTGCTTACTGCACTTTTTAAACTGGATTTCATTCTTCCTTTTTGTTTGTAGTTTAGCTGTGTTATTCACCATTCAACTCCTGGTTATGAACAATAGCTTTGTGTCAATCGATATGTATTTGTATCTATCTATCTAATTGTCTGTCTGTCTATCTATGTATCTATGTATGTATGTATGTATGTATGTGTCTATCTATCTATCCATCTATCTATCTATCTATCTATCTATCTATCTATCTATCTTCCTATCATCTATCTATGATGTCTATCATCTATCAATCTCTGTACCTGTCTATCTATCTTTCATCTGTCATCTGTGTACCTATCTATCTATGAATCAATCATCTTTTTGTCTGCCCATCTATCCTTCTGTACAGAAGAGTTAACAACATAGCCTATGTCTCTTCCCTACATTATGCTTCCAGAAATCTTGCAAGGTAACTAAGCCATAAGGAGAGCACTGTGTTCACCGATACCCTTTCAGGTAGAGTCAGCCGCGTGTGCTTACAAAACCAGTAAAAGGAGGTGAAAGGACTTGAACCTGTATCTCTGTCCTCTGTCCTCTTATACTTCCTGCTCACTTGGTGACTTTATTTAGCCACATTCAGTGAGTAAGTGATCCCTGAAAACCACAAGAATCCTTCGTCTTGTCCGGTTGTCGAAAGAAAAGTGTACTTGGTTCTTTGCACACCAACATGTTTGAGGGACATCGGTGTGATCACTGCTGATAGGTGCAGGGACAAATATAAAGGAACACCTATTTCTGGTCAGGAGCAGTTGGGAACAAAGAGTGTGTTGTGGAGTGAAGTGTTTATTTGAGGGTCCAAACTTACCTCCTTAGGTGGTTATTACTTCTTTACATTCGTGAACATCATAAAAAGAATTGATTTTAAAAGCCCAGACGCATATTTTTACAACAATTCATTTGTTGAGGTGAGAGGAAATGAGAAGGAACTTGCTGCACCACTAAATCTATGCCTGAGCACTGCTGAAATCAAACAAAACGAATTCACGGTGGCTAGATTGGGCTATTTTCTACTGACTCTCTCTGGGGACTCAAACAGAATTCATTTGTTTGTTTGTTTCTTATTTTCACTTGTATAGGTAATCTGTCCCCGCCCCTTCAGCTTGTAGTTTGTCTGTGTCCTTGGATCTCAAGTGAGTCTCCAGTAAGGGAGCACGTAGGTGGTCTTGAGTTTTCATCAGTTCTTCTAACACTGTGTCTTTTGATTGGAGCACTCAAAGCCTGTACTTTCATTCTGATATTTGAGAGCTGTGCTCTTACTGCACTTTGAAATTCTTTTTGTTCTCATTAATATACAATCACATGCAGAACATTATGTTTTCCAGTCTACACCCTTCACCAAGTCCCCGGCAAAAGCCAGTTACAGTCGCTGTCCGTCAGCGTGTACTAAGATGCTGTAGAATCACTACATGTCTTCTCTGTGTTATGCAGCCGTACAAATGACCTCCCAAGTTACACACTATTCATGCTAATCCTAATGCCCCCATTCTTTTTCCCCGCCCTTATTACTCCCTTCCCACAAACCCTCCCCAGTCCCTTTCTTTTTGGTATCTGTTAGACCACTCTCGGGTTCTGTGAGTCTGCTGCTGTCTTTTCCTTCAGTTTTTCTTTGTTATCATACTCCACACAAGAGTGAAATCATTTGGTACATGTATTTCTCCTCCTTGAATATTTGACTGAGCATAATAACCTCTAGCTCCATCCACGTTATTGCAAATGATAGGATTTGTTTTCTTCTTATGGCTGCCTACTGCACTTTTTAAACTGGATTTCATTCCTCATTTTTGTTTGTAGTATCGCTTTGTGCTTTCACCATTGCTCTCCTGGTTATGAGCAGTAGCTATGTGTTAATCGATATGTACCTATATCTATCTATCTGTCTGTCTATCTATTTATCAATCAATCAATCAATCAATCATCTTTTTGTCTGCCCATCTGTCCTTGTGTACAGAACAGTTAACCATATGTCCTATATCACTTTCCTACACTATGCTTCCAAAAATCCTGCAAAGTATCTAGGCTGTAGAGAGAGCACTGGGTTCACCGAGACACTTGCAGGTCGAGTCGGCCGCGTGTACCTACAAAACCAGGAAATTTTTGTGCCGGGACTTGAACCCGTGTCTCTATCCTCTGTCCTCTTTCATCTCCTTCTAACTTACTGTCTGTATTTAGCCACATTCTTTGACTAAGTGCTCCCTGAAGACCACAAGTATCATTCCTCTGGGCCTGTTGTCACGAGAAAAGTAAACTTGTTCTTTGCTCACCACCATGTTTGAAGGACATCAGCGTGATCTCTGCCGATAGGACGGAGGGTCAAATAAAAAGGAACACCAATTTCTAGATAGGTGAAGTTGGGAGCTAAGAGTGTATTGTGGGGTGACGTGTTTATTTGAGTGTCCAAACTTCCCTCTTTAGGTAGTTATTAGATCTTCACATTCGTGAACATCATAAAACCCAGTGATTTCAAAGGCCCAGATGCTTATTATTACAGCAACTCAGTTGTCGAGGTGAGAGAAAATGAGAAGTATGTTGCTGCACCACTAAATCAATGGCTGGGAACGGCTGAAACTAAACATAAAGAATTCACGGAGGCCGGATAGGGCTATTTTCTTCTGACTGTATCAGGGGACTCAAACAGAATTCATTTGTTTGACTGTTTGTTTTTCAGTTTCACTCGTGTAGCGTATTTGTCCACACACCTTCGGCTTGTAGTTTGTCTGTGTCCTTGGATCTCAAGTGAGTCTCCTGTAAGTAAGCACGTAGGTGTCTTGAGTTTTCATCCCTTCTTTTAACCCTGTGTCTTTTGTTTGCTGCACTCAGTGCCTGACCTTTTATACTGATGATTCAGAGCTGTGCACTTATTGCACTTAAAGAATATTTTTTATCATTCAGCTTAAATCACTTGAAGAACATTATGTTTACTATGCTCCCCCCTTCACCAAGTACCCCTGAAAAACCTCTTCAGTCGCTGTCGATCTGCGTAGTTGGATGCTGTAGACCCCTTCACCATGTCCCTCCCCACAGACCCCGTTACAGTCGCTGACCATCAGTGAGTAGTAAGATGCTATATGATCTCTACTAGCCTTCTCTGTGTTGTACAGCACTCCCCATGCCCCCTCGACCCCAAGCATTATACATGCTAAAACTAATGCCCCCATTCTTTCTCCTCACACTTATCCCTCCCTTCAGACCCACCCTGCCCAGTCCTTTTCCCTTTGGTAACTTTTAGTCAACTCTCGGGTTCTGTGAGTCTGCTGCTGTTTTTTCACTTCAGTTTTTCTTTGTTGTTATACTCCACACATGAGTGGAAACACTTGGTACTTGTCTTTCTCGGCCTGTCCTATTTCTCTGAACATACTACCGTCTAGCTCCATCCAGGTCATTGCAAATGGTAGTATATGTTTTCTTCTTAAGGCTGCTTACTGCACTTTTTAAACTGGATTTCATTCTTCCTTTTTGTTTGTAGTTTAGCTGTGTTATTCACCATTCAACTCCTGGTTATGAACAATAGCTTTGTGTCAATCGATATGTATTTGTATCTATCTGTCTAATTGTCTGTCTGTCTATCTATGTATCTATGTATGTATGTATGTATGTATGTGTCTATTTATCTATCTATCTATCTATCTATCTATCTATCTATCTATCTATCTATCTATCTATCTATCGTCCTATCATCTATCTATGATGTCTATCATCTATCAATCTCTGTACCTGTCTATCTATCTTTCATCTGTCATCTGTGTACCTATCTATCTATGAATCAATCATCTTTTTGTCTGCCCATCTATCCTTCTGTACAGAAGAGTTAACAACATAGCCTATGTCTCTTCCCTACATTATGCTTCCAGAAATCTTGCAAGGTAACTAAGCCATAAGGAGAGCACTGTGTTCACCGATACCCTTTCAGGTAGAGTCAGCCGCGTGTGCTTACAAAACCAGTAAATGGAGGTGAAAGGACTTGAACCTGTATCTCTGTCCTCTGTCCTCTTATACTTCCTGCTCGCTTGGTGACTTTATTTAGCCACATTCAGTGAGTAAGTGATCCCTGAAAACCACAAGAATCCTTCGTCTTGTCCGGTTGTCGAAAGAAAAGTGTACTTGGTTCTTTGCACACCAACATGTTTGAGGGACATCGGTGTGATCACTGCTGATAGGTGCAGGGACAAATATAAAGGAACACCTATTTCTGGTCAGGAGCAGTTGGGAACAAAGAGTGTGTTGTGGAGTGAAGTGTTTATTTGAGGGTCCAAACTTACCTCCTTAGGTGGTTATTACTTCTTTACATTCGTGAACATCATAAAAAGAATTGATTTTAAAAGCCCAGACGCATATTTTTACAACAATTCATTTGTTGAGGTGAGAGGAAATGAGAAGGAACTTGCTGCACCACTAAATCTATGCCTGAGCACTGCTGAAATCAAACAAAACGAATTCACGGTGGCTAGATTGGGCTATTTTCTACTGACTCTCTCTGGGGACTCAAACAGAATTCATTTGTTTGTTTGTTTCTTATTTTCACTTGTATAGGTAATCTGTCCCCGCCCCTTCAGCTTGTAGTTTGTCTGTGTCCTTGGATCTCAAGTGAGTCTCCAGTAAGGGAGCACGTAGGAGGTCTTGAGTTTTCATCAGTTCTTCTAACACTGTGTCTTTTGATTGGAGCACTCAAAGCCTGTACTTTTATTCTGATATTTGAGAGCTGTGCTCTTACTGCACTTTGAAATTCTTTTTGTTCTCATTAATATACAATCACATGCAGAACATTATGTTTTCCAATCTACACCCTTCACCAAGTCCCCGGCAAAAGCCAGTTACAGTCGCTGTCCGTCAGCGTGTACTAAGATGCTGTAGAATCACTACATGTCTTCTCTGTGTTATGCAGCCGTACAAATGACCTCCCAAGTTACACACTATTCATGCTAATCCTAATGCCCCCATTCTTTTTCCCCGCCCTTATTACTCCCTTCCCACAAACCCTCCCCAGTCCCTTTCTTTTTGGTATCTGTTAGACCACTCTCGGGTTCTGTGAGTCTGCTGCTGTCTTTTCCTTCAGTTTTTCTTTGTTATCATACTCCACACAAGAGTGAAATCATTTGGTACATGTATTTCTCCTCCTTGAATATTTGACTGAGCATAATAACCTCTAGCTCCATCCACGTTATTGCAAATGATAGGATTTGTTTTCTTCTTATGGCTGCCTACTGCACTTTTTAAACTGGATTTCATTCCTCATTTTTGTTTGTAGTATCGCTTTGTGCTTTCACCATTGCTCTCCTGGTTATGAGCAGTATCTATGTGTTAATCGATATGTACCTATATCTATCTATCTGTCTGTCTATCTATTTATCAATCAATCAATCAATCAATCATCTTTTTGTCTGCCCATCTGTCCTTGTGTACAGAACAGTTAACCATATGTCCTATATCACTTTCCTACACTATGCTTCCAAAAATCCTGCAAAGTATCTAGGCTGTAGAGAGAGCACTGGGTTCACCGAGACACTTGCAGGTCGAGTCGGCCGCGTGTACCTACAAAACCAGGAAATTTTTGTGCCGGGACTTGAACCCGTGTCTCTATCCTCTGTCCTCTTTCATCTCCTTCTAACTTACTGTCTGTATTTAGCCACATTCTTTGACTAAGTGCTCCCTGAAGACCACAAGTATCATTCCTCTGGGCCTGTTGTCACGAGAAAAGTAAACTTGTTCTTTGCTCACCACCATGTTTGAAGGACATCAGCGTGATCTCCGCCGATAGGACGGAGGGTCAAATAAAAAGGAACACCAATTTCTAGATAGGTGAAGTTGGGAGCTAAGAGTGTATTGTGGGGTGACGTGTTTATTTGAGTGTCCAAACTTCCCTCTTTAGGTAGTTATTAGATCTTCACATTCGTGAACATCATAAAACCCAGTGATTTCAAAGGCCCAGATGCTTATTATTACAGCAACTCAGTTGTCGAGGTGAGAGAAAATGAGAAGTATGTTGCTGCACCACTAAATCAATGGCTGGGAACGGCTGAAACTAAACATAAAGAATTCACGGAGGCCGGATAGGGCTATTTTCTTCTGACTGTATCAGGGGACTCAAACAGAATTCATTTGTTTGATTGTTTGTTTTTCAGTTTCACTCGTGTAGCGTATTTGTCCACACACCTTCGGCTTGTAGTTTGTCTGTGTCCTTGGATCTCAAGTGAGTCTCCTGTAAGTAAGCACGTAGGTGTCTTGAGTTTTCATCCCTTCTTTTAACCCTGTGTCTTTTGTTTGCTGCACTCAGTGCCTGACCTTTTATACTGATGATTCAGAGCTGTGCACTTATTGCACTTAAAGAATATTTTTTATCATTCAGCTTAAATCACTTGAAGAACATTATGTTTACTATGCTCCCCCCTTCACCAAGTACCCCTGAAAAACCTCTTCAGTCGCTGTCGATGTGCGTAGTTGGATGCTGTAGACCACTTCACCATGTCCCTCCCCACAGACCCCGTTACAGTCGCTGACCATCAGTGAGTAGTAAGATGCTATATGATCTCTACTAGCCTTCTCTGTGTTGTACAGCACTCCCCATGCCCCCTCGACCCCAAGCATTATACATGCTAAAACTAATGCCCCCATTCTTTCTCCTCACACTTATCCCTCCCTTCAGACCCACCCTGCCTAGTCCTTTTCCCTTTGGTAACTTTTAGTCAACTCTCGGGTTCTGTGAGTCTGCTGCTGTTTTTTTCCTTCAGTTTTTCTTTGTTGTTATACTCCACACATGAGTGAAAACACTTGGTACTTGTCTTTCTCGGCCTGTCCTATTTCTCTGAAGATACTACCGTCTAGCTCCATCCAGGTCATTGCAAATGGTAGTATATGTTTTCTTCTTAAGGCTGCTTACTGCACATTTTAAACTGGATTTCATTCTTCCTTTTTGTTTGTAGTTTAGCTGTGTTATTCACCATTCAACTAATGGTTATGAACAATAGCTTTGTGTCAATCGATATGTATTTGTATCTATCTATCTAATTGTCTGTCTGTCTATGTATCTATGTATGTATGTATGTATGTATGTGTCTATCTATCTATCTATCTATCTATCTATCTATCTATCTATCTATCTATCTATCTATCTATCTTCCTATCATCTATCTATGATGTCTATCATCTATCAATCTCTGTACCTGTCTATCTATCTTTCATCTGTCATCTGTGTACCTATCTATCTATGAATCAATCATCTTTTTGTCTGCCCATCTATCCTTCTGTACAGAAGAGTTAACAACATAGCCTATGTCTCTTCCCTACATTATGCTTCCAGAAATCTTGCAAGGTAACTAAGCCATAAGGAGAGCACTGTGTTCACTGATACCCTTTCAGGTAGAGTCAGCCGCGTGTGCTTACAAAACCAGTAAATGGAGGTGAAAGGACTTGAACCTGTATCTCTGTCCTCTGTCCTCTTATACTTCCTGCTCGCTTGGTGACTTTATTTAGCCACATTCAGTGAGTAAGTGATCCCTGAAAACCACAAGAATCCTTCGTCTTGTCCGGTTGTCGAAAGAAAAGTGTACTTGGTTCTTTGCACACCAACATGTTTGAGGGACATCGGTGTGATCACTGCTGATAGGTGCAGGGACAAATATAAAGGAACACCTATTTCTGGTCAGGAGCAGTTGGGAACAAAGAGTGTGTTGTGGAGTGAAGTGTTTATTTGAGGGTCCAAACTTACCTCCTTAGGTGGTTATTACTTCTTTACATTCGTGAACATCATAAAAAGAATTGATTTTAAAAGCCCAGACGCATATTTTTACAACAATTCATTTGTTGAGGTGAGAGGAAATGAGAAGGAACTTGCTGCACCACTAAATCTATGCCTGAGCACTGCTGAAATCAAACAAAACGAATTCACGGTGGCTAGATTGGGCTATTTTCTACTGACTCTCTCTGGGGACTCAAACAGAATTCATTTGTTTGTTTGTTTCTTATTTTCACTTGTATAGGTAATCTGTCCCCGCCCCTTCAGCTTGTAGTTTGTCTGTGTCCTTGGATCTCAAGTGAGTCTCCAGTAAGGGAGCACGTAGAAGGTCTTGAGTTTTCATCAGTTCTTCTAACACTGTGTCTTTTGATTGGAGCACTCAAAGCCTGTACTTTTATTCTGATATTTGAGAGCTGTGCTCTTACTGCACTTTGAAATTCTTTTTGTTCTCATTAATATACAATCACATGCAGAACATTATGTTTTCCAGTCTACACCCTTCACCAAGTCCCCGGCAAAAGCCAGTTACAGTCGCTGTCCGTCAGCGTGTACTAAGATGCTGTAGAATCACTACATGTCTTCTCTGTGTTATGCAGCCGTACAAATGACCTCCCAAGTTACACACTATTCATGCTAATCCTAATGCCCCCATTCTTTTTCCCCGCCCTTATTACTCCCTTCCCACAAACCCTCCCCAGTCCCTTTCTTTTTGGTATCTGTTAGACCACTCTCGGGTTCTGTGAGTCTGCTGCTGTCTTTTCCTTCAGTTTTTCTTTGTTATCATACTCCACACAAGAGTGAAATCATTTGGTACATGTATTTCTCCTCCTTGAATATTTGACTGAGCATAATAACCTCTAGTTCCATCCACGTTATTGCAAATGATAGGATTTGTTTTCTTCTTATGGCTGCCTACTGCACTTTTTAAACTGGATTTCATTCCTCATTTTTGTTTGTAGTATCGCTTTGTGCTTTCACCATTGCTCTCCTGGTTATGAGCAGTAGCTATGTGTTAATCGATATGTACCTATATCTATCTATCTGTCTGTCTATCTATTTATCAATCAATCAATCAATCAATCATCTTTTTGTCTGCCCATCTGTCCTTGTGTACAGAACAGTTAACCATATGTCCTATATCACTTTCCTACACTATGCTTCCAAAAATCCTGCAAAGTATCTAGGCTGTAGAGAGAGCACTGGGTTCACCGAGACACTTGCAGGTCGAGTCGGCCACGTGTACCTACAAAACCAGGACATTTTTGTGCCGGGACTTGAACCCGTGTCTCTATCCTCTGTCCTCTTTCATCTCCTTCTAACTTACTGTCTGTATTTAGCAACATTCTTTGACTAAGTGCTCCCTGAAGACCACAAGTATCATTCCTCTGGGCCTGTTGTCACGAGAAAAGTAAACTTGTTCTTTGCTCACCACCATGTTTGAAGGACATCAGCGTGATCTCCGCCGATAGGACGGAGGGTCAAATAAAAAGGAACACCAATTTCTAGATAGGTGAAGTTGGGAGCTAAGAGTGTATTGTGGGGTGACGTGTTTATTTGAGTGTCCAAACTTCCCTCTTTAGGTAGTTATTAGATCTTCACATTCGTGAACATCATAAAACCCAGTGATTTCAAAGGCCCAGATGGTTATTATTACAGCAACTCAGTTGTCGAGGTGAGAGAAAATGAGAAGTATGTTGCTGCACCACTAAATCAATGGCTGGGAACGGCTGAAACTAAACATAAAGAATTCACGGAGGCCGGATAGGGCTATTTTCTTCTGACTGTATCAGGGGACTCAAACAGAATTCATTTGTTTGATTGTTTGTTTTTCAGTTTCACTCGTGTAGCGTATTTGTCCACACACCTTCGGCTTGTAGTTTGTCTGTGTCCTTGGATCTCAAGTGAGTCTCCTGTAAGTAAGCACGTAGGTGTCTTGAGTTTTCATCCCTTCTTTTAACCCTGTGTCTTTTGTTTGCTGCACTCAGTGCCTGACCTTTTATACTGATGATTCAGAGCTGTGCACTTATTGCACTTAAAGAATATTTTTTATCATTCAGCTTAAATCACTTGAAGAACATTATGTTTACTATGCTCCCCCCTTCACCAAGTGCCCCTGAAAAACCTCTTCAGTCGCTGTCGATGTGCGTAGTTGGATGCTGTAGACCACTTCACCATGTCCCTCCCCACAGACCCCGTTACAGTCGCTGACCATCAGTGAGTAGTAAGATGCTATATGATCTCTACTAGCCTTCTCTGTGTTGTACAGCACTCCCCATGCCCCCTCGACCCCAAGCATTACACATGCTAAAACTAATGCCCCCATTCTTTCTCCTCACACTTATCCCTCCCTTCAGACCCACCCTGCCCAGTCCTTTTCCCTTTGGTAACTTTTAGTCAACTCTCGGGTTCTGTGAGTCTGCTGCTGTTTTTTTCCTTCAGTTTTTCTTTGTTGTTATACTCCACACATGAGTGAAAACACTTGGTACTTGTCTTTCTCGGCCTGTCCTATTTCTCTGAACATACTACCGTCTAGCTCCATCCAGGTCATAGCAAATGGTAGTATATGTTTTCTTCTTAAGGCTGCTTACTGCACTTTTTAAACTGGATTTCATTCTTCCTTTTTGTTTGTAGTTTAGCTGTGTTATTCACCATTCAACTACTGGTTATGAACAATAGCTTTGTGTCAATCGATATGTATTTGTATCTATCTATCTAATTGTCTGTCTGTCTATGTATCTATGTATGTATGTATGTATGTATGTGTCTATCTATCTATCTATCTATCTATCTATCTATCTATCTATCTATCTTCCTATCATCTATCTATGATGTCTATCATCTATCAATCTCTGTACTTATCTATCTATCTTTCATCTGTCATCTGTGTACCTATCTATCTATGAATCAATCATCTTTTTGTCTGCCGATCTATCCTTCTGTACAGAAGAGTTAACAACATAGCCTATGTCTCTTCCCTACATTATGCTTCCAGAAATCTTGCAAGGTAACTAAGCCATAAGGAGAGCACTGTGTTCACCGATACACTTTCAGGTAGAGTCAGCCGCGTGTGCTTACAAAACCAGTAAATGGAGGTGAAAGGACTTGAACCTGTATCTCTGTCCTCTGTCCTCTTATACTTCCTGCTCGCTTGGTGACTTTATTTAGCCACATTCAGTGAGTAAGTGATCCCTGAAAACCACAAGAATCCTTCGTCTTGTCCGGTTGTCGAAAGAAAAGTGTACTTGGTTCTTTGCACACCAACATGTTTGAGGGACATCGGTGTGATCACTGCTGATAGGTGCAGGGACAAATATAAAGGAACACCTATTTCTGGTCAGGAGCAGTTGGGAACAAAGAGTGTGTTGTGGAGTGAAGTGTTTATTTGAGGTTCCAAACTTCCCTCCTTAGGTGGTTATTACTTCTTTACATTCGTGAACATCATAAAAAGAATTGATTTTAAAAGCCCAGACGCATATTATTACAGCAATTCATTTGTTGAGGTGAGAGGAAATGAGAAGGAACTTGCTGCACCACTAAATCTATGCCTGAGCACTGCTGAAATCAAACAAAACGAATTCACGGTGGCTAGATTGGGCTATTTTCTACTGACTCTCTCTGGGGACTCCAACAGAATTCATTTGTCTGTTTGTTTCTTATTTTCACTTGTATAGGTAATCTGTCCCCGCCCCTTCAGCTTGTAGTTTGTCTGTGTCCTTGGATCTCAAGTGAGTCTCCAGTAAGGGAGCACGTAGGAGGTCTTGAGTTTTCATCAGTTCTTCTAACACTGTGTCTTTTGATTGGAGCACTCAAAGCCTGTACTTTTATACTGATATTTGAGAGCTGTGCTCTTACTGCACTTTGAAATATTTTTTGTTCTCATTAATATACAATCACATGCAGAACATTATGTTTTCCCGTCTACACCCTTCACCAAGTCCCCGGCAAAAGCCAGTTACAGTCGCTGTCCGTCAGCGTGTACTAAGATGCTGTAGAATCACTACATGTCTTCTCTGTGTTATGCAGCCGTACAAATGACCTCCCAAGTTACACACTATTCATGCTAATCCTAATGCCCCCATTCTTTTTCCCCGCCCTTATTACTCCCTTCCCACAAACCCTCCCCAGTCCCTTTCTTTTTGGTATCTGTTAGACCACTCTCGGGTTCTGTGAGTCTGCTGCTGTCTTTTCCTTCAGTTTTTCTTTGTTATCATACTCCACACAAGAGTGAAATCATTTGGTACATGTATTTCTCCTCCTTGAATATTTGACTGAGCATAATAACCTCTAGCTCCATCCACGTTATTGCAAATGATAGGATTTGTTTTCTTCTTATGGCTGCCTGCCTACTGCACTTTTTAAACTGGATTTCATTCTTCATTTTTGTTTGTAGTTTCGCTATGTGCTTTCACCATTGCTCTCCTGGTTATGAGCAGTAGCTATGTGTTAATCGATATGTACCTATATCTATCTATCTGTCTGTCTATCTATTTATCAATCAATCAATCAATCATCTTTTTGTCTGCCCATCTGTCCTTGTGTACAGAACAGTTAACCATATGTCCTATATCACTTTCCTACACTATGCTTCCAAAATTCCTGCAAAGTATCTAGGCTGTAGAGAGAGCACTGGGTTCACCGAGACACTTGCAGGTCGAGTCGGCCGCGTGTACCTACAAAACCAGGACATTTTTGTGCCGGGACTTGAACCCGTGTCTCTATCCTCTGTCCTCTTTCATCTCCTTCTAACTTACTGTCTGTATTTAGCCACATTCTTTGACTAAGTGCTCCCTGAAGACCACAAGTATCATTCCTCTGGGCCTGTTGTCACGAGAAAAGTAAACTTGTTTTTTGCTCACCGCCATGTTTGAAGGACATCAGCGTGATCTCCGCCGATAGGACGGAGGGTCAAATAAAAAGGAACACCAATTTCTAGATAGGTGAAGTTGGGAGCTAAGAGTGTATTGTGGGGTGACGTGTTTATTTGAGTGTCCAAACTTCCCTCTTTAGGTAGTTATTAGATCTTCACATTCGTGAACATCATAAAACCCAGTGATTTCAAAGGCCCAGATGCTTATTATTACAGCAACTCAGTTGTCGAGGTGAGAGAAAATGAGAAGTATGTTGCTGCACCACTAAATCAATGGCTGGGAACGGCTGAAACTAAACATAAAGAATTCACGGAGGCCGGATAGGGCTATTTTCTTCTGACTGTATCAGGGGACTCAAACAGAATTCATTTGTTTGATTGTTTGTTTTTCAGTTTCACTCGTGTAGCGTATTTGTCCACACACCTTCGGCTTGTAGTTTGTCTGTGTCCTTGGATCTCAAGTGAGTCTCCTGTAAGTAAGCACGTAGGTGTCTTGAGTTTTCATCCCTTCTTTTAACCCTGTGTCTTTTGTTTGCTGCACTCAGTGCCTGACCTTTTATACTGATGATTCAGAGCTGTGCACTTATTGCACTTAAAGAATATTTTTTATCATTCAGCTTAAATCACTTGAAGAACATTATGTTTACTATGCTCCCCCCTTCACCAAGTACCCCTGAAAAACCTCTTCAGTCGCTGTCGATGTGCGTAGTTGGATGCTGTAGACCACTTCACCATGTCCCTCCCCACAGACCCCGTTACAGTCGCTGACCATCAGTGAGTAGTAAGATGCTATATGATCTCTACTAGCCTTCTCTGTGTTGTACAGCACTCCCCATGCCCCCTCGACCCCAAGCATTATACATGCTAAAACTAATGCCCCCATTCTTTCTCCTCACACTTATCCCTCCCTTCAGACCCACCCTGCCCAGTCCTTTTCCCTTTGGTAACTTTTAGTCAACTCTCGGGTTCTGTGAGTCTGCTGCTGTTTTTTTCCTTCAGTTTTTCTTTGTTGTTATACTCCACACATGAGTGAAAACACTTGGTACTTGTCTTTCTCGGCCTGTCCTATTTCTCTGAAGATACTACCGTCTAGCTCCATCCAGGTCATTGCAAATGGTAGTATATGTTTTCTTCTTAAGGCTGCTTACTGCACATTTTAAACTGGATTTCATTCTTCCTTTTTGTTTGTAGTTTAGCTGTGTTATTCACCATTCAACTAATGGTTATGAACAATAGCTTTGTGTCAATCGATATTTATTTGTATCTATCTATCTAATTGTCTGTCTGTCTATGTATCTATGTATGTATGTATGTATGTATGTATATGTCTATCTATCTATCTATCTATCTATCTATCTATCTATCTATCTATCTATCTATCTTCCTATCATCTATCTATGATGTCTATCATCTATCAATCTCTGTACCTATCTATCTATCTTTCATCTGTCATCTGTGTACCTATCTATCTATGAATCAATCATCTTTTTGTCTGCCCATCTATCCTTCTGTACAGAACAGTTAACAACATAGCCTATGTCTCTTCCCTACATTATGCTTCCAGAAATCTTGCAAGGTAACTAAGCCATAAGGAGAGCACTGTGTTCACCGATACACTTTCAGGTAGAGTCAGCCGCGTGTGCTTACAAAACCAGTAAATGGAGGTGAAAGGACTTGAACCTGTATCTCTGTCCTCTGTCCTCTTATACTTCCTGCTCGCTTGGTGACTTTATTTAGCCACATTCAGTGAGTAAGTGATCCCTGAAAACCACAAGAATCCTTCGTCTTGTCCGGTTGTCGAAAGAAAAGTGTACTTGGTTCTTTGCACACCACCATGTTTGAGGGACATCGGTGTGATCACTGCTGATAGGTGCAGGGACAAATATAAAGGAACACCTATTTCTGGTCAGGAGCAGTTGGGAACAAAGAGTGTGTTGTGGAGTGAAGTGTTTATTTGAGGTTCCAAACTTCCCTCCTTAGGTGGTTATTACTTCTTTACATTCGTGAACATCATAAAAAGAATTGATTTTAAAAGCCCAGACGCATATTATTACAGCAATTCATTTGTTGAGGTGAGAGGAAATGAGAAGGAACTTGCTGCACCACTAAATCTATGCCTGAGCACTGCTGAAATCAAACAAAACGAATTCACGGTGGCTAGATTGGGCTATTTTCTACTGACTCTCTCTGGGGACTCCAACAGAATTCATTTGTCTGTTTGTTTCTTATTTTCACTTGTATAGGTAATCTGTCCCCGCCCCTTCAGCTTGTAGTTTGTCTGTGTCCTTGGATCTCAAGTGAGTCTCCAGTAAGGGAGCACGTAGGAGGTCTTGAGTTTTCATCAGTTCTTCTAACACTGTGTCTTTTGATTGGAGCACTCAAAGCCTGTACTTTTATTCTGATATTTGAGAGCTGTGCTCTTACTGCACTTTGAAATTCTTTTTGTTCTCATTAATATACAATCACATGCAGAACATTATGTTTTCCAGTCTACACCCTTCACCAAGTCCCCGGCAAAAGCCAGTTACAGTCGCTGTCCGTCAGCGTGTACTAAGATGCTGTAGAATCACTACATGTCTTCTCTGTGTTATGCAGCCGTACAAATGACCTCCCAAGTTACACACTATTCATGCTAATCCTAATGCCCCCATTCTTTTTCCCCGCCCTTATTACTCCCTTCCCACAAACCCTCCCCAGTCCCTTTCTTTTTGGTATCTGTTAGACCACTCTCGGGTTCTGTGAGTCTGCTGCTGTCTTTTCCTTCAGTTTTTCTTTGTTATCATACTCCACACAAGAGTGAAATCATTTGGTACATGTATTTCTCCTCCTTGAATATTTGACTGAGCATAATAACCTCTAGCTCCATCCACGTTATTGCAAATGATAGGATTTGTTTTCTTCTTATGGCTGCCTACTGCACTTTTTAAACTGGATTTCATTCTTCATTTTTGTTTGTAGTTTCGCTATGTGCTTTCACCATTGCTCTCCTGGTTATGAGCAGTAGCTATGTGTTAATCGATATGTACCTATATCTATCTATCTGTCTGTCTATCTATTTATCAATCAATCAATCAATCATCTTTTTGTCTGCCCATCTGTCCTTGTGTACAGAACAGATAACCATATGTCCTATATCACTTTCCTACACTATGCTTCCAAAAATCCTGCAAAGTATCTAGGCTGTAGAGAGAGCACTGGGTTCACCGAGACACTTGCAGGTCGAGTCGGCCGCGTGTACCTACAAAACCAGGACATTTTTGTGCCGGGACTTGAACCCGTGTCTCTATCCTCTGTCCTCTTTCATCTCCTTCTAACTTACTGTCTGTATTTAGCCACATTCTTTGACTAAGTGCTCCCTGAAGACCACAAGTATCATTCCTCTGGGCCTGTTGTCACGAGAAAAGTAAACTTGTTTTTTGCTCACCGCCATGTTTGAAGGACATCAGCGTGATCTCCGCCGATAGGACGGAGGGTCAAATAAAAAGGAACACCAATTTCTAGATAGGTGAAGTTGGGAGCTAAGAGTGTATTGTGGGGTGACGTGTTTATTTGAGTGTCCAAACTTCCCTCTTTAGGTAGTTATTAGATCTTCACATTCGTGAACATCATAAAACCCAGTGATTTCAAAGGCCCAGATGCTTATTATTACAGCAACTCAGTTGTCGAGGTGAGAGAAAATGAGAAGTATGTTGCTGCACCACTAAATCAATGGCTGGGAACGGCTGAAACTAAACATAAAGAATTCACGGAGGCCGGATAGGGCTATTTTCTTCTGACTGTATCAGGGGACTCAAACAGAATTCATTTGTTTGATTGTTTGTTTTTCAGTTTCACTCGTGTAGCGTATTTGTCCACACACCTTCGGCTTGTAGTTTGTCTGTGTCCTTGGATCTCAAGTGAGTCTCCTGTAAGTAAGCACGTAGGTGTCTTGAGTTTTCATCCCTTCTTTTAACCCTGTGTCTTTTGTTTGCTGCACTCAGTGCCTGACCTTTTATTCTGATGATTCAGAGCTGTGCACTTATTGCACTTAAAGAATTTTTTTTATCATTAAGCTTAAATCACTTGAAGAACATTATGTTTACTATGCTCCCCCCTTCACCAAGTACCCCTGAAAAACCTCTTCAGTCGCTGTCGATCTGCGTAGTTGGATGCTGTAGACCCCTTCACCATGTCCCTCCCAACAGACCCCGTTACAGTCGCTGACCATCAGTGAGTAGTAAGATGCTATATGATCTCTACTAGCCTTCTCTGTGTTGTACAGCACTCCCCATGCCCCCTCGACCCCAAGCATTACACATGCTAAAACTAATGCCCCCATTCTTTCTCCTCACACTTATCCCTCCCTTCAGACCCACCCTGCCCAGTCCTTTTCCCTTTGGTAACTTTTAGTCAACTCTCGGGTTCTGTGAGTCTGCTGCTGTTTTTTTCCTTCAGTTTTTCTTTGTTGTTATACTCCACACATGAGTGAAAACACTTGGTACTTGTCTTTCTCGGCCTGTCCTATTTCTCTGAACATACTACCGTCTAGCTCCATCCAGGTCATAGCAAATGGTAGTATATGTTTTCTTCTTAAGGCTGCTTACTGCACTTTTTAAACTGGATTTCATTCTTCCTTTTTGTTTGTAGTTTAGCTGTGTTATTCACCATTCAACTCCTGGTTATGAACAATAGCTTTGTGTCAATCGATATGTATTTGTATCTATCTATCTAATTGTCTGTCTGTCTATGTATCTATGTATGTATGTATGTATGTATGTGTCTATCTATCTATCTATCTATCTATCTATCTATCTATCTATCTTCCTATCATCTATCTATGATGTCTATCATCTATCAATCTCTGTACCTATCTATCTATCTTTCATCTGTCATCTGTGTACCTATCTATCTATGAATCAATCATCTTTTTGTCTGCCCATCTATCCTTCTGTACAGAATAGTTAACAACATAGCCTATGTCTCTTCCCTACATTATGCTTCCAGAAATCTTGCAAGGTAACTAAGCCATAAGGAGAGCACTGTGTTCACCGATACACTTTCAGGTAGAGTCAGCCGCGTGTGCTTACAAAACCAGTAAATGGAGGTGAAAGGACTTGAACCTGTATCTCTGTCCTCTGTCCTCTTATACTTCCTGCTCGCTTGGTGACTTTATTTAGCCACATTCAGTGAGTAAGTGATCCCTGAAAACCACAAGAATCCTTCGTCTTGTCCGGTTGTCGAAAGAAAAGTGTACTTGGTTCTTTGCACACCACCATGTTTGAGGGACATCGGTGTGATCACTGCTGATAGGTGCAGGGACAAATATAAAGGAACACCTATTTCTGGTCAGGAGCAGTTGGGAACAAAGAGTGTGTTGTGGAGTGAAGTGTTTATTTGAGGGTCCAAACTTACCTCCTTAGGTGGTTATTACTTCTTTACATTCGTGAACATCATAAAAAGAATTGATTTTAAAAGCCCAGACGCATATTTTTACAACAATTCATTTGTTGAGGTGAGAGGAAATGAGAAGGAACTTGCTGCACCACTAAATCTATGCCTGAGCACTGCTGAAATCAAACAAAACGAATTCACGGTGGCTAGATTGGGCTATTTTCTACTGACTCTCTCTGGGGACTCAAACAGAATTCATTTGTTTGTTTGTTTCTTATTTTCACTTGTATAGGTAATCTGTCCCCGCCCCTTCAGCTTGTAGTTTGTCTGTGTCCTTGGATCACAAGTGAGTCTCCAGTAAGGGAGCACGTAGGAGGTCTTGAGTTTTCATCAGTTCTTCTAACACTGTGTCTTTTGATTGGAGCACTCAAAGCCTGTACTTTTATTCTGATATTTGAGAGCTGTGCTCTTACTGCACTTTGAAATTCTTTTTGTTCTCATTAATATACAGTCACATGCAGAACATTATGTTTTCCAGTCTACACCCTTCACCAAGTCCCCGGCAAAAGCCAGTTACAGTCGCTGTCCGTCAGCGTGTACTAAGATGCTGTAGAATCACTACATGTCTTCTCTGTGTTATGCAGCCGTACAAATGACCTCCCAAGTTACACACTATTCATGCTAATCCTAATGCCCCCATTCTTTTTCCCCGCCCTTATTACTCCCTTCCCACAAACCCTCCCCAGTCCCTTTCTTTTTGGTATCTGTTAGACCACTCTCGGGTTGTGTGAGTCTGCTGCTGTCTTTTCCTTCAGTTTTTCTTTGTTATCATACTCCACACAAGAGTGAAATCATTTGGTACATGTATTTCTCCTCCTTGAATATTTGACTGAGCATAATAACCTCTAGCTCCATCCACGTTATTGCAAATGATAGGATTTGTTTTCTTCTTATGGCTGCCTACTGCACTTTTTAAACTGGATTTCATTCTTCATTTTTGTTTGTAGTTTCGCTATGTGCTTTCACCATTGCTCTCCTGGTTATGAGCAGTAGCTATGTGTTAATCGATATGTACCTATATCTATCTATCTGTCTGTCTATCTATTTATCAATCAATCAATCAATCAATCATCTTTTTGTCTGCCCATCTGTCCTTGTGTACAGAACAGTTAACAATATGTCCTATATCACTTTCCTACACTATGCTTCCAAAAATCCTGCAAAGTATCTAGGCTGTAGAGAGAGCACTGGGTTCACCGAGACACTTGCAGGTCGAGTCGGCCGCGTGTACCTACAAAACCAGGACATTTTTGTGCCGGGACTTGAACCCGTGTCTCTATCCTCTGTCCTCTTTCATCTCCTTCTAACTTACTGTCTGTATTTAGCCACATTCTTTGACTAAGTGCTCCCTGAAGACCACAAGTATCATTCCTCTGGGCCTGTTGTCACGAGAAAAGTAAACTTGTTCTTTGCTCACCACCATGTTTGAAGGACATCAGCGTGATCTCCGCCGATAGGACGGAGGGTCAAATAAAAAGGAACACCAATTTCTAGATAGGTGAAGTTGGGAGCTAAGAGTGTATTGTGGGGTGACGTGTTTATTTGAGTGTCCAAACTTCCCTCTTTAGGTAGTTATTAGATCTTCACATTCGTGAACATCATAAAACCCAGTGATTTCAAAGGCCCAGATGCTTATTATTACAGCAACTCAGTTGTCGAGGTGAGAGAAAATGAGAAGTATGTTGCTGCACCACTAAATCAATGGCTGGGAACGGCTGAAACTAAACATAAAGAATTCACGGAGGCCGGATAGGGCTATTTTCTTCTGACTGTATCAGGGGACTCAAACAGAATTCATTTGTTTGATTGTTTGTTTTTCAGTTTCACTCGTGTAGCGTATTTGTCCACACACCTTCGGCTTGTAGTTTGTCTGTGTCCTTGGATCTCAAGTGAGTCTCCTGTAAGTAAGCACGTAGGTGTCTTGAGTTTTCATCCCTTCTTTTAACCCTGTGTCTTTTGTTTGCTGCACTCAGTGCCGGACCTTTTATTCTGATGATTCAGAGCTGTGCACTTATTGCACTTAAAGAATTTTTTTATCATTAAGCTTAAATCACTTGAAGAATATTATGTTTACTATGCTCCCCCCTTCACCAAGTACCCCTGAAAAACCTCTTCAGTCGCTGTCGATCTGCGTAGTTGGATGCTGTAGACCCCTTCACCATGTCCCTCCCAACAGACCCCGTTACAGTCGCTGACCATCAGTGAGTAGTAAGATGCTATATGATCTCTACTAGCCTTCTCTGTGTTGTACAGCACTCCCCATGCCCCCTCGACCCCAAGCATTACACATGCTAAAACTAATGCCCCCATTCTTTCTCCTCACACTTATCCCTCCCTTCAGACCCACCCTGCCCAGTCCTTTTCCCTTTGGTAACTTTTAGTCAACTCTCGGGTTCTGTGAGTCTGCTGCTGTTTTTTTCCTTCAGTTTTTCTTTGTTGTTATACTCCACACATGAGTGAAAACACTTGGTACTTGTCTTTCTCGGCCTGTCCTATTTCTCTGAACATACTACCGTCTAGCTCCATCCAGGTCATAGCAAATGGTAGTATATGTTTTCTTCTTAAGGCTGCTTACTGCACTTTTTAAACTGGATTTCATTCTTCCTTTTTGTTTGTAGTTTAGCTGTGTTATTCACCATTCAACTACTGGTTATGAACAATAGCTTTGTGTCAATCGATATGTATTTGTATCTATCTATCTAATTGTCTGTCTGTCTATGTATCTATGTATGTATGTATGTATGTATGTGTCTATCTATCTATCTATCTATCTATCTATCTATCTATCTATCTATCTATCTATCTATCTATCTATCTTCCTATCATCTATCTATGATGTCTATCATCTATCAATCTCTGTACTTATCTATCTATCTTTCATCTGTCATCTGTGTACCTATCTATCTATGAATCAATCATCTTTTTGTCTGCCCATCTCTCCTTCTGTACAGAAGAGTTAACAACATAGCCTATGTCTCTTCCCTACATTATGCTTCCAGAAATCTTGCAAGGTAACTAAGCCATAAGGAGAGCACTGTGTTCACCAATACACTTTCAGGTAGAGTCAGCCGCGTGTGCTTACAAAACCAGTAAATGGAGGTGAAAGGACTTGAACCTGTATCTCTGTCCTCTGTCCTCTTATACTTCCTGCTCGCTTGGTGACTTTATTTAGCCACATTCAGTGAGTAAGTGATCCCTGAAAACCACAAGAATCCTTCGTCTTGTCCGGTTGTCGAAAGAAAAGTGTACTTGGTTCTTTGCACACCACCATGTTTGAGGGACATCGGTGTGATCACTGCTGATAGGTGCAGGGACAAATATAAAGGAACACCTATTTCTGGTCAGGAGCAGTTGGGAACAAAGAGTGTGTTGTGGAGTGAAGTGTTTATTTGAGGTTCCAAACTTCCCTCCTTAGGTGGTTATTACTTCTTTACATTCGTGAACATCATAAAAAGAATTGATTTTAAAAGCCCAGACGCATATTATTACAGCAATTCATTTGTTGAGGTGAGAGGAAATGAGAAGGAACTTGCTGCACCACTAAATCTATGCCTGAGCACTGCTGAAATCAAACAAAACGAATTCACGGTGGCTAGATTGGGCTATTTTCTACTGACTCTCTCTGGGGACTCCAACAGAATTCATTTGTCTGTTTGTTTCTTATTTTCACTTGTATAGGTAATCTGTCCCCGCCCCTTCAGCTTGTAGTTTGTCTGTGTCCTTGGATCTCAAGTGAGTCTCCAGTAAGGGAGCACGTAGGAGGTCTTGAGTTTTCATCAGTTCTTCTAACACTGTGTCTTTTGATTGGAGCACTCAAAGCCTGTACTTTTATTCTGATATTTGAGAGCTGTGCTCTTACTGCACTTTGAAATTCTTTTTGTTCTCATTAATATACAATCACATGCAGAACATTATGTTTTCCAGTCTACACCCTTCACCAAGTCCCCGGCAAAAGCCAGTTACAGTCGCTGTCCGTCAGCGTGTACTAAGATGCTGTAGAATCACTACATGTCTTCTCTGTGTTATGCAGCCGTACAAATGACCTCCCAAGTTACACACTATTCATGCTAATCCTAATGCCCCCATTCTTTTTCCCCGCCCTTATTACTCCCTTCCCACAAACCCTCCCCAGTCCCTTTCTTTTTGGTATCTGTTAGACCACTCTCGGGTTCTGTGAGTCTGCTGCTGTCTTTTCCTTCAGTTTTTCTTTGTTATCATACTCCACACAAGAGTGAAATCATTTGGTACATGTATTTCTCCTCCTTGAATATTTGACTGAGCATAATAACCTCTAGCTCCATCCACGTTATTGCAAATGATAGGATTTGTTTTCTTCTTATGGCTGCCTACTGCACTTTTTAAACTGGATTTCATTCTTCATTTTTGTTTGTAGTTTCGCTATGTGCTTTCACCATTGCTCTCCTGGTTATGAGCAGTAGCTATGTGTTAATCGATATGTACCTATATCTATCTATCTGTCTGTCTATCTATTTATCAATCAATCAATCAATCATCTTTTTGTCTGCCCATCTGTCCTTGTGTACAGAACAGATAACCATATGTCCTATATCACTTTCCTACACTATGCTTCCAAAAATCCTGCAAAGTATCTAGGCTGTAGAGAGAGCACTGGGTTCACCGAGACACTTGCAGGTCGAGTCGGCCGCGTGTACCTACAAAACCAGGACATTTTTGTGCCGGGACTTGAACCCGTGTCTCTATCCTCTGTCCTCTTTCATCTCCTTCTAACTTACTGTCTGTATTTAGCCACATTCTTTGACTAAGTGCTCCCTGAAGACCACAAGTATCATTCCTCTGGGCCTGTTGTCACGAGAAAAGTAAACTTGTTCTTTGCTCACCACCATGTTTGAAGGACATCAGCGTGATCTCCGCCGATAGGACGGAGGGTCAAATAAAAAGGAACACCAATTTCTAGATAGGTGAAGTTGGGAGCTAAGAGTGTATTGTGGGGTGACGTGTTTATTTGAGTGTCCAAACTTCCCTCTTTAGGTAGTTATTAGATCTTCACATTCGTGAACATCATAAAACCCAGTGATTTCAAAGGCCCAGATGCTTATTATTACAGCAACTCAGTTGTCGAGGTGAGAGAAAATGAGAAGTATGTTGCTGCACCACTAAATCAATGGCTGGGAACGGCTGAAACTAAACATAAAGAATTCACGGAGGCCGGATAGGGCTATTTTCTTCTGACTGTATCAGGGGACTCAAACAGAATTCATTTGTTTGATTGTTTGTTTTTCAGTTTCACTCGTGTAGCGTATTTGTCCACACACCTTCGGCTTGTAGTTTGTCTGTGTCCTTGGATCTCAAGTGAGTCTCCTGTAAGTAAGCACGTAGGTGTCTTGAGTTTTCATCCCTTCTTTTAACCCTGTGTCTTTTGTTTGCTGCACTCAGTGCCTGACCTTTTATTCTGATGATTCAGAGCTGTGCACTTATTGCACTTAAAGAATTTTTTTTATCATTAAGCTTAAATCACTTGAAGAACATTATGTTTACTATGCTCCCCCCTTCACCAAGTACCCCTGAAAAACCTCTTCAGTCGCTGTCGATCTGCGTAGTTGGATGCTGTAGACCCCTTCACCATGTCCCTCCCAACAGACCCCGTTACAGTCGCTGACCATCAGTGAGTAGTAAGATGCTATATGATCTCTACTAGCCTTCTCTGTGTTGTACAGCACTCCCCATGCCCCCTCGACCCCAAGCATTACACATGCTAAAACTAATGCCCCCATTCTTTCTCCTCACACTTATCCCTCCCTTCAGACCCACCCTGCCCAGTCCTTTTCCCTTTGGTAACTTTTAGTCAACTCTCGGGTTCTGTGAGTCTGCTGCTGTTTTTTTCCTTCAGTTTTTCTTTGTTGTTATACTCCACACATGAGTGAAAACACTTGGTACTTGTCTTTCTCGGCCTGTCCTATTTCTCTGAACATACTACCGTCTAGCTCCATCCAGGTCATAGCAAATGGTAGTATATGTTTTCTTCTTAAGGCTGCTTACTGCACTTTTTAAACTGGATTTCATTCTTCCTTTTTGTTTGTAGTTTAGCTGTGTTATTCACCATTCAACTCCTGGTTATGAACAATAGCTTTGTGTCAATCGATATGTATTTGTATCTATCTATCTAATTGTCTGTCTGTCTATGTATCTATGTATGTATGTATGTATGTATGTGTCTATCTATCTATCTATCTATCTATCTATCTATCTATCTATCTATCTATCTATCTATCTTCCTATCATCTATCTATGATGTCTATCATCTATCAATCTCTGTACCTATCTATCTATCTTTCATCTGTCATCTGTGTACCTATCTATCTATGAATCAATCATCTTTTTGTCTGCCCATCTATCCTTCTGTACAGAAGAGTTAACAACATAGCCTATGTCTCTTCCCTACATTATGCTTCCAGAAATCTTGCAAGGTAACTAAGCCATAAGGAGAGCACTGTGTTCACCGATACACTTTCAGGTAGAGTCAGCCGCGTGTGCTTACAAAACCAGTAAATGGAGGTGAAAGGACTTGAACCTGTATCTCTGTCCTCTGTCCTCTTATACTTCCTGCTCGCTTGGTGACTTTATTTAGCCACATTCAGTGAGTAAGTGATCCCTGAAAACCACAAGAATCCTTCGTCTTGTCCGGTTGTCGAAAGAAAAGTGTACTTGGTTCTTTGCACACCACCATGTTTGAGGGACATCGGTGTGATCACTGCTGATAGGTGCAGGGACAAATATAAAGGAACACCTATTTCTGGTCAGGAGCAGTTGGGAACAAAGAGTGTGTTGTGGAGTGAAGTGTTTATTTGATGGTCCAAACTTACCTCCTTAGGTGGTTATTACTTCTTTACATTCGTGAACATCATAAAAAGAATTGATTTTAAAAGCCCAGACGCATATTTTTACAACAATTCATTTGTTGAGGTGAGAGGAAATGAGAAGGAACTTGCTGCACCACTAAATCTATGCCTGAGCACTGCTGAAATCAAACAAAACGAATTCACGGTGGCTAGATTGGGCTATTTTCTACTGACTCTCTCTGGGGACTCAAACAGAATTCATTTGTTTGTTTGTTTCTTATTTTCACTTGTATAGGTAATCTGTCCCCGCCCCTTCAGCTTGTAGTTTGTCTGTGTCCTTGGATCACAAGTGAGTCTCCAGTAAGGGAGCACGTAGGAGGTCTTGAGTTTTCATCAGTTCTTCTAACACTGTGTCTTTTGATTGGAGCACTCAAAGCCTGTACTTTTATTCTGATATTTGAGAGCTGTGCTCTTACTGCACTTTGAAATTCTTTTTGTTCTCATTAATATACAGTCACATGCAGAACATTATGTTTTCCAGTCTACACCCTTCACCAAGTCCCCGGCAAAAGCCAGTTACAGTCGCTGTCCGTCAGCGTGTACTAAGATGCTGTAGAATCACTACATGTCTTCTCTGTGTTATGCAGCCGTACAAATGACCTCCCAAGTTACACACTATTCATGCTAATCCTAATGCCCCCATTCTTTTTCCCCGCCCTTATTACTCCCTTCCCACAAACCCTCCCCAGTCCCTTTCTTTTTGGTATCTGTTAGACCACTCTCGGGTTGTGTGAGTCTGCTGCTGTCTTTTCCTTCAGTTTTTCTTTGTTATCATACTCCACACAAGAGTGAAATCATTTGGTACATGTATTTCTCCTCCTTGAATATTTGACTGAGCATAATAACCTCTAGCTCCATCCACGTTATTGCAAATGATAGGATTTGTTTTCTTCTTATGGCTGCCTACTGCACTTTTTAAACTGGATTTCATTCTTCATTTTTGTTTGTAGTTTCGCTATGTGCTTTCACCATTGCTCTCCTGGTTATGAGCAGTAGCTATGTGTTAATCGATATGTACCTATATCTATCTATCTGTCTGTCTATCTATTTATCAATCAATCAATCAATCAATCATCTTTTTGTCTGCCCATCTGTCCTTGTGTACAGAACAGTTAACCATATGTCCTATATCACTTTCCTACACTATGCTTCCAAAAATCCTGCAAAGTATCTAGGCTGTAGAGAGAGCACTGGGTTCACCGAGACACTTGCAGGTCGAGTCGGCCGCGTGTACCTACAAAACCAGGACATTTTTGTGCCGGGACTTGAACCCGTGTCTCTATCCTCTGTCCTCTTTCATCTCCTTCTAACTTACTGTCTGTATTTAGCCACATTCTTTGACTAAGTGCTCCCTGAAGACCACAAGTATCATTCCTCTGGGCCTGTTGTCACGAGAAAAGTAAACTTGTTCTTTGCTCACCACCATGTTTGAAGGACATCAGCGTGATCTCTGCCGATAGGACGGAGGGTCAAATAAAAAGGAACACCAATTTCTAGATAGGTGAAGTTGGGAGCTAAGAGTGTATTGTGGGGTGACGTGTTTATTTGAGTGTCCAAACTTCCCTCTTTAGGTAGTTATTAGATCTTCACATTCGTGAACATCATAAAACCCAGTGATTTCAAAGGCCCAGATGCTTATTATTACAGCAACTCAGTTGTCGAGGTGAGAGAAAATGAGAAGTATGTTGCTGCACCACTAAATCAATGGCTGGGAACGGCTGAAACTAAACATAAAGAATTCACGGAGGCCGGATAGGGCTATTTTCTTCTGACTGTATCAGGGGACTCAAACAGAATTCATTTGTTTGATTGTTTGTTTTTCAGTTTCACTCGTGTAGCGTATTTGTCCACACACCTTCGGCTTGTAGTTTGTCTGTGTCCTTGGATCTCAAGTGAGTCTCCTGTAAGTAAGCACGTAGGTGTCTTGAGTTTTCATCCCTTCTTTTAACCCTGTGTCTTTTGTTTGCTGCACTCAGTGCCGGACCTTTTATTCTGATGATTCAGAGCTGTGCACTTATTGCACTTAAAGAATTTTTTTATCATTAAGCTTAAATCACTTGAAGAATATTATGTTTACTATGCTCCCCCCTTCACCAAGTACCCCTGAAAAACCTCTTCAGTCGCTGTCGATCTGCGTAGTTGGATGCTGTAGACCCCTTCACCATGTCCCTCCCAACAGACCCCGTTACAGTCGCTGATCATCAGTGAGTAGTAAGATGCTATATGATCTCTACTAGCCTTCTCTGTGTTGTACAGCACTCCCCATGCCCCCTCGACCCCAAGCATTACACATGCTAAAACTAATGCCCCCATTCTTTCTCCTCACACTTATCCCTCCCTTCAGACCCACCCTGCCCAGTCCTTTTCCCTTTGGTAACTTTTAGTCAACTCTCGGGTTCTGTGAGTCTGCTGCTGTTTTTTTCCTTCAGTTTTTCTTTGTTGTTATACTCCACACATGAGTGAAAACACTTGGTACTTGTCTTTCTCGGCCTGTCCTATTTCTCTGAACATACTACCGTCTAGCTCCATCCAGGTCATAGCAAATGGTAGTATATGTTTTCTTCTTAAGGCTGCTTACTGCACTTTTTAAACTGGATTTCATTCTTCCTTTTTGTTTGTAGTTTAGCTGTGTTATTCACCATTCAACTACTTTTTATGAACAATAGCTTTGTGTCAATCGATATGTATTTGTATCTATCTATCTAATTGTCTGTCTGTCTATGTATCTATGTATGTATGTATGTATGTATGTGTCTATCTATCTATCTATCTATCTATCTATCTATCTATCTATCTATCTATCTATCTATCTTCCTATCATCTATCTATGATGTCTATCATCTACCAATCTCTGTACCTGTCTATCTATCTTTCATCTGTCATCTGTGTACCTATCTATCTATGAATCAATCATCTTTTTGTCTGCCCATCTATCCTTCTGTACAGAAGAGTTAACAACATAGCCTATGTCTCTTCCCTACATTATGCTTCCAGAAATCTTGCAAGGTAACTAAGCCATAAGGAGAGCACTGTGTTCACCGATACACTTTCAGGTAGAGTCAGCCGCGTGTGCTTACAAAACCAGTAAATGGAGGTGAAAGGACTTGAACCTGTATCTCTGTCCTCTGTCCTCTTATACTTCCTGCTCGCTTGGTGACTTTATTTAGCCACATTCAGTGAGTAAGTGATCCCTGAAAACCACAAGAATCCTTCGTCTTGTCCGGTTGTCGAAAGAAAAGTGTACTTGGTTCTTTGCACACCAACATGTTTGAGGGACATCGGTGTGATCACTGCTGATAGGTGCAGGGACAAATATAAAGGAACACCTATTTCTGGTCAGGAGCAGTTGGGAACAAAGAGTGTGTTGTGGAGTGAAGTGTTTATTTGAGGTTCCAAACTTCCCTCCTTAGGTGGTTATTACTTCTTTACATTCGTGAACATCATAAAAAGAATTGATTTTAAAAGCCCAGACGCATATTATTACAGCAATTCATTTGTTGAGGTGAGAGGAAATGAGAAGGAACTTGCTGCACCACTAAATCTATGCCTGAGCACTGCTGAAATCAAACAAAACGAATTCACGGTGGCTAGATTGGGCTATTTTCTACTGACTCTCTCTGGGGACTCCAACAGAATTCATTTGTCTGTTTGTTTCTTATTTTCACTTGTATAGGTAATCTGTCCCCGCCCCTTCAGCTTGTAGTTTGTCTGTGTCCTTGGATCTCAAGTGAGTCTCCAGTAAGGGAGCACGTAGGAGGTCTTGAGTTTTCATCAGTTCTTCTAACACTGTGTCTTTTGATTGGAGCACTCAAAGCCTGTACTTTTATTCTGATATTTGAGAGCTGTGCTCTTACTGCACTTTGAAATTCTTTTTGTTCTCATTAATATACAATCACATGCAGAACATTATGTTTTCCAGTCTACACCCTTCACCAAGTCCCCGGCAAAAGCCAGTTACAGTCGCTGTCCGTCAGCGTGTACTAAGATGCTGTAGAATCACTACATGTCTTCTCTGTGTTATGCAGCCGTACAAATGACCTCCCAAGTTACACACTATTCATGCTAATCCTAATGCCCCCATTCTTTTTCCCCGCCCTTATTACTCCCTTCCCACAAACCCTCCCCAGTCCCTTTCTTTTTGGTATCTGTTAGACCACTCTCGGGTTCTGTGAGTCTGCTGCTGTCTTTTCCTTCAGTTTTTCTTTGTTATCATACTCCACACAAGAGTGAAATCATTTGGTACATGTATTTCTCCTCCTTGAATATTTGACTGAGCATAATAACCTCTAGCTCCATCCACGTTATTGCAAATGATAGGATTTGTTTTCTTCTTATGGCTGCCTACTGCACTTTTTAAACTGGATTTCATTCTTCATTTTTGTTTGCAGTTTCGCTATGTGCTTTCACCATTGCTCTCCTGGTTATGAGCAGTAGCTATGTGTTAATCGATATGTACCTATATCTATCTATCTGTCTGTCTATCTATTTATCAATCAATCAATCAATCATCTTTTTGTCTGCCCATCTGTCCTTGTGTACAGAACAGTTAACCATATGTCCTATATCACTTTCCTACACTATGCTTCCAAAAATCCTGCAAAGTATCTAGGCTGTAGAGAGAGCACTGGGTTCACCGAGACACTTGCAGGTCGAGTCGGCCGCGTGTACCTACAAAACCAGGACATTTTTGTGCCGGGACTTGAACCCGTGTCTCTATCCTCTGTCCTCTTTCATCTCCTTCTAACTTACTGTCTGTATTTAGCCACATTCTTTGACTAAGTGCTCCCTGAAGACCACAAGTATCATTCCTCTGGGCCTGTTGTCACGAGAAAAGTAAACTTGTTCTTTGCTCACCACCATGTTTGAAGGACATCAGCGTGATCTCCGCCGATAGGACGGAGGGTCAAATAAAAAGGAACACCAATTTCTAGATAGGTGAAGTTGGGAGCTAAGAGTGTATTGTGGGGTGACGTGTTTATTTGAGTGTCCAAACTTCCCTCTTTAGGTAGTTATTAGATCTTCACATTCGTGAACATCATAAAACCCAGTGATTTCAAAGGCCCAGATGCTTATTATTACAGCAACTCAGTTGTCGAGGTGAGAGAAAATGAGAAGTATGTTGCTGCACCACTAAATCAATGGCTGGGAACGGCTGAAACTAAACATAAAGAATTCACGGAGGCCGGATAGGGCTATTTTCTTCTGACTGTATCAGGGGACTCAAACAGAATTCATTTGTTTGATTGTTTGTTTTTCAGTTTCACTCGTGTAGCGTATTTGTCCACACACCTTCGGCTTGTAGTTTGTCTGTGTCCTTGGATCTCAAGTGAGTCTCCTGTAAGTAAGCACGTAGGTGTCTTGAGTTTTCATCCCTTCTTTTAACCCTGTGTCTTTTGTTTGCTGCACTCAGTGCCTGACCTTTTATTCTGATGATTCAGAGCTGTGCACTTATTGCACTTAAAGAATTTTTTTTATCATTAAGCTTAAATCACTTGAAGAACATTATGTTTACTATGCTCCCCCCTTCACCAAGTACCCCTGAAAAACCTCTTCAGTCGCTGTCGATCTGCGTAGTTGGATGCTGTAGACCCCTTCACCATGTCCCTCCCAACAGACCCCGTTACAGTCGCTGACCATCAGTGAGTAGTAAGATGCTATATGATCTCTACTAGCCTTCTCTGTGTTGTACAGCACTCCCCATGCCCCCTCGACCCCAAGCATTACACATGCTAAAACTAATGCCCCCATTCTTTCTCCTCACACTTATCCCTCCCTTCAGACCCACCCTGCCCAGTCCTTTTCCCTTTGGTAACTTTTAGTCAACTCTCGGGTTCTGTGAGTCTGCTGCTGTTTTTTTCCTTCAGTTTTTCTTTGTTGTTATACTCCACACATGAGTGAAAACACTTGGTACTTGTCTTTCTCGGCCTGTCCTATTTCTCTGAACATACTACCGTCTAGCTCCATCCAGGTCATAGCAAATGGTAGTATATGTTTTCTTCTTAAGGCTGCTTACTGCACTTTTTAAACTGGATTTCATTCTTCCTTTTTGTTTGTAGTTTAGCTGTGTTATTCACCATTCAACTCCTGGTTATGAACAATAGCTTTGTGTCAATCGATATGTATTTGTATCTATCTATCTAATTGTCTGTCTGTCTATGTATCTATGTATGTATGTATGTATGTATGTGTCTATCTATCTATCTATCTATCTATCTATCTATCTATCTATCTATCTATCTTCCTATCATCTATCTATGATGTCTATCATCTATCAATCTCTGTACTTATCTATCTATCTTTCATCTGTCATCTGTGTACCTATCTATCTATGAATCAATCATCTTTTTGTCTGCCCATCTATCCTTCTGTACAGAAGAGTTAACAACATAGCCTATGTCTCTTCCCTACATTATGCTTCCAGAAATCTTGCAAGGTAACTAAGCCATAAGGAGAGCACTGTGTTCACCGATACCCTTTCAGGTAGAGTCAGCCGCGTGTGCTTACAAAACCAGTAAATGGAGGTGAAAGGACTTGAACCTGTATCTCTGTCCTCTGTCCTCTTATACTTCCTGCTCGCTTGGTGACTTTATTTAGCCACATTCAGTGAGTAAGTGATCCCTGAAAACCACAAGAATCCTTCGTCTTGTCCGGTTGTCGAAATAAAAGTGTACTTGGTTCTTTGCACACCAACATGTTTGAGGGACATCGGTGTGATCACTGCTGATAGGTGCAGGGACAAATATAAAGGAACACCTATTTCTGGTCAGGAGCAGTTGGGAACAAAGAGTGTGTTGTGGAGTGAAGTGTTTATTTGAGGGTCCAAACTTCCCTCCTTAGGTGGTTATTACTTCTTTACATTCGTGAACATCATAAAAAGAATTGATT
Organism: Manis pentadactyla; assembly: GCF_030020395.1. Taxonomy (NCBI): domain Eukaryota; kingdom Metazoa; phylum Chordata; class Mammalia; order Pholidota; family Manidae; genus Manis; species Manis pentadactyla. The sequence continues at coordinate 342,142 of NW_026645130.1, forward strand.
TTAAAAGCCCAGATGCATATTTTTACAGCAATTCATTTTTTGAGGTGAGAGGAAATGAGAAGGAACTTGCTGCACCACTAAATCTATGCCTGAGCACTGCTGAAACCATACAAAAAGAATTCACGGTGGCTAGATTGGGCTATTTTCTACTGACTCTCTCTGGGGACTCAAACAGAATTCATTTGTTTGTTTGTTTCTTATTTTCACTTGTATAGGTAATCTGTCCCCGCCCCTTCAGCTTGTAGTTTGTCTGTGTCCTTGGATCTCAAGTGAGTCTCCAGTAAGGGAGCACGTAGGAGGTCTTGAGTTTTCATCAGTTCTTCTAACACTGTGTCTTTTGATTGGAGCACTCAAAGCCTGTACTTTTATACTGATATTTGAGAGCTGTGCTCTTACTGCACTTTGAAATATTTTTTGTTCTCATTAATATACAATCACATGCAGAACATTATGTTTTCCCGTCTACACCCTTCACCAAGTCCCCGGCAAAAGCCAGTTAGAGTCGCTGTCCGTCAGCGTGTACTAAGATGCTGTAGAATCACTACATGTCTTCTCTGTGTTATGCAGCCGTACAAATGACCTCCCAAGTTACACACTATTCATGCTAATCCTAATGCCCCCATTCTTTTTCCCCGCCCTTATTACTCCCTTCCCACAAACCCTCCCCAGTCCCTTTCTTTTTGGTATCTGTTAGACCACTCTCGGGTTCTGTGAGTCTGCTGCTGTCTTTTCCTTCAGTTTTTCTTTGTTATCATACTCCACACAAGAGTGAAATCATTTGGTACATGTATTTCTCCTCCTTGAATATTTGACTGAGCATAATAACCTCTAGCTCCATCCACGTTATTGCAAATGATAGGATTTGTTTTCTTCTTATGGCTGCCTACTGCACTTTTTAAACTGGATTTCATTCTTCATTTTTGTTTGTAGTTTCGCTATGTGCTTTCACCATTGCTCTCCTGGTTATGAGCAGTAGCTATGTGTTAATCGATATGTACCTATATCTATCTATCTGTCTGTCTATCTATTTATCAATCAATCAATCAATCATCTTTTTGTCTGCCCATCTGTCCTTGTGTACAGAACAGTTAACCACATGTCCTATATCACTTTCCTACACTATGCTTCCAAAAATCCTGCAAAGTATCTAGGCTGTAGAGAGAGCACTGGGTTCACCGAGACACTTGCAGGTCGAGTCGGCCGCGTGTACCTACAAAACCAGGACATTTTTGTGCCGGGACTTGAACCCGTGTCTCTATCCTCTGTCCTCTTTCATCTCCTTCTAACTTACTGTCTGTATTTAGCCACATTCTTTGACTAAGTGCTCCCTGAAGACCACAAGTATCATTCCTCTGGGCCTGTTGTCACGAGAAAAGTAAACTTGTTCTTTGCTCACCACCATGTTTGAAGGACATCAGCGTGATCTCCGCCGATAGGACGGAGGGTCAAATAAAAAGGAACACCAATTTCTAGATAGGTGAAGTTGGGAGCTAAGAGTGTATTGTGGGGTGACGTGTTTATTTGAGTGTCCAAACTTCCCTCTTTAGGTAGTTATTAGATCTTCACATTCGTGAACATCATAAAACCCAGTGATTTCAAAGGCCCAGATGCTTATTATTACAGCAACTCAGTTGTCGAGGTGAGAGAAAATGAGAAGTATGTTGCTGCACCACTAAATCAATGGCTGGGAACGGCTGAAACTAAACATAAAGAATTCACGGAGGCCGGATAGGGCTATTTTCTTCTGACTGTATCAGGGGACTCAAACAGAATTCATTTGTTTGATTGTTTGTTTTTCAGTTTCACTCGTGTAGCGTATTTGTCCACACACCTTCGGCTTGTAGTTTGTCTGTGTCCTTGGATCTCAAGTGAGTCTCCTGTAAGTAAGCACGTAGGTGTCTTGAGTTTTCATCCCTTCTTTTAACCCTGTGTCTTTTGTTTGCTGCACTCAGTGCCTGACCTTTTATTCTGATGATTCAGAGCTGTGCACTTATTGCACTTAAAGAATTTTTTTTATCATTAAGCTTAAATCACTTGAAGAACATTATGTTTACTATGCTCCCCCCTTCACCAAGTACCCCTGAAAAACCTCTTCAGTCGCTGTCGATCTGCGTAGTTGGATGCTGTAGACCCCTTCACCATGTCCCTCCCAACAGACCCCGTTACAGTCGCTGACCATCAGTGAGTAGTAAGATGCTATATGATCTCTACTAGCCTTCTCTGTGTTGTACAGCACTCCCCATGCCCCCTCGACCCCAAGCATTATACATGCTAAAACTAATGCCCCCATTCTTTCTCCTCACACTTATCCCTCCCTTCAGACCCACCCTGCCCAGTCCTTTTCCCTTTGGTAACTTTTAGTCAACTCTCGGGTTCTGTGAGTCTGCTGCTGTTTTTTTCCTTCAGTTTGTCTTTGTTGTTATACTCCACACATGAGTGAAAACACTTGGTACTTGTCTTTCTCGGCCTGTCCTATTTCTCTGAACATACTACCGTCTAGCTCCATCCAGGTCATTGCAAATGGTAGTATATGTTTTCTTCTTAAGGCTGCTTACTGCACTTTTTAAATGGATTTCATTCTTCCTTTTTGTTTGTAGTTTAGCTATGTTATTCACCATTCAACTCCTGGTTATGAACAATAGCTTTGTGTCAATCGATATGTATTTGTATCTATCTATCTAATTGTCTGTCTGTCTATGTATCTATGTATGTATGTATGTATGTATGTGTCTATCTATCTATCTATCTATCTATCTATCTATCTATCTATCTATCTATCTATCTTCCTATCATCTATCTATGATGTCTATCATCTATCAATCTCTGTACTTATCTATCTTTCATCTGTCATCTGTGTACCTATCTATCTATGAATCAATCATCTTTTTGTCTGCCCATCTATCCTTCTGTACAGAAGAGTTAACAACATAGCCTATGTCTCTTCCCTACATTATGCTTCCAGAAATCTTGCAAGGTAACTAAGCCATAAGGAGAGCACTGTGTTCACCGATACACTTTCAGGTAGAGTCAGCCGCGTGTGCTTACAAAACCAGTAAATGGAGGTGAAAGGACTTGAACCTGTATCTCTGTCCTCTGTCCTCTTATACTTCCTGCTCGCTTGGTGACTTTATTTAGCCACATTCAGTGAGTAAGTGATCCCTGAAAACCACAAGAATCCTTCGTCTTGTCCGGTTGTCGAAGGAAAAGTGTACTTGGTTCTTTGCACACCAACATGTTTGAGGGACATCGGTGTGATCACTGCTGATAGGTGCAGGGACAAATATAAAGGAACACCTATTTCTGGTCAGGAGCAGTTGGGAACAAAGAGTGTGTTGTGGAGTGAAGTGTTTATTTGAGGTTCCAAACTTCCCTCCTTAGGTGGTTATTACTTCTTTACATTCGTGAACATCATAAAAAGAATTGATTTTAAAAGCCCAGACGCATATTATTACAGCAATTCATTTGTTGAGGTGAGAGGAAATGAGAAGGAACTTGCTGCACCACTAAATCTATGCCTGAGCACTGCTGAAATCAAACAAAACGAATTCACGGTGGCTAGATTGGGCTATTTTCTACTGACTCTCTCTGGGGACTCCAACAGAATTCATTTGTCTGTTTGTTTCTTATTTTCACTTGTATAGGTAATCTGTCCCCGCCCCTTCAGCTTGTAGTTTGTCTGTGTCCTTGGATCTCAAGTGAGTCTCCAGTAAGGGAGCACGTAGGAGGTCTTGAGTTTTCATCAGTTCTTCTAACACTGTGTCTTTTGATTGGAGCACTCAAAGCCTGTACTTTTATTCTGATATTTGAGAGCTGTTATCTTACTGCACTTTGAAATTCTTTTTGTTCTCATTAATATACAATCACATGCAGAACATTATGTTTTCCCGTCTACACCCTTCACCAAGTCCCCGGCAAAAGCCAGTTACAGTCGCTGTCCGTCAGCGTGTACTAAGATGCTGTAGAATCACTACATGTCTTCTCTGTGTTATGCAGCCGTACAAATGACCTCCCAAGTTACACACTATTCATGCTAATCCTAATGCCCCCATTCTTTTTCCCCGCCCTTATTACTCCCTTCCCACAAACCCTCCCCAGTCCCTTTCTTTTTGGTATCTGTTAGACCACTCTCGGGTTCTGTGAGTCTGCTGCTGTCTTTTCCTTCAGTTTTTCTTTGTTATCATACTCCACACAAGAGTGAAATCATTTGGTACATGTATTTCTCCTCCTTGAATATTTGACTGAGCATAATAACCTCTAGCTCCATCCACGTTATTGCAAATGATAGGATTTGTTTTCTTCTTATGGCTGCCTACTGCACTTTTTAAACTGGATTTCATTCTTCATTTTTGTTTGTAGTTTCGCTATGTGCTTTCACCATAGCTCTCCTGGTTATGAGCAGTAGCTATGTGTTAATCGATATGTACCTATATCTATCTATCTGTCTGTCTATCTATTTATCAATCAATCAATCAATCATCTTTTTGTCTGCCCATCTGTCCTTGTGTACAGAACAGTTAACCATATGTCCTATATCACTTTCCTACACTATGCTTCCAAAAATCCTGCAAAGTATCTAGGCTGTAGAGAGAGCACTGGGTTCACCGAGACACTTGCAGGTCGAGTCGGCCGCGTGTACCTACAAAACCAGGACATTTTTGTGCCGGGACTTGAACCCGTGTCTCTATCCTCTGTCCTCTTTCATCTCCTTCTAACTTACTGTCTGTATTTAGCCACATTCTTTGACTAAGTGCTCCCTGAAGACCACAAGTATCATTCCTCTGGGCCTGTTGTCACGAGAAAAGTAAACTTGTTCTTTGCTCACCACCATGTTTGAAGGACATCAGCGTGATCTCCGCCGATAGGACGGAGGGTCAAATAAAAAGGAACACCAATTTCTAGATAGGTGAAGTTGGGAGCTAAGAGTGTATTGTGGGGTGACGTGTTTATTTGAGTGTCCAAACTTCCCTCTTTAGGTAGTTATTAGATCTTCACATTCGTGAACATCATAAAACCCAGTGATTTCAAAGGCCCAGATGCTTATTATTACAGCAACTCAGTTGTCGAGGTGAGAGAAAATGAGAAGTATGTTGCTGCACCACTAAATCAATGGCTGGGAACGGCTGAAACTAAACATAAAGAATTCACGGAGGCCGGATAGGGCTATTTTCTTCTGACTGTATCAGGGGACTCAAACAGAATTCATTTGTTTGATTGTTTGTTTTTCAGTTTCACTCGTGTAGCGTATTTGTCCACACACCTTCGGCTTGTAGTTTGTCTGTGTCCTTGGATCTCAAGTGAGTCTCCTGTAAGTAAGCACGTAGGTGTCTTGAGTTTTCATCCCTTCTTTTAACCCTGTGTCTTTTGTTTGCTGCACTCAGTGCCTGACCTTTTATTCTGATGATTCAGAGCTGTGCACTTATTGCACTTAAAGAATTTTTTTTATCATTAAGCTTAAATCACTTGAAGAACATTATGTTTACTATGCTCCCCCCTTCACCAAGTACCCCTGAAAAACCTCTTCAGTCGCTGTCGATCTGCGTAGTTGGATGCTGTAGACCCCTTCACCATGTCCCTCCCAACAGACCCCGTTACAGTCGCTGACCATCAGTGAGTAGTAAGATGCTATATGATCTCTACTAGCCTTCTCTGTGTTGTACAGCACTCCCCATGCCCCCTCGACCCCAAGCATTATACATGCTAAAACTAATGCCCCCATTCTTTCTCCTCACACTTATCCCTCCCTTCAGACCCACCCTGCCCAGTCCTTTTCCCTTTGGTAACTTTTAGTCAACTCTCGGGTTCTGTGAGTCTGCTGCTGTTTTTTTCCTTCAGTTTTTCTTTGTTGTTATACTCCACACATGAGTGAAAACACTTGGTACTTGTCTTTCTCGGCCTGTCCTATTTCTCTGAACATACTACCGTCTAGCTCCATCCAGGTCATTGCAAATGGTAGTATATGTTTTCATCTTAAGGCTGCTTACTGCACTTTTTAAATGGATTTCATTCTTCCTTTTTGTTTGTAGTTTAGCTATGTTATTCACCATTCAACTCCTGGTTATGAACAATAGCTTTGTGTCAATCGATATGTATTTGTATCTATCTATCTAATCGTCTGTCTGTCTATCTATGTATCTATGTATGTATGTATGTATGTATGTGTCTATCTATCTATCTATCTATCTATCTATATATCTATCTATCTATCTATCTATCTTCCTATCATCTATCTATGATGTCTATCATCTATCAATCTCTGTACCTGTCTATCTATCTTTCATCTGTCATCTGTGTACCTATCTATCTATGAATCAATCATCTTTTTGTCTGCCCATCTATCCTTCTGTACAGAAGAGTTAACAACATAGCCTATGTCTCTTCCCTACATTATGCTTCCAGAAATCTTGCAAGGTAACTAAGCCATAAGGAGAGCACTGTGTTCACCGATACACTTTCAGGTAGAGTCAGCCGCGTGTGCTTACAAAACCAGTAAATGGAGGTGAAAGGACTTGAACCTGTATCTCTGTCCTCTGTCCTCTTATACTTCCTGCTCGCTTGGTGACTTTATTTAGCCACATTCAGTGAGTAAGTGATCCCTGAAAACCACAAGAATCCTTCGTCTTGTCCGGTTGTCGAAAGAAAAGTGTACTTGGTTCTTTGCACACCAACATGTTTGAGGGACATCGGTGTGATCACTGCTGATAGGTGCAGGGACAAATATAAAGGAACACCTATTTCTGGTCAGGAGCAGTTGGGAACAAAGAGTGTGTTGTGGAGTGAAGTGTTTATTTGAGGGTCCAAACTTCCCTCCTTAGGTGGTTATTACTTCTTTACATCCGTGAACATCATAAAAAGAATTGATTTTAAAAGCCCAGATGCATATTTTTACAGCAATTCATTTGTTGAGGTGAGAGGAAATGAGAAGGAACTTGCTGCACCACTAAATCTATGCCTGAGCACTGCTGAAACCAAACAAAAAGAATTCACGGTGGCTAGATTGGGCTATTTTCTACTGACTCTCTCTGGGGACTCAAACAGAATTCATTTGTTTGTTTGTTTCTTATTTTCACTTGTATAGGTAATCTGTCCCCGCCCCTTCAGCTTGTAGTTTGTCTGTGTCCTTGGATCTCAAGTGAGTCTCCAGTAAGGGAGCACGTAGGAGGTCTTGAGTTTTCATCAGTTCTTCTAACACTGTGTCTTTTGATTGGAGCACTCAAAGCCTGTACTTTTATACTGATATTTGAGAGCTGTGCTCTTACTGCACTTTGAAATATTTTTTGTTCTCATTAATATACAATCACATGCAGAACATTATGTTTTCCCGTCTACACCCTTCACCAAGTCCCCGGCAAAAGCCAGTTACAGTCGCTGTCCGTCAGCGTGTACTAAGATGCTGTAGAATCACTACATGTCTTCTCTGTGTTATGCAGCCGTACAAATGACCTCCCAAGTTACACACTATTCATGCTAATCCTAATGCCCCCATTCTTTTTCCCCGCCCTTATTACTCCCTTCCCACAAACCCTCCCCAGTCCCTTTCTTTTTGGTATCTGTTAGACCACTCTCGGGTTCTGTGAGTCTGCTGCTGTCTTTTCCTTCAGTTTTTCTTTGTTATCATACTCCACACAAGAGTGAAATCATTTGGTACATGTATTTCTCCTCCTTGAATATTTGACTGAGCATAATAACCTCTAGCTCCATCCACGTTATTGCAAATGATAGGATTTGTTTTCTTCTTATGGCTGCCTACTGCACTTTTTAAACTGGATTTCATTCTTCATTTTTGTTTGTAGTTTCGCTATGTGCTTTCACCATTGCTCTCCTGGTTATGAGCAGTAGCTATGTGTTAATCGATATGTACCTATATCTATCTATCTGTCTGTCTATCTATTTATCAATCAATCAATCAATCATCTTTTTGTCTGCCCATCTGTCCTTGTGTACAGAACAGTTAACCATATGTCCTATATCACTTTCCTACACTATGCTTCCAAAAATCCTGCAAAGTATCTAGGCTGTAGAGAGAGCACTGGGTTCACCGAGACACTTGCAGGTCGAGTCGGCCGCGTGTACCTACAAAACCAGGACATTTTTGTGCCGGGACTTGAACCCGTGTCTCTATCCTCTGTCCTCTTTCATCTCCTTCTAACTTACTGTCTGTATTTAGCCACATTCTTTGACTAAGTGCTCCCTGAAGACCACAAGTATCATTCCTCTGGGCCTGTTGTCACGAGAAAAGTAAACTTGTTCTTTGCTCACCACCATGTTTGAAGGACATCAGCGTGATCTCCGCCGATAGGACGGAGGGTCAAATAAAAAGGAACACCAATTTCTAGATAGGTGAAGTTGGGAGCTAAGAGTGTATTGTGGGGTGACGTGTTTATTTGAGTGTCCAAACTTCCCTCTTTAGGTAGTTATTAGATCTTCACATTCGTGAACATCATAAAACCCAGTGATTTCAAAGGCCCAGATGCTTATTATTACAGCAACTCAGTTGTCGAGGTGAGAGAAAATGAGAAGTATGTTGCTGCACCACTAAATCAATGGCTGGGAACGGCTGAAACTAAACATAAAGAATTCACGGAGGCCGGATAGGGCTATTTTCTTCTGACTGTATCAGGGGACTCAAACAGAATTCATTTGTTTGATTGTTTGTTTTTCAGTTTCACTCGTGTAGCGTATTTGTCCACACACCTTCGGCTTGTAGTTTGTCTGTGTCCTTGGATCTCAAGTGAGTCTCCTGTAAGTAAGCACGTAGGTGTCTTGAGTTTTCATCCCTTCTTTTAACCCTGTGTCTTTTGTTTGCTGCACTCAGTGCCTGACCTTTTATTCTGATGATTCAGAGCTGTGCACTTATTGCACTTAAAGAATTTTTTTTATCATTAAGCTTAAATCACTTGAAGAACATTATGTTTACTATGCTCCCCCCTTCACCAAGTACCCCTGAAAAACCTCTTCAGTCGCTGTCGATCTGCGTAGTTGGATGCTGTAGACCCCTTCACCATGTCCCTCCCAACAGACCCCGTTACAGTCGCTGACCATCAGTGAGTAGTAAGATGCTATATGATCTCTACTAGCCTTCTCTGTGTTGTACAGCACTCCCCATGCCCCCTCGACCCCAAGCATTATACATGCTAAAACTAATGCCCCCATTCTTTCTCCTCACACTTATCCCTCCCTTCAGACCCACCCTGCCCAGTCCTTTTCCCTTTGGTAACTTTTAGTCAACTCTCGGGTTCTGTGAGTCTGCTGCTGTTTTTTTCCTTCAGTTTTTCTTTGTTGTTATACTCCACACATGAGTGAAAACACTTGGTACTTGTCTTTCTCGGCCTGTCCTATTTCTCTGAACATACTACCGTCTAGCTCCATCCAGGTCATTGCAAATGGTAGTATATGTTTTCTTCTTAAGGCTGCTTACTGCACTTTTTAAATGGATTTCATTCTTCCTTTTTGTTTGTAGTTTAGCTATGTTATTCACCATTCAACTCCTGGTTATGAACAATAGCTTTGTGTCAATCGATATGTATTTGTATCTATCTATCTAATTGTCTGTCTGTCTATGTATCTATGTATGTATGTATGTATGTATGTGTCTATCTATCTATCTATCTATCTATCTATCTATCTATCTATCTATCTTCCTATCATCTATCTATGATGTCTATCATCTATCAATCTCTGTACTTATCTATCTTTCATCTGTCATCTGTGTACCTATCTATCTATGAATCAATCATCTTTTTGTCTGCCCATCTATCCTTCTGTACAGAAGAGTTAACAACATAGCCTATGTCTCTTCCCTACATTATGCTTCCAGAAATCTTGCAAGGTAACTAAGCCATAAGGAGAGCACTGTGTTCACCGATACACTTTCAGGTAGAGTCAGCCGCGTGTGCTTACAAAACCAGTAAATGGAGGTGAAAGGACTTGAACCTGTATCTCTGTCCTCTGTCCTCTTATACTTCCTGCTCGCTTGGTGACTTTATTTAGCCACATTCAGTGAGTAAGTGATCCCTGAAAACCACAAGAATCCTTCGTCTTGTCCGGTTGTCGAAGGAAAAGTGTACTTGGTTCTTTGCACACCAACATGTTTGAGGGACATCGGTGTGATCACTGCTGATAGGTGCAGGGACAAATATAAAGGAACACCTATTTCTGGTCAGGAGCAGTTGGGAACAAAGAGTGTGTTGTGGAGTGAAGTGTTTATTTGAGGTTCCAAACTTCCCTCCTTAGGTGGTTATTACTTCTTTACATTCGTGAACATCATAAAAAGAATTGATTTTAAAAGCCCAGACGCATATTATTACAGCAATTCATTTGTTGAGGTGAGAGGAAATGAGAAGGAACTTGCTGCACCACTAAATCTATGCCTGAGCACTGCTGAAATCAAACAAAACGAATTCACGGTGGCTAGATTGGGCTATTTTCTACTGACTCTCTCTGGGGACTCCAACAGAATTCATTTGTCTGTTTGTTTCTTATTTTCACTTGTATAGGTAATCTGTCCCCGCCCCTTCAGCTTGTAGTTTGTCTGTGTCCTTGGATCTCAAGTGAGTCTCCAGTAAGGGAGCACGTAGGAGGTCTTGAGTTTTCATCAGTTCTTCTAACACTGTGTCTTTTGATTGGAGCACTCAAAGCCTGTACTTTTATTCTGATATTTGAGAGCTGTGCTCTTACTGCACTTTGAAATTCTTTTTGTTCTCATTAATATACAATCACATGCAGAACATTATGTTTTCCAGTCTACACCCTTCACCAAGTCCCCGGCAAAAGCCAGTTACAGTCGCTGTCCGTCAGCGTGTACTAAGATGCTGTAGAATCACTACATGTCTTCTCTGTGTTATGCAGCCGTACAAATGACCTCCCAAGTTACACACTATTCATGCTAATCCTAATGCCCCCATTCTTTTTCCCCGCCCTTATTACTCCCTTCCCACAAACCCTCCCCAGTCCCTTTCTTTTTGGTATCTGTTAGACCACTCTCGGGTTCTGTGAGTCTGCTGCTGTCTTTTCCTTCAGTTTTTCTTTGTTATCATACTCCACACAAGAGTGAAATCATTTGGTACATGTATTTCTCCTCCTTGAATATTTGACTGAGCATAATAACCTCTAGCTCCATCCACGTTATTGCAAATGATAGGATTTGTTTTCTTCTTATGGCTGCCTACTGCACTTTTTAAACTGGATTTCATTCTTCATTTTTGTTTGTAGTTTCGCTATGTGCTTTCACCATAGCTCTCCTGGTTATGAGCAGTAGCTATGTGTTAATCGATATGTACCTATATCTATCTATCTGTCTGTCTATCTATTTATCAATCAATCAATCAATCATCTTTTTGTCTGCCCATCTGTCCTTGTGTACAGAACAGTTAACCATATGTCCTATATCACTTTCCTACACTATGCTTCCAAAAATCCTGCAAAGTATCTAGGCTGTAGAGAGAGCACTGGGTTCACCGAGACACTTGCAGGTCGAGTCGGCCGCGTGTACCTACAAAACCAGGACATTTTTGTGCCGGGACTTGAACCCGTGTCTCTATCCTCTGTCCTCTTTCATCTCCTTCTAACTTACTGTCTGTATTTAGCCACATTCTTTGACTAAGTGCTCCCTGAAGACCACAAGTATCATTCCTCTGGGCCTGTTGTCACGAGAAAAGTAAACTTGTTCTTTGCTCACCACCATGTTTGAAGGACATCAGCGTGATCTCCGCCGATAGGACGGAGGGTCAAATAAAAAGGAACACCAATTTCTAGATAGGTGAAGTTGGGAGCTAAGAGTGTATTGTGGGGTGACGTGTTTATTTGAGTGTCCAAACTTCCCTCTTTAGGTAGTTATTAGATCTTCACATTCGTGAACATCATAAAACCCAGTGATTTCAAAGGCCCAGATGCTTATTATTACAGCAACTCAGTTGTCGAGGTGAGAGAAAATGAGAAGTATGTTGCTGCACCACTAAATCAATGGCTGGGAACGGCTGAAACTAAACATAAAGAATTCACGGAGGCCGGATAGGGCTATTTTCTTCTGACTGTATCAGGGGACTCAAACAGAATTCATTTGTTTGATTGTTTGTTTTTCAGTTTCACTCGTGTAGCGTATTTGTCCACACACCTTCGGCTTGTAGTTTGTCTGTGTCCTTGGATCTCAAGTGAGTCTCCTGTAAGTAAGCACGTAGGTGTCTTGAGTTTTCATCCCTTCTTTTAACCCTGTGTCTTTTGTTTGCTGCACTCAGTGCCTGACCTTTTATTCTGATGATTCAGAGCTGTGCACTTATTGCACTTAAAGAATTTTTTTTATCATTAAGCTTAAATCACTTGAAGAACATTATGTTTACTATGCTCCCCCCTTCACCAAGTACCCCTGAAAAACCTCTTCAGTCGCTGTCGATCTGCGTAGTTGGATGCTGTAGACCCCTTCACCATGTCCCTCCCAACAGACCCCGTTACAGTCGCTGACCATCAGTGAGTAGTAAGATGCTATATGATCTCTACTAGCCTTCTCTGTGTTGTACAGCACTCCCCATGCCCCCTCGACCCCAAGCATTATACATGCTAAAACTAATGCCCCCATTCTTTCTCCTCACACTTATCCCTCCCTTCAGACCCACCCTGCCCAGTCCTTTTCCCTTTGGTAACTTTTAGTCAACTCTCGGGTTCTGTGAGTCTGCTGCTGTTTTTTTCCTTCAGTTTTTCTTTGTTGTTATACTCCACACATGAGTGAAAACACTTGGTACTTGTCTTTCTCGGCCTGTCCTATTTCTCTGAACATACTACCGTCTAGCTCCATCCAGGTCATTGCAAATGGTAGTATATGTTTTCATCTTAAGGCTGCTTACTGCACTTTTTAAATGGATTTCATTCTTCCTTTTTGTTTGTAGTTTAGCTATGTTATTCACCATTCAACTCCTGGTTATGAACAATAGCTTTGTGTCAATCGATATTTATTTGTATCTATCTATCTAATCGTCTGTCTGTCTATCTATGTATCTATGTATGTATGTATGTATGTATGTGTCTATCTATCTATCTGTCTATCTATCTATCTATCTATCTATCTATCTATCTATCTTCCTATCATCTATCTATGATGTCTATCATCTATCAATCTCTGTACCTGTCTATCTATCTTTCATCTGTCATCTGTGTACCTATCTATCTATGAATCAATCATCTTTTTGTCTGCCCATCTATCCTTCTGTACAGAAGAGTTAACAACATAGCCTATGTCTCTTCCCTACATTATGCTTCCAGAAATCTTGCAAGGTAACTAAGCCATAAGGAGAGCACTGTGTTCACCGATACACTTTCAGGTAGAGTCAGCCGCGTGTGCTTACAAAACCAGTAAATGGAGGTGAAAGGACTTGAACCTGTATCTCTGTCCTCTGTCCTCTTATACTTCCTGCTCGCTTGGTGACTTTATTTAGCCACATTCAGTGAGTAAGTGATCCCTGAAAACCACAAGAATCCTTCGTCTTGTCCGGTTGTCGAAAGAAAAGTGTACTTGGTTCTTTGCACACCACCATGTTTGAGGGACATCGGTGTGATCACTGCTGATAGGTGCAGGGACAAATATAAAGGAACACCTATTTCTGGTCAGGAGCAGTTGGGAACAAAGAGTGTGTTGTGGAGTGAAGTGTTTATTTGAGGGTCCAAACTTCCCTCCTTAGGTGGTTATTACTTCTTTACATCCGTGAACATCATAAAAAGAATTGATTTTAAAAGCCCAGATGCATATTTTTACAGCAATTCATTTGTTGAGGTGAGAGGAAATGAGAAGGAACTTGCTGCACCACTAAATCTATGCCTGAGCACTGCTGAAACCAAACAAAAAGAATTCACGGTGGCTAGATTGGGCTATTTTCTACTGACTCTCTCTGGGGACTCCAACAGAATTCATTTGTCTGTTTGTTTCTTATTTTCACTTGTATAGGTAATCTGTCCCCGCCCCTTCAGCTTGTAGTTTGTCTGTGTCCTTGGATCTCAAGTGAGTCTCCAGTAAGGGAGCACGTAGGAGGTCTTGAGTTTTCATCAGTTCTTCTAACACTGTGTCTTTTGATTGGAGCACTCAAAGCCTGTACTTTTATTCTGATATTTGAGAGCTGTGCTCTTACTGCACTTTGAAATTCTTTTTGTTCTCATTAATATACAATCACATGCAGAACATTATGTTTTCCAGTCTACACCCTTCACCAAGTCCCCGGCAAAAGCCAGTTACAGTCGCTGTCCGTCAGCGTGTACTAAGATGCTGTAGAATCACTACATGTCTTCTCTGTGTTATGCAGCCGTACAAATGACCTCCCAAGTTACACACTATTCATGCTAATCCTAATGCCCCCATTCTTTTTCCCCGCCCTTATTACTCCCTTCCCACAAACCCTCCCCAGTCCCTTTCTTTTTGGTATCTGTTAGACCACTCTCGGGTTCTGTGAGTCTGCTGCTGTCTTTTCCTTCAGTTTTTCTTTGTTATCATACTCCACACAAGAGTGAAATCATTTGGTACATGTATTTCTCCTCCTTGAATATTTGACTGAGCATAATAACCTCTAGCTCCATCCACGTTATTGCAAATGATAGGATTTGTTTTCTTCTTATGGCTGCCTACTGCACTTTTTAAACTGGATTTCATTCTTCATTTTTGTTTGTAGTTTCGCTATGTGCTTTCACCATAGCTCTCCTGGTTATGAGCAGTAGCTATGTGTTAATCGATATGTACCTATATCTATCTATCTGTCTGTCTATCTATTTATCAATCAATCAATCAATCATCTTTTTGTCTGCCCATCTGTCCTTGTGTACAGAACAGTTAACCATATGTCCTATATCACTTTCCTACACTATGCTTCCAAAAATCCTGCAAAGTATCTAGGCTGTAGAGAGAGCACTGGGTTCACCGAGACACTTGCAGGTCGAGTCGGCCGCGTGTACCTACAAAACCAGGACATTTTTGTGCCGGGACTTGAACCCGTGTCTCTATCCTCTGTCCTCTTTCATCTCCTTCTAACTTACTGTCTGTATTTAGCCACATTCTTTGACTAAGTGCTCCCTGAAGACCACAAGTATCATTCCTCTGGGCCTGTTGTCACGAGAAAAGTAAACTTGTTCTTTGCTCACCACCATGTTTGAAGGACATCAGCGTGATCTCCGCCGATAGGACGGAGGGTCAAATAAAAAGGAACACCAATTTCTAGATAGGTGAAGTTGGGAGCTAAGAGTGTATTGTGGGGTGACGTGTTTATTTGAGTGTCCAAACTTCCCTCTTTAGGTAGTTATTAGATCTTCACATTCGTGAACATCATAAAACCCAGTGATTTCAAAGGCCCAGATGCTTATTATTACAGCAACTCAGTTGTCGAGGTGAGAGAAAATGAGAAGTATGTTGCTGCACCACTAAATCAATGGCTGGGAACGGCTGAAACTAAACATAAAGAATTCACGGAGGCCGGATAGGGCTATTTTCTTCTGACTGTATCAGGGGACTCAAACAGAATTCATTTGTTTGATTGTTTGTTTTTCAGTTTCACTCGTGTAGCGTATTTGTCCACACACCTTCGGCTTGTAGTTTGTCTGTGTCCTTGGATCTCAAGTGAGTCTCCTGTAAGTAAGCACGTAGGTGTCTTGAGTTTTCATCCCTTCTTTTAACCCTGTGTCTTTTGTTTGCTGCACTCAGTGCCTGACCTTTTATTCTGATGATTCAGAGCTGTGCACTTATTGCACTTAAAGAATTTTTTTTATCATTAAGCTTAAATCACTTGAAGAACATTATGTTTACTATGCTCCCCCCTTCACCAAGTACCCCTGAAAAACCTCTTCAGTCGCTGTCGATCTGCGTAGTTGGATGCTGTAGACCCCTTCACCATGTCCCTCCCAACAGACCCCGTTACAGTCGCTGACCATCAGTGAGTAGTAAGATGCTATATGATCTCTACTAGCCTTCTCTGTGTTGTACAGCACTCCCCATGCCCCCTCGACCCCAAGCATTATACATGCTAAAACTAATGCCCCCATTCTTTCTCCTCACACTTATCCCTCCCTTCAGACCCACCCTGCCCAGTCCTTTTCCCTTTGGTAACTTTTAGTCAACTCTCGGGTTCTGTGAGTCTGCTGCTGTTTTTTTCCTTCAGTTTTTCTTTGTTGTTATACTCCACACATGAGTGAAAACACTTGGTACTTGTCTTTCTCGGCCTGTCCTATTTCTCTGAACATACTACCGTCTAGCTCCATCCAGGTCATTGCAAATGGTAGTATATGTTTTCATCTTAAGGCTGCTTACTGCACTTTTTAAATGGATTTCATTCTTCCTTTTTGTTTGTAGTTTAGCTATGTTATTCACCATTCAACTCCTGGTTATGAACAATAGCTTTGTGTCAATCGATATTTATTTGTATCTATCTATCTAATCGTCTGTCTGTCTATCTATGTATCTATGTATGTATGTATGTATGTATGTGTCTATCTATCTATCTATCTATCTATCTATCTATCTATCTATCTATCTATCTATCTTCCTATCATCTATCTATGATGTCTATCATCTATCAATCTCTGTACCTGTCTATCTATCTTTCATCTGTCATCTGTGTACCTATCTATCTATGAATCAATCATCTTTTTGTCTGCCCATCTATCCTTCTGTACAGAAGAGTTAACAACATAGCCTATGTCTCTTCCCTACATTATGCTTCCAGAAATCTTGCAAGGTAACTAAGCCATAAGGAGAGCACTGTGTTCACCGATACACTTTCAGGTAGAGTCAGCCGCGTGTGCTTACAAAACCAGTAAATGGAGGTGAAAGGACTTGAACCTGTATCTCTGTCCTCTGTCCTCTTATACTTCCTGCTCGCTTGGTGACTTTATTTAGCCACATTCAGTGAGTAAGTGATCCCTGAAAACCACAAGAATCCTTCGTCTTGTCCGGTTGTCGAAAGAAAAGTGTACTTGGTTCTTTGCACACCACCATGTTTGAGGGACATCGGTGTGATCACTGCTGATAGGTGCAGGGACAAATATAAAGGAACACCTATTTCTGGTCAGGAGCAGTTGGGAACAAAGAGTGTGTTGTGGAGTGAAGTGTTTATTTGAGGGTCCAAACTTCCCTCCTTAGGTGGTTATTACTTCTTTACATCCGTGAACATCATAAAAAGAATTGATTTTAAAAGCCCAGATGCATATTTTTACAGCAATTCATTTGTTGAGGTGAGAGGAAATGAGAAGGAACTTGCTGCACCACTAAATCTATGCCTGAGCACTGCTGAAACCAAACAAAAAGAATTCACGGTGGCTAGATTGGGCTATTTTCTACTGACTCTCTCTGGGGACTCAAACAGAATTCATTTGTTTGTTTGTTTCTTATTTTCACTTGTATAGGTAATCTGTCCCCGCCCCTTCAGCTTGTAGTTTGTCTGTGTCCTTGGATCTCAAGTGAGTCTCCAGTAAGGGAGCACGTAGGAGGTCTTGAGTTTTCATCAGTTCTTCTAACACTGTGTCTTTTGATTGGAGCACTCAAAGCCTGTACTTTTATACTGATATTTGAGAGCTGTGCTCTTACTGCACTTTGAAATATTTTTTGTTCTCATTAATATACAATCACATGCAGAACATTATGTTTTCCCGTCTACACCCTTCACCAAGTCCCCGGCAAAAGCCAGTTAGAGTCGCTGTCCGTCAGCGTGTACTAAGATGCTGTAGAATCACTACATGTCTTCTCTGTGTTATGCAGCCGTACAAATGACCTCCCAAGTTACACACTATTCATGCTAATCCTAATGCCCCCATTCTTTTTCCCCGCCCTTATTACTCCCTTCCCACAAACCCTCCCCAGTCCCTTTCTTTTTGGTATCTGTTAGACCACTCTCGGGTTCTGTGAGTCTGCTGCTGTCTTTTCCTTCAGTTTTTCTTTGTTATCATACTCCACACAAGAGTGAAATCATTTGGTACATGTATTTCTCCTCCTTGAATATTTGACTGAGCATAATAACCTCTAGCTCCATCCACGTTATTGCAAATGATAGGATTTGTTTTCTTCTTATGGCTGCCTACTGCACTTTTTAAACTGGATTTCATTCTTCATTTTTGTTTGTAGTTTCGCTATGTGCTTTCACCATAGCTCTCCTGGTTATGAGCAGTAGCTATGTGTTAATCGATATGTACCTATATCTATCTATCTGTCTGTCTATCTATTTATCAATCAATCAATCAATCATCTTTTTGTCTGCCCATCTGTCCTTGTGTACAGAACAGTTAACCATATGTCCTATATCACTTTCCTACACTATGCTTCCAAAAATCCTGCAAAGTATCTAGGCTGTAGAGAGAGCACTGGGTTCACCGAGACACTTGCAGGTCGAGTCGGCCGCGTGTACCTACAAAACCAGGACATTTTTGTGCCGGGACTTGAACCCGTGTCTCTATCCTCTGTCCTCTTTCATCTCCTTCTAACTTACTGTCTGTATTTAGCCACATTCTTTGACTAAGTGCTCCCTGAAGACCACAAGTATCATTCCTCTGGGCCTGTTGTCACGAGAAAAGTAAACTTGTTCTTTGCTCACCACCATGTTTGAAGGACATCAGCGTGATCTCCGCCGATAGGACGGAGGGTCAAATAAAAAGGAACACCAATTTCTAGATAGGTGAAGTTGGGAGCTAAGAGTGTATTGTGGGGTGACGTGTTTATTTGAGTGTCCAAACTTCCCTCTTTAGGTAGTTATTAGATCTTCACATTCGTGAACATCATAAAACCCAGTGATTTCAAAGGCCCAGATGCTTATTATTACAGCAACTCAGTTGTCGAGGTGAGAGAAAATGAGAAGTATGTTGCTGCACCACTAAATCAATGGCTGGGAACGGCTGAAACTAAACATAAAGAATTCACGGAGGCCGGATAGGGCTATTTTCTTCTGACTGTATCAGGGGACTCAAACAGAATTCATTTGTTTGATTGTTTGTTTTTCAGTTTCACTCGTGTAGCGTATTTGTCCACACACCTTCGGCTTGTAGTTTGTCTGTGTCCTTGGATCTCAAGTGAGTCTCCTGTAAGTAAGCACGTAGGTGTCTTGAGTTTTCATCCCTTCTTTTAACCCTGTGTCTTTTGTTTGCTGCACTCAGTGCCTGACCTTTTATTCTGATGATTCAGAGCTGTGCACTTATTGCACTTAAAGAATTTTTTTTATCATTAAGCTTAAATCACTTGAAGAACATTATGTTTACTATGCTCCCCCCTTCACCAAGTACCCCTGAAAAACCTCTTCAGTCGCTGTCGATCTGCGTAGTTGGATGCTGTAGACCCCTTCACCATGTCCCTCCCAACAGACCCCGTTACAGTCGCTGACCATCAGTGAGTAGTAAGATGCTATATGATCTCTACTAGCCTTCTCTGTGTTGTACAGCACTCCCCATGCCCCCTCGACCCCAAGCATTATACATGCTAAAACTAATGCCCCCATTCTTTCTCCTCACACTTATCCCTCCCTTCAGACCCACCCTGCCCAGTCCTTTTCCCTTTGGTAACTTTTAGTCAACTCTCGGGTTCTGTGAGTCTGCTGCTGTTTTTTTCCTTCAGTTTTTCTTTGTTGTTATACTCCACACATGAGTGAAAACACTTGGTACTTGTCTTTCTCGGCCTGTCCTATTTCTCTGAACATACTACCGTCTAGCTCCATCCAGGTCATTGCAAATGGTAGTATATGTTTTCATCTTAAGGCTGCTTACTGCACTTTTTAAATGGATTTCATTCTTCCTTTTTGTTTGTAGTTTAGCTATGTTATTCACCATTCAACTCCTGGTTATGAACAATAGCTTTGTGTCAATCGATATTTATTTGTATCTATCTATCTAATCGTCTGTCTGTCTATCTATGTATCTATGTATGTATGTATGTATGTATGTGTCTATCTATCTATCTATCTATCTATCTATCTATCTATCTATCTATCTATCTTCCTATCATCTATCTATGATGTCTATCATCTATCAATCTCTGTACCTGTCTATCTATCTTTCATCTGTCATCTGTGTACCTATCTATCTATGAATCAATCATCTTTTTGTCTGCCCATCTATCCTTCTGTACAGAAGAGTTAACAACATAGCCTATGTCTCTTCCCTACATTATGCTTCCAGAAATCTTGCAAGGTAACTAAGCCATAAGGAGAGCACTGTGTTCACCGATACACTTTCAGGTAGAGTCAGCCGCGTGTGCTTACAAAACCAGTAAATGGAGGTGAAAGGACTTGAACCTGTATCTCTGTCCTCTGTCCTCTTATACTTCCTGCTCGCTTGGTGACTTTATTTAGCCACATTCAGTGAGTAAGTGATCCCTGAAAACCACAAGAATCCTTCGTCTTGTCCGGTTGTCGAAAGAAAAGTGTACTTGGTTCTTTGCACACCACCATGTTTGAGGGACATCGGTGTGATCACTGCTGATAGGTGCAGGGACAAATATAAAGGAACACCTATTTCTGGTCAGGAGCAGTTGGGAACAAAGAGTGTGTTGTGGAGTGAAGTGTTTATTTGAGGGTCCAAACTTCCCTCCTTAGGTGGTTATTACTTCTTTACATCCGTGAACATCATAAAAAGAATTGATTTTAAAAGCCCAGATGCATATTTTTACAGCAATTCATTTGTTGAGGTGAGAGGAAATGAGAAGGAACTTGCTGCACCACTAAATCTATGCCTGAGCACTGCTGAAACCAAACAAAAAGAATTCACGGTGGCTAGATTGGGCTATTTTCTACTGACTCTCTCTGGGGACTCAAACAGAATTCATTTGTTTGTTTGTTTCTTATTTTCACTTGTATAGGTAATCTGTCCCCGCCCCTTCAGCTTGTAGTTTGTCTGTGTCCTTGGATCTCAAGTGAGTCTCCAGTAAGGGAGCACGTAGGAGGTCTTGAGTTTTCATCAGTTCTTCTAAAACTGTGTCTTTTGATTGGAGCACTCAAAGCCTGTACTTTTATACTGATATTTGAGAGCTGTGCTCTTACTGCACTTTGAAATATTTTTTGTTCTCATTAATATACAATCACATGCAGAACATTATGTTTTCCCGTCTACACCCTTCACCAAGTCCCCGGCAAAAGCCAGTTACAGTCGCTGTCCGTCAGCGTGTACTAAGATGCTGTAGAATCACTACATGTCTTCTCTGTGTTATGCAGCCGTACAAATGACCTCCCAAGTTACACACTATTCATGCTAATCCTAATGCCCCCATTCTTTTTCCCCGCCCTTATTACTCCCTTCCCACAAACCCTCCCCAGTCCCTTTCTTTTTGGTATCTGTTAGACCACTCTCGGGTTCTGTGAGTCTGCTGCTGTCTTTTCCTTCAGTTTTTCTTTGTTATCATACTCCACACAAGAGTGAAATCATTTGGTACATGTATTTCTCCTCCTTGAATATTTGACTGAGCATAATAACCTCTAGCTCCATCCACGTTATTGCAAATGATAGGATTTGTTTTCTTCTTATGGCTGCCTACTGCACTTTTTAAACTGGATTTCATTCTTCATTTTTGTTTGCAGTTTCGCTATGTGCTTTCACCATTGCTCTCCTGGTTATGAGCAGTAGCTATGTGTTAATCGATATGTACCTATATCTATCTATCTGTCTGTCTATCTATTTATCAATCAATCAATCAATCATCTTTTTGTCTGCCCATCTGTCCTTGTGTACAGAACAGTTAACCATATGTCCTATATCACTTTCCTACACTATGCTTCCAAAAATCCTGCAAAGTATCTAGGCTGTAGAGAGAGCACTGGGTTCACCGAGACACTTGCAGGTCGAGTCGGCCGCGTGTACCTACAAAACCAGGACATTTTTGTGCCGGGACTTGAACCCGTGTCTCTATCCTCTGTCCTCTTTCATCTCCTTCTAACTTACTGTCTGTATTTAGCCACATTCTTTGACTAAGTGCTCCCTGAAGACCACAAGTATCATTCCTCTGGGCCTGTTGTCACGAGAAAAGTAAACTTGTTCTTTGCTCACCACCATGTTTGAAGGACATCAGCGTGATCTCCGCCGATAGGACGGAGGGTCAAATAAAAAGGAACACCAATTTCTAGATAGGTGAAGTTGGGAGCTAAGAGTGTATTGTGGGGTGACGTGTTTATTTGAGTGTCCAAACTTCCCTCTTTAGGTAGTTATTAGATCTTCACATTCGTGAACATCATAAAACCCAGTGATTTCAAAGGCCCAGATGCTTATTATTACAGCAACTCAGTTGTCGAGGTGAGAGAAAATGAGAAGTATGTTGCTGCACCACTAAATCAATGGCTGGGAACGGCTGAAACTAAACATAAAGAATTCACGGAGGCCGGATAGGGCTATTTTCTTCTGACTGTATCAGGGGACTCAAACAGAATTCATTTGTTTGATTGTTTGTTTTTCAGTTTCACTCGTGTAGCGTATTTGTCCACACACCTTCGGCTTGTAGTTTGTCTGTGTCCTTGGATCTCAAGTGAGTCTCCTGTAAGTAAGCACGTAGGTGTCTTGAGTTTTCATCCCTTCTTTTAACCCTGTGTCTTTTGTTTGCTGCACTCAGTGCCTGACCTTTTATTCTGATGATTCAGAGCTGTGCACTTATTGCACTTAAAGAATTTTTTTTATCATTAAGCTTAAATCACTTGAAGAACATTATGTTTACTATGCTCCCCCCTTCACCAAGTACCCCTGAAAAACCTCTTCAGTCGCTGTCGATCTGCGTAGTTGGATGCTGTAGACCCCTTCACCATGTCCCTCCCAACAGACCCCGTTACAGTCGCTGACCATCAGTGAGTAGTAAGATGCTATATGATCTCTACTAGCCTTCTCTGTGTTGTACAGCACTCCCCATGCCCCCTCGACCCCAAGCATTATACATGCTAAAACTAATGCCCCCATTCTTTCTCCTCACACTTATCCCTCCCTTCAGACCCACCCTGCCCAGTCCTTTTCCCTTTGGTAACTTTTAGTCAACTCTCGGGTTCTGTGAGCCTGCTGCTGTTTTTTTCCTTCAGTTTGTCTTTGTTGTTATACTCCACACATGAGTGAAAACACTTGGTACTTGTCTTTCTCGGCCTGTCCTATTTCTCTGAACATACTACCGTCTAGCTCCATCCAGGTCATTGCAAATGGTAGTATATGTTTTCTTCTTAAGGCTGCTTACTGCACTTTTTAAATGGATTTCATTCTTCCTTTTTGTTTGTAGTTTAGCTATGTTATTCACCATTCAACTCCTGGTTATGAACAATAGCTTTGTGTCAATCGATATGTATTTGTATCTATCTATCTAATTGTCTGTCTGTCTATCTATGTATCTATGTATGTATGTATGTATGTATGTGTCTATCTATCTATCTATCTATCTATCTATCTATCTATCTATCTATCTATCTATCTTCCTATCATCTATCTATGATGTCTATCATCTATCAATCTCTGTACCTATCTATCTATCTTTCATCTGTCATCTGTGTACCTATCTATCTATGAATCAATCATCTTTTTGTCTGCCCATCTATCCTTCTGTACAGAAGAGTTAACAACATAGCCTATGTCTCTTCCCTACATTATGCTTCCAGAAATCTTGCAAGGTAACTAAGCCATAAGGAGAGCACTGTGTTCACCGATACACTTTCAGGTAGAGTCAGCCGCGTGTGCTTACAAAACCAGTAAATGGAGGTGAAAGGACTTGAACCTGTATCTCTGTCCTCTGTCCTCTTATACTTCCTGCTCGCTTGGTGACTTTATTTAGCCACATTCAGTGAGTAAGTGATCCCTGAAAACCACAAGAATCCTTCGTCTTGTCCGGTTGTCGAAAGAAAAGTGTACTTGGTTCTTTGCACACCACCATGTTTGAGGGACATCGGTGTGATCACTGCTGATAGGTGCAGGGACAAATATAAAGGAACACCTATTTCTGGTCAGGAGCAGTTGGGAACAAAGAGTGTGTTGTGGAGTGAAGTGTTTATTTGAGGGTCCAAACTTCCCTCCTTAGGTGGTTATTACTTCTTTACATTCGTGAACATCATAAAAAGAATTGATTTTAAAAGCCCAGATGCATATTTTTACAGCAATTCATTTGTTGAGGTGAGAGGAAATGAGAAGGAACTTGCTGCACCACTAAATCTATGCCTGAGCACTGCTGAAACCAAACAAAAAGAATTCACGGTGGCTAGATTGGGCTATTTTCTACTGACTCTCTCTGGGGACTCAAACAGAATTCATTTGTTTGTTTGTTTCTTATTTTCACTTGTATAGGTAATCTGTCCCCGCCCCTTCAGCTTGTAGTTTGTCTGTGTCCTTGGATCTCAAGTGAGTCTCCAGTAAGGGAGCACGTAGGAGGTCTTGAGTTTTCATCAGTTCTTCTAACACTGTGTCTTTTGATTGGAGCACTCAAAGCCTGTACTTTTATACTGATATTTGAGAGCTGTGCTCTTACTGCACTTTGAAATATTTTTTGTTCTCATTAATATACAATCACATGCAGAACATTATGTTTTCCCGTCTACACCCTTCACCAAGTCCCCGGCAAAAGCCAGTTAGAGTCGCTGTCCGTCAGCGTGTACTAAGATGCTGTAGAATCACTACATGTCTTCTCTGTGTTATGCAGCCGTACAAATGACCTCCCAAGTTACACACTATTCATGCTAATCCTAATGCCCCCATTCTTTTTCCCCGCCCTTATTACTCCCTTCCCACAAACCCTCCCCAGTCCCTTTCTTTTTGGTATCTGTTAGACCACTCTCGGGTTCTGTGAGTCTGCTGCTGTCTTTTCCTTCAGTTTTTCTTTGTTATCATACTCCACACAAGAGTGAAATCATTTGGTACATGTATTTCTCCTCCTTGAATATTTGACTGAGCATAATAACCTCTAGCTCCATCCACGTTATTGCAAATGATAGGATTTGTTTTCTTCTTATGGCTGCCTACTGCACTTTTTAAACTGGATTTCATTCTTCATTTTTGTTTGTAGTTTCGCTATGTGCTTTCACCATTGCTCTCCTGGTTATGAGCAGTAGCTATGTGTTAATCGATATGTACCTATATCTATCTATCTGTCTGTCTATCTATTTATCAATCAATCAATCAATCATCTTTTTGTCTGCCCATCTGTCCTTGTGTACAGAACAGTTAACCATATGTCCTATATCACTTTCCTACACTATGCTTCCAAAAATCCTGCAAAGTATCTAGGCTGTAGAGAGAGCACTGGGTTCACCGAGACACTTGCAGGTCGAGTCGGCCGCGTGTACCTACAAAACCAGGACATTTTTGTGCCGGGACTTGAACCCGTGTCTCTATCCTCTGTCCTCTTTCATCTCCTTCTAACTTACTGTCTGTATTTAGCCACATTCTTTGACTAAGTGCTCCCTGAAGACCACAAGTATCATTCCTCTGGGCCTGTTGTCACGAGAAAAGTAAACTTGTTCTTTGCTCACCACCATGTTTGAAGGACATCAGCGTGATCTCCGCCGATAGGACGGAGGGTCAAATAAAAAGGAACACCAATTTCTAGATAGGTGAAGTTGGGAGCTAAGAGTGTATTGTGGGGTGACGTGTTTATTTGAGTGTCCAAACTTCCCTCTTTAGGTAGTTATTAGATCTTCACATTCGTGAACATCATAAAACCCAGTGATTTCAAAGGCCCAGATGCTTATTATTACAGCAACTCAGTTGTCGAGGTGAGAGAAAATGAGAAGTATGTTGCTGCACCACTAAATCAATGGCTGGGAACGGCTGAAACTAAACATAAAGAATTCACGGAGGCCGGATAGGGCTATTTTCTTCTGACTGTATCAGGGGACTCAAACAGAATTCATTTGTTTGATTGTTTGTTTTTCAGTTTCACTCGTGTAGCGTATTTGTCCACACACCTTCGGCTTGTAGTTTGTCTGTGTCCTTGGATCTCAAGTGAGTCTCCTGTAAGTAAGCACGTAGGTGTCTTGAGTTTTCATCCCTTCTTTTAACCCTGTGTCTTTTGTTTGCTGCACTCAGTGCCTGACCTTTTATTCTGATGATTCAGAGCTGTGCACTTATTGCACTTGAAGAATTTTTTTATCATTAAGCTTAAATCACTTGAAGAATATTATGTTTACTATGCTCCCCCCTTCACCAAGTACCCCTGAAAAACCTCTTCAGTCGCTGTCGATCTGCGTAGTTGGATGCTGTAGACCCCTTCACCATGTCCCTCCCAACAGACCCCGTTACAGTCGCTGATCATCAGTGAGTAGTAAGATGCTATATGATCTCTACTAGCCTTCTCTGTGTTGTACAGCACTCCCCATGCCCTCTCGACCCCAAGCATTACACATGCTAAAACTAATGCCCCCATTCTTTCTCCTCACACTTATCCCTCCCTTCAGACCCACCCTGCCCAGTCCTTTTCCCTTTGGTAACTTATAGTCAACTCTCGGGTACTGTGAGTCTGCTGCTGTTTTTTTCCTTCAGTTTTTCGTTGTTGTTATACTCCACACATGAGTGAAAACACTTGGTACTTGTCTTTCTCGGCCTGTCCTATTTCTCTGAACATACTACCGTCTAGCTCCATCCAGGTCACAGCAAATGGTAGTATATGTTTTCTTCTTAAGGCTGCTTACTGCACTTTTTAAACTGGATTTCATTCTTCCTTTTTGTTTGTAGTTTAGCTGTGTTATTCACCATTCAACTCCTGGTTATGAACAATAGCTTTGTGTCAATCGATATGTATTTGTATCTATCTATCTAATTGTCTGTCTGTCTATGTATCTATGTATGTATGTATGTATGTTTGTGTCTATCTATCTATCTATCTATCTATCTATCTATCTATCTATCTATCTATCTTCCTATCATCTATCTATGATGTCTATCATCTATCAATCTCTGTACTTATCTATCTATCTTTCATCTGTCATCTGTGTACCTATCTATCTATGAATCAATCATCTTTTTCTCTGCCCATCTATCCTTCTGTACAGAACAGTTAACAACATAGCCTATGTCTCTTCCCTACATTATGCTTCCAGAAATCTTGCAAGGTAACTAAGCCATAAGGAGAGCACTGTGTTCACCGATACACTTTCAGGTAGAGTCAGCCGCGTGTGCTTACAAAACCAGTAAATGGAGGTGAAAGGACTTGAACCTGTATCTCTGTCCTCTGTCCTCTTATACTTCCTGCTCGCTTGGTGACTTTATTTAGCCACATTCAGTGAGTAAGTGATCCCTGAAAACCACAAGAATCCTTCGTCTTGTCCGGTTGTCGAAAGAAAAGTGTACTTGGTTCTTTGCACACCAACATGTTTGAGGGACATCGGTGTGATCACTGCTGATAGGTGCAGGGACAAATATAAAGGAACACCTATTTCTGGTCAGGAGCAGTTGGGAACAAAGAGTGTGTTGTGGAGTGAAGTGTTTATTTGAGGTTCCAAACTTCCCTCCTTAGGTGGTTATTACTTCTTTACATTCGTGAACATCATAAAAAGAATTGATTTTAAAAGCCCAGACGCATATTATTACAGCAATTCATTTGTTGAGGTGAGAGGAAATGAGAAGGAACTTGCTGCACCACTAAATCTATGCCTGAGCACTGCTGAAATCAAACAAAACGAATTCACATTGGCTAGATTGGGCTATTTTCTACTGACTCTCTCTGGGGACTCCATCAGAATTCGTTTGTCTGTTTGTTTCTTATTTTCACTTGTATAGGTAATCTGTCCCCGCCCCTTCAGCTTGTAGTTTGTCTGTGTCCTTGGATCTCAAGTGAGTCTCCAGTAAGGGAGCACGTAGGAGGTCTTGAGTTTTCATCAGTTCTTCTAACACTGTGTCTTTTGATTGGAGCACTCAAAGTTTGTACTTTTATTCTGATATTTGAGAGCTGTGCTCTTACTGCACTTTGAAATTCTTTTTGTTCTCATTAATATACAATCACATGCAGAACATTATGTTTTCCCGTCTACACCCTTCACCAAGTCCCCGGCAAAAGCCAGTTAGAGTCGCTGTCCGTCAGCGTGTACTAAGATGCTGTAGAATCACTACATGTCTTCTCTGTGTTATGCAGCCGTACAAATGACCTCCCAAGTTACACACTATTCATGCTAATCCTAATGCCCCCATTCTTTTTCCCCGCCCTTATTACTCCCTTCACACAAACCCTCCCCAGTCCCTTTCTTTTTGGTATCTGTTAGACCACTCTCGGGTTCTGTGAGTCTGCTGCTGTCTTTTCCTTCAGTTTTTCTTTGTTATCATACTCCACACAAGAGTGAAATCATTTGGTACATGTATTTCTCCTCCTTGAATATTTGACTGAGCATAATAACCTCTAGCTCCATCCACGTTATTGCAAATGATAGGATTTGTTTTCTTCTTATGGCTGCCTACTGCACTTTTTAAACTGGATTTCATTCTTCATTTTTGTTTGTAGTTTCGCTATGTGCTTTCACCATTGCTCTCCTGGTTATGAGCAGTAGCTATGTGTTAATCGATATGTACCTATATCTATCTATCTGTCTGTCTATCTATTTATCAATCAATCAATCAATCATCTTTTTGTCTGCCCATCTGTCCTTGTGTACAGAACAGTTAACCATATGTCCTATATCACTTTCCTACACTATGCTTCCAAAAATCCTGCAAAGTATCTAGGCTGTAGAGAGAGCACTGGGTTCACCGAGACACTTGCAGGTCGAGTCGGCCGCGTGTACCTACAAAACCAGGACATTTTTGTGCCGGGACTTGAACCCGTGTCTCTATCCTCTGTCCTCTTTCATCTCCTTCTAACTTACTGTCTGTATTTAGCCACATTCTTTGACTAAGTGCTCCCTGAAGACCACAAGTATCATTCCTCTGGGCCTGTTGTCACGAGAAAAGTTAACTTGTTCTTTGCTCACCACCATGTTTGAAGGACATCAGCGTGATCTCCGCCGATAGGACGGAGGGTCAAATAAAAAGGAACACCAATTTCTAGATAGGTGAAGTTGGGAGCTAAGAGTGTATTGTGGGGTGACGTGTTTATTTGAGTGTCCAAACTTCCCTCTTTAGGTAGTTATTAGATCTTCACATTCGTGAACATCATAAAACCCAGTGATTTCAAAGGCCCAGATGCTTATTATTACAGCAACTCAGTTGTCGAGGTGAGAGAAAATGAGAAGTATGTTGCTGCACCACTAAATCAATGGCTGGGAACGGCTGAAACTAAACATAAAGAATTCACGGAGGCCGGATAGGGCTATTTTCTTCTGACTGTATCAGGGGACTCAAACAGAATTCATTTGTTTGATTGTTTGTTTTTCAGTTTCACTCGTGTAGCGTATTTGTCCACACACCTTCGGCTTGTAGTTTGTCTGTGTCCTTGGATCTCAAGTGAGTCTCCTGTAAGTAAGCACGTAGGTGTCTTGAGTTTTCATCCCTTCTTTTAACCCTGTGTCTTTTGTTTGCTGCACTCAGTGCCTGACCTTTTATTCTGATGATTCAGAGCTGTGCACTTATTGCACTTAAAGAATTTTTTTTATCATTAAGCTTAAATCACTTGAAGAACATTATGTTTACTATGCTCCCCCCTTCACCAAGTACCCCTGAAAAACCTCTTCAGTCGCTGTCGATCTGCGTAGTTGGATGCTGTAGACCCCTTCACCATGTCCCTCCCAACAGACCCCGTTACAGTCGCTGACCATCAGTGAGTAGTAAGATGCTATATGATCTCTACTAGCCTTCTCTGTGTTGTACAGCACTCCCCATGCCCCCTCGACCCCAAGCATTATACATGCTAAAACTAATGCCCCCATTCTTTCTCCTCACACTTATCCCTCCCTTCAGACCCACCCTGCCCAGTCCTTTTCCCTTTGGTAACTTTTAGTCAACTCTCGGGTTCTGTGAGTCTGCTGCTGTTTTTTTCCTTCAGTTTTTCTTTGTTGTTATACTCCACACATGAGTGAAAACACTTGGTACTTGTCTTTCTCGGCCTGTCCTATTTCTCTGAACATACTACCGTCTAGCTCCATCCAGGTCATTGCAAATGGTAGTATATGTTTTCATCTTAAGGCTGCTTACTGCACTTTTTAAATGGATTTCATTCTTCCTTTTTGTTTGTAGTTTAGCTATGTTATTCACCATTCAACTCCTGGTTATGAACAATAGCTTTGTGTCAATCGATATGTATTTGTATCTATCTATCTAATCGTCTGTCTGTCTATCTATGTATCTATGTATGTATGTATGTATGTATGTGTCTATCTATCTATCTATCTATCTATCTATATATATATCTATCTATCTATCTATCTATCTTCCTATCATCTATCTATGATGTCTATCATCTATCAATCTCTGTACCTGTCTATCTATCTTTCATCTGTCATCTGTGTACCTATCTATCTATGAATCAATCATCTTTTTGTCTGCCCATCTATCCTTCTGTACAGAAGAGTTAACAACATAGCCTATGTCTCTTCCCTACATTATGCTTCCAGAAATCTTGCAAGGTAACTAAGCCATAAGGAGAGCACTGTGTTCACCGATACACTTTCAGGTAGAGTCAGCCGCGTGTGCTTACAAAACCAGTAAATGGAGGTGAAAGGACTTGAACCTGTATCTCTGTCCTCTGTCCTCTTATACTTCCTGCTCGCTTGGTGACTTTATTTAGCCACATTCAGTGAGTAAGTGATCCCTGAAAACCACAAGAATCCTTCGTCTTGTCCGGTTGTCGAAAGAAAAGTGTACTTGGTTCTTTGCACACCAACATGTTTGAGGGACATCGGTGTGATCACTGCTGATAGGTGCAGGGACAAATATAAAGGAACACCTATTTCTGGTCAGGAGCAGTTGGGAACAAAGAGTGTGTTGTGGAGTGAAGTGTTTATTTGAGGGTCCAAACTTCCCTCCTTAGGTGGTTATTACTTCTTTACATTCGTGAACATCATAAAAAGAATTGATTTTAAAAGCCCAGACGCATATTATTACAGCAATTCATTTGTTGAGGTGAGAGGAAATGAGAAGGAACTTGCTGCACCACTAAATCTATGCCTGAGCACTGCTGAAATCAAACAAAACGAATTCACATTGGCTAGATTGGGCTATTTTCTACTGACTCTCTCTGGGGACTCCAACAGAATTCGTTTGTCTGTTTGTTTCTTATTTTCACTTGTATAGGTAATCTGTCCCCGCCCCTTCAGCTTGTAGTTTGTCTGTGTCCTTGGATCTCAAGTGAGTCTCCAGTAAGGGAGCACGTAGGAGGTCTTGAGTTTTCATCAGTTCTTCTAACACTGTGTCTTTTGATTGGAGCACTCAAAGTTTGTACTTTTATTCTGATATTTGAGAGCTGTGCTCTTACTGCACTTTGAAATTCTTTTTGTTCTCATTAATATACAATCACATGCAGAACATTATGTTTTCCCGTCTACACCCTTCACCAAGTCCCCGGCAAAAGCCAGTTACAGTCGCTGTCCGTCAGCGTGTACTAAGATGCTGTAGAATCACTACATGTCTTCTCTGTGTTATGCAGCCGTACAAATGACCTCCCAAGTTACACACTATTCATGCTAATCCTAATGCCCCCATTCTTTTTCCCCGCCCTTATTACTCCCTTCCCACAAACCCTCCCCAGTCCCTTTCTTTTTGGTATCTGTTAGACCACTCTCGGGTTCTGTGAGTCTGCTGCTGTCTTTTCCTTCAGTTTTTCTTTGTTATCATACTCCACACAAGAGTGAAATCATTTGGTACATGTATTTCTCCTCCTTGAATATTTGACTGAGCATAATAACCTCTAGCTCCATCCACGTTATTGCAAATGATAGGATTTGTTTTCTTCTTATGGCTGCCTACTGCACTTTTTAAACTGGATTTCATTCTTCATTTTTGTTTGTAGTTTCGCTATGTGCTTTCACCATTGCTCTCCTGGTTATGAGCAGTAGCTATGTGTTAATCGATATGTACCTATATCTATCTATCTGTCTGTCTATCTATTTATCAATCAATCAATCAATCATCTTTTTGTCTGCCCATCTGTCCTTGTGTACAGAACAGTTAACCATATGTCCTATATCACTTTCCTACACTATGCTTCCAAAAATCCTGCAAAGTATCTAGGCTGTAGAGAGAGCACTGGGTTCACCGAGACACTTGCAGGTCGAGTCGGCCGCGTGTACCTACAAAACCAGGACATTTTTGTGCCGGGACTTGAACCCGTGTCTCTATCCTCTGTCCTCTTTCATCTCCTTCTAACTTACTGTCTGTATTTAGCCACATTCTTTGACTAAGTGCTCCCTGAAGACCACAAGTATCATTCCTCTGGGCCTGTTGTCACGAGAAAAGTTAACTTGTTCTTTGCTCACCACCATGTTTGAAGGACATCAGCGTGATCTCCGCCGATAGGACGGAGGGTCAAATAAAAAGGAACACCAATTTCTAGATAGGTGAAGTTGGGAGCTAAGAGTGTATTGTGGGGTGACGTGTTTATTTGAGTGTCCAAACTTCCCTCTTTAGGTAGTTATTAGATCTTCACATTCGTGAACATCATAAAACCCAGTGATTTCAAAGGCCCAGATGCTTATTATTACAGCAACTCAGTTGTCGAGGTGAGAGAAAATGAGAAGTATGTTGCTGCACCACTAAATCAATGGCTGGGAACGGCTGAAACTAAACATAAAGAATTCACGGAGGCCGGATAGGGCTATTTTCTTCTGACTGTATCAGGGGACTCAAACAGAATTCATTTGTTTGATTGTTTGTTTTTCAGTTTCACTCGTGTAGCGTATTTGTCCACACACCTTCGGCTTGTAGTTTGTCTGTGTCCTTGGATCTCAAGTGAGTCTCCTGTAAGTAAGCACGTAGGTGTCTTGAGTTTTCATCCCTTCTTTTAACCCTGTGTCTTTTGTTTGCTGCACTCAGTGCCTGACCTTTTATTCTGATGATTCAGAGCTGTGCACTTATTGCACTTAAAGAATTTTTTTTATCATTAAGCTTAAATCACTTGAAGAACATTATGTTTACTATGCTCCCCCCTTCACCAAGTACCCCTGAAAAACCTCTTCAGTCGCTGTCGATCTGCGTAGTTGGATGCTGTAGACCCCTTCACCATGTCCCTCCCAACAGACCCCATTACAGTCGCTGACCATCAGTGAGTAGTAAGATGCTATATGATCTCTACTAGCTTCTCTGTGTTGTACAGCACTCCCCATGCCCCCTCGACCCCAAGCATTATACATGCTAAAACTAATGCCCCCATTCTTTCTCCTCACACTTATCCCTCCCTTCAGACCCACCCTGCCCAGTCCTTTTCCCTTTGGTAACTTTTAGTCAACTCTCGGGTTCTGTGAGCCTGCTGCTGTTTTTTTCCTTCAGTTTTTCTTTGTTGTTATACTCCACACATGAGTGAAAACACTTGGTACTTGTCTTTCTCGGCCTGTCCTATTTCTCTGAACATACTACCGTCTAGCTCCATCCAGGTCATTGCAAATGGTAGTATATGTTTTCTTCTTAAGGCTGCTTACTGCACTTTTTAAATGGATTTCATTCTTCCTTTTTGTTTGTAGTTTAGCTATGTTATTCACCATTCAACTCCTGGTTATGAACAATAGCTTTGTGTCAATCGATATTTATTTGTATCTGTCTATCTAATTGTCTGTCTGTCTATGTATCTATGTATGTATGTATGTATGTATGTGTCTCTCTATCTATCTATCTATCTATCTATCTATCTATCTATCTATCTATCTATCTATCTATCTTCCTATCATCTATCTATGATGTCTATCATCTATCAATCTCTGTACCTGTCTATCTATCTTTCATCTGTCATCTGTGTACCTATCTATCTATGAATCAATCATCTTTTTGTCTGCCCATCTATCCTTCTGTACAGAATAGTTAACAACATAGCCTATGTCTCTTCAATACATTATGCTTCCAGAAATCTTGCAAGGTAACTAAGCCATAAGGAGAGCACTGTGTTCACCGATACACTTTCAGGTAGAGTCAGCCGCGTGTGCTTACAAAACCAGTAAATGGAGGTGAAAGAACTTGAACCTGTATCTCTGTCCTCTGTCCTCTTATACTTCCTGCTCGCTTGGTGACTTTATTTAGCCACATTCAGTGAGTAAGTGATCCCTGAAAACCACAAGAATCCTTCGTCTTGTCCGGTTGTCGAAAGAAAAGTGTACTTGGTTCTTTGCACACCACCATGTTTGAGGGACATCGGTGTGATCACAGCTGATAGGTGCAGGGACAAATATAAAGGAACACCTATTTCTGGTCAGGAGCAGTTGGGAACAAAGAGTGTGTTGTGGAGTGAAGTGTTTATTTGAGGTTCCAAACTTCCCTCCTTAGGTGGTTATTACTTCTTTACATTCGTGAACATCATAAAAAGAATTGATTTTAAAAGCCCAGATGCATATTTTTACAGCAATTCATTTGTTGAGGTGAGAGGAAATGAGAAGGAACTTGCTGCACCACTAAATGTATGCCTGAGCACTGCTGAAACTAAACAAAAAGAATTCACGGTGGCTAGATTGGGCTATTTTCTACTGACTCTCTCTGGGGACTCAAACAGAATTCATTTGTTTGTTTGTTTCTTATTTTCACTTGTATAGGTAATCTGTCCCCGCCCCTTCAGCTTGTAGTTTGTCTGTGTCCTTGGATCTCAAGTGAGTCTCCAGTAAGGGAGCACGTAGGAGGTCTTGAGTTTTCATCAGTTCTTCTAACACTGTGTCTTTTGATTGGAGCACTCAAAGCCTGTACTTTTATACTGATATTTGAGAGCTGTGCTCTTACTGCACTTTGAAATATTTTTTGTTCTCATTAATATACAATCACATGCAGAACATTATGTTTTCCCGTCTACACCCTTCACCATGTCCCCGGCAAAAGCCAGTTAGAGTCGCTGTCCGTCAGCGTGTACTAAGATGCTGTAGAATCACTACATGTCTTCTCTGTGTTATGCAGCCGTACAAATGACCTCCCAAGTTACACACTATTCATGCTAATCCTAATGCCCCCATTCTTTTTCCCCGCCCTTATTACTCCCTTCCCACAAACCCTCCCCAGTCCCTTTCTTTTTGGTATCTGTTAGACCACTCTCGGGTTCTGTGAGTCTGCTGCTGTCTTTTCCTTCAGTTTTTCTTTGTTATCATACTCCACACAAGAGTGAAATCATTTGGTACATGTATTTCTCCTCCTTGAA
Source organism: Manis pentadactyla (assembly GCF_030020395.1). Lineage (NCBI taxonomy): Eukaryota > Metazoa > Chordata > Mammalia > Pholidota > Manidae > Manis > Manis pentadactyla. Next base: position 377,258 of record NW_026645130.1, read on the forward strand.
TATTTGACTGAGCATAATAACCTCTAGCTCCATCCACGTTATTGCAAATGATAGGATTTGTTTTCTTCTTATGGCTGCCTACTGCACTTTTTAAACTGGATTTCATTCTTCATTTTTGTTTGTAGTTTCGCTATGTGCTTTCACCATTGCTCTCCTGGTTATGAGCAGTAGCTATGTGTTAATCGATATGTACCTATATCTATCTATCTGTCTGTCTATCTATTTATCAATCAATCAATCAATCATCTTTTTGTCTGCCCATCTGTCCTTGTGTACAGAACAGTTAACCATATGTCCTATATCACTTTCCTACACTATGCTTCCAAAAATCCTGCAAAGTATCTAGGCTGTAGAGAGAGCACTGGGTTCACCGAGACACTTGCAGGTCGAGTCGGCCGCGTGTACCTACAAAACCAGGACATTTTTGTGCCGGGACTTGAACCCGTGTCTCTATCCTCTGTCCTCTTTCATCTCCTTCTAACTTACTGTCTGTATTTAGCCACATTCTTTGACTAAGTGCTCCCTGAAGACCACAAGTATCATTCCTCTGGGCCTGTTGTCACGAGAAAAGTAAACTTGTTCTTTGCTCACCACCATGTTTGAAGGACATCAGCGTGATCTCCGCCGATAGGACGGAGGGTCAAATAAAAAGGAACACCAATTTCTAGATAGGTGAAGTTGGGAGCTAAGAGTGTATTGTGGGGTGACGTGTTTATTTGAGTGTCCAAACTTCCCTCTTTAGGTAGTTATTAGATCTTCACATTCGTGAACATCATAAAACCCAGTGATTTCAAAGGCCCAGATGCTTATTATTACAGCAACTCAGTTGTCGAGGTGAGAGAAAATGAGAAGTATGTTGCTGCACCACTAAATCAATGGCTGGGAACGGCTGAAACTAAACATAAAGAATTCACGGAGGCCGGATAGGGCTATTTTCTTCTGACTGTATCAGGGGACTCAAACAGAATTCATTTGTTTGATTGTTTGTTTTTCAGTTTCACTCGTGTAGCGTATTTGTCCACACACCTTCGGCTTGTAGTTTGTCTGTGTCCTTGGATCTCAAGTGAGTCTCCTGTAAGTAAGCACGTAGGTGTCTTGAGTTTTCATCCCTTCTTTTAACCCTGTGTCTTTTGTTTGCTGCACTCAGTGCCTGACCTTTTATTCTGATGATTCAGAGCTGTGCACTTATTGCACTTAAAGAATTTTTTTTATCATTAAGCTTAAATCACTTGAAGAACATTATGTTTACTATGCTCCCCCCTTCACCAAGTACCCCTGAAAAACCTCTTCAGTCGCTGTCGATCTGCGTAGTTGGATGCTGTAGACCCCTTCACCATGTCCCTCCCAACAGACCCCGTTACAGTCGCTGACCATCAGTGAGTAGTAAGATGCTATATGATCTCTACTAGCCTTCTCTGTGTTGTACAGCACTCCCCATGCCCCCTCGACCCCAAGCATTATACATGCTAAAACTAATGCCCCCATTCTTTCTCCTCACACTTATCCCACCCTTCAGACCCACCCTGCCCAGTCCTTTTCCCTTTGGTAACTTTTAGTCAACTCTCGGGTTCTGTGAGCCTGCTGCTGTTTTTTTCCTTCAGTTTGTCTTTGTTGTTATACTCCACACATGAGTGAAAACACTTGGTACTTGTCTTTCTCGGCCTGTCCTATTTCTCTGAACATACTACCGTCTAGCTCCATCCAGGTCATTGCAAATGGTAGTATATGTTTTCTTCTTAAGGCTGCTTACTGCACTTTTTAAATGGATTTCATTCTTCCTTTTTGTTTGTAGTTTAGCTATGTTATTCACCATTCAACTCCTGGTTATGAACAATAGCTTTGTGTCAATCGATATGTATTTGTATCTATCTATCTAATTGTCTGTCTGTCTATGTATCTATGTATGTATGTATGTATGTATGTGTCTATCTATCTATCTATCTATCTATCTATGTATCTATCTATCTATCTATCTATCTATCTATCTATCTTCCTATCATCTATCTATGATGTCTATCATCTATCAATCTCTGTACTTATCTATCTATCTTTCATCTGTCATCTGTGTACCTATCTATCTATGAATCAATCATCTTTTTGTCTGCAAATCTATCCTTCTGTACAGAAGAGTTAACAACATAGCCTATGTCTCTTCCCTACATTATGCTTCCAGAAATCTTGCAAGGTAACTAAGCCATAAGGAGAGCACTGTGTTCACCGATACACTTTCAGGTAGAGTCAGCCGCGTGTGCTTACAAAACCAGTAAATGGAGGTGAAAGGACTTGAACCTGTATCTCTGTCCTCTGTCCTCTTATACTTCCTGCTCGCTTGGTGACTTTATTTAGCCACATTCAGTGAGTAAGTGATCCCTGAAAACCACAAGAATCCTTCGTCTTGTCCGGTTGTCGAAAGAAAAGTGTACTTGGTTCTTTGCACACCAACATGTTTGAGGGACATCGGTGTGATCACTGCTGATAGGTGCAGGGACAAATATAAAGGAACACCTATTTCTGGTCAGGAGCAGTTGGGAACAAAGAGTGTGTTGTGGAGTGAAGTGTTTATTTGAGGTTCCAAACTTCCCTCCTTAGGTGGTTATTACTTCTTTACATTCGTGAACATCATAAAAAGAATTGATTTTAAAAGCCCAGATGCATATTTTTACAGCAATTCATTTGTTGAGGTGAGAGGAAATGAGAAGGAACTTGCTGCACCACTAAATCTATGCCTGAGCACTGCTGAAACTAAACAAAAAGAATTCACGGTGGCTAGATTGGGCTATTTTCTACTGACTCTCTCTGGGGACTCAAACAGAATTCATTTGTTTGTTTGTTTCTTATTTTCACTTGTATAGGTAATCTGTCCCCGCCCCTTCAGCTTGTAGTTTGTCTGTGTCCTTGGATCTCAAGTGAGTCTCCAGTAAGGGAGCACGTAGGAGGTCTTGAGTTTTCATCAGTTCTTCTAACACTGTGTCTTTTGATTGGAGCACTCAAAGCCTGTACTTTTATACTGATATTTGAGAGCTGTGCTCTTACTGCACTTTGAAATATTTTTTGTTCTCATTAATATACAATCACATGCAGAACATTATGTTTTCCCGTCTACACCCTTCACCATGTCCCCGGCAAAAGCCAGTTAGAGTCGCTGTCCGTCAGCGTGTACTAAGATGCTGTAGAATCACTACATGTCTTCTCTGTGTTATGCAGCCGTACAAATGACCTCCCAAGTTACACACTATTCATGCTAATCCTAATGCCCCCATTCTTTTTCCCCGCCCTTATTACTCCCTTCCCACAAACCCTCCCCAGTCCCTTTCTTTTTGGTATCTGTTAGACCACTCTCGGGTTCTGTGAGTCTGCTGCTGTCTTTTCCTTCAGTTTTTCTTTGTTATCATACTCCACACAAGAGTGAAATCATTTGGTACATGTATTTCTCCTCCTTGAATATTTGACTGAGCATAATAACCTCTAGCTCCATCCACGTTATTGCAAATGATAGGATTTGTTTTCTTCTTATGGCTGCCTACTGCACTTTTTAAACTGGATTTCATTCTTCATTTTTGTTTGTAGTTTCGCTATGTGCTTTCACCATTGCTCTCCTGGTTATGAGCAGTAGCTATGTGTTAATCGATATGTACCTATATCTATCTATCTGTCTGTCTATCTATTTATCAATCAATCAATCAATCATCTTTTTGTCTGCCCATCTGTCCTTGTGTACAGAACAGTTAACCATATGTCCTATATCACTTTCCTACACTATGCTTCCAAAAATCCTGCAAAGTATCTAGGCTGTAGAGAGAGCACTGGGTTCACCGAGACACTTGCAGGTCGAGTCGGCCGCGTGTACCTACAAAACCAGGACATTTTTGTGCCGGGACTTGAACCCGTGTCTCTATCCTCTGTCCTCTTTCATCTCCTTCTAACTTACTGTCTGTATTTAGCCACATTCTTTGACTAAGTGCTCCCTGAAGACCACAAGTATCATTCCTCTGGGCCTGTTGTCACGAGAAAAGTAAACTTGTTCTTTGCTCACCACCATGTTTGAAGGACATCAGCGTGATCTCCGCCGATAGGACGGAGGGTCAAATAAAAAGGAACACCAATTTCTAGATAGGTGAAGTTGGGAGCTAAGAGTGTATTGTGGGGTGACGTGTTTATTTGAGTGTCCAAACTTCCCTCTTTAGGTAGTTATTAGATCTTCACATTCGTGAACATCATAAAACCCAGTGATTTCAAAGGCCCAGATGCTTATTATTACAGCAACTCAGTTGTCGAGGTGAGAGAAAATGAGAAGTATGTTGCTGCACCACTAAATCAATGGCTGGGAACGGCTGAAACTAAACATAAAGAATTCACGGAGGCCGGATAGGGCTATTTTCTTCTGACTGTATCAGGGGACTCAAACAGAATTCATTTGTTTGATTGTTTGTTTTTCAGTTTCACTCGTGTAGCGTATTTGTCCACACACCTTCGGCTTGTAGTTTGTCTGTGTCCTTGGATCTCAAGTGAGTCTCCTGTAAGTAAGCACGTAGGTGTCTTGAGTTTTCATCCCTTCTTTTAACCCTGTGTCTTTTGTTTGCTGCACTCAGTGCCTGACCTTTTATTCTGATGATTCAGAGCTGTGCACTTATTGCACTTAAAGAATTTTTTTTATCATTAAGCTTAAATCACTTGAAGAACATTATGTTTACTATGCTCCCCCCTTCACCAAGTACCCCTGAAAAACCTCTTCAGTCGCTGTCGATCTGCGTAGTTGGATGCTGTAGACCCCTTCACCATGTCCCTCCCAACAGACCCCGTTACAGTCGCTGACCATCAGTGAGTAGTAAGATGCTATATGATCTCTACTAGCCTTCTCTGTGTTGTACAGCACTCCCCATGCCCCCTCGACCCCAAGCATTATACATGCTAAAACTAATGCCCCCATTCTTTCTCCTCACACTTATCCCACCCTTCAGACCCACCCTGCCCAGTCCTTTTCCCTTTGGTAACTTTTAGTCAACTCTCGGGTTCTGTGAGCCTGCTGCTGTTTTTTTCCTTCAGTTTGTCTTTGTTGTTATACTCCACACATGAGTGAAAACACTTGGTACTTGTCTTTCTCGGCCTGTCCTATTTCTCTGAACATACTACCGTCTAGCTCCATCCAGGTCATTGCAAATGGTAGTATATGTTTTCTTCTTAAGGCTGCTTACTGCACTTTTTAAATGGATTTCATTCTTCCTTTTTGTTTGTAGTTTAGCTATGTTATTCACCATTCAACTCCTGGTTATGAACAATAGCTTTGTGTCAATCGATATGTATTTGTATCTATCTATCTAATTGTCTGTCTGTCTATGTATCTATGTATGTATGTATGTATGTATGTGTCTATCTATCTATCTATCTATCTATCTATGTATCTATCTATCTATCTATCTATCTATCTATCTTCCTATCATCTATCTATGATGTCTATCATCTATCAATCTCTGTACTTATCTATCTATCTTTCATCTGTCATCTGTGTACCTATCTATCTATGAATCAATCATCTTTTTGTCTGCAAATCTATCCTTCTGTACAGAAGAGTTAACAACATAGCCTATGTCTCTTCCCTACATTATGCTTCCAGAAATCTTGCAAGGTAACTAAGCCATAAGGAGAGCACTGTGTTCACCGATACACTTTCAGGTAGAGTCAGCCGCGTGTGCTTACAAAACCAGTAAATGGAGGTGAAAGGACTTGAACCTGTATCTCTGTCCTCTGTCCTCTTATACTTCCTGCTCGCTTGGTGACTTTATTTAGCCACATTCAGTGAGTAAGTGATCCCTGAAAACCACAAGAATCCTTCGTCTTGTCCGGTTGTCGAAAGAAAAGTGTACTTGGTTCTTTGCACACCAACATGTTTGAGGGACATCGGTGTGATCACTGCTGATAGGTGCAGGGACAAATATAAAGGAACACCTATTTCTGGTCAGGAGCAGTTGGGAACAAAGAGTGTGTTGTGGAGTGAAGTGTTTATTTGAGGTTCCAAACTTCCCTCCTTAGGTGGTTATTACTTCTTTACATTCGTGAACATCATAAAAAGAATTGATTTTAAAAGCCCAGATGCATATTTTTACAGCAATTCATTTGTTGAGGTGAGAGGAAATGAGAAGGAACTTGCTGCACCACTAAATCTATGCCTGAGCACTGCTGAAACCAAACAAAAAGAATTCACGGTGGCTAGATTGGGCTATTTTCTACTGACTCTCTCTGGGGACTCAAACAGAATTCATTTGTTTGTTTGTTTCTTATTTTCACTTGTATAGGTAATCTGTCCCCGCCCCTTCAGCTTGTAGTTTGTCTGTGTCCTTGGATCTCAAGTGAGTCTCCAGTAAGGGAGCACGTAGGAGGTCTTGAGTTTTCATCAGTTCTTCTAACACTGTGTCTTTTGATTGGAGCACTCAAAGCCTGTACTTTTATACTGATATTTGAGAGCTGTGCTCTTACTGCACTTTGAAATATTTTTTGTTCTCATTAATATACAATCACATGCAGAACATTACGTTTTCCCGTCTACACCCTTCACCAAGTCCCCGGCAAAAGCCAGTTAGAGTCGCTGTCCGTCAGCGTGTACTAAGATGCTGTAGAATCACTACATGTCTTCTCTGTGTTATGCAGCCGTACAAATGACCTCCCAAGTTACACACTATTCATGCTAATCCTAATGCCCCCATTCTTTTTCCCCGCCCTTATTACTCCCTTCCCACAAACCCTCCCCAGTCCCTTTCTTTTTGGTATCTGTTAGACCACTCTCGGGTTGTGTGAGTCTGCTGCTGTCTTTTCCTTCAGTTTTTCTTTGTTATCATACTCCACACAAGAGTGAAATCATTTGGTACATGTATTTCTCCTCCTTGAATATTTGACTGAGCATAATAACCTCTAGCTCCATCCACTTTATTGCAAATGATAGGATTTGTTTTCTTCTTATGGCTGCCTACTGCACTTTTTAAACTGGATTTCATTCTTCATTTTTGTTTGTAGTTTCGCTATGTGCTTTCACCATTGCTCTCCTGGTTATGAGCAGTAGCTATGTGTTAATCGATATGTACCTATATCTATCTATCTGTCTGTCTATCTATTTATCAATCAATCAATCATCTTTTTGTCTGCCCAACTGTCCTTGTGTACAGAACAGTTAACCATATGTCCTATATCACTTTCCTACACTATGCTTCCAAAAATCCTGCAAAGTATCTAGGCTGTAGAGAGAGCACTGGGTTCACCGAGACACTTGCAGGTCGAGTCGGCCGCGTGTACCTACAAAACCAGGACATTTTTGTGCCGGGACTTGAACCCGTGTCTCTATCCTCTGTCCTCTTTCATCTCCTTCTAACTTACTGTCTGTATTTAGCCACATTCTTTGACTAAGTGCTCCCTGAAGACCACAAGTATCATTCCTCTGGGCCTGTTGTCACGAGAAAAGTAAACTTGTTCTTTGCTCACCACCATGTTTGAAGGACATCAGCGTGATCTCCGCCGATAGGACGGAGGGTCAAATAAAAAGGAACACCAATTTCTAGATAGGTGAAGTTGGGAGCTAAGAGTGTATTGTGGGGTGACGTGTTTATTTGAGTGTCCAAACTTCCCTCTTTAGGTAGTTATTAGATCTTCACATTCGTGAACATCATAAAACCCAGTGATTTCAAAGGCCCAGATGCTTATTATTACAGCAACTCAGTTGTCGAGGTGAGAGAAAATGAGAAGTATGTTGCTGCACCACTAAATCAATGGCTGGGAACGGCTGAAACTAAACATAAAGAATTCACGGAGGCCGGATAGGGCTATTTTCTTCTGACTGTATCAGGGGACTCAAACAGAATTCATTTGTTTGATTGTTTGTTTTTCAGTTTCACTCGTGTAGCGTATTTGTCCACACACCTTCGGCTTGTAGTTTGTCTGTGTCCTTGGATCTCAAGTGAGTCTCCTGTAAGTAAGCACGTAGGTGTCTTGAGTTTTCATCCCTTCTTTTAACCCTGTGTCTTTTGTTTGCTGCACTCAGTGCCTGACCTTTTATTCTGATGATTCAGAGCTGTGCACTTATTGCACTTAAAGAATTTTTTTTATCATTAAGCTTAAATCACTTGAAGAACATTATGTTTACTATGCTCCCCCCTTCACCAAGTACCCCTGAAAAACCTCTTCAGTCGCTGTCGATCTGCGTAGTTGGATGCTGTAGACCCCTTCACCATGTCCCTCCCAACAGACCCCGTTACAGTCGCTGACCATCAGTGAGTAGTAAGATGCTATATGATCTCTACTAGCCTTCTCTGTGTTGTACAGCACTCCCCATGCCCCCTCGACCCCAAGCATTATACATGCTAAAACTAATGCCCCCATTCTTTCTCCTCACACTTATCCCTCCCTTCAGACCCACCCTGCCCAGTCCTTTTCCCTTTGGTATCTTTTAGTCAACTCTCGGGTTCTGTGAGCCTGCTGCTGTTTTTTTCCTTCAGTTTGTCTTTGTTGTTATACTCCACACATGAGTGAAAACACGTGGTACTTGTCTTTCTCGGCCTGTCCTATTTCTCTGAACATACTACCGTCTAGCTCCATCCAGGTCATTGCAAATGGTAGTATATGTTTTCTTCTTAAGGCTGCTTACTGCACTTTTTAAATGGATTTCATTCTTCCTTTTTGTTTGTAGTTTAGCTATGTTATTCACCATTCAACTCCTGGTTATGAACAATAGCTTTGTGTCAATCGATATGTATTTGTATCTATCTATCTAATTGTCTGTCTGTCTATGTATCTATGTATGTATGTATGTATGTATGTGTCTATCTATCTATCTATCTATATATCTATCTATCTATCTATCTATCTATCTATCTATCTTCCTATCATCTATCTATGATGTCTATCATCTATCAATCTCTGTACTTATCTATCTATCTTTCATCTGTCATCTGTGTACCTATCTATCTATGAATCAATCATCTTTTTGTCTGCCCATCTATCCTTCTGTACAGAATAGTTAACAACATAGCCTATGTCTCTTCCCTACATTATGCTTCCAGAAATCTTGCAAGGTAACTAAGCCATAAGGAGAGCACTGTGTTCACCGATACACTTTCAGGTAGAGTCAGCCGCGTGTGCTTACAAAACCAGTAAATGGAGGTGAAAGGACTTGAACCTGTATCTCTGTCCTCTGTCCTCTTATACTTCCTGCTCGCTTGGTGACTTTATTTAGCCACATTCAGTGAGTAAGTGATCCCTGAAAACCACAAGAATCCTTCGTCTTGTCCGGTTGTCGAAAGAAAAGTGTACTTGGTTCTTTGCACACCAACATGTTTGAGGGACATCGGTGTGATCACTGCTGATAGGTGCAGGGACAAATATAAAGGAACACCTATTTCTGGTCAGGAGCAGTTGGGAACAAAGAGTGTGTTGTGGAGTGAAGTGTTTATTTGAGGTTCCAAACTTCCCTCCTTAGGTGGTTATTACTTCTTTACATTCGTGAACATCATAAAAAGAATTGATTTTAAAAGCCCAGACGCATATTATTACAGCAATTCATTTGTTGAGGTGAGAGGAAATGAGAAGGAACTTGCTGCACCACTAAATCTATGCCTGAGCACTGCTGAAATCAAACAAAACGAATTCACGGTGGCTAGATTGGGCTATTTTCTACTGACTCTCTCTGGGGACTCCAACAGAATTCATTTGTCTGTTTGTTTCTTATTTTCACTTGTATAGGTAATCTGTCCCCGCCCCTTCAGCTTGTAGTTTGTCTGTGTCCTTGGATCTCAAGTGAGTCTCCAGTAAGGGAGCACGTAGGAGGTCTTGAGTTTTCATCAGTTCTTCTAACACTGTGTCTTTTGATTGGAGCACTCAAAGCCTGTACTTTTATTCTGATATTTGAGAGCTGTGCTCTTACTGCACTTTGAAATTCTTTTTGTTCTCATTAATATACAATCACATGCAGAACATTATGTTTTCCAGTCTACACCCTTCACCAAGTCCCCGGCAAAAGCCAGTTACAGTCGCTGTCCGTCAGCGTGTACTAAGATGATGTAGAATCACTACATGTCTTCTCTGTGTTATGCAGCCGTACAAATGACCTCCCAAGTTACACACTATTCATGCTAATCCTAATGCCCCCATTCTTTTTCCCCGCCCTTATTACTCCCTTCCCACAAACCCTCCCCAGTCCCTTTCTTTTTGGTATCTGTTAGACCACTCTCGGGTTCTGTGAGTCTGCTGCTGTCTTTTCCTTCAGTTTTTCTTTGTTATCATACTCCACACAAGAGTGAAATCATTTGGTACATGTATTTCTCCTCCTTGAATATTTGACTGAGCATAATAACCTCTAGCTCCATCCACGTTATTGCAAATGATAGGATTTGTTTTCTTCTTATGGCTGCCTACTGCACTTTTTAAACTGGATTTCATTCCTCATTTTTGTTTGTAGTTTCGCTATGTGCTTTCACCATTGCTCTCCTGGTTATGAGCAGTAGCTATGTGTTAATCGATATGTACCTATATCTATCTATCTGTCTGTCTATCTATTTATCAATCAATCAATCAATCATCTTTTTGTCTGCCCATCTGTCCTTGTGTACAGAACAGTTAACCATATGTCCTATATCACTTTCCTACACTATGCTTCCAAAAATCCTGCAAAGTATCTAGGCTGTAGAGAGAGCACTGGGTTCACCGAGACACTTGCAGGTCGAGTCGGCCGCGTGTACCTACAAAACCAGGACATTTTTGTGCCGGGACTTGAACCCGTGTCTCTATCCTCTGTCCTCTTTCATCTCCTTCTAACTTACTGTCTGTATTTAGCCACATTCTTTGACTAAGTGCTCCCTGAAGACCACAAGTATCATTCCTCTGGGCCTGTTGTCACGAGAAAAGTAAACTTGTTCTTTGCTCACCACCATGTTTGAAGGACATCAGCGTGATCTCCGCCGATAGGACGGAGGGTCAAATAAAAAGGAACACCAATTTCTAGATAGGTGAAGTTGGGAGCTAAGAGTGTATTGTGGGGTGACGTGTTTATTTGAGTGTCCAAACTTCCCTCTTTAGGTAGTTGTTAGATCTTCACATTCGTGAACATCATAAAACCCAGTGATTTCAAAGGCCCAGATGCTTATTATTACAGCAACACAGTTGTCGAGGTGAGAGAAAATGAGAAGTATGTTGCTGCACCACTAAATCAATGGCTGGGAACGGCTGAAACTAAACATAAAGAATTCACGGAGGCCGGATAGGGCTATTTTCTTCTGACTGTATCAGGGGACTCAAACAGAATTCATTTGTTTGATTGTTTGTTTTTCAGTTTCACTCGTGTAGCGTATTTGTCCACACACCTTCGGCTTGTAGTTTGTCTGTGTCCTTGGATCTCAAGTGAGTCTCCTGTAAGTAAGCACGTAGGTGTCTTGAGTTTTCATCCCTTCTTTTAACCCTGTGTCTTTTGTTTGCTGCACTCAGTGCCTGACCTTTTATTCTGATGATTCAGAGCTGTGCACTTATTGCACTTAAAGAATTTTTTTTATCATTAAGCTTAAATCACTTGAAGAACATTATGTTTACTATGCTCCCCCCTTCACCAAGTACCCCTGAAAAACCTCTTCAGTCGCTGTCGATCTGCGTAGTTGGATGCTGTAGACCCCTTCACCATGTCCCTCCCAACAGACCCCGTTACAGTCGCTGACCATCAGTGAGTAGTAAGATGCTATATGATCTCTACTAGCCTTCTCTGTGTTGTACAGCACTCCCCATGCCCCCTCGACCCCAAGCATTATACATGCTAAAACTAATGCCCCCATTCTTTCTCCTCACACTTATCCCTCCCTTCAGACCCACCCTGCCCAGTCCTTTTCCCTTTGGTATCTTTTAGTCAACTCTCGGGTTCTGTGAGCCTGCTGCTGTTTTTTTCCTTCAGTTTGTCTTTGTTGTTATACTCCACACATGAGTGAAAACACGTGGTACTTGTCTTTCTCGGCCTGTCCTATTTCTCTGAACATACTACCGTCTAGCTCCATCCAGGTCATTGCAAATGGTAGTATATGTTTTCTTCTTAAGGCTGCTTACTGCACTTTTTAAATGGATTTCATTCTTCCTTTTTGTTTGTAGTTTAGCTATGTTATTCACCATTCAACTCCTGGTTATGAACAATAGCTTTGTGTCAATCGATATGTATTTGTATCTATCTATCTAATTGTCTGTCTGTCTATGTATCTATGTATGTATGTATGTATGTATGTGTCTATCTATCTATCTATCTATATATCTATCTATCTATCTATCTATCTATCTATCTATCTTCCTATCATCTATCTATGATGTCTATCATCTATCAATCTCTGTACTTATCTATCTATCTTTCATCTGTCATCTGTGTACCTATCTATCTATGAATCAATCATCTTTTTGTCTGCCCATCTATCCTTCTGTACAGAATAGTTAACAACATAGCCTATGTCTCTTCCCTACATTATGCTTCCAGAAATCTTGCAAGGTAACTAAGCCATAAGGAGAGCACTGTGTTCACCGATACACTTTCAGGTAGAGTCAGCCGCGTGTGCTTACAAAACCAGTAAATGGAGGTGAAAGGACTTGAACCTGTATCTCTGTCCTCTGTCCTCTTATACTTCCTGCTCGCTTGGTGACTTTATTTAGCCACATTCAGTGAGTAAGTGATCCCTGAAAACCACAAGAATCCTTCGTCTTGTCCGGTTGTCGAAAGAAAAGTGTACTTGGTTCTTTGCACACCAACATGTTTGAGGGACATCGGTGTGATCACTGCTGATAGGTGCAGGGACAAATATAAAGGAACACCTATTTCTGGTCAGGAGCAGTTGGGAACAAAGAGTGTGTTGTGGAGTGAAGTGTTTATTTGAGGTTCCAAACTTCCCTCCTTAGGTGGTTATTACTTCTTTACATTCGTGAACATCATAAAAAGAATTGATTTTAAAAGCCCAGACGCATATTATTACAGCAATTCATTTGTTGAGGTGAGAGGAAATGAGAAGGAACTTGCTGCACCACTAAATCTATGCCTGAGCACTGCTGAAATCAAACAAAACGAATTCACGGTGGCTAGATTGGGCTATTTTCTACTGACTCTCTCTGGGGACTCCAACAGAATTCATTTGTCTGTTTGTTTCTTATTTTCACTTGTATAGGTAATCTGTCCCCGCCCCTTCAGCTTGTAGTTTGTCTGTGTCCTTGGATCTCAAGTGAGTCTCCAGTAAGGGAGCACGTAGGAGGTCTTGAGTTTTCATCAGTTCTTCTAACACTGTGTCTTTTGATTGGAGCACTCAAAGCCTGTACTTTTATTCTGATATTTGAGAGCTGTGCTCTTACTGCACTTTGAAATTCTTTTTGTTCTCATTAATATACAATCACATGCAGAACATTATGTTTTCCAGTCTACACCCTTCACCAAGTCCCCGGCAAAAGCCAGTTACAGTCGCTGTCCGTCAGCGTGTACTAAGATGATGTAGAATCACTACATGTCTTCTCTGTGTTATGCAGCCGTACAAATGACCTCCCAAGTTACACACTATTCATGCTAATCCTAATGCCCCCATTCTTTTTCCCCGCCCTTATTACTCCCTTCCCACAAACCCTCCCCAGTCCCTTTCTTTTTGGTATCTGTTAGACCACTCTCGGGTTCTGTGAGTCTGCTGCTGTCTTTTCCTTCAGTTTTTCTTTGTTATCATACTCCACACAAGAGTGAAATCATTTGGTACATGTATTTCTCCTCCTTGAATATTTGACTGAGCATAATAACCTCTAGCTCCATCCACGTTATTGCAAATGATAGGATTTGTTTTCTTCTTATGGCTGCCTACTGCACTTTTTAAACTGGATTTCATTCCTCATTTTTGTTTGTAGTTTCGCTATGTGCTTTCACCATTGCTCTCCTGGTTATGAGCAGTAGCTATGTGTTAATCGATATGTACCTATATCTATCTATCTGTCTGTCTATCTATTTATCAATCAATCAATCAATCATCTTTTTGTCTGCCCATCTGTCCTTGTGTACAGAACAGTTAACCATATGTCCTATATCACTTTCCTACACTATGCTTCCAAAAATCCTGCAAAGTATCTAGGCTGTAGAGAGAGCACTGGGTTCACCGAGACACTTGCAGGTCGAGTCGGCCGCGTGTACCTACAAAACCAGGACATTTTTGTGCCGGGACTTGAACCCGTGTCTCTATCCTCTGTCCTCTTTCATCTCCTTCTAACTTACTGTCTGTATTTAGCCACATTCTTTGACTAAGTGCTCCCTGAAGACCACAAGTATCATTCCTCTGGGCCTGTTGTCACGAGAAAAGTAAACTTGTTCTTTGCTCACCACCATGTTTGAAGGACATCAGCGTGATCTCCGCCGATAGGACGGAGGGTCAAATAAAAAGGAACACCAATTTCTAGATAGGTGAAGTTGGGAGCTAAGAGTGTATTGTGGGGTGACGTGTTTATTTGAGTGTCCAAACTTCCCTCTTTAGGTAGTTGTTAGATCTTCACATTCGTGAACATCATAAAACCCAGTGATTTCAAAGGCCCAGATGCTTATTATTACAGCAACACAGTTGTCGAGGTGAGAGAAAATGAGAAGTATGTTGCTGCACCACTAAATCAATGGCTGGGAACGGCTGAAACTAAACATAAAGAATTCACGGAGGCCGGATAGGGCTATTTTCTTCTGACTGTATCAGGGGACTCAAACAGAATTCATTTGTTTGATTGTTTGTTTTTCAGTTTCACTCGTGTAGCGTATTTGTCCACACACCTTCGGCTTGTAGTTTGTCTGTGTCCTTGGATCTCAAGTGAGTCTCCTGTAAGTAAGCACGTAGGTGTCTTGAGTTTTCATCCCTTCTTTTAACCCTGTGTCTTTTGTTTGCTGCACTCAGTGCCTGACCTTTTATTCTGATGATTCAGAGCTGTGCACTTATTGCACTTAAAGAATTTTTTTTATCATTAAGCTTAAATCACTTGAAGAACATTATGTTTACTATGCTCCCCCCTTCACCAAGTACCCCTGAAAAACCTCTTCAGTCGCTGTCGATCTGCGTAGTTGGATGCTGTAGACCCCTTCACCATGTCCCTCCCAACAGACCCCGTTACAGTCGCTGACCATCAGTGAGTAGTAAGATGCTATATGATCTCTACTAGCCTTCTCTGTGTTGTACAGCACTCCCCATGCCCCCTCGACCCCAAGCATTATACATGCTAAAACTAATGCCCCCATTCTTTCTCCTCACACTTATCCCTCCCTTCAGACCCACCCTGCCCAGTCCTTTTCCCTTTGGTAACTTTTAGTCAACTCTCGGGTTCTGTGAGCCTGCTGCTGTTTTTTTCCTTCAGTTTGTCTTTGTTGTTATACTCCACACATGAGTGAAAACACTTGGTACTTGTCTTTCTCGGCCTGTCCTATTTCTCTGAACATACTACCGTCTAGCTCCATCCAGGTCATTGCAAATGGTAGTATATGTTTTCTTCTTAAGGCTGCTTACTGCACTTTTTAAATGGATTTCATTCTTCCTTTTTGTTTGTAGTTTAGCTATGTTATTCACCATTCAACTCCTGGTTATGAACAATAGCTTTGTGTCAATCGATATTTATTTGTATCTATCTATCTAATTGTCTGTCTGTCTATGTATCTATGTATGTATGTATGTATGTATGTGTCTATCTATCTATCTATCTATCTATCTATCTATCTATCTATCTATCTATCTATCTATCTTCCTATCATCTATCTATGATGTCTATCATCTATCAATCTCTGTACCTGTCTATCTATCTTTCATCTGTCATCTGTGTACCTATCTATCTATGAATCAATCATCTTTTTGTCTGCCCATCTATCCTTCTGTACAGAATAGTTAACAACATAGCCTATGTCTCTTCCCTACATTATGCTTCCAGAAATCTTGCAAGGTAACTAAGCCATAAGGAGAGCACTGTGTTCACCGATACCCTTTCAGGTAGAGTCAGCCGCGTGTGCTTACAAAACCAGTAAATGGAGGTGAAAGGACTTGAACCTGTATCTCTGTCCTCTGTCCTCTTATACTTCCTGCTCGCTTGGTGACTTTATTTAGCCACATTCAGTTAGTAAGTGATCCCTGAAAACCACAAGAATCCTTCGTCTTGTCCGGTTGTCGAAAGAAAAGTGTACTTGTTTCTTTGCACACCAACATGTTTGAGGGACATCGGTGTGATCACTGCTGATAGGTGCAGGGACAAATATAAAGGAACACCTATTTCTGGTCAGGAGCAGTTGGGAACAAAGAGTGTGTTGTGGAGTGAAGTGTTTATTTGAGGTTCCAAACTTCCCTCCTTAGGTGGTTATTACTTCTTTACATTCGTGAACATCATAAAAAGAATTGATTTTAAAAGCCCAGACGCATATTATTACAGCAATTCATTTGTTGAGGTGAGAGGAAATGAGAAGGAACTTGCTGCACCACTAAATCTATGCCTGAGCACTGCTGAACCCAAACAAAACGAATTCACGGTGGCTAGATTGGGCTATTTTCTACTGACTCTCTCTGGGGACTCCAACAGAATTCATTTGTCTGTTTGTTTCTTATTTTCACTTGTATAGGTAATCTGTCCCCGCCCCTTCAGCTTGTAGTTTGTCTGTGTCCTTGGATCTCAAGTGAGTCTCCAGTAAGGGAGCACGTAGGAGGTCTTGAGTTTTCATCAGTTCTTCTAACACTGTGTCTTTTGATTGGAGCACTCAAAGCCTGTACTTTTATTCTGATATTTGAGAGCTGTGCTCTTACTGCACTTTGAAATTCTTTTTGTTCTCATTAATATACAATCACATGCAGAACATTATGTTTTCCAGTCTACACCCTTCACCAAGTCCCCGGCAAAAGCCAGTTACAGTCGCTGTCCGTCAGCGTGTACTAAGATGCTGTAGAATCACTACATGTCTTCTCTGTGTTATGCAGCCGTACAAATGACCTCCCAAGTTACACACTATTCATGCTAATCCTAATGCCCCCATTCTTTTTCCCCGCCCTTATTACTCCCTTCCCACAAACCCTCCCCAGTCCCTTTCTTTTTGGTATCTGTTAGACCACTCTCGGGTTCTGTGAGTCTGCTGCTGTCTTTTCCTTCAGTTTTTCTTTGTTATCATACTCCACACAAGAGTGAAATCATTTGGTACATGTATTTCTCCTCCTTGAATATTTGACTGAGCATAATAACCTCTAGCTCCATCCACGTTATTGCAAATGATAGGATTTGTTTTCTTCTTATGGCTGCCTACTGCACTTTTTAAACTGGATTTCATTCTTCATTTTTGTTTGTAGTTTCGCTATGTGCTTTCACCATTGCTCTCCTGGTTATGAGCAGTAGCTATGTGTTAATCGATATGTACCTATATCTATCTATCTGTCTGTCTATCTATTTATCAATCAATCAATCAATCATCTTTTTGTCTGCCCATCTGTCCTTGTGTACAGAACAGTTAACCATATGTCCTATATCACTTTCCTACACTATGCTTCCAAAAATCCTGCAAAGTATCTAGGCTGTAGAGAGAGCACTGGGTTCACCGAGACACTTGCAGGTCGAGTCGGCCGCGTGTACCTACAAAACCAGGACATTTTTGTGCCGGGACTTGAACCCGTGTCTCTATCCTCTGTCCTCTTTCATCTCCTTCTAACTTACTGTCTGTATTTAGCCACATTCTTTGACTAAGTGCTCCCTGAAGACCACAAGTATCATTCCTCTGGGCCTGTTGTCACGAGAAAAGTAAACTTGTTCTTTGCTCACCACCATGTTTGAAGGACATCAGCGTGATCTCCGCCGATAGGACGGAGGGTCAAATAAAAAGGAACACCAATTTCTAGATAGGTGAAGTTGGGAGCTAAGAGTGTATTGTGGGGTGACGTGTTTATTTGAGTGTCCAAACTTCCCTCTTTAGGTAGTTATTAGATCTTCACATTCGTGAACATCATAAAACCCAGTGATTTCAAAGGCCCAGATGCTTATTATTACAGCAACTCAGTTGTCGAGGTGAGAGAAAATGAGAAGTATGTTGCTGCACCACTAAATCAATGGCTGGGAACGGCTGAAACTAAACATAAAGAATTCACGGAGGCCGGATAGGGCTATTTTCTTCTGACTGTATCAGGGGACTCAAACAGAATTCATTTGTTTGATTGTTTGTTTTTCAGTTTCACTCGTGTAGCGTATTTGTCCACACACCTTCGGCTTGTAGTTTGTCTGTGTCCTTGGATCTCAAGTGAGTCTCCTGTAAGTAAGCACGTAGGTGTCTTGAGTTTTCATCCCTTCTTTTAACCCTGTGTCTTTTGTTTGCTGCACTCAGTGCCTGACCTTTTATTCTGATGATTCAGAGCTGTGCACTTATTGCACTTAAAGAATTTTTTTTATCATTAAGCTTAAATCACTTGAAGAACATTATGTTTACTATGCTCCCCCCTTCACCAAGTACCCCTGAAAAACCTCTTCAGTCGCTGTCGATCTGCGTAGTTGGATGCTGTAGACCCCTTCACCATGTCCCTCCCAACAGACCCCGTTACAGTCGCTGACCATCAGTGAGTAGTAAGATGCTATATGATCTCTACTAGCCTTCTCTGTGTTGTACAGCACTCCCCATGCCCCCTCGACCCCAAGCATTATACATGCTAAAACTAATGCCCCCATTCTTTCTCCTCACACTTATCCCTCCCTTCAGACCCACCCTGCCCAGTCCTTTTCCCTTTGGTAACTTTTAGTCAACTCTCGGGTTCTGTGAGCCTGCTGCTGTTTTTTTCCTTCAGTTTGTCTTTGTTGTTATACTCCACACATGAGTGAAAACACTTGGTACTTGTCTTTCTCGGCCTGTCCTATTTCTCTGAACATACTACCGTCTAGCTCCATCCAGGTCATTGCAAATGGTAGTATATGTTTTCTTCTTAAGGCTGCTTACTGCACTTTTTAAATGGATTTCATTCTTCCTTTTTGTTTGTAGTTTAGCTATGTTATTCACCATTCAACTCCTGGTTATGAACAATAGCTTTGTGTCAATCGATATTTATTTGTATCTATCTATCTAATTGTCTGTCTGTCTATGTATCTATGTATGTATGTATGTATGTATGTGTCTATCTATCTATCTATCTATCTATCTATCTATCTATCTATCTATCTATCTATCTTCCTATCATCTATCTATGATGTCTATCATCTATCAATCTCTGTACCTGTCTATCTATCTTTCATCTGTCATCTGTGTACCTATCTATCTATGAATCAATCATCTTTTTGTCTGCCCATCTATCCTTCTGTACAGAATAGTTAACAACATAGCCTATGTCTCTTCCCTACATTATGCTTCCAGAAATCTTGCAAGGTAACTAAGCCATAAGGAGAGCACTGTGTTCACCGATACCCTTTCAGGTAGAGTCAGCCGCGTGTGCTTACAAAACCAGTAAATGGAGGTGAAAGGACTTGAACCTGTATCTCTGTCCTCTGTCCTCTTATACTTCCTGCTCGCTTGGTGACTTTATTTAGCCACATTCAGTGAGTAAGTGATCCCTGAAAACCACAAGAATCCTTCGTCTTGTCCGGTTGTCGAAAGAAAAGTGTACTTGTTTCTTTGCACACCAACATGTTTGAGGGACATCGGTGTGATCACTGCTGATAGGTGCAGGGACAAATATAAAGGAACACCTATTTCTGGTCAGGAGCAGTTGGGAACAAAGAGTGTGTTGTGGAGTGAAGTGTTTATTTGAGGTTCCAAACTTCCCTCCTTAGGTGGTTATTACTTCTTTACATTCGTGAACATCATAAAAAGAATTGATTTTAAAAGCCCAGACGCATATTATTACAGCAATTCATTTGTTGAGGTGAGAGGAAATGAGAAGGAACTTGCTGCACCACTAAATCTATGCCTGAGCACTGCTGAAATCAAACAAAACGAATTCACGGTGGCTAGATTGGGCTATTTTCTACTGACTCTCTCTGGGGACTCCAACAGAATTCATTTGTCTGTTTGTTTCTTATTTTCACTTGTATAGGTAATCTGTCCCCGCCCCTTCAGCTTGTAGTTTGTCTGTGTCCTTGGATCTCAAGTGAGTCTCCAGTAAGGGAGCACGTAGGAGGTCTTGAGTTTTCATCAGTTCTTCTAACACTGTGTCTTTTGATTGGAGCACTCAAAGCCTGTACTTTTATTCTGATATTTGAGAGCTGTGCTCTTACTGCACTTTGAAATTATTTTTGTTCTCATTAATATACAATCACATGCAGAACATTATGTTTTCCAGTCTACACCCTTCACCAAGTCCCCGGCAAAAGCCAGTTACAGTCGCTGTCCGTCAGCGTGTACTAAGATGCTGTAGAATCACTACATGTCTTCTCTGTGTTATGCAGCCGTACAAATGACCTCCCAAGTTACACACTATTCATGCTAATCCTAATGCCCCCATTCTTTTTCCCCGCCCTTATTACTCCCTTCCCACAAACCCTCCCCAGTCCCTTTCTTTTTGGTATCTGTTAGACCACTCTCGGGTTCTGTGAGTCTGCTGCTGTCTTTTCCTTCAGTTTTTCTTTGTTATCATACTCCACACAAGAGTGAAATCATTTGGTACATGTATTTCTCCTCCTTGAATATTTGACTGAGCATAATAACCTCTAGCTCCATCCACGTTATTGCAAATGATAGGATTTGTTTTCTTCTTATGGCTGCCTACTGCACTTTTTAAACTGGATTTCATTCTTCATTTTTGTTTGTAGTTTCGCTATGTGCTTTCACCATTGCTCTCCTGGTTATGAGCAGTAGCTATGTGTTAATCGATATGTACCTATATCTATCTATCTGTCTGTCTATCTATTTATCAATCAATCAATCAATCATCTTTTTGTCTGCCCATCTGTCCTTGTGTACAGAACAGTTAACCATATGTCCTATATCACTTTCCTACACTATGCTTCCAAAAATCCTGCAAAGTATCTAGGCTGTAGAGAGAGCACTGGGTTCACCGAGACACTTGCAGGTCGAGTCGGCCGCGTGTACCTACAAAACCAGGACATTTTTGTGCCGGGACTTGAACCCGTGTCTCTATCCTCTGTCCTCTTTCATCTCCTTCTAACTTACTGTCTGTATTTAGCCACATTCTTTGACTAAGTGCTCCCTGAAGACCACAAGTATCATTCCTCTGGGCCTGTTGTCACGAGAAAAGTAAACTTGTTCTTTGCTCACCACCATGTTTGAAGGACATCAGCGTGATCTCCGCCGATAGGACGGAGGGTCAAATAAAAAGGAACACCAATTTCTAGATAGGTGAAGTTGGGAGCTAAGAGTGTATTGTGGGGTGACGTGTTTATTTGAGTGTCCAAACTTCCCTCTTTAGGTAGTTATTAGATCTTCACATTCGTGAACATCATAAAACCCAGTGATTTCAAAGGCCCAGATGCTTATTATTACAGCAACTCAGTTGTCGAGGTGAGAGAAAATGAGAAGTATGTTGCTGCACCACTAAATCAATGGCTGGGAACGGCTGAAACTAAACATAAAGAATTCACGGAGGCCGGATAGGGCTATTTTCTTCTGACTGTATCAGGGGACTCAAACAGAATTCATTTGTTTGATTGTTTGTTTTTCAGTTTCACTCGTGTAGCGTATTTGTCCACACACCTTCGGCTTGTAGTTTGTCTGTGTCCTTGGATCTCAAGTGAGTCTCCTGTAAGTAAGCACGTAGGTGTCTTGAGTTTTCATCCCTTCTTTTAACCCTGTGTCTTTTGTTTGCTGCACTCAGTGCCTGACCTTTTATTCTGATGATTCAGAGCTGTGCACTTATTGCACTTAAAGAATTTTTTTTATCATTAAGCTTAAATCACTTGAAGAACATTATGTTTACTATGCTCCCCCCTTCACCAAGTACCCCTGAAAAACCTCTTCAGTCGCTGTCGATCTGCGTAGTTGGATGCTGTAGACCCCTTCACCATGTCCCTCCCAACAGACCCCGTTACAGTCGCTGACCATCAGTGAGTAGTAAGATGCTATATGATCTCTACTAGCCTTCTCTGTGTTGTACAGCACTCCCCATGCCCCCTCGACCCCAAGCATTATACATGCTAAAACTAATGCCCCCATTCTTTCTCCTCACACTTATCCCTCCCTTCAGACCCACCCTGCCCAGTCCTTTTCCCTTTGGTAACTTTTAGTCAACTCTCGGGTTCTGTGAGCCTGCTGCTGTTTTTTTCCTTCAGTTTGTCTTTGTTGTTATACTCCACACATGAGTGAAAACACTTGGTACTTGTCTTTCTCGGCCTGTCCTATTTCTCTGAACATACTACCGTCTAGCTCCATCCAGGTCATTGCAAATGGTAGTATATGTTTTCTTCTTAAGGCTGCTTACTGCACTTTTTAAATGGATTTCATTCTTCCTTTTTGTTTGTAGTTTAGCTATGTTATTCACCATTCAACTCCTGGTTATGAACAATAGCTTTGTGTCAATCGATATTTATTTGTATCTATCTATCTAATTGTCTGTCTGTCTATGTATCTATGTATGTATGTATGTATGTATGTGTCTCTCTATCTATCTATCTATCTATCTATCTATCTATCTATCTATCTATCTATCTATCTTCCTATCATCTATCTATGATGTCTATCATCTATCAATCTCTGTACCTGTCTATCTATCTTTCATCTGTCATCTGTGTACCTATCTATCTATGAATCAATCATCTTTTTGTCTGCCCATCTATCCTTCTGTACAGAATAGTTAACAACATAGCCTATGTCTCTTCCCTACATTATGCTTCCAGAAATCTTGCAAGGTAACTAAGCCATAAGGAGAGCACTGTGTTCACCGATACACTTTCAGGTAGAGTCAGCCGCGTGTGCTTACAAAACCAGTAAATGGAGGTGAAAGGACTTGAACCTGTATCTCTGTCCTCTGTCCTCTTATACTTCCTGCTCGCTTGGTGACTTTATTTAGCCACATTCAGTGAGTAAGTGATCCCTGAAAACCACAAGAATCCTTCGTCTTGTCCGGTTGTCGAAAGAAAAGTGTACTTGGTTCTTTGCACACCAACATGTTTGAGGGACATCGGTGTGATCACTGCTGATAGGTGCAGGGACAAATATAAAGGAACACCTATTTCTGGTCAGGAGCAGTTGGGAACAAAGAGTGTGTTGTGGAGTGAAGTGTTTATTTGAGGTTCCAAACTTCCCTCCTTAGGTGGTTATTACTTCTTTACATTCGTGAACATCATAAAAAGAATTGATTTTAAAAGCCCAGACGCATATTATTACAGCAATTCATTTGTTGAGGTGAGAGGAAATGAGAAGGAACTTGCTGCACCACTAAATCTATGCCTGAGAACTGCTGAAATCAAACAAAACGAATTCACGGTGGCTAGATTGGGCTATTTTCTACTGACTCTCTCTGGGGACTCCAACAGAATTCATTTGTCTGTTTGTTTCTTATTTTCACTTGTATAGGTAATCTGTCCCCGCCCCTTCAGCTTGTAGTTTGTCTGTGTCCTTGGATCTCAAGTGAGTCTCCAGTAAGGGAGCACGTAGGAGGTCTTGAGTTTTCATCAGTTCTTCTAACACTGTGTCTTTTGATTGGAGCACTCAAAGCCTGTACTTTTATACTGATATTTGAGAGCTGTGCTCTTACTGCACTTTGAAATTCTTTTTGTTCTCATTAATATACAATCACATGCAGAACATTATGTTTTCCCGTCTACACCCTTCACCAAGTCCCCGGCAAAAGCCAGTTACAGTCGCTGTCCGTCAGCGTGTACTAAGATGCTGTAGAATCACTACATGTCTTCTCTGTGTTATGCAGCCGTACAAATGACCTCCCAAGTTACACACTATTCATGCTAATCCTAATGCCCCCATTCTTTTTCCCCGCCCTTATTACTCCCTTCCCACAAACCCTCCCCAGTCCCTTTCTTTTTGGTATCTGTTAGACCACTCTCGGGTTCTGTGAGTCTGCTGCTGTCTTTTCCTTCAGTTTTTCTTTGTTATCATACTCCACACAAGAGTGAAATCATTTGGTACATGTATTTCTCCTCCTTGAATATTTGACTGAGCATAATAACCTCTAGCTCCATCCACGTTATTGCAAATGATAGGATTTGTTTTCTTCTTATGGCTGCCTACTGCACTTTTTAAACTGGATTTCATTCTTCATTTTTGTTTGTAGTTTCGCTATGTGCTTTCACCATTGCTCTCCTGGTTATGAGCAGTAGCTATGTGTTAATCGATATGTACCTATATCTATCTATCTGTCTGTCTATCTATTTATCAATCAATCAATCAATCATCTTTTTGTCTGCCCATCTGTCCTTGTGTACAGAACAGTTAACCATATGTCCTATATCACTTTCCTACACTATGCTTCCAAAAATCCTGCAAAGTATCTAGGCTGTAGAGAGAGCACTGGGTTCACCGAGACACTTGCAGGTCGAGTCGGCCGCGTGTACCTACAAAACCAGGACATTTTTGTGCCGGGACTTGAACCCGTGTCTCTATCCTCTGTCCTCTTTCATCTCCTTCTAACTTACTGTCTGTATTTAGCCACATTCTTTGACTAAGTGCTCCCTGAAGACCACAAGTATCATTCCTCTGGGCCTGTTGTCACGAGAAAAGTAAACTTGTTCTTTGCTCACCACCATGTTTGAAGGACATCAGCGTGATCTCCGCCGATAGGACGGAGGGTCAAATAAAAAGGAACACCAATTTCTAGATAGGTGAAGTTGGGAGCTAAGAGTGTATTGTGGGGTGACGTGTTTATTTGAGTGTCCAAACTTCCCTCTTTAGGTAGTTATTAGATCTTCACATTCGTGAACATCATAAAACCCAGTGATTTCAAAGGCCCAGATGCTTATTATTACAGCAACTCAGTTGTCGAGGTGAGAGAAAATGAGAAGTATGTTGCTGCACCACTAAATCAATGGCTGGGAACGGCTGAAACTAAACATAAAGAATTCACGGAGGCCGGATAGGGCTATTTTCTTCTGACTGTATCAGGGGACTCAAACAGAATTCATTTGTTTGATTGTTTGTTTTTCAGTTTCACTCGTGTAGCGTATTTGTCCACACACCTTCGGCTTGTAGTTTGTCTGTGTCCTTGGATCTCAAGTGAGTCTCCTGTAAGTAAGCACGTAGGTGTCTTGAGTTTTCATCCCTTCTTTTAACCCTGTGTCTTTTGTTTGCTGCACTCAGTGCCTGACCTTTTATTCTGATGATTCAGAGCTGTGCACTTATTGCACTTAAAGAATTTTTTTTATCATTAAGCTTAAATCACTTGAAGAACATTATGTTTACTATGCTCCCCCCTTCACCAAGTACCCCTGAAAAACCTCTTCAGTCGCTGTCGATCTGCGTAGTTGGATGCTGTAGACCCCTTCACCATGTCCCTCCCAACAGACCCCGTTACAGTCGCTGACCATCAGTGAGAAGTAAGATGCTATATGATCTCTACTAGCCTTCTCTGTGTTGTACAGCACTCCCCATGCCCCCTCGACCCCAAGCATTATACATGCTAAAACTAATGCCCCCATTCTTTCTCCTCACACTTATCCCTCCCTTCAGACCCACCCTGCCCAGTCCTTTTCCCTTTGGTAACTTTTAGTCAACTCTCGGGTTCTGTGAGCCTGCTGCTGTTTTTTTCCTTCAGTTTGTCTTTGTTGTTATACTCCACACATGAGTGAAAACACTTGGTACTTGTCTTTCTCGGCCTGTCCTATTTCTCTGAACATACTACCGTCTAGCTCCATCCAGGTCATTGCAAATGGTAGTATATGTTTTCTTCTTAAGGCTGCTTACTGCACTTTTTAAATGGATTTCATTCTTCCTTTTTGTTTGTAGTTTAGCTATGTTATTCACCATTCAACTCCTGGTTATGAACAATAGCTTTGTGTCAATCGATATGTATTTGTATCTATCTATCTAATTGTCTGTCTGTCTATGTATCTATGTATGTATGTATGTATGTATGTGTCTATCTATCTATCTATCTATCTATCTATCTATCTATCTATCTATCTATCTATCTATCTATCTTCCTATCATCTATCTATGATGTCTATCATCTATCAATCTCTGTACTTATCTATCTATCTTTCATCTGTCATCTGTGTACCTATCTATCTATGAATCAATCATCTTTTTGTCTTCCCATCTATCCTTCTGTACAGAAGAGTTAACAACATAGCCTATGTCTCTTCCCTACATTATGCTTCCAGAAATCTTGCAAGGTAACTAAGCCATAAGGAGAGCACTGTGTTCACCGATACACTTTCAGGTAGAGTCAGCCGCGTGTGCTTACAAAACCAGTAAATGGAGGTGAAAGGACTTGAACCTGTATCTCTGTCCTCTGTCCTCTTATACTTCCTGCTCGCTTGGTGACTTTATTTAGCCACATTCAGTGAGTAAGTGATCCCTGAAAACCACAAGAATCCTTCGTCTTGTCCGGTTGTCGAAGGAAAAGTGTACTTGGTTCTTTGCACACCAACATGTTTGAGGGACATCGGTGTGATCACTGCTGATAGGTGCAGGGACAAATATAAAGGAACACCTATTTCTGGTCAGGAGCAGTTGGGAACAAAGAGTGTGTTGTGGAGTGAAGTGTTTATTTGAGGGTCCAAACTTACCTCCTTAGGTGGTTATTACTTCTTTACATTCGTGAACATCATAAAAAGAATTGATTTTAAAAGCCCAGATGCATATTATTACAGCAATTCATTTGTTGAGGTGAGAGGAAATGAGAAGGAACTTGCTGCACCACTAAATCTATGCCTGAGCACTGCTGAACCCAAACAAAAAGAATTCACGGTGGCTAGATTGGGCTATTTTCTACTGACTCTCTCTGGGGACTCAAACAGAATTCATTTGTTTGTTTGTTTCTTATTTTCACTTGTATAGGTAATCTGTCCCCGCCCCTTCAGCTTGTAGTTTGTCTGTGTCCTTGGATCTCAAGTGAGTCTCCAGTAAGGGAGCACGTAGGAGGTCTTGAGTTTTCATCAGTTCTTCTAACACTGTGTCTTTTGATTGGAGCACTCAAAGCCTGTACTTTTATACTGATATTTGAGAGCTGTGCTCTTTCTGCACTTTGAAATATTTTTTGTTCTCATTAATATACAATCACATGCAGAACATTATGTTTTCCCGTCTACACCCTTCACCAAGTCCCCGGCAAAAGCCAGTTACAGTCGCTGTCCGTCAGCGTGTACTAAGATGCTGTAGAATCACTACATGTCTTCTCTGTGTTATGCAGCCGTACAAATGACCTCCCAAGTTACACACTATTCATGCTAATCCTAATGCCCCCATTCTTTTTCCCCGCCCTTATTACTCCCTTCCCACAAACCCTCCCCAGTCCCTTTCTTTTTGGTATCTGTTAGACCACTCTCGGGTTCTGTGAGTCTGCTGCTGTCTTTTCCTTCAGTTTTTCTTTGTTATCATACTCCACACAAGAGTGAAATCATTTGGTACATGTATTTCTCCTCCTTGAATATTTGACTGAGCATAATAACCTCTAGCTCCATCCACGTTATTGCAAATGATAGGATTTGTTTTCTTCTTATGGCTGCCTACTGCACTTTTTAAACTGGATTTCATTCTTCATTTTTGTTTGTAGTTTCGCTATGTGCTTTCACCATTGCTCTCCTGGTTATGAGCAGTAGCTATGTGTTAATCGATATGTACCTATATCTATCTATCTGTCTGTCTATCTATTTATCAATCAATCAATCAATCATCTTTTTGTCTGCCCATCTGTCCTTGTGTACAGAACAGTTAACCATATGTCCTATATCACTTTCCTACACTATGCTTCCAAAAATCCTGCAAAGTATCTAGGCTGTAGAGAGAGCACTGGGTTCACCGAGACACTTGCAGGTCGAGTCGGCCGCGTGTACCTACAAAACCAGGACATTTTTGTGCCGGGACTTGAACCCGTGTCTCTATCCTCTGTCCTCTTTCATCTCCTTCTAACTTACTGTCTGTATTTAGCCACATTCTTTGACTAAGTGCTCCCTGAAGACCACAAGTATCATTCCTCTGGGCCTGTTGTCACGAGAAAAGTAAACTTGTTCTTTGCTCACCACCATGTTTGAAGGACATCAGCGTGATCTCCGCCGATAGGACGGAGGGTCAAAGAAAAAGGAACACCAATTTCTAGATAGGTGAAGTTGGGAGCTAAGAGTGTATTGTGGGGTGACATGTTTATTTGAGTGTCCAAACTTCCCTCTTTAGGTAGTTATTAGATCTTCACATTCGTGAACATCATAAAACCCAGTGATTTCAAAGGCCCAGATGCTTATTATTACAGCAACTCAGTTGTCGAGGTGAGAGAAAATGAGAAGTATGTTGCTGCACCACTAAATCAATGGCTGGGAACGGCTGAAACTAAACATAAAGAATTCACGGAGGCCGGATAGGGCTATTTTCTTCTGACTGTATCAGGGGACTCAAACAGAATTCATTTGTTTGATTGTTTGTTTTTCAGTTTCACTCGTGTAGCGTATTTGTCCACACACCTTCGGCTTGTAGTTTGTCTGTGTCCTTGGATCTCAAGTGAGTCTCCTGTAAGTAAGCACGTAGGTGTCTTGAGTTTTCATCCCTTCTTTTAACCCTGTGTCTTTTGTTTGCTGCACTCAGTGCCTGACCTTTTATTCTGATGATTCAGAGCTGTGCACTTATTGCACTTAAAGAATTTTTTTTATCATTAAGCTTAAATCACTTGAAGAACATTATGTTTACTATGCTCCCCCCTTCACCAAGTACCCCTGAAAAACCTCTTCAGTCGCTGTCGATCTGCGTAGTTGGATGCTGTAGACCCCTTCACCATGTCCCTCCCAACAGACCCCGTTACAGTCGCTGACCATCAGTGAGAAGTAAGATGCTATATGATCTCTACTAGCCTTCTCTGTGTTGTACAGCACTCCCCATGCCCCCTCGACCCCAAGCATTATACATGCTAAAACTAATGCCCCCATTCTTTCTCCTCACACTTATCCCTCCCTTCAGACCCACCCTGCCCAGTCCTTTTCCCTTTGGTAACTTTTAGTCAACTCTCGGGTTCTGTGAGCCTGCTGCTGTTTTTTTCCTTCAGTTTGTCTTTGTTGTTATACTCCACACATGAGTGAAAACACTTGGTACTTGTCTTTCTCGGCCTGTCCTATTTCTCTGAACATACTACCGTCTAGCTCCATCCAGGTCATTGCAAATGGTAGTATATGTTTTCTTCTTAAGGCTGCTTACTGCACTTTTTAAATGGATTTCATTCTTCCTTTTTGTTTGTAGTTTATCTATGTTATTCACCATTCAACTCCTGGTTATGAACAATAGCTTTGTGTCAATCGATATTTATTTGTATCTATCTATCTAATTGTCTGTCTGTCTATGTATCTATGTATGTATGTATGTATGTATGTGTCTATCTATCTATCTATCTATCTATCTATCTATCTATCTATCTATCTATCTATCTTCCTATCATCTATCTATGATGTCTATCATCTATCAATCTCTGTACCTGTCTATCTATCTTTCATCTGTCATCTGTGTACCTATCTATCTATGAATCAATCATCTTTTTGTCTGCCCATCTATCCTTCTGTACAGAATAGTTAACAACATAGCCTATGTCTCTTCCCTACATTATGCTTCCAGAAATCTTGCAAGGTAACTAAGCCATAAGGAGAGCACTGTGTTCACCGATACACTTTCAGGTAGAGTCAGCCGCGTGTGCTTACAAAACCAGTAAATGGAGGTGAAAGGACTTGAACCTGTATCTCTGTCCTCTGTCCTCTTATACTTCCTGCTCGCTTGGTGACTTTATTTAGCCACATTCAGTGAGTAAGTGATCCCTGAAAACCACAAGAATCCTTCGTCTTGTCCGGTTGTCGAAAGAAAAGTGTACTTGGTTCTTTGCACACCAACATGTTTGAGGGACATCGGTGTGATCACTGCTGATAGGTGCAGGGACAAATATAAAGGAACACCTATTTCTGGTCAGGAGCAGTTGGGAACAAAGAGTGTGTTGTGGAGTGAAGTGTTTATTTGAGGGTCCAAACTTCCCTCCTTAGGTGGTTATTACTTCTTTACATTCGTGAACATCATAAAAAGAATTGATTTTAAAAGCCCAGATGCATATTTTTACAGCAATTCATTTGTTGAGGTGAGAGGAAATGAGAAGGAACTTGCTGCACCACTAAATCTATGCCTGAGCACTGCTGAAATCAAACAAAACGAATTCACGGTGGCTAGATTGGGCTATTTTCTACTGACTCTCTCTGGGGACTCAAACAGAATTCATTTGTTTGTTTGTTTCTTATTTTCACTTGTATAGGTAATCTGTCCCCGCCCCTTCAGCTTGTAGTTTGTCTGTGTCCTTGGATCTCAAGTGAGTCTCCAGTAAGGGAGCACGTAGGAGGTCTTGAGTTTTCATCAGTTCTTCTAACACTGTGTCTTTTGATTGGAGCACTCAAAGCCTGTACTTTTATACTGATATTTGAGAGCTGTGCTCTTACTGCACTTTGAAATATTTTTTGTTCTCATTAATATACAATCACATGCAGAACATTATGTTTTCCCGTCTACACCCTTCACCAAGTCCCCGGCAAAAGCCAGTTAGAGTCGCTGTCCGTCAGCGTGTACTAAGATGCTGTAGAATCACTACATGTCTTCTCTGTGTTATGCAGCCGTACAAATGACCTCCCAAGTTACACACTATTCATGCTAATCCTAATGCCCCCATTCTTTTTCCCCGCCCTTATTACTCCCTTCCCACAAACCCTCCCCAGTCCCTTTCTTTTTGGTATCTGTTAGACCACTCTCGGGTTGTGTGAGTCTGCTGCTGTCTTTTCCTTCAGTTTTTCTTTGTTATCATACTCCACACAAGAGTGAAATCATTTGGTACATGTATTTCTCCTCCTTGAATATTTGACTGAGCATAATAACCTCTAGCTCCATCCACGTTATTGCAAATGATAGGATTTGTTTTCTTCTTATGGCTGCCTACTGCACTTTTTAAACTGGATTTCATTCTTCATTTTTGTTTGTAGTTTCGCTATGTGCTTTCACCATTGCTCTCCTGGTTATGAGCAGTAGCTATGTGTTAATCGATATGTACCTATATCTATCTATCTGTCTGTCTATCTATTTATCAATCAATCAATCAATCATCTTTTTGTCTGCCCATCTGTCCTTGTGTACAGAACAGTTAACCATATGTCCTATATCACTTTCCTACACTATGCTTCCAAAAATCCTGCAAAGTATCTAGGCTGTAGAGAGAGCACTGGGTTCACTGAGACACTTGCAGGTCGAGTCGGCCGCGTGTACCTACAAAACCAGGACATTTTTGTGCCGGGACTTGAACCCGTGTCTCTATCCTCTGTCCTCTTTCATCTCCTTCTAACTTACTGTCTGTATTTAGCCACATTCTTTGACTAAGTGCTCCCTGAAGACCACAAGTATCATTCCTCTGGGCCTGTTGTCACGAGAAAAGTAAACTTGTTCTTTGCTCACCACCATGTTTGAAGGACATCAGCGTGATCTCCGCCGATAGGACGGAGGGTCAAATAAAAAGGAACACCAATTTCTAGATAGGTGAAGTTGGGAGCTAAGAGTGTATTGTGGGGTGACGTGTTTATTTGAGTGTCCAAACTTCCCTCTTTAGGTAGTTATTAGATCTTCACATTCGTGAACATCATAAAACCCAGTGATTTCAAAGGCCCAGATGCTTATTATTACAGCAACTCAGTTGTCGAGGTGAGAGAAAATGAGAAGTATGTTGCTGCACCACTAAATCAATGGCTGGGAACGGCTGAAACTAAACATAAAGAATTCACGGAGGCCGGATAGGGCTATTTTCTTCTGACTGTATCAGGGGACTCAAACAGAATTCATTTGTTTGATTGTTTGTTTTTCAGTTTCACTCGTGTAGCGTATTTGTCCACACACCTTCGGCTTGTAGTTTGTCTGTGTCCTTGGATCTCAAGTGAGTCTCCTGTAAGTAAGCACGTAGGTGTCTTGAGTTTTCATCCCTTCTTTTAACCCTGTGTCTTTTGTTTGCTGCACTCAGTGCCTGACCTTTTATTCTGATGATTCAGAGCTGTGCACTTATTGCACTTAAAGAATTTTTTTTATCATTAAGCTTAAATCACTTGAAGAACATTATGTTTACTATGCTCCCCCCTTCACCAAGTACCCCTGAAAAACCTCTTCAGTCGCTGTCGATCTGCGTAGTTGGATGCTGTAGACCCCTTCACCATGTCCCTCCCAACAGACCCCGTTACAGTCGCTGACCATCAGTGAGTAGTAAGATGCTATATGATCTCTACTAGCCTTCTCTGTGTTGTACAGCACTCCCCATGCCCCCTCGACCCCAAGCATTATACATGCTAAAACTAATGCCCCCATTCTTTCTCCTCACACTTATCCCTCCCTTCAGACCCACCCTGCCCAGTCCTTTTCCCTTTGGTAACTTTTAGTCAACTCTCGGGTTCTGTGAGCCTGCTGCTGTTTTTTTCCTTCAGTTTGTCTTTGTTGTTATACTCCACACATGAGTGAAAACACTTGGTACTTGTCTTTCTCGGCCTGTCCTATTTCTCTGAACATACTACCGTCTAGCTCCATCCAGGTCATTGCAAATGGTAGTATATGTTTTCTTCTTAAGGCTGCTTACTGCACTTTTTAAATGGATTTCATTCTTCCTTTTTGTTTGTAGTTTATCTATGTTATTCACCATTCAACTCCTGGTTATGAACAATAGCTTTGTGTCAATCGATATGTATTTGTATCTATCTATCTAATTGTCTGTCTGTCTATCTATGTATCTATGTATGTATGTATGTATGTATGTGTCTATCTATCTATCTATCTATCTGTCTATCTATCTATCTATCTATCTTCCTATCATCTATCTATGATGTCTATCATCTATCAATCTCTGTACCTGTCTATCTATCTTTCATCTGTCATCTGTGTACCTATCTCTCTATGAATCAATCATCTTTTTGTCTGCCCATCTATCCTTCTGTACAGAATAGTTAACAACATAGCCTATGTCTCTTCCCTACATTATGCTTCCAGAAATCTTGCAAGGTAACTAAGCCATAAGGAGAGCACTGTGTTCACCGATACACTTTCAGGTAGAGTCAGCCGCGTGTGCTTACAAAACCAGTAAATGGAGGTGAAAGGACTTGAACCTGTATCTCTGTCCTCTGTCCTCTTATACTTCCTGCTCGCTTGGTGACTTTATTTAGCCACATTCAGTGAGTAAGTGATCCCTGAAAACCACAAGAATCCTTCGTCTTGTCCGGTTGTCGAAAGAAAAGTGTACTTGGTTCTTTGCACACCAACATGTTTGAGGGACATCGGTGTGATCACTGCTGATAGGTGCAGGGACAAATATAAAGGAACACCTATTTCTGGTCAGGAGCAGTTGGGAACAAAGAGTGTGTTGTGGAGTGAAGTGTTTATTTGAGGGTTCAAACTTCCCTCCTTAGGTGGTTATTACTTCTTTACATTCGTGAACATCATAAAAAGAATTGATTTTAAAAGCCCAGATGCATATTTTTACAGCAATTCATTTGTTGAGGTGAGAGGAAATGAGAAGGAACTTGCTGCACCACTAAATCTATGCCTGAGCACTGCTGAAACCAAACAAAAAGAATTCACGGTGGCTAGATTGGGCTATTTTCTACTGACTCTCTCTGGGGACTCCAACAGAATTCATTTGTTTGTTTGTTTCTTATTTTCACTTGTATAGGTAATCTGTCCCCGCCCCTTCAGCTTGTAGTTTGTCTGTGTCCTTGGATCTCAAGTGAGTCTCCAGTAAGGGAGCACGTAGGAGGTCTTGAGTTTTCATCAGTTCTTCTAACACTGTGTCTTTTGATTGGAGCACTCAAAGCCTGTACTTTTATACTGATATTTGAGAGCTGTGCTCTTACTGCACTTTGAAATATTTTTTGTTCTCATTAATATACAATCACATGCAGAACATTATGTTTTCCCGTCTACACCCTTCACCAAGTCCCCGGCAAAAGCCAGTTACAGTCGCTGTCCGTCAGCGTGTACTAAGATGCTGTAGAATCACTACATGTCTTCTCTGTGTTATGCAGCCGTACAAATGACCTCCCAAGTTACACACTATTCATGCTAATCCTAATGCCCCCATTCTTTTTCCCCGCCCTTATTACTCCCTTCCCACAAACCCTCCCCAGTCCCTTTCTTTTTGGTATCTGTTAGACCACTCTCGGGTTGTGTGAGTCTGCTGCTGTCTTTTCCTTCAGTTTTTCTTTGTTATCATACTCCACACAAGAGTGAAATCATTTGGTACATGTATTTCTCCTCCTTGAATATTTGACTGAGCATAATAACCTCTAGCTCCATCCACGTTATTGCAAATGATAGGATTTGTTTTCTTCTTATGGCTGCCTACTGCACTTTTTAAACTGGATTTCATTCTTCATTTTTGTTTGTAGTTTCGCTATGTGCTTTCACCATTGCTCTCCTGGTTATGAGCAGTAGCTATGTGTTAATCGATATGTACCTATATCTATCTATCTGTCTGTCTATCTATTTATCAATCAATCAATCAATCATCTTTTTGTCTGCCCATCTGTCCTTGTGTACAGAACAGTTAACCATATGTCCTATATCACTTTCCTACACTATGCTTCCAAAAATCCTGCAAAGTATCTAGGCTGTAGAGAGAGCACTGGGTTCACCGAGACACTTGCAGGTCGAGTCGGCCGCGTGTACCTACAAAACCAGGACATTTTTGTGCCGGGACTTGAACCCGTGTCTCTATCCTCTGTCCTCTTTCATCTCCTTCTAACTTACTGTCTGTATTTAGCCACATTCTTTGACTAAGTGCTCCCTGAAGACCACAAGTATCATTCCTCTGGGCCTGTTGTCACGAGAAAAGTAAACTTGTTCTTTGCTCACCACCATGTTTGAAGGACATCAGCGTGATCTCCGCCGATAGGACGGAGGGTCAAATAAAAAGGAACACCAATTTCTAGATAGGTGAAGTTGGGAGCTAAGAGTGTATTGTGGGGTGACGTGTTTATTTGAGTGTCCAAACTTCCCTCTTTAGGTAGTTATTAGATCTTCACATTCGTGAACATCATAAAACCCAGTGATTTCAAAGGCCCAGATGCTTATTATTACAGCAACTCAGTTGTCGAGGTGAGAGAAAATGAGAAGTATGTTGCTGCACCACTAAATCAATGGCTGGGAACGGCTGAAACTAAACATAAAGAATTCACGGAGGCCGGATAGGGCTATTTTCTTCTGACTGTATCAGGGGACTCAAACAGAATTCATTTGTTTGATTGTTTGTTTTTCAGTTTCACTCGTGTAGCGTATTTGTCCACACACCTTCGGCTTGTAGTTTGTCTGTGTCCTTGGATCTCAAGTGAGTCTCCTGTAAGTAAGCACGTAGGTGTCTTGAGTTTTCATCCCTTCTTTTAACCCTGTGTCTTTTGTTTGCTGCACTCAGTGCCTGACCTTTTATTCTGATGATTCAGAGCTGTGCACTTATTGCACTTAAAGAATTTTTTTTATCATTAAGCTTAAATCACTTGAAGAACATTATGTTTACTATGCTCCCCCCTTCACCAAGTACCCCTGAAAAACCTCTTCAGTCGCTGTCGATCTGCGTAGTTGGATGCTGTAGACCCCTTCACCATGTCCCTCCCAACAGACCCCGTTACAGTCGCTGACCATCAGTGAGTAGTAAGATGCTATATGCTCTCTACTAGACTTCTCTGTGTTGTACAGCACTCCCCATGCCCCCTCGACCCCAAGCATTATACATGCTAAAACTAATGCCCCCATTCTTTCTCCTCACACTTATCCCTCCCTTCAGACCCACCCTGCCCAGTCCTTTTCCCTTTGGTAACTTTTAGTCAACTCTCGGGTTCTGTGAGCCTGCTGCTGTTTTTTTCCTTCAGTTTGTCTTTGTTGTTATACTCCACACATGAGTGAAAACACTTGGTACTTGTCTTTCTCGGCCTGTCCTATTTCTCTGAATATACTACCGTCTAGCTCCATCCAGGTCATTGCAAATGGTAGTATATGTTTTCTTCTTAAGGCTGCTTACTGCACTTTTTAAATGGATTTCATTCTTCCTTTTTGTTTGTAGTTTAGCTATGTTATTCACCATTCAACTCCTGGTTATGAACAATAGCTTTGTGTCAATCGATATGTATTTGTATCTATCTATCTAATTGTCTGTCTGTCTATCTATGTATCTATGTATGTATGTATGTATGTATGTGTCTATCTATCTATCTATCTATCTGTCTATCTATCTATCTATCTATCTTCCTATCATCTATCTATGATGTCTATCATCTATCAATCTCTGTACCTGTCTATCTATCTTTCATCTGTCATCTGTGTACCTATCTCTCTATGAATCAATCATCTTTTTGTCTGCCCATCTATCCTTCTGTACAGAATAGTTAACAACATAGCCTATGTCTCTTCCCTACATTATGCTTCCAGAAATCTTGCAAGGTAACTAAGCCATAAGGAGAGCACTGTGTTCACCGATACACTTTCAGGTAGAGTCAGCCGCGTGTGCTTACAAAACCAGTAAATGGAGGTGAAAGGACTTGAACCTGTATCTCTGTCCTCTGTCCTCTTATACTTCCTGCTCGCTTGGTGACTTTATTTAGCCACATTCAGTGAGTAAGTGATCCCTGAAAACCACAAGAATCCTTCGTCTTGTCCGGTTGTCGAAAGTGTACTTGGTTCTTTGCACACCAACATGTTTGAGGGACATCGGTGTGATCACTGCTGATAGGTGCAGGGACAAATATAAAGGAACACCTATTTCTGGTCAGGAGCAGTTGGGAACAAAGAGTGTGTTGTGGAGTGAAGTGTTTATTTGAGGGTCCAAACTTCCCTCCTTAGGTGGTTATTACTTCTTTACATTCGTGAACATCATAAAAAGAATTGATTTTAAAAGCCCAGATGCATATTTTTACAGCAATTCTTTGGTGAGGTGAGAGGAAATGAGAAGGAACTTGCTGCACCACTAAATCTATGCCTGAGCACTGCTGA
Source organism: Manis pentadactyla (assembly GCF_030020395.1). Taxonomy (NCBI): domain Eukaryota; kingdom Metazoa; phylum Chordata; class Mammalia; order Pholidota; family Manidae; genus Manis; species Manis pentadactyla. Next base: position 414,312 of record NW_026645130.1, read on the forward strand.
AACCAAACAAAAAGAATTCACGGTGGCTAGATTGGGCTATTTTCTACTGACTCTCTCTGGGGACTCAAACAGAATTCATTTGTCTGTTTGTTTCTTATTTTCACTTGTATAGGTAATCTGTCCCCGCCCCTTCAGCTTGTAGTTTGTCTGTGTCCTTGGATCTCAAGTGAGTCTCCAGTAAGGGAGCACGTAGGAGGTCTTGAGTTTTCATCAGTTCTTCTAACACTGTGTCTTTTGATTGGAGCACTCAAAGCCTGTACTTTTATTCTGATATTTGAGAGCTGTGCTCTTACTGCACTTTGAAATTCTTTTTGTTCTCATTAATATACAATCACATGCAGAACATTATGTTTTCCAGTCTACACCCTTCACCAAGTCCCCGGCAAAAGCCAGTTACAGTCGCTGTCCGTCAGCGTGTACTAAGATGCTGTAGAATCACTACATGTCTTCTCTGTGTTATGCAGCCGTACAAATGACCTCCCAAGTTACACACTATTCATGCTAATCCTAATGCCCCCATTCTTTTTCCCCGCCCTTATTACTCCCTTCCCACAAACCCTCCCCAGTCCCTTTCTTTTTGGTATCTGTTAGACCACTCTCGGGTTGTGTGAGTCTGCTGCTGTCTTTTCCTTCAGTTTTTCTTTGTTATCATACTCCACACAAGAGTGAAATCATTTGGTACATGTATTTCTCCTCCTTGAATATTTGACTGAGCAAAATAACCTCTAGCTCCATCCACGTTATTGCAAATGATAGGATTTGTTTTCTTCTTATGGCTGCCTACTGCACTTTTTAAACTGGATTTCATTCTTCATTTTTGTTTGTAGTTTCGCTATGTGCTTTCACCATTGCTCTCCTGGTTATGAGCAGTAGCTATGTGTTAATCGATATGTACCTATATCTATCTATCTGTCTGTCTATCTATTTATCAATCAATCAATCAATCATCTTTTTGTCTGCCCATCTGTCCTTGTGTACAGAACAGTTAACCATATGTCCTATATCACTTTCCTACACTATGCTTCCAAAAATCCTGCAAAGTATCTAGGCTGTAGAGAGAGCACTGGGTTCACCGAGACACTTGCAGGTCGAGTCGGCCGCGTGTACCTACAAAACCAGGACATTTTTGTGCCGGGACTTGAACCCGTGTCTCTATCCTCTGTCCTCTTTCATCTCCTTCTAACTTACTGTCTGTATTTAGCCACATTCTTTGACTAAGTGCTCCCTGAAGACCACAAGTATCATTCCTCTGGGCCTGTTGTCACGAGAAAAGTAAACTTGTTCTTTGCTCACCACCATGTTTGAAGGACATCAGCGTGATCTCCGCCGATAGGACGGAGGGTCAAATAAAAAGGAACACCAATTTCTAGATAGGTGAAGTTGGGAGCTAAGAGTGTATTGTGGGGTGACGTGTTTATTTGAGTGTCCAAACTTCCCTCTTTAGGTAGTTATTAGATCTTCACATTCGTGAACATCATAAAACCCAGTGATTTCAAAGGCCCAGATGCTTATTATTACAGCAACTCAGTTGTCGAGGTGAGAGAAAATGAGAAGTATGTTGCTGCACCACTAAATCAATGGCTGGGAACGGCTGAAACTAAACATAAAGAATTCACGGAGGCCGGATAGGGCTATTTTCTTCTGACTGTATCAGGGGACTCAAACAGAATTCATTTGTTTGATTGTTTGTTTTTCAGTTTCACTCGTGTAGCGTATTTGTCCACACACCTTCGGCTTGTAGTTTGTCTGTGTCCTTGGATCTCAAGTGAGTCTCCTGTAAGTAAGCACGTAGGTGTCTTGAGTTTTCATCCCTTCTTTTAACCCTGTGTCTTTTGTTTGCTGCACTCAGTGCCTGACCTTTTATTCTGATGATTCAGAGCTGTGCACTTATTGCACTTAAAGAATTTTTTTTATCATTAAGCTTAAATCACTTGAAGAACATTATGTTTACTATGCTCCCCCCTTCACCAAGTACCCCTGAAAAACCTCTTCAGTCGCTGTCGATCTGCGTAGTTGGATGCTGTAGACCCCTTCACCATGTCCCTCCCAACAGACCCCGTTACAGTCGCTGACCATCAGTGAGTAGTAAGATGCTATATGATCTCTACTAGCCTTCTCTGTGTTGTACAGCACTCCCCATGCCCCCTCGACCCCAAGCATTACACATGCTAAAACTAATGCCCCCATTCTTTCTCCTCACACTTATCCCTCCCTTCAGACCCACCCTGCCCAGTCCTTTTCCCTTTGGTAACTTTTAGTCAACTCTCGGGTTCTGTGAGTCTGCTGCTGTTTTTTTCCTTCAGTTTTTCTTTGTTGTTATACTCCACACATGAGTGAAAACACTTGGTACTTGTCTTTCTCGGCCTGTCCTATTTCTCTGAACATACTACCGTCTAGCTCCATCCAGGTCATAGCAAATGGTAGTATATGTTTTCTTCTTAAGGCTGCTTACTGCACTTTTTAAACTGGATTTCATTCTTCCTTTTTGTTTGTAGTTTAGCTGTGTTATTCACCATTCAACTCCTGGTTATGAACAATAGCTTTGTGTCAATCGATATGTATTTGTATCTATCTATCTAATTGTCTGTCTGTCTATGTATCTATGTATGTATGTATGTATGTATGTGTCTATCTATCTATCTCTCTATCTATCTATCTATCTATTTATCTATCTATCTATCTTCCTATCATCTATCTATGATGTCTATCATCTATCAATCTCTGTACCTGTCTATCTATCTTTCATCTGTCATCTGTGTACCTATCTATCTATGAATCAATCATCTTTTTGTCTGCCCATCTATCCTTCTGTACAGAAGAGTTAACAACATAGCCTATGTCTCTTCCCTACATTATGCTTCCAGAAATCTTGCAAGGTAACTAAGCCATAAGGAGAGCACTGTGTTCACCGATACACTTTCAGGTAGAGTCAGCCGCGTGTGCTTACAAAACCAGTAAATGGAGGTGAAAGGACTTGAACCTGTATCTCTGTCCTCTGTCCTCTTATAATTCCTGCTCGCTTGGTGACTTTATTTAGCCACATTCAGTGAGTAAGTGATCCCTGAAAACCACAAGAATCCTTCGTCTTGTCCGGTTGTCGAAAGAAAAGTGTACTTGGTTCTTTGCACACCAACATGTTTGAGGGACATCGGTGTGATCACTGCTGATAGGTGCAGGGACAAATATAAAGGAACACCTATTTCTGGTCAGGAGCAGTTGGGAACAAAGAGTGTGTTGTGGAGTGAAGTGTTTATTTGAGGGTCCAAACTTCCCTCCTTAGGTGGTTATTACTTCTTTACATTCGTGAACATCATAAAAAGAATTGATTTTAAAAGCCCAGATGCATATTTTTACAGCAATTCATTTGTTGAGGTGAGAGGAAATGAGAAGGAACTTGCTGCACCACTAAATCTATGCCTGAGCACTGCTGAAATCAAACAAAACGAATTCACGGTGGCTAGATTGGGCTATTTTCTACTGACTCTCTCTGGGGACTCAAACAGAATTCATTTGTTTGTTTGTTTCTTATTTTCACTTGTATAGGTAATCTGTCCCCGCCCCTTCAGCTTGTAGTTTGTCTGTGTCCTTGGATCTCAAGTGAGTCTCCAGTAAGGGAGCACGTAGGAGGTCTTGAGTTTTCATCAGTTCTTCTAACACTGTGTCTTTTGATTGGAGCACTCAAAGCCTGTACTTTTATACTGATATTTGAGAGCTGTGCTCTTACTGCACTTTGAAATATTTTTTGTTCTCATTAATATACAATCACATGCAGAACATTATGTTTTCCCGTCTACACCCTTCACCAAGTCCCCGGCAAAAGCCAGTTAGAGTCGCTGTCCGTCAGCGTGTACTAAGATGCTGTAGAATCACTACATGTCTTCTCTGTGTTATGCAGCCGTACAAATGACCTCCCAAGTTACACACTATTCATGCTAATCCTAATGCCCCCATTCTTTTTCCCCGCCCTTATTACTCCCTTCCCACAAACCCTCCCCAGTCCCTTTCTTTTTGGTATCTGTTAGACCACTCTCGGGTTGTGTGAGTCTGCTGCTGTCTTTTCCTTCAGTTTTTCTTTGTTATCATACTCCACACAAGAGTGAAATCATTTGGTACATGTATTTCTCCTCCTTGAATATTTGACTGAGCATAATAACCTCTAGCTCCATCCACGTTATTGCAAATGATAGGATTTGTTTTCTTCTTATGGCTGCCTACTGCACTTTTTAAACTGGATTTCATTCTTCATTTTTGTTTGTAGTTTCGCTATGTGCTTTCACCATTGCTCTCCTGGTTATGAGCAGTAGCTATGTGTTAATCGATATGTACCTATATCTATCTATCTGTCTGTCTATCTATTTATCAATCAATCAATCAATCATCTTTTTGTCTGCCCATCTGTCCTTGTGTACAGAACAGTTAACCATATGTCCTATATCACTTTCCTACACTATGCTTCCAAAAATCCTGCAAAGTATCTAGGCTGTAGAGAGAGCACTGGGTTCACTGAGACACTTGCAGGTCGAGTCGGCCGCGTGTACCTACAAAACCAGGACATTTTTGTGCCGGGACTTGAACCCGTGTCTCTATCCTCTGTCCTCTTTCATCTCCTTCTAACTTACTGTCTGTATTTAGCCACATTCTTTGACTAAGTGCTCCCTGAAGACCACAAGTATCATTCCTCTGGGCCTGTTGTCACGAGAAAAGTAAACTTGTTCTTTGCTCACCACCATGTTTGAAGGACATCAGCGTGATCTCCGCCGATAGGACGGAGGGTCAAATAAAAAGGAACACCAATTTCTAGATAGGTGAAGTTGGGAGCTAAGAGTGTATTGTGGGGTGACGTGTTTATTTGAGTGTCCAAACTTCCCTCTTTAGGTAGTTATTAGATCTTCACATTCGTGAACATCATAAAACCCAGTGATTTCAAAGGCCCAGATGCTTATTATTACAGCAACTCAGTTGTCGAGGTGAGAGAAAATGAGAAGTATGTTGCTGCACCACTAAATCAATGGCTGGGAACGGCTGAAACTAAACATAAAGAATTCACGGAGGCCGGATAGGGCTATTTTCTTCTGACTGTATCAGGGGACTCAAACAGAATTCATTTGTTTGATTGTTTGTTTTTCAGTTTCACTCGTGTAGCGTATTTGTCCACACACCTTCGGCTTGTAGTTTGTCTGTGTCCTTGGATCTCAAGTGAGTCTCCTGTAAGTAAGCACGTAGGTGTCTTGAGTTTTCATCCCTTCTTTTAACCCTGTGTCTTTTGTTTGCTGCACTCAGTGCCTGACCTTTTATTCTGATGATTCAGAGCTGTGCACTTATTGCACTTAAAGAATTTTTTTTATCATTAAGCTTAAATCACTTGAAGAACATTATGTTTACTATGCTCCCCCCTTCACCAAGTACCCCTGAAAAACCTCTTCAGTCGCTGTCGATCTGCGTAGTTGGATGCTGTAGACCCCTTCACCATGTCCCTCCCAACAGACCCCGTTACAGTCGCTGACCATCAGTGAGTAGTAAGATGCTATATGATCTCTACTAGCCTTCTCTGTGTTGTACAGCACTCCCCATGCCCCCTCGACCCCAAGCATTATACATGCTAAAACTAATGCCCCCATTCTTTCTCCTCACACTTATCCCTCCCTTCAGACCCACCCTGCCCAGTCCTTTTCCCTTTGGTAACTTTTAGTCAACTCTCGGGTTCTGTGAGCCTGCTGCTGTTTTTTTCCTTCAGTTTGTCTTTGTTGTTATACTCCACACATGAGTGAAAACACTTGGTACTTGTCTTTCTCGGCCTGTCCTATTTCTCTGAACATACTACCGTCTAGCTCCATCCAGGTCATTGCAAATGGTAGTATATGTTTTCTTCTTAAGGCTGCTTACTGCACTTTTTAAATGGATTTCATTCTTCCTTTTTGTTTGTAGTTTAGCTATGTTATTCACCATTCAACTCCTGGTTATGAACAATAGCTTTGTGTCAATCGATATGTATTTGTATCTATCTATCTAATTGTCTGTCTGTCTATCTATGTATCTATGTATGTATGTATGTATGTATGTGTCTATCTATCTATCTATCTATCTGTCTATCTATCTATCTATCTATCTTCCTATCATCTATCTATGATGTCTATCATCTATCAATCTCTGTACCTGTCTATCTATCTTTCATCTGTCATCTGTGTACCTATCTCTCTATGAATCAATCATCTTTTTGTCTGCCCATCTATCCTTCTGTACAGAATAGTTAACAACATAGCCTATGTCTCTTCCCTACATTATGCTTCCAGAAATCTTGCAAGGTAACTAAGCCATAAGGAGAGCACTGTGTTCACCGATACACTTTCAGGTAGAGTCAGCCGCGTGTGCTTACAAAACCAGTAAATGGAGGTGAAAGGACTTGAACCTGTATCTCTGTCCTCTGTCCTCTTATACTTCCTGCTCGCTTGGTGACTTTATTTAGCCACATTCAGTGAGTAAGTGATCCCTGAAAACCACAAGAATCCTTCGTCTTGTCCGGTTGTCGAAAGAAAAGTGTACTTGGTTCTTTGCACACCAACATGTTTGAGGGACATCGGTGTGATCACTGCTGATAGGTGCAGGGACAAATATAAAGGAACACCTATTTCTGGTCAGGAGCAGTTGGGAACAAAGAGTGTGTTGTGGAGTGAAGTGTTTATTTGAGGGTCCAAACTTCCCTCCTTAGGTGGTTATTACTTCTTTACATTCGTGAACATCATAAAAAGAATTGATTTTAAAAGCCCAGATGCATATTTTTACAGCAATTCATTTGTTGAGGTGAGAGGAAATGAGAAGGAACTTGCTGCACCACTAAATCTATGCCTGAGCACTGCTGAAACCAAACAAAAAGAATTCACGGTGGCTAGATTGGGCTATTTTCTACTGACTCTCTCTGGGGACTCCAACAGAATTCATTTGTTTGTTTGTTTCTTATTTTCACTTGTATAGGTAATCTGTCCCCGCCCCTTCAGCTTGTAGTTTGTCTGTGTCCTTGGATCTCAAGTGAGTCTCCAGTAAGGGAGCACGTAGGAGGTCTTGAGTTTTCATCAGTTCTTCTAACACTGTGTCTTTTGATTGGAGCACTCAAAGCCTGTACTTTTATACTGATATTTGAGAGCTGTGCTCTTACTGCACTTTGAAATATTTTTTGTTCTCATTAATATACAATCACATGCAGAACATTATGTTTTCCCGTCTACACCCTTCACCAAGTCCCCGGCAAAAGCCAGTTACAGTCGCTGTCCGTCAGCGTGTACTAAGATGCTGTAGAATCACTACATGTCTTCTCTGTGTTATGCAGCCGTACAAATGACCTCCCAAGTTACACACTATTCATGCTAATCCTAATGCCCCCATTCTTTTTCCCCGCCCTTATTACTCCCTTCCCACAAACCCTCCCCAGTCCCTTTCTTTTTGGTATCTGTTAGACCACTCTCGGGTTGTGTGAGTCTGCTGCTGTCTTTTCCTTCAGTTTTTCTTTGTTATCATACTCCACACAAGAGTGAAATCATTTGGTACATGTATTTCTCCTCCTTGAATATTTGACTGAGCATAATAACCTCTAGCTCCATCCACGTTATTGCAAATGATAGGATTTGTTTTCTTCTTATGGCTGCCTACTGCACTTTTTAAACTGGATTTCATTCTTCATTTTTGTTTGTAGTTTCGCTATGTGCTTTCACCATTGCTCTCCTGGTTATGAGCAGTAGCTATGTGTTAATCGATATGTACCTATATCTATCTATCTGTCTGTCTATCTATTTATCAATCAATCAATCAATCATCTTTTTGTCTGCCCATCTGTCCTTGTGTACAGAACAGTTAACCATATGTCCTATATCACTTTCCTACACTATGCTTCCAAAAATCCTGCAAAGTATCTAGGCTGTAGAGAGAGCACTGGGTTCACCGAGACACTTGCAGGTCGAGTCGGCCGCGTGTACCTACAAAACCAGGACATTTTTGTGCCGGGACTTGAACCCGTGTCTCTATCCTCTGTCCTCTTTCATCTCCTTCTAACTTACTGTCTGTATTTAGCCACATTCTTTGACTAAGTGCTCCCTGAAGACCACAAGTATCATTCCTCTGGGCCTGTTGTCACGAGAAAAGTAAACTTGTTCTTTGCTCACCACCATGTTTGAAGGACATCAGCGTGATCTCCGCCGATAGGACGGAGGGTCAAATAAAAAGGAACACCAATTTCTAGATAGGTGAAGTTGGGAGCTAAGAGTGTATTGTGGGGTGACGTGTTTATTTGAGTGTCCAAACTTCCCTCTTTAGGTAGTTATTAGATCTTCACATTCGTGAACATCATAAAACCCAGTGATTTCAAAGGCCCAGATGCTTATTATTACAGCAACTCAGTTGTCGAGGTGAGAGAAAATGAGAAGTATGTTGCTGCACCACTAAATCAATGGCTGGGAACGGCTGAAACTAAACATAAAGAATTCACGGAGGCCGGATAGGGCTATTTTCTTCTGACTGTATCAGGGGACTCAAACAGAATTCATTTGTTTGATTGTTTGTTTTTCAGTTTCACTCGTGTAGCGTATTTGTCCACACACCTTCGGCTTGTAGTTTGTCTGTGTCCTTGGATCTCAAGTGAGTCTCCTGTAAGTAAGCACGTAGGTGTCTTGAGTTTTCATCCCTTCTTTTAACCCTGTGTCTTTTGTTTGCTGCACTCAGTGCCTGACCTTTTATTCTGATGATTCAGAGCTGTGCACTTATTGCACTTAAAGAATTTTTTTTATCATTAAGCTTAAATCACTTGAAGAACATTATGTTTACTATGCTCCCCCCTTCACCAAGTACCCCTGAAAAACCTCTTCAGTCGCTGTCGATCTGCGTAGTTGGATGCTGTAGACCCCTTCACCATGTCCCTCCCAACAGACCCCGTTACAGTCGCTGACCATCAGTGAGTAGTAAGATGCTATATGATCTCTACTAGCCTTCTCTGTGTTGTACAGCACTCCCCATGCCCCCTCGACCCCAAGCATTACACATGCTAAAACTAATGCCCCCATTCTTTCTCCTCACACTTATCCCTCCCTTCAGACCCACCCTGCCCAGTCCTTTTCCCTTTGGTAACTTTTAGTCAACTCTCGGGTTCTGTGAGTCTGCTGCTGTTTTTTTCCTTCAGTTTTTCTTTGTTGTTATACTCCACACATGAGTGAAAACACTTGGTACTTGTCTTTCTCGGCCTGTCCTATTTCTCTGAACATACTACCGTCTAGCTCCATCCAGGTCATAGCAAATGGTAGTATATGTTTTCTTCTTAAGGCTGCTTACTGCACTTTTTAAACTGGATTTCATTCTTCCTTTTTGTTTGTAGTTTAGCTGTGTTATTCACCATTCAACTCCTGGTTATGAACAATAGCTTTGTGTCAATCGATATGTATTTGTATCTATCTATCTAATTGTCTGTCTGTCTATGTATCTATGTATGTATGTATGTATGTATGTGTCTATCTATCTATCTCTCTATCTATCTATCTATCTATTTATCTATCTATCTATCTTCCTATCATCTATCTATGATGTCTATCATCTATCAATCTCTGTACCTGTCTATCTATCTTTCATCTGTCATCTGTGTACCTATCTATCTATGAATCAATCATCTTTTTGTCTGCCCATCTATCCTTCTGTACAGAAGAGTTAACAACATAGCCTATGTCTCTTCCCTACATTATGCTTCCAGAAATCTTGCAAGGTAACTAAGCCATAAGGAGAGCACTGTGTTCACCGATACACTTTCAGGTAGAGTCAGCCGCGTGTGCTTACAAAACCAGTAAATGGAGGTGAAAGGACTTGAACCTGTATCTCTGTCCTCTGTCCTCTTATAATTCCTGCTCGCTTGGTGACTTTATTTAGCCACATTCAGTGAGTAAGTGATCCCTGAAAACCACAAGAATCCTTCGTCTTGTCCGGTTGTCGAAAGAAAAGTGTACTTGGTTCTTTGCACACCAACATGTTTGAGGGACATCGGTGTGATCACTGCTGATAGGTGCAGGGACAAATATAAAGGAACACCTATTTCTGGTCAGGAGCAGTTGGGAACAAAGAGTGTGTTGTGGAGTGAAGTGTTTATTTGAGGGTCCAAACTTCCCTCCTTAGGTGGTTATTACTTCTTTACATTCGTGAACATCATAAAAAGAATTGATTTTAAAAGCCCAGATGCATATTTTTACAGCAATTCATTTGTTGAGGTGAGAGGAAATGAGAAGGAACTTGCTGCACCACTAAATCTATGCCTGAGCACTGCTGAAATCAAACAAAACGAATTCACGGTGGCTAGATTGGGCTATTTTCTACTGACTCTCTCTGGGGACTCAAACAGAATTCATTTGTTTGTTTGTTTCTTATTTTCACTTGTATAGGTAATCTGTCCCCGCCCCTTCAGCTTGTAGTTTGTCTGTGTCCTTGGATCTCAAGTGAGTCTCCAGTAAGGGAGCACGTAGGAGGTCTTGAGTTTTCATCAGTTCTTCTAACACTGTGTCTTTTGATTGGAGCACTCAAAGCCTGTACTTTTATACTGATATTTGAGAGCTGTGCTCTTACTGCACTTTGAAATATTTTTTGTTCTCATTAATATACAATCACATGCAGAACATTATGTTTTCCCGTCTACACCCTTCACCAAGTCCCCGGCAAAAGCCAGTTAGAGTCGCTGTCCGTCAGCGTGTACTAAGATGCTGTAGAATCACTACATGTCTTCTCTGTGTTATGCAGCCGTACAAATGACCTCCCAAGTTACACACTATTCATGCTAATCCTAATGCCCCCATTCTTTTTCCCCGCCCTTATTACTCCCTTCCCACAAACCCTCCCCAGTCCCTTTCTTTTTGGTATCTGTTAGACCACTCTCGGGTTGTGTGAGTCTGCTGCTGTCTTTTCCTTCAGTTTTTCTTTGTTATCATACTCCACACAAGAGTGAAATCATTTGGTACATGTATTTCTCCTCCTTGAATATTTGACTGAGCATAATAACCTCTAGCTCCATCCACGTTATTGCAAATGATAGGATTTGTTTTCTTCTTATGGCTGCCTACTGCACTTTTTAAACTGGATTTCATTCTTCATTTTTGTTTGTAGTTTCGCTATGTGCTTTCACCATTGCTCTCCTGGTTATGAGCAGTAGCTATGTGTTAATCGATATGTACCTATATCTATCTATCTGTCTGTCTATCTATTTATCAATCAATCAATCAATCATCTTTTTGTCTGCCCATCTGTCCTTGTGTACAGAACAGTTAACCATATGTCCTATATCACTTTCCTACACTATGCTTCCAAAAATCCTGCAAAGTATCTAGGCTGTAGAGAGAGCACTGGGTTCACTGAGACACTTGCAGGTCGAGTCGGCCGCGTGTACCTACAAAACCAGGACATTTTTGTGCCGGGACTTGAACCCGTGTCTCTATCCTCTGTCCTCTTTCATCTCCTTCTAACTTACTGTCTGTATTTAGCCACATTCTTTGACTAAGTGCTCCCTGAAGACCACAAGTATCATTCCTCTGGGCCTGTTGTCACGAGAAAAGTAAACTTGTTCTTTGCTCACCACCATGTTTGAAGGACATCAGCGTGATCTCCGCCGATAGGACGGAGGGTCAAATAAAAAGGAACACCAATTTCTAGATAGGTGAAGTTGGGAGCTAAGAGTGTATTGTGGGGTGACGTGTTTATTTGAGTGTCCAAACTTCCCTCTTTAGGTAGTTATTAGATCTTCACATTCGTGAACATCATAAAACCCAGTGATTTCAAAGGCCCAGATGCTTATTATTACAGCAACTCAGTTGTCGAGGTGAGAGAAAATGAGAAGTATGTTGCTGCACCACTAAATCAATGGCTGGGAACGGCTGAAACTAAACATAAAGAATTCACGGAGGCCGGATAGGGCTATTTTCTTCTGACTGTATCAGGGGACTCAAACAGAATTCATTTGTTTGATTGTTTGTTTTTCAGTTTCACTCGTGTAGCGTATTTGTCCACACACCTTCGGCTTGTAGTTTGTCTGTGTCCTTGGATCTCAAGTGAGTCTCCTGTAAGTAAGCACGTAGGTGTCTTGAGTTTTCATCCCTTCTTTTAACCCTGTGTCTTTTGTTTGCTGCACTCAGTGCCTGACCTTTTATTCTGATGATTCAGAGCTGTGCACTTATTGCACTTAAAGAATTTTTTTTATCATTAAGCTTAAATCACTTGAAGAACATTATGTTTACTATGCTCCCCCCTTCACCAAGTACCCCTGAAAAACCTCTTCAGTCGCTGTCGATCTGCGTAGTTGGATGCTGTAGACCCCTTCACCATGTCCCTCCCAACAGACCCCGTTACAGTCGCTGACCATCAGTGAGTAGTAAGATGCTATATGATCTCTACTAGCCTTCTCTGTGTTGTACAGCACTCCCCATGCCCCCTCGACCCCAAGCATTATACATGCTAAAACTAATGCCCCCATTCTTTCTCCTCACACTTATCCCTCCCTTCAGACCCACCCTGCCCAGTCCTTTTCCCTTTGGTAACTTTTAGTCAACTCTCGGGTTCTGTGAGCCTGCTGCTGTTTTTTTCCTTCAGTTTGTCTTTGTTGTTATACTCCACACATGAGTGAAAACACTTGGTACTTGTCTTTCTCGGCCTGTCCTATTTCTCTGAACATACTACCGTCTAGCTCCATCCAGGTCATTGCAAATGGTAGTATATGTTTTCTTCTTAAGGCTGCTTACTGCACTTTTTAAATGGATTTCATTCTTCCTTTTTGTTTGTAGTTTAGCTATGTTATTCACCATTCAACTCCTGGTTATGAACAATAGCTTTGTGTCAATCGATATGTATTTGTATCTATCTATCTAATTGTCTGTCTGTCTATCTATGTATCTATGTATGTATGTATGTATGTATGTGTCTATCTATCTATCTATCTATCTATCTATCTATCTATCTATCTATCTTCCTATCATCTATCTATGATGTCTATCATCTATCAATCTCTGTACCTGTCTATCTATCTTTCATCTGTCATCTGTGTACCTATCTCTCTATGAATCAATCATCTTTTTGTCTGCCCATCTATCCTTCTGTACAGAATAGTTAACAACATAGCCTATGTCTCTTCCCTACATTATGCTTCCAGAAATCTTGCAAGGTAACTAAGCCATAAGGAGAGCACTGTGTTCACCGATACACTTTCAGGTAGAGTCAGCCGCGTGTGCTTACAAAACCAGTAAATGGAGGTGAAAGGACTTGAACCTGTATCTCTGTCCTCTGTCCTCTTATACTTCCTGCTCGCTTGGTGACTTTATTTAGCCACATTCAGTGAGTAAGTGATCCCTGAAAACCACAAGAATCCTTCGTCTTGTCCGGTTGTCGAAAGAAAAGTGTACTTGGTTCTTTGCACACCAACATGTTTGAGGGACATCGGTGTGATCACTGCTGATAGGTGCAGGGACAAATATAAAGGAACACCTATTTCTGGTCAGGAGCAGTTGGGAACAAAGAGTGTGTTGTGGAGTGAAGTGTTTATTTGAGGGTCCAAACTTCCCTCCTTAGGTGGTTATTACTTCTTTACATTCGTGAACATCATAAAAAGAATTGATTTTAAAAGCCCAGATGCATATTTTTACAGCAATTCATTTGTTGAGGTGAGAGGAAATGAGAAGGAACTTGCTGCACCACTAAATCTATGCCTGAGCACTGCTGAAACCAAACAAAAAGAATTCACGGTGGCTAGATTGGGCTATTTTCTACTGACTCTCTCTGGGGACTCCAACAGAATTCATTTGTTTGTTTGTTTCTTATTTTCACTTGTATAGGTAATCTGTCCCCGCCCCTTCAGCTTGTAGTTTGTCTGTGTCCTTGGATCTCAAGTGAGTCTCCAGTAAGGGAGCACGTAGGAGGTCTTGAGTTTTCATCAGTTCTTCTAACACTGTGTCTTTTGATTGGAGCACTCAAAGCCTGTACTTTTATACTGATATTTGAGAGCTGTGCTCTTACTGCACTTTGAAATATTTTTTGTTCTCATTAATATACAATCACATGCAGAACATTATGTTTTCCCGTCTACACCCTTCACCAAGTCCCCGGCAAAAGCCAGTTACAGTCGCTGTCCGTCAGCGTGTACTAAGATGCTGTAGAATCACTACATGTCTTCTCTGTGTTATGCAGCCGTACAAATGACCTCCCAAGTTACACACTATTCATGCTAATCCTAATGCCCCCATTCTTTTTCCCCGCCCTTATTACTCCCTTCCCACAAACCCTCCCCAGTCCCTTTCTTTTTGGTATCTGTTAGACCACTCTCGGGTTGTGTGAGTCTGCTGCTGTCTTTTCCTTCAGTTTTTCTTTGTTATCATACTCCACACAAGAGTGAAATCATTTGGTACATGTATTTCTCCTCCTTGAATATTTGACTGAGCATAATAACCTCTAGCTCCATCCACGTTATTGCAAATGATAGGATTTGTTTTCTTCTTATGGCTGCCTACTGCACTTTTTAAACTGGATTTCATTCTTCATTTTTGTTTGTAGTTTCGCTATGTGCTTTCACCATTGCTCTCCTGGTTATGAGCAGTAGCTATGTGTTAATCGATATGTACCTATATCTATCTATCTGTCTGTCTATCTATTTATCAATCAATCAATCAATCATCTTTTTGTCTGCCCATCTGTCCTTGTGTACAGAACAGTTAACCATATGTCCTATATCACTTTCCTACACTATGCTTCCAAAAATCCTGCAAAGTATCTAGGCTGTAGAGAGAGCACTGGGTTCACCGAGACACTTGCAGGTCGAGTCGGCCGCGTGTACCTACAAAACCAGGACATTTTTGTGCCGGGACTTGAACCCGTGTCTCTATCCTCTGTCCTCTTTCATCTCCTTCTAACTTACTGTCTGTATTTAGCCACATTCTTTGACTAAGTGCTCCCTGAAGACCACAAGTATCATTCCTCTGGGCCTGTTGTCACGAGAAAAGTAAACTTGTTCTTTGCTCACCACCATGTTTGAAGGACATCAGCGTGATCTCCGCCGATAGGACGGAGGGTCAAATAAAAAGGAACACCAATTTCTAGATAGGTGAAGTTGGGAGCTAAGAGTGTATTGTGGGGTGACGTGTTTATTTGAGTGTCCAAACTTCCCTCTTTAGGTAGTTATTAGATCTTCACATTCGTGAACATCATAAAACCCAGTGATTTCAAAGGCCCAGATGCTTATTATTACAGCAACTCAGTTGTCGAGGTGAGAGAAAATGAGAAGTATGTTGCTGCACCACTAAATCAATGGCTGGGAACGGCTGAAACTAAACATAAAGAATTCACGGAGGCCGGATAGGGCTATTTTCTTCTGACTGTATCAGGGGACTCAAACAGAATTCATTTGTTTGATTGTTTGTTTTTCAGTTTCACTCGTGTAGCGTATTTGTCCACACACCTTCGGCTTGTAGTTTGTCTGTGTCCTTGGATCTCAAGTGAGTCTCCTGTAAGTAAGCACGTAGGTGTCTTGAGTTTTCATCCCTTCTTTTAACCCTGTGTCTTTTGTTTGCTGCACTCAGTGCCTGACCTTTTATTCTGATGATTCAGAGCTGTGCACTTATTGCACTTAAAGAATTTTTTTTATCATTAAGCTTAAATCACTTGAAGAACATTATGTTTACTATGCTCCCCCCTTCACCAAGTACCCCTGAAAAACCTCTTCAGTCGCTGTCGATCTGCGTAGTTGGATGCTGTAGACCCCTTCACCATGTCCCTCCCAACAGACCCCGTTACAGTCGCTGACCATCAGTGAGTAGTAAGATGCTATATGCTCTCTACTAGACTTCTCTGTGTTGTACAGCACTCCCCATGCCCCCTCGACCCCAAGCATTATACATGCTAAAACTAATGCCCCCATTCTTTCTCCTCACACTTATCCCTCCCTTCAGACCCACCCTGCCCAGTCCTTTTCCCTTTGGTAACTTTTAGTCAACTCTCGGGTTCTGTGAGCCTGCTGCTGTTTTTTTCCTTCAGTTTGTCTTTGTTGTTATACTCCACACATGAGTGAAAACACTTGGTACTTGACTTTCTCGGCCTGTCCTATTTCTCTGAATATACTACCGTCTAGCTCCATCCAGGTCATTGCAAATGGTAGTATATGTTTTCTTCTTAAGGCTGCTTACTGCACTTTTTAAATGGATTTCATTCTTCCTTTTTGTTTGTAGTTTAGCTATGTTATTCACCATTCAACTCCTGGTTATGAACAATAGCTTTGTGTCAATCGATATGTATTTGTATCTATCTATCTAATTGTCTGTCTGTCTATCTATGTATCTATGTATGTATGTATGTATGTATGTGTCTATCTATCTATCTATCTATCTGTCTATCTATCTATCTATCTATCTTCCTATCATCTATCTATGATGTCTATCATCTATCAATCTCTGTACCTGTCTATCTATCTTTCATCTGTCATCTGTGTACCTATCTCTCTATGAATCAATCATCTTTTTGTCTGCCCATCTATCCTTCTGTACAGAATAGTTAACAACATAGCCTATGTCTCTTCCCTACATTATGCTTCCAGAAATCTTGCAAGGTAACTAAGCCATAAGGAGAGCACTGTGTTCACCGATACACTTTCAGGTAGAGTCAGCCGCGTGTGCTTACAAAACCAGTAAATGGAGGTGAAAGGACTTGAACCTGTATCTCTGTCCTCTGTCCTCTTATACTTCCTGCTCGCTTGGTGACTTTATTTAGCCACATTCAGTGAGTAAGTGATCCCTGAAAACCACAAGAATCCTTCGTCTTGTCCGGTTGTCGAAAGTGTACTTGGTTCTTTGCACACCAACATGTTTGAGGGACATCGGTGTGATCACTGCTGATAGGTGCAGGGACAAATATAAAGGAACACCTATTTCTGGTCAGGAGCAGTTGGGAACAAAGAGTGTGTTGTGGAGTGAAGTGTTTATTTGAGGGTCCAAACTTCCCTCCTTAGGTGGTTATTACTTCTTTACATTCGTGAACATCATAAAAAGAATTGATTTTAAAAGCCCAGATGCATATTTTTACAGCAATTCTTTGGTGAGGTGAGAGGAAATGAGAAGGAACTTGCTGCACCACTAAATCTATGCCTGAGCACTGCTGAAACCAAACAAAAAGAATTCACGGTGGCTAGATTGGGCTATTTTCTACTGACTCTCTCTGGGGACTCAAACAGAATTCATTTGTCTGTTTGTTTCTTATTTTCACTTGTATAGGTAATCTGTCCCCGCCCCTTCAGCTTGTAGTTTGTCTGTGTCCTTGGATCTCAAGTGAGTCTCCAGTAAGGGAGCACGTAGGAGGTCTTGAGTTTTCATCAGTTCTTCTAACACTGTGTCTTTTGATTGGAGCACTCAAAGCCTGTACTTTTATTCTGATATTTGAGAGCTGTGCTCTTACTGCACTTTGAAATTCTTTTTGTTCTCATTAATATACAATCACATGCAGAACATTATGTTTTCCAGTCTACACCCTTCACCAAGTCCCCGGCAAAAGCCAGTTACAGTCGCTGTCCGTCAGCGTGTACTAAGATGCTGTAGAATCACTACATGTCTTCTCTGTGTTATGCAGCCGTACAAATGACCTCCCAAGTTACACACTATTCATGCTAATCCTAATGCCCCCATTCTTTTTCCCCGCCCTTATTACTCCCTTCCCACAAACCCTCCCCAGTCCCTTTCTTTTTGGTATCTGTTAGACCACTCTCGGGTTGTGTGAGTCTGCTGCTGTCTTTTCCTTCAGTTTTTCTTTGTTATCATACTCCACACAAGAGTGAAATCATTTGGTACATGTATTTCTCCTCCTTGAATATTTGACTGAGCAAAATAACCTCTAGCTCCATCCACGTTATTGCAAATGATAGGATTTGTTTTCTTCTTATGGCTGCCTACTGCACTTTTTAAACTGGATTTCATTCTTCATTTTTGTTTGTAGTTTCGCTATGTGCTTTCACCATTGCTCTCCTGGTTATGAGCAGTAGCTATGTGTTAATCGATATGTACCTATATCTATCTATCTGTCTGTCTATCTATTTATCAATCAATCAATCAATCATCTTTTTGTCTGCCCATCTGTCCTTGTGTACAGAACAGTTAACCATATGTCCTATATCACTTTCCTACACTATGCTTCCAAAAATCCTGCAAAGTATCTAGGCTGTAGAGAGAGCACTGGGTTCACCGAGACACTTGCAGGTCGAGTCGGCCGCGTGTACCTACAAAACCAGGACATTTTTGTGCCGGGACTTGAACCCGTGTCTCTATCCTCTGTCCTCTTTCATCTCCTTCTAACTTACTGTCTGTATTTAGCCACATTCTTTGACTAAGTGCTCCCTGAAGACCACAAGTATCATTCCTCTGGGCCTGTTGTCACGAGAAAAGTAAACTTGTTCTTTGCTCACCACCATGTTTGAAGGACATCAGCGTGATCTCCGCCGATAGGACGGAGGGTCAAATAAAAAGGAACACCAATTTCTAGATAGGTGAAGTTGGGAGCTAAGAGTGTATTGTGGGGTGACGTGTTTATTTGAGTGTCCAAACTTCCCTCTTTAGGTAGTTATTAGATCTTCACATTCGTGAACATCATAAAACCCAGTGATTTCAAAGGCCCAGATGCTTATTATTACAGCAACTCAGTTGTCGAGGTGAGAGAAAATGAGAAGTATGTTGCTGCACCACTAAATCAATGGCTGGGAACGGCTGAAACTAAACATAAAGAATTCACGGAGGCCGGATAGGGCTATTTTCTTCTGACTGTATCAGGGGACTCAAACAGAATTCATTTGTTTGATTGTTTGTTTTTCAGTTTCACTCGTGTAGCGTATTTGTCCACACACCTTCGGCTTGTAGTTTGTCTGTGTCCTTGGATCTCAAGTGAGTCTCCTGTAAGTAAGCACGTAGGTGTCTTGAGTTTTCATCCCTTCTTTTAACCCTGTGTCTTTTGTTTGCTGCACTCAGTGCCTGACCTTTTATTCTGATGATTCAGAGCTGTGCACTTATTGCACTTAAAGAATTTTTTTTATCATTAAGCTTAAATCACTTGAAGAACATTATGTTTACTATGCTCCCCCCTTCACCAAGTACCCCTGAAAAACCTCTTCAGTCGCTGTCGATCTGCGTAGTTGGATGCTGTAGACCCCTTCACCATGTCCCTCCCAACAGACCCCGTTACAGTCGCTGACCATCAGTGAGTAGTAAGATGCTATATGCTCTCTACTAGACTTCTCTGTGTTGTACAGCACTCCCCATGCCCCCTCGACCCCAAGCATTATACATGCTAAAACTAATGCCCCCATTCTTTCTCCTCACACTTATCCCTCCCTTCAGACCCACCCTGCCCAGTCCTTTTCCCTTTGGTAACTTTTAGTCAACTCTCGGGTTCTGTGAGCCTGCTGCTGTTTTTTTCCTTCAGTTTGTCTTTGTTGTTATACTCCACACATGAGTGAAAACACTTGGTACTTGTCTTTCTCGGCCTGTCCTATTTCTCTGAATATACTACCGTCTAGCTCCATCCAGGTCATTGCAAATGGTAGTATATGTTTTCTTCTTAAGGCTGCTTACTGCACTTTTTAAATGGATTTCATTCTTCCTTTTTGTTTGTAGTTTAGCTGTGTTATTCACCATTCAACTCCTGGTTATGAACAATAGCTTTGTGTCAATCGATATGTATTTGTATCTATCTATCTAATTGTCTGTCTGTCTATCTATGTATCTATGTATGTATGTATGTATGTATGTGTCTATCTATCTATCTATCTATCTGTCTATCTATCTATCTATCTATCTTCCTATCATCTATCTATGATGTCTATCATCTATCAATCTCTGTACCTGTCTATCTATCTTTCATCTGTCATCTGTGTACCTATCTCTCTATGAATCAATCATCTTTTTGTCTGCCCATCTATCCTTCTGTACAGAATAGTTAACAACATAGCCTATGTCTCTTCCCTACATTATGCTTCCAGAAATCTTGCAAGGTAACTAAGCCATAAGGAGAGCACTGTGTTCACCGATACACTTTCAGGTAGAGTCAGCCGCGTGTGCTTACAAAACCAGTAAATGGAGGTGAAAGGACTTGAACCTGTATCTCTGTCCTCTGTCCTCTTATACTTCCTGCTCGCTTGGTGACTTTATTTAGCCACATTCAGTGAGTAAGTGATCCCTGAAAACCACAAGAATCCTTCGTCTTGTCCGGTTGTCGAAAGTGTACTTGGTTCTTTGCACACCAACATGTTTGAGGGACATCGGTGTGATCACTGCTGATAGGTGCAGGGACAAATATAAAGGAACACCTATTTCTGGTCAGGAGCAGTTGGGAACAAAGAGTGTGTTGTGGAGTGAAGTGTTTATTTGAGGGTCCAAACTTCCCTCCTTAGGTGGTTATTACTTCTTTACATTCGTGAACATCATAAAAAGAATTGATTTTAAAAGCCCAGATGCATATTTTTACAGCAATTCTTTGGTGAGGTGAGAGGAAATGAGAAGGAACTTGCTGCACCACTAAATCTATGCCTGAGCACTGCTGAAACCAAACAAAAAGAATTCACGGTGGCTAGATTGGGCTATTTTCTACTGACTCTCTCTGGGGACTCAAACAGAATTCATTTGTCTGTTTGTTTCTTATTTTCACTTGTATAGGTAATCTGTCCCCGCCCCTTCAGCTTGTAGTTTGTCTGTGTCCTTGGATCTCAAGTGAGTCTCCAGTAAGGGAGCACGTAGGAGGTCTTGAGTTTTCATCAGTTCTTCTAACACTGTGTCTTTTGATTGGAGCACTCAAAGCCTGTACTTTTATTCTGATATTTGAGAGCTGTGCTCTTACTGCACTTTGAAATTCTTTTTGTTCTCATTAATATACAATCACATGCAGAACATTATGTTTTCCAGTCTACACCCTTCACCAAGTCCCCGGCAAAAGCCAGTTACAGTCGCTGTCCGTCAGCGTGTACTAAGATGCTGTAGAATCACTACATGTCTTCTCTGTGTTATGCAGCCGTACAAATGACCTCCCAAGTTACACACTATTCATGCTAATCCTAATGCCCCCATTCTTTTTCCCCGCCCTTATTACTCCCTTCCCACAAACCCTCCCCAGTCCCTTTCTTTTTGGTATCTGTTAGACCACTCTCGGGTTGTGTGAGTCTGCTGCTGTCTTTTCCTTCAGTTTTTCTTTGTTATCATACTCCACACAAGAGTGAAATCATTTGGTACATGTATTTCTCCTCCTTGAATATTTGACTGAGCAAAATAACCTCTAGCTCCATCCACGTTATTGCAAATGATAGGATTTGTTTTCTTCTTATGGCTGCCTACTGCACTTTTTAAACTGGATTTCATTCTTCATTTTTGTTTGTAGTTTCGCTATGTGCTTTCACCATTGCTCTCCTGGTTATGAGCAGTAGCTATGTGTTAATCGATATGTACCTATATCTATCTATCTGTCTGTCTATCTATTTATCAATCAATCAATCAATCATCTTTTTGTCTGCCCATCTGTCCTTGTGTACAGAACAGTTAACCATATGTCCTATATCACTTTCCTACACTATGCTTCCAAAAATCCTGCAAAGTATCTAGGCTGTAGAGAGAGCACTGGGTTCACCGAGACACTTGCAGGTCGAGTCGGCCGCGTGTACCTACAAAACCAGGACATTTTTGTGCCGGGACTTGAACCCGTGTCTCTATCCTCTGTCCTCTTTCATCTCCTTCTAACTTACTGTCTGTATTTAGCCACATTCTTTGACTAAGTGCTCCCTGAAGACCACAAGTATCATTCCTCTGGGCCTGTTGTCACGAGAAAAGTAAACTTGTTCTTTGCTCACCACCATGTTTGAAGGACATCAGCGTGATCTCCGCCGATAGGACGGAGGGTCAAATAAAAAGGAACACCAATTTCTAGATAGGTGAAGTTGGGAGCTAAGAGTGTATTGTGGGGTGACGTGTTTATTTGAGTGTCCAAACTTCCCTCTTTAGGTAGTTATTAGATCTTCACATTCGTGAACATCATAAAACCCAGTGATTTCAAAGGCCCAGATGCTTATTATTACAGCAACTCAGTTGTCGAGGTGAGAGAAAATGAGAAGTATGTTGCTGCACCACTAAATCAATGGCTGGGAACGGCTGAAACTAAACATAAAGAATTCACGGAGGCCGGATAGGGCTATTTTCTTCTGACTGTATCAGGGGACTCAAACAGAATTCATTTGTTTGATTGTTTGTTTTTCAGTTTCACTCGTGTAGCGTATTTGTCCACACACCTTCGGCTTGTAGTTTGTCTGTGTCCTTGGATCTCAAGTGAGTCTCCTGTAAGTAAGCACGTAGGTGTCTTGAGTTTTCATCCCTTCTTTTAACCCTGTGTCTTTTGTTTGCTGCACTCAGTGCCTGACCTTTTATTCTGATGATTCAGAGCTGTGCACTTATTGCACTTAAAGAATTTTTTTTATCATTAAGCTTAAATCACTTGAAGAACATTATGTTTACTATGCTCCCCCCTTCACCAAGTACCCCTGAAAAACCTCTTCAGTCGCTGTCGATCTGCGTAGTTGGATGCTGTAGACCCCTTCACCATGTCCCTCCCAACAGACCCCGTTACAGTCGCTGACCATCAGTGAGTAGTAAGATGCTATATGATCTCTACTAGCCTTCTCTGTGTTGTACAGCACTCCCCATGCCCCCTCGACCCCAAGCATTACACATGCTAAAACTAATGCCCCCATTCTTTCTCCTCACACTTATCCCTCCCTTCAGACCCACCCTGCCCAGTCCTTTTCCCTTTGGTAACTTTTAGTCAACTCTCGGGTTCTGTGAGTCTGCTGCTGTTTTTTTCCTTCAGTTTTTCTTTGTTGTTATACTCCACACATGAGTGAAAACACTTGGTACTTGTCTTTCTCGGCCTGTCCTATTTCTCTGAACATACTACCGTCTAGCTCCATCCAGGTCATAGCAAATGGTAGTATATGTTTTCTTCTTAAGGCTGCTTACTGCACTTTTTAAACTGGATTTCATTCTTCCTTTTTGTTTGTAGTTTAGCTGTGTTATTCACCATTCAACTCCTGGTTATGAACAATAGCTTTGTGTCAATCGATATGTATTTGTATCTATCTATCTAATTGTCTGTCTGTCTATCTATGTATCTATGTATGTATGTATGTATGTATGTGTCTATCTATCTATCTCTCTATCTATCTATCTATCTATTTATCTATCTATCTATCTTCCTATCATCTATCTATGATGTCTATCATCTATCAATCTCTGTACCTGTCTATCTATCTTTCATCTGTCATCTGTGTACCTATCTATCTATGAATCAATCATCTTTTTGTCTGCCCATCTATCCTTCTGTACAGAAGAGTTAACAACATAGCCTATGTCTCTTCCCTACATTATGCTTCCAGAAATCTTGCAAGGTAACTAAGCCATAAGGAGAGCACTGTGTTCACCGATACACTTTCAGGTAGAGTCAGCCGCGTGTGCTTACAAAACCAGTAAATGGAGGTGAAAGGACTTGAACCTGTATCTCTGTCCTCTGTCCTCTTATAATTCCTGCTCGCTTGGTGACTTTATTTAGCCACATTCAGTGAGTAAGTGATCCCTGAAAACCACAAGAATCCTTCGTCTTGTCCGGTTGTCGAAAGAAAAGTGTACTTGGTTCTTTGCACACCACCATGTTTGAGGGACATCGGTGTGATCACTGCTGATAGGTGCAGGGACAAATATAAAGGAACACCTATTTCTGGTCAGGAGCAGTTGGGAACAAAGAGTGTGTTGTGGAGTGAAGTGTTTATTTGAGGTTCCAAACTTCCCTCCTTAGGTGGTTATTACTTCTTTACATTCGTGAACATCATAAAAAGAATTGATTTTAAAAGCCCAGACGCATATTATTACAGCAATTCATTTGTTGAGGTGAGAGGAAATGAGAAGGAACTTGCTGCACCACTAAATCTATGCCTGAGCACTGCTGAAACCAAACAAAACGAATTCACGGTGGCTAGATTGGGCTGTTTTCTACTGACTCTCTCTGGGGACTCAAACAGAATTGATTTGTCTGTTTGTTTCTTATTTTCACTTGTATAGGTAATCTGTCCCCGCCCCTTCAGCTTGTAGTTTGTCTGTGTCCTTGGATCTCAAGTGAGTCTCCAGTAAGGGAGCACGTAGGAGGTCTTGAGTTTTCATCAGTTCTTCTAACACTGTGTCTTTTGATTGGAGCACTCAAAGCCTGTACTTTTATTCTGATATTTGATAGCTGTGCTCTTACTGCACTTTGAAATTCTTTTTGTTCTCATTAATATACAATCACATGCAGAACATTATGTTTTCCAGTCTACACCCTTCACCAAGTCCCCGGCAAAAGCCAGTTACAGTCGCTGTCCATCAGCGTGTACTAAGATGCTGTAGAATCACTACATGTCTTCTCTGTGTTATGCAGCCGTACAAATGACCTCCCAAGTTACACACTATTCATGCTAATCCTAATGCCCCCATTCTTTTTCCCCGCCCTTATTACTCCCTTCCCACAAACCCTCCCCAGTCCCTTTCTTTTTGGTATCTGTTAGACCACTCTCGGGTTGTGTGAGTCTGCTGCTGTCTTTTCCTTCAGTTTTTCTTTGTTATCATACTCCACACAAGAGTGAAATCATTTGGTACATGTATTTCTCCTCCGTGAATATTTGACTGAGCATAATAACCTCTAGCTCCATCCACGTTATTGCAAATGATAGGATTTGTTTTCTTCTTATGGCTGCCTACTGCACTTTTTAAACTGGATTTCATTCTTCATTTTTGTTTGTAGTTTCGCTATGTGCTTTCACCATTGCTCTCCTGGTTATGAGCAGTAGCTATGTGTTAATCGATATGTACCTATATCTATCTATCTGTCTGTCTATCTATTTATCAATCAATCAATCAATCATCTTTTTGTCTGCCCATCTGTCCTTGTGTACAGAACAGTTAACCATATGTCCTATATCACTTTCCTACACTATGCTTCCAAAAATCCTGCAAAGTATCTAGGCTGTAGAGAGAGCACTGGGTTCACCGAGACACTTGCAGGTCGAGTCGGCCGCGTGTACCTACAAAACCAGGACATTTTTGTGCCGGGACTTGAACCCGTGTCTCTATCCTCTGTCCTCTTTCATCTCCTTCTAACTTACTGTCTGTATTTAGCCACATTCTTTGACTAAGTGCTCCCTGAAGACCACAAGTATCATTCCTCTGGGCCTGTTGTCACGAGAAAAGTAAACTTGTTCTTTGCTCACCACCATGTTTGAAGGACATCAGCGTGATCTCCGCCGATAGGACGGAGGGTCAAATAAAAAGGAACACCAATTTCTAGATAGGTGAAGTTGGGAGCTAAGAGTGTATTGTGGGGTGACGTGTTTATTTGAGTGTCCAAACTTCCCTCTTTAGGTAGTTATTAGATCTTCACATTCGTGAACATCATAAAACCCAGTGATTTCAAAGGCCCAGATGCTTATTATTACAGCAACTCAGTTGTCGAGGTGAGAGAAAATGAGAAGTATGTTGCTGCACCACTAAATCAATGGCTGGGAACGGCTGAAACTAAACATAAAGAATTCACGGAGGCCGGATAGGGCTATTTTCTTCTGACTGTATCAGGGGACTCAAACAGAATTCATTTGTTTGATTGTTTGTTTTTCAGTTTCACTCGTGTAGCGTATTTGTCCACACACCTTCGGCTTGTAGTTTGTCTGTGTCCTTGGATCTCAAGTGAGTCTCCTGTAAGTAAGCACGTAGGTGTCTTGAGTTTTCATCCCTTCTTTTAACCCTGTGTCTTTTGTTTGCTGCACTCAGTGCCTGACCTTTTATTCTGATGATTCAGAGCTGTGCACTTATTGCACTTAAAGAATTTTTTTTATCATTAAGCTTAAATCACTTGAAGAACATTATGTTTACTATGCTCCCCCCTTCACCAAGTACCCCTGAAAAACCTCTTCAGTCGCTGTCGATCTGCGTAGTTGGATGCTGTAGACCCCTTCACCATGTCCCTCCCAACAGACCCCGTTACAGTCGCTGACCATCAGTGAGTAGTAAGATGCTATATGATCTCTACTAGCCTTCTCTGTGTTGTACAGCACTCCCCATGCCCCCTCGACCCCAAGCATTATACATGCTAAAACTAATGCCCCCATTCTTTCTCCTCACACTTATCCCTCCCTTCAGACCCACCCTGCCCAGTCCTTTTCCCTTTGGTAACTTTTAGTCAACTCTCGGGTTCTGTGAGCCTGCTGCTGTTTTTTTCCTTCAGTTTGTCTTTGTTGTTATACTCCACACATGAGTGAAAACACTTGGTACTTGTCTTTCTCGGCCTGTCCTATTTCTCTGAACATACTACCGTCTAGCTCCATCCAGGTCATTGCAAATGGTAGTATATGTTTTCTTCTTAAGGCTGCTTACTGCACTTTTTAAATGGATTTCATTCTTCCTTTTTGTTTGTAGTTTAGCTATGTTATTCACCATTCAACTCCTGGTTATGAACAATAGCTTTGTGTCAATCGATATGTATTTGTATCTATCTATCTAATTGTCTGTCTGTCTATCTATGTATCTATGTATGTATGTATGTATGTATGTGTCTATCTATCTATCTATCTATCTGTCTATCTATCTATCTATCTATCTTCCTATCATCTATCTATGATGTCTATCATCTATCAATCTCTGTACCTGTCTATCTATCTTTCATCTGTCATCTGTGTACCTATCTCTCTATGAATCAATCATCTTTTTGTCTGCCCATCTATCCTTCTGTACAGAATAGTTAACAACATAGCCTATGTCTCTTCCCTACATTATGCTTCCAGAAATCTTGCAAGGTAACTAAGCCATAAGGAGAGCACTGTGTTCACCGATACACTTTCAGGTAGAGTCAGCCGCGTGTGCTTACAAAACCAGTAAATGGAGGTGAAAGGACTTGAACCTGTATCTCTGTCCTCTGTCCTCTTATACTTCCTGCTCGCTTGGTGACTTTATTTAGCCACATTCAGTGAGTAAGTGATCCCTGAAAACCACAAGAATCCTTCGTCTTGTCCGGTTGTCGAAAGAAAAGTGTACTTGGTTCTTTGCACACCAACATGTTTGAGGGACATCGGTGTGATCACTGCTGATAGGTGCAGGGACAAATATAAAGGAACACCTATTTCTGGTCAGGAGCAGTTGGGAACAAAGAGTGTGTTGTGGAGTGAAGTGTTTATTTGAGGGTCCAAACTTCCCTCCTTAGGTGGTTATTACTTCTTTACATTCGTGAACATCATAAAAAGAATTGATTTTAAAAGCCCAGATGCATATTTTTACAGCAATTCATTTGTTGAGGTGAGAGGAAATGAGAAGGAACTTGCTGCACCACTAAATCTATGCCTGAGCACTGCTGAAACCAAACAAAAAGAATTCACGGTGGCTAGATTGGGCTATTTTCTACTGACTCTCTCTGGGGACTCCAACAGAATTCATTTGTTTGTTTGTTTCTTATTTTCACTTGTATAGGTAATCTGTCCCCGCCCCTTCAGCTTGTAGTTTGTCTGTGTCCTTGGATCTCAAGTGAGTCTCCAGTAAGGGAGCACGTAGGAGGTCTTGAGTTTTCATCAGTTCTTCTAACACTGTGTCTTTTGATTGGAGCACTCAAAGCCTGTACTTTTATACTGATATTTGAGAGCTGTGCTCTTACTGCACTTTGAAATATTTTTTGTTCTCATTAATATACAATCACATGCAGAACATTATGTTTTCCCGTCTACACCCTTCACCAAGTCCCCGGCAAAAGCCAGTTACAGTCGCTGTCCGTCAGCGTGTACTAAGATGCTGTAGAATCACTACATGTCTTCTCTGTGTTATGCAGCCGTACAAATGACCTCCCAAGTTACACACTATTCATGCTAATCCTAATGCCCCCATTCTTTTTCCCCGCCCTTATTACTCCCTTCCCACAAACCCTCCCCAGTCCCTTTCTTTTTGGTATCTGTTAGACCACTCTCGGGTTGTGTGAGTCTGCTGCTGTCTTTTCCTTCAGTTTTTCTTTGTTATCATACTCCACACAAGAGTGAAATCATTTGGTACATGTATTTCTCCTCCTTGAATATTTGACTGAGCATAATAACCTCTAGCTCCATCCACGTTATTGCAAATGATAGGATTTGTTTTCTTCTTATGGCTGCCTACTGCACTTTTTAAACTGGATTTCATTCTTCATTTTTGTTTGTAGTTTCGCTATGTGCTTTCACCATTGCTCTCCTGGTTATGAGCAGTAGCTATGTGTTAATCGATATGTACCTATATCTATCTATCTGTCTGTCTATCTATTTATCAATCAATCAATCAATCATCTTTTTGTCTGCCCATCTGTCCTTGTGTACAGAACAGTTAACCATATGTCCTATATCACTTTCCTACACTATGCTTCCAAAAATCCTGCAAAGTATCTAGGCTGTAGAGAGAGCACTGGGTTCACCGAGACACTTGCAGGTCGAGTCGGCCGCGTGTACCTACAAAACCAGGACATTTTTGTGCCGGGACTTGAACCCGTGTCTCTATCCTCTGTCCTCTTTCATCTCCTTCTAACTTACTGTCTGTATTTAGCCACATTCTTTGACTAAGTGCTCCCTGAAGACCACAAGTATCATTCCTCTGGGCCTGTTGTCACGAGAAAAGTAAACTTGTTCTTTGCTCACCACCATGTTTGAAGGACATCAGCGTGATCTCCGCCGATAGGACGGAGGGTCAAATAAAAAGGAACACCAATTTCTAGATAGGTGAAGTTGGGAGCTAAGAGTGTATTGTGGGGTGACGTGTTTATTTGAGTGTCCAAACTTCCCTCTTTAGGTAGTTATTAGATCTTCACATTCGTGAACATCATAAAACCCAGTGATTTCAAAGGCCCAGATGCTTATTATTACAGCAACTCAGTTGTCGAGGTGAGAGAAAATGAGAAGTATGTTGCTGCACCACTAAATCAATGGCTGGGAACGGCTGAAACTAAACATAAAGAATTCACGGAGGCCGGATAGGGCTATTTTCTTCTGACTGTATCAGGGGACTCAAACAGAATTCATTTGTTTGATTGTTTGTTTTTCAGTTTCACTCGTGTAGCGTATTTGTCCACACACCTTCGGCTTGTAGTTTGTCTGTGTCCTTGGATCTCAAGTGAGTCTCCTGTAAGTAAGCACGTAGGTGTCTTGAGTTTTCATCCCTTCTTTTAACCCTGTGTCTTTTGTTTGCTGCACTCAGTGCCTGACCTTTTATTCTGATGATTCAGAGCTGTGCACTTATTGCACTTAAAGAATTTTTTTTATCATTAAGCTTAAATCACTTGAAGAACATTATGTTTACTATGCTCCCCCCTTCACCAAGTACCCCTGAAAAACCTCTTCAGTCGCTGTCGATCTGCGTAGTTGGATGCTGTAGACCCCTTCACCATGTCCCTCCCAACAGACCCCGTTACAGTCGCTGACCATCAGTGAGTAGTAAGATGCTATATGATCTCTACTAGCCTTCTCTGTGTTGTACAGCACTCCCCATGCCCCCTCGACCCCAAGCATTACACATGCTAAAACTAATGCCCCCATTCTTTCTCCTCACACTTATCCCTCCCTTCAGACCCACCCTGCCCAGTCCTTTTCCCTTTGGTAACTTTTAGTCAACTCTCGGGTTCTGTGAGTCTGCTGCTGTTTTTTTCCTTCAGTTTTTCTTTGTTGTTATACTCCACACATGAGTGAAAACACTTGGTACTTGTCTTTCTCGGCCTGTCCTATTTCTCTGAACATACTACCGTCTAGCTCCATCCAGGTCATAGCAAATGGTAGTATATGTTTTCTTCTTAAGGCTGCTTACTGCACTTTTTAAACTGGATTTCATTCTTCCTTTTTGTTTGTAGTTTAGCTGTGTTATTCACCATTCAACTCCTGGTTATGAACAATAGCTTTGTGTCAATCGATATGTATTTGTATCTATCTATCTAATTGTCTGTCTGTCTATGTATCTATGTATGTATGTATGTATGTATGTGTCTATCTATCTATCTCTCTATCTATCTATCTATCTATTTATCTATCTATCTATCTTCCTATCATCTATCTATGATGTCTATCATCTATCAATCTCTGTACCTGTCTATCTATCTTTCATCTGTCATCTGTGTACCTATCTATCTATGAATCAATCATCTTTTTGTCTGCCCATCTATCCTTCTGTACAGAAGAGTTAACAACATAGCCTATGTCTCTTCCCTACATTATGCTTCCAGAAATCTTGCAAGGTAACTAAGCCATAAGGAGAGCACTGTGTTCACCGATACACTTTCAGGTAGAGTCAGCCGCGTGTGCTTACAAAACCAGTAAATGGAGGTGAAAGGACTTGAACCTGTATCTCTGTCCTCTGTCCTCTTATAATTCCTGCTCGCTTGGTGACTTTATTTAGCCACATTCAGTGAGTAAGTGATCCCTGAAAACCACAAGAATCCTTCGTCTTGTCCGGTTGTCGAAAGAAAAGTGTACTTGGTTCTTTGCACACCAACATGTTTGAGGGACATCGGTGTGATCACTGCTGATAGGTGCAGGGACAAATATAAAGGAACACCTATTTCTGGTCAGGAGCAGTTGGGAACAAAGAGTGTGTTGTGGAGTGAAGTGTTTATTTGAGGGTCCAAACTTCCCTCCTTAGGTGGTTATTACTTCTTTACATTCGTGAACATCATAAAAAGAATTGATTTTAAAAGCCCAGATGCATATTTTTACAGCAATTCATTTGTTGAGGTGAGAGGAAATGAGAAGGAACTTGCTGCACCACTAAATCTATGCCTGAGCACTGCTGAAATCAAACAAAACGAATTCACGGTGGCTAGATTGGGCTATTTTCTACTGACTCTCTCTGGGGACTCAAACAGAATTCATTTGTTTGTTTGTTTCTTATTTTCACTTGTATAGGTAATCTGTCCCCGCCCCTTCAGCTTGTAGTTTGTCTGTGTCCTTGGATCTCAAGTGAGTCTCCAGTAAGGGAGCACGTAGGAGGTCTTGAGTTTTCATCAGTTCTTCTAACACTGTGTCTTTTGATTGGAGCACTCAAAGCCTGTACTTTTATACTGATATTTGAGAGCTGTGCTCTTACTGCACTTTGAAATATTTTTTGTTCTCATTAATATACAATCACATGCAGAACATTATGTTTTCCCGTCTACACCCTTCACCAAGTCCCCGGCAAAAGCCAGTTAGAGTCGCTGTCCGTCAGCGTGTACTAAGATGCTGTAGAATCACTACATGTCTTCTCTGTGTTATGCAGCCGTACAAATGACCTCCCAAGTTACACACTATTCATGCTAATCCTAATGCCCCCATTCTTTTTCCCCGCCCTTATTACTCCCTTCCCACAAACCCTCCCCAGTCCCTTTCTTTTTGGTATCTGTTAGACCACTCTCGGGTTGTGTGAGTCTGCTGCTGTCTTTTCCTTCAGTTTTTCTTTGTTATCATACTCCACACAAGAGTGAAATCATTTGGTACATGTATTTCTCCTCCTTGAATATTTGACTGAGCATAATAACCTCTAGCTCCATCCACGTTATTGCAAATGATAGGATTTGTTTTCTTCTTATGGCTGCCTACTGCACTTTTTAAACTGGATTTCATTCTTCATTTTTGTTTGTAGTTTCGCTATGTGCTTTCACCATTGCTCTCCTGGTTATGAGCAGTAGCTATGTGTTAATCGATATGTACCTATATCTATCTATCTGTCTGTCTATCTATTTATCAATCAATCAATCAATCATCTTTTTGTCTGCCCATCTGTCCTTGTGTACAGAACAGTTAACCATATGTCCTA
This sequence comes from Manis pentadactyla, assembly GCF_030020395.1. NCBI lineage: Eukaryota > Metazoa > Chordata > Mammalia > Pholidota > Manidae > Manis > Manis pentadactyla. The sequence goes on from NW_026645130.1 coordinate 446,159, forward strand.
TATCACTTTCCTACACTATGCTTCCAAAAATCCTGCAAAGTATCTAGGCTGTAGAGAGAGCACTGGGTTCACTGAGACACTTGCAGGTCGAGTCGGCCGCGTGTACCTACAAAACCAGGACATTTTTGTGCCGGGACTTGAACCCGTGTCTCTATCCTCTGTCCTCTTTCATCTCCTTCTAACTTACTGTCTGTATTTAGCCACATTCTTTGACTAAGTGCTCCCTGAAGACCACAAGTATCATTCCTCTGGGCCTGTTGTCACGAGAAAAGTAAACTTGTTCTTTGCTCACCACCATGTTTGAAGGACATCAGCGTGATCTCCGCCGATAGGACGGAGGGTCAAATAAAAAGGAACACCAATTTCTAGATAGGTGAAGTTGGGAGCTAAGAGTGTATTGTGGGGTGACGTGTTTATTTGAGTGTCCAAACTTCCCTCTTTAGGTAGTTATTAGATCTTCACATTCGTGAACATCATAAAACCCAGTGATTTCAAAGGCCCAGATGCTTATTATTACAGCAACTCAGTTGTCGAGGTGAGAGAAAATGAGAAGTATGTTGCTGCACCACTAAATCAATGGCTGGGAACGGCTGAAACTAAACATAAAGAATTCACGGAGGCCGGATAGGGCTATTTTCTTCTGACTGTATCAGGGGACTCAAACAGAATTCATTTGTTTGATTGTTTGTTTTTCAGTTTCACTCGTGTAGCGTATTTGTCCACACACCTTCGGCTTGTAGTTTGTCTGTGTCCTTGGATCTCAAGTGAGTCTCCTGTAAGTAAGCACGTAGGTGTCTTGAGTTTTCATCCCTTCTTTTAACCCTGTGTCTTTTGTTTGCTGCACTCAGTGCCTGACCTTTTATTCTGATGATTCAGAGCTGTGCACTTATTGCACTTAAAGAATTTTTTTTATCATTAAGCTTAAATCACTTGAAGAACATTATGTTTACTATGCTCCCCCCTTCACCAAGTACCCCTGAAAAACCTCTTCAGTCGCTGTCGATCTGCGTAGTTGGATGCTGTAGACCCCTTCACCATGTCCCTCCCAACAGACCCCGTTACAGTCGCTGACCATCAGTGAGTAGTAAGATGCTATATGATCTCTACTAGCCTTCTCTGTGTTGTACAGCACTCCCCATGCCCCCTCGACCCCAAGCATTATACATGCTAAAACTAATGCCCCCATTCTTTCTCCTCACACTTATCCCTCCCTTCAGACCCACCCTGCCCAGTCCTTTTCCCTTTGGTAACTTTTAGTCAACTCTCGGGTTCTGTGAGCCTGCTGCTGTTTTTTTCCTTCAGTTTGTCTTTGTTGTTATACTCCACACATGAGTGAAAACACTTGGTACTTGTCTTTCTCGGCCTGTCCTATTTCTCTGAACATACTACCGTCTAGCTCCATCCAGGTCATTGCAAATGGTAGTATATGTTTTCTTCTTAAGGCTGCTTACTGCACTTTTTAAATGGATTTCATTCTTCCTTTTTGTTTGTAGTTTAGCTATGTTATTCACCATTCAACTCCTGGTTATGAACAATAGCTTTGTGTCAATCGATATGTATTTGTATCTATCTATCTAATTGTCTGTCTGTCTATCTATGTATCTATGTATGTATGTATGTATGTATGTGTCTATCTATCTATCTATCTATCTATCTATCTATCTATCTATCTATCTTCCTATCATCTATCTATGATGTCTATCATCTATCAATCTCTGTACCTGTCTATCTATCTTTCATCTGTCATCTGTGTACCTATCTCTCTATGAATCAATCATCTTTTTGTCTGCCCATCTATCCTTCTGTACAGAATAGTTAACAACATAGCCTATGTCTCTTCCCTACATTATGCTTCCAGAAATCTTGCAAGGTAACTAAGCCATAAGGAGAGCACTGTGTTCACCGATACACTTTCAGGTAGAGTCAGCCGCGTGTGCTTACAAAACCAGTAAATGGAGGTGAAAGGACTTGAACCTGTATCTCTGTCCTCTGTCCTCTTATACTTCCTGCTCGCTTGGTGACTTTATTTAGCCACATTCAGTGAGTAAGTGATCCCTGAAAACCACAAGAATCCTTCGTCTTGTCCGGTTGTCGAAAGAAAAGTGTACTTGGTTCTTTGCACACCAACATGTTTGAGGGACATCGGTGTGATCACTGCTGATAGGTGCAGGGACAAATATAAAGGAACACCTATTTCTGGTCAGGAGCAGTTGGGAACAAAGAGTGTGTTGTGGAGTGAAGTGTTTATTTGAGGGTCCAAACTTCCCTCCTTAGGTGGTTATTACTTCTTTACATTCGTGAACATCATAAAAAGAATTGATTTTAAAAGCCCAGATGCATATTTTTACAGCAATTCATTTGTTGAGGTGAGAGGAAATGAGAAGGAACTTGCTGCACCACTAAATCTATGCCTGAGCACTGCTGAAACCAAACAAAAAGAATTCACGGTGGCTAGATTGGGCTATTTTCTACTGACTCTCTCTGGGGACTCCAACAGAATTCATTTGTTTGTTTGTTTCTTATTTTCACTTGTATAGGTAATCTGTCCCCGCCCCTTCAGCTTGTAGTTTGTCTGTGTCCTTGGATCTCAAGTGAGTCTCCAGTAAGGGAGCACGTAGGAGGTCTTGAGTTTTCATCAGTTCTTCTAACACTGTGTCTTTTGATTGGAGCACTCAAAGCCTGTACTTTTATACTGATATTTGAGAGCTGTGCTCTTACTGCACTTTGAAATATTTTTTGTTCTCATTAATATACAATCACATGCAGAACATTATGTTTTCCCGTCTACACCCTTCACCAAGTCCCCGGCAAAAGCCAGTTACAGTCGCTGTCCGTCAGCGTGTACTAAGATGCTGTAGAATCACTACATGTCTTCTCTGTGTTATGCAGCCGTACAAATGACCTCCCAAGTTACACACTATTCATGCTAATCCTAATGCCCCCATTCTTTTTCCCCGCCCTTATTACTCCCTTCCCACAAACCCTCCCCAGTCCCTTTCTTTTTGGTATCTGTTAGACCACTCTCGGGTTGTGTGAGTCTGCTGCTGTCTTTTCCTTCAGTTTTTCTTTGTTATCATACTCCACACAAGAGTGAAATCATTTGGTACATGTATTTCTCCTCCTTGAATATTTGACTGAGCATAATAACCTCTAGCTCCATCCACGTTATTGCAAATGATAGGATTTGTTTTCTTCTTATGGCTGCCTACTGCACTTTTTAAACTGGATTTCATTCTTCATTTTTGTTTGTAGTTTCGCTATGTGCTTTCACCATTGCTCTCCTGGTTATGAGCAGTAGCTATGTGTTAATCGATATGTACCTATATCTATCTATCTGTCTGTCTATCTATTTATCAATCAATCAATCAATCATCTTTTTGTCTGCCCATCTGTCCTTGTGTACAGAACAGTTAACCATATGTCCTATATCACTTTCCTACACTATGCTTCCAAAAATCCTGCAAAGTATCTAGGCTGTAGAGAGAGCACTGGGTTCACCGAGACACTTGCAGGTCGAGTCGGCCGCGTGTACCTACAAAACCAGGACATTTTTGTGCCGGGACTTGAACCCGTGTCTCTATCCTCTGTCCTCTTTCATCTCCTTCTAACTTACTGTCTGTATTTAGCCACATTCTTTGACTAAGTGCTCCCTGAAGACCACAAGTATCATTCCTCTGGGCCTGTTGTCACGAGAAAAGTAAACTTGTTCTTTGCTCACCACCATGTTTGAAGGACATCAGCGTGATCTCCGCCGATAGGACGGAGGGTCAAATAAAAAGGAACACCAATTTCTAGATAGGTGAAGTTGGGAGCTAAGAGTGTATTGTGGGGTGACGTGTTTATTTGAGTGTCCAAACTTCCCTCTTTAGGTAGTTATTAGATCTTCACATTCGTGAACATCATAAAACCCAGTGATTTCAAAGGCCCAGATGCTTATTATTACAGCAACTCAGTTGTCGAGGTGAGAGAAAATGAGAAGTATGTTGCTGCACCACTAAATCAATGGCTGGGAACGGCTGAAACTAAACATAAAGAATTCACGGAGGCCGGATAGGGCTATTTTCTTCTGACTGTATCAGGGGACTCAAACAGAATTCATTTGTTTGATTGTTTGTTTTTCAGTTTCACTCGTGTAGCGTATTTGTCCACACACCTTCGGCTTGTAGTTTGTCTGTGTCCTTGGATCTCAAGTGAGTCTCCTGTAAGTAAGCACGTAGGTGTCTTGAGTTTTCATCCCTTCTTTTAACCCTGTGTCTTTTGTTTGCTGCACTCAGTGCCTGACCTTTTATTCTGATGATTCAGAGCTGTGCACTTATTGCACTTAAAGAATTTTTTTTATCATTAAGCTTAAATCACTTGAAGAACATTATGTTTACTATGCTCCCCCCTTCACCAAGTACCCCTGAAAAACCTCTTCAGTCGCTGTCGATCTGCGTAGTTGGATGCTGTAGACCCCTTCACCATGTCCCTCCCAACAGACCCCGTTACAGTCGCTGACCATCAGTGAGTAGTAAGATGCTATATGCTCTCTACTAGACTTCTCTGTGTTGTACAGCACTCCCCATGCCCCCTCGACCCCAAGCATTATACATGCTAAAACTAATGCCCCCATTCTTTCTCCTCACACTTATCCCTCCCTTCAGACCCACCCTGCCCAGTCCTTTTCCCTTTGGTAACTTTTAGTCAACTCTCGGGTTCTGTGAGCCTGCTGCTGTTTTTTTCCTTCAGTTTGTCTTTGTTGTTATACTCCACACATGAGTGAAAACACTTGGTACTTGACTTTCTCGGCCTGTCCTATTTCTCTGAATATACTACCGTCTAGCTCCATCCAGGTCATTGCAAATGGTAGTATATGTTTTCTTCTTAAGGCTGCTTACTGCACTTTTTAAATGGATTTCATTCTTCCTTTTTGTTTGTAGTTTAGCTATGTTATTCACCATTCAACTCCTGGTTATGAACAATAGCTTTGTGTCAATCGATATGTATTTGTATCTATCTATCTAATTGTCTGTCTGTCTATCTATGTATCTATGTATGTATGTATGTATGTATGTGTCTATCTATCTATCTATCTATCTGTCTATCTATCTATCTATCTATCTTCCTATCATCTATCTATGATGTCTATCATCTATCAATCTCTGTACCTGTCTATCTATCTTTCATCTGTCATCTGTGTACCTATCTCTCTATGAATCAATCATCTTTTTGTCTGCCCATCTATCCTTCTGTACAGAATAGTTAACAACATAGCCTATGTCTCTTCCCTACATTATGCTTCCAGAAATCTTGCAAGGTAACTAAGCCATAAGGAGAGCACTGTGTTCACCGATACACTTTCAGGTAGAGTCAGCCGCGTGTGCTTACAAAACCAGTAAATGGAGGTGAAAGGACTTGAACCTGTATCTCTGTCCTCTGTCCTCTTATACTTCCTGCTCGCTTGGTGACTTTATTTAGCCACATTCAGTGAGTAAGTGATCCCTGAAAACCACAAGAATCCTTCGTCTTGTCCGGTTGTCGAAAGTGTACTTGGTTCTTTGCACACCAACATGTTTGAGGGACATCGGTGTGATCACTGCTGATAGGTGCAGGGACAAATATAAAGGAACACCTATTTCTGGTCAGGAGCAGTTGGGAACAAAGAGTGTGTTGTGGAGTGAAGTGTTTATTTGAGGGTCCAAACTTCCCTCCTTAGGTGGTTATTACTTCTTTACATTCGTGAACATCATAAAAAGAATTGATTTTAAAAGCCCAGATGCATATTTTTACAGCAATTCTTTGGTGAGGTGAGAGGAAATGAGAAGGAACTTGCTGCACCACTAAATCTATGCCTGAGCACTGCTGAAACCAAACAAAAAGAATTCACGGTGGCTAGATTGGGCTATTTTCTACTGACTCTCTCTGGGGACTCAAACAGAATTCATTTGTCTGTTTGTTTCTTATTTTCACTTGTATAGGTAATCTGTCCCCGCCCCTTCAGCTTGTAGTTTGTCTGTGTCCTTGGATCTCAAGTGAGTCTCCAGTAAGGGAGCACGTAGGAGGTCTTGAGTTTTCATCAGTTCTTCTAACACTGTGTCTTTTGATTGGAGCACTCAAAGCCTGTACTTTTATTCTGATATTTGAGAGCTGTGCTCTTACTGCACTTTGAAATTCTTTTTGTTCTCATTAATATACAATCACATGCAGAACATTATGTTTTCCAGTCTACACCCTTCACCAAGTCCCCGGCAAAAGCCAGTTACAGTCGCTGTCCGTCAGCGTGTACTAAGATGCTGTAGAATCACTACATGTCTTCTCTGTGTTATGCAGCCGTACAAATGACCTCCCAAGTTACACACTATTCATGCTAATCCTAATGCCCCCATTCTTTTTCCCCGCCCTTATTACTCCCTTCCCACAAACCCTCCCCAGTCCCTTTCTTTTTGGTATCTGTTAGACCACTCTCGGGTTGTGTGAGTCTGCTGCTGTCTTTTCCTTCAGTTTTTCTTTGTTATCATACTCCACACAAGAGTGAAATCATTTGGTACATGTATTTCTCCTCCTTGAATATTTGACTGAGCAAAATAACCTCTAGCTCCATCCACGTTATTGCAAATGATAGGATTTGTTTTCTTCTTATGGCTGCCTACTGCACTTTTTAAACTGGATTTCATTCTTCATTTTTGTTTGTAGTTTCGCTATGTGCTTTCACCATTGCTCTCCTGGTTATGAGCAGTAGCTATGTGTTAATCGATATGTACCTATATCTATCTATCTGTCTGTCTATCTATTTATCAATCAATCAATCAATCATCTTTTTGTCTGCCCATCTGTCCTTGTGTACAGAACAGTTAACCATATGTCCTATATCACTTTCCTACACTATGCTTCCAAAAATCCTGCAAAGTATCTAGGCTGTAGAGAGAGCACTGGGTTCACCGAGACACTTGCAGGTCGAGTCGGCCGCGTGTACCTACAAAACCAGGACATTTTTGTGCCGGGACTTGAACCCGTGTCTCTATCCTCTGTCCTCTTTCATCTCCTTCTAACTTACTGTCTGTATTTAGCCACATTCTTTGACTAAGTGCTCCCTGAAGACCACAAGTATCATTCCTCTGGGCCTGTTGTCACGAGAAAAGTAAACTTGTTCTTTGCTCACCACCATGTTTGAAGGACATCAGCGTGATCTCCGCCGATAGGACGGAGGGTCAAATAAAAAGGAACACCAATTTCTAGATAGGTGAAGTTGGGAGCTAAGAGTGTATTGTGGGGTGACGTGTTTATTTGAGTGTCCAAACTTCCCTCTTTAGGTAGTTATTAGATCTTCACATTCGTGAACATCATAAAACCCAGTGATTTCAAAGGCCCAGATGCTTATTATTACAGCAACTCAGTTGTCGAGGTGAGAGAAAATGAGAAGTATGTTGCTGCACCACTAAATCAATGGCTGGGAACGGCTGAAACTAAACATAAAGAATTCACGGAGGCCGGATAGGGCTATTTTCTTCTGACTGTATCAGGGGACTCAAACAGAATTCATTTGTTTGATTGTTTGTTTTTCAGTTTCACTCGTGTAGCGTATTTGTCCACACACCTTCGGCTTGTAGTTTGTCTGTGTCCTTGGATCTCAAGTGAGTCTCCTGTAAGTAAGCACGTAGGTGTCTTGAGTTTTCATCCCTTCTTTTAACCCTGTGTCTTTTGTTTGCTGCACTCAGTGCCTGACCTTTTATTCTGATGATTCAGAGCTGTGCACTTATTGCACTTAAAGAATTTTTTTTATCATTAAGCTTAAATCACTTGAAGAACATTATGTTTACTATGCTCCCCCCTTCACCAAGTACCCCTGAAAAACCTCTTCAGTCGCTGTCGATCTGCGTAGTTGGATGCTGTAGACCCCTTCACCATGTCCCTCCCAACAGACCCCGTTACAGTCGCTGACCATCAGTGAGTAGTAAGATGCTATATGCTCTCTACTAGACTTCTCTGTGTTGTACAGCACTCCCCATGCCCCCTCGACCCCAAGCATTATACATGCTAAAACTAATGCCCCCATTCTTTCTCCTCACACTTATCCCTCCCTTCAGACCCACCCTGCCCAGTCCTTTTCCCTTTGGTAACTTTTAGTCAACTCTCGGGTTCTGTGAGCCTGCTGCTGTTTTTTTCCTTCAGTTTGTCTTTGTTGTTATACTCCACACATGAGTGAAAACACTTGGTACTTGTCTTTCTCGGCCTGTCCTATTTCTCTGAATATACTACCGTCTAGCTCCATCCAGGTCATTGCAAATGGTAGTATATGTTTTCTTCTTAAGGCTGCTTACTGCACTTTTTAAATGGATTTCATTCTTCCTTTTTGTTTGTAGTTTAGCTGTGTTATTCACCATTCAACTCCTGGTTATGAACAATAGCTTTGTGTCAATCGATATGTATTTGTATCTATCTATCTAATTGTCTGTCTGTCTATCTATGTATCTATGTATGTATGTATGTATGTATGTGTCTATCTATCTATCTATCTATCTGTCTATCTATCTATCTATCTATCTTCCTATCATCTATCTATGATGTCTATCATCTATCAATCTCTGTACCTGTCTATCTATCTTTCATCTGTCATCTGTGTACCTATCTCTCTATGAATCAATCATCTTTTTGTCTGCCCATCTATCCTTCTGTACAGAATAGTTAACAACATAGCCTATGTCTCTTCCCTACATTATGCTTCCAGAAATCTTGCAAGGTAACTAAGCCATAAGGAGAGCACTGTGTTCACCGATACACTTTCAGGTAGAGTCAGCCGCGTGTGCTTACAAAACCAGTAAATGGAGGTGAAAGGACTTGAACCTGTATCTCTGTCCTCTGTCCTCTTATACTTCCTGCTCGCTTGGTGACTTTATTTAGCCACATTCAGTGAGTAAGTGATCCCTGAAAACCACAAGAATCCTTCGTCTTGTCCGGTTGTCGAAAGTGTACTTGGTTCTTTGCACACCAACATGTTTGAGGGACATCGGTGTGATCACTGCTGATAGGTGCAGGGACAAATATAAAGGAACACCTATTTCTGGTCAGGAGCAGTTGGGAACAAAGAGTGTGTTGTGGAGTGAAGTGTTTATTTGAGGGTCCAAACTTCCCTCCTTAGGTGGTTATTACTTCTTTACATTCGTGAACATCATAAAAAGAATTGATTTTAAAAGCCCAGATGCATATTTTTACAGCAATTCTTTGGTGAGGTGAGAGGAAATGAGAAGGAACTTGCTGCACCACTAAATCTATGCCTGAGCACTGCTGAAACCAAACAAAAAGAATTCACGGTGGCTAGATTGGGCTATTTTCTACTGACTCTCTCTGGGGACTCAAACAGAATTCATTTGTCTGTTTGTTTCTTATTTTCACTTGTATAGGTAATCTGTCCCCGCCCCTTCAGCTTGTAGTTTGTCTGTGTCCTTGGATCTCAAGTGAGTCTCCAGTAAGGGAGCACGTAGGAGGTCTTGAGTTTTCATCAGTTCTTCTAACACTGTGTCTTTTGATTGGAGCACTCAAAGCCTGTACTTTTATTCTGATATTTGAGAGCTGTGCTCTTACTGCACTTTGAAATTCTTTTTGTTCTCATTAATATACAATCACATGCAGAACATTATGTTTTCCAGTCTACACCCTTCACCAAGTCCCCGGCAAAAGCCAGTTACAGTCGCTGTCCGTCAGCGTGTACTAAGATGCTGTAGAATCACTACATGTCTTCTCTGTGTTATGCAGCCGTACAAATGACCTCCCAAGTTACACACTATTCATGCTAATCCTAATGCCCCCATTCTTTTTCCCCGCCCTTATTACTCCCTTCCCACAAACCCTCCCCAGTCCCTTTCTTTTTGGTATCTGTTAGACCACTCTCGGGTTGTGTGAGTCTGCTGCTGTCTTTTCCTTCAGTTTTTCTTTGTTATCATACTCCACACAAGAGTGAAATCATTTGGTACATGTATTTCTCCTCCTTGAATATTTGACTGAGCAAAATAACCTCTAGCTCCATCCACGTTATTGCAAATGATAGGATTTGTTTTCTTCTTATGGCTGCCTACTGCACTTTTTAAACTGGATTTCATTCTTCATTTTTGTTTGTAGTTTCGCTATGTGCTTTCACCATTGCTCTCCTGGTTATGAGCAGTAGCTATGTGTTAATCGATATGTACCTATATCTATCTATCTGTCTGTCTATCTATTTATCAATCAATCAATCAATCATCTTTTTGTCTGCCCATCTGTCCTTGTGTACAGAACAGTTAACCATATGTCCTATATCACTTTCCTACACTATGCTTCCAAAAATCCTGCAAAGTATCTAGGCTGTAGAGAGAGCACTGGGTTCACCGAGACACTTGCAGGTCGAGTCGGCCGCGTGTACCTACAAAACCAGGACATTTTTGTGCCGGGACTTGAACCCGTGTCTCTATCCTCTGTCCTCTTTCATCTCCTTCTAACTTACTGTCTGTATTTAGCCACATTCTTTGACTAAGTGCTCCCTGAAGACCACAAGTATCATTCCTCTGGGCCTGTTGTCACGAGAAAAGTAAACTTGTTCTTTGCTCACCACCATGTTTGAAGGACATCAGCGTGATCTCCGCCGATAGGACGGAGGGTCAAATAAAAAGGAACACCAATTTCTAGATAGGTGAAGTTGGGAGCTAAGAGTGTATTGTGGGGTGACGTGTTTATTTGAGTGTCCAAACTTCCCTCTTTAGGTAGTTATTAGATCTTCACATTCGTGAACATCATAAAACCCAGTGATTTCAAAGGCCCAGATGCTTATTATTACAGCAACTCAGTTGTCGAGGTGAGAGAAAATGAGAAGTATGTTGCTGCACCACTAAATCAATGGCTGGGAACGGCTGAAACTAAACATAAAGAATTCACGGAGGCCGGATAGGGCTATTTTCTTCTGACTGTATCAGGGGACTCAAACAGAATTCATTTGTTTGATTGTTTGTTTTTCAGTTTCACTCGTGTAGCGTATTTGTCCACACACCTTCGGCTTGTAGTTTGTCTGTGTCCTTGGATCTCAAGTGAGTCTCCTGTAAGTAAGCACGTAGGTGTCTTGAGTTTTCATCCCTTCTTTTAACCCTGTGTCTTTTGTTTGCTGCACTCAGTGCCTGACCTTTTATTCTGATGATTCAGAGCTGTGCACTTATTGCACTTAAAGAATTTTTTTTATCATTAAGCTTAAATCACTTGAAGAACATTATGTTTACTATGCTCCCCCCTTCACCAAGTACCCCTGAAAAACCTCTTCAGTCGCTGTCGATCTGCGTAGTTGGATGCTGTAGACCCCTTCACCATGTCCCTCCCAACAGACCCCGTTACAGTCGCTGACCATCAGTGAGTAGTAAGATGCTATATGATCTCTACTAGCCTTCTCTGTGTTGTACAGCACTCCCCATGCCCCCTCGACCCCAAGCATTACACATGCTAAAACTAATGCCCCCATTCTTTCTCCTCACACTTATCCCTCCCTTCAGACCCACCCTGCCCAGTCCTTTTCCCTTTGGTAACTTTTAGTCAACTCTCGGGTTCTGTGAGTCTGCTGCTGTTTTTTTCCTTCAGTTTTTCTTTGTTGTTATACTCCACACATGAGTGAAAACACTTGGTACTTGTCTTTCTCGGCCTGTCCTATTTCTCTGAACATACTACCGTCTAGCTCCATCCAGGTCATAGCAAATGGTAGTATATGTTTTCTTCTTAAGGCTGCTTACTGCACTTTTTAAACTGGATTTCATTCTTCCTTTTTGTTTGTAGTTTAGCTGTGTTATTCACCATTCAACTCCTGGTTATGAACAATAGCTTTGTGTCAATCGATATGTATTTGTATCTATCTATCTAATTGTCTGTCTGTCTATCTATGTATCTATGTATGTATGTATGTATGTATGTGTCTATCTATCTATCTCTCTATCTATCTATCTATCTATTTATCTATCTATCTATCTTCCTATCATCTATCTATGATGTCTATCATCTATCAATCTCTGTACCTGTCTATCTATCTTTCATCTGTCATCTGTGTACCTATCTATCTATGAATCAATCATCTTTTTGTCTGCCCATCTATCCTTCTGTACAGAAGAGTTAACAACATAGCCTATGTCTCTTCCCTACATTATGCTTCCAGAAATCTTGCAAGGTAACTAAGCCATAAGGAGAGCACTGTGTTCACCGATACACTTTCAGGTAGAGTCAGCCGCGTGTGCTTACAAAACCAGTAAATGGAGGTGAAAGGACTTGAACCTGTATCTCTGTCCTCTGTCCTCTTATAATTCCTGCTCGCTTGGTGACTTTATTTAGCCACATTCAGTGAGTAAGTGATCCCTGAAAACCACAAGAATCCTTCGTCTTGTCCGGTTGTCGAAAGAAAAGTGTACTTGGTTCTTTGCACACCACCATGTTTGAGGGACATCGGTGTGATCACTGCTGATAGGTGCAGGGACAAATATAAAGGAACACCTATTTCTGGTCAGGAGCAGTTGGGAACAAAGAGTGTGTTGTGGAGTGAAGTGTTTATTTGAGGTTCCAAACTTCCCTCCTTAGGTGGTTATTACTTCTTTACATTCGTGAACATCATAAAAAGAATTGATTTTAAAAGCCCAGACGCATATTATTACAGCAATTCATTTGTTGAGGTGAGAGGAAATGAGAAGGAACTTGCTGCACCACTAAATCTATGCCTGAGCACTGCTGAAACCAAACAAAACGAATTCACGGTGGCTAGATTGGGCTGTTTTCTACTGACTCTCTCTGGGGACTCAAACAGAATTGATTTGTCTGTTTGTTTCTTATTTTCACTTGTATAGGTAATCTGTCCCCGCCCCTTCAGCTTGTAGTTTGTCTGTGTCCTTGGATCTCAAGTGAGTCTCCAGTAAGGGAGCACGTAGGAGGTCTTGAGTTTTCATCAGTTCTTCTAACACTGTGTCTTTTGATTGGAGCACTCAAAGCCTGTACTTTTATTCTGATATTTGATAGCTGTGCTCTTACTGCACTTTGAAATTCTTTTTGTTCTCATTAATATACAATCACATGCAGAACATTATGTTTTCCAGTCTACACCCTTCACCAAGTCCCCGGCAAAAGCCAGTTACAGTCGCTGTCCATCAGCGTGTACTAAGATGCTGTAGAATCACTACATGTCTTCTCTGTGTTATGCAGCCGTACAAATGACCTCCCAAGTTACACACTATTCATGCTAATCCTAATGCCCCCATTCTTTTTCCCCGCCCTTATTACTCCCTTCCCACAAACCCTCCCCAGTCCCTTTCTTTTTGGTATCTGTTAGACCACTCTCGGGTTGTGTGAGTCTGCTGCTGTCTTTTCCTTCAGTTTTTCTTTGTTATCATACTCCACACAAGAGTGAAATCATTTGGTACATGTATTTCTCCTCCGTGAATATTTGACTGAGCATAATAACCTCTAGCTCCATCCACGTTATTGCAAATGATAGGATTTGTTTTCTTCTTATGGCTGCCTACTGCACTTTTTAAACTGGATTTCATTCTTCATTTTTGTTTGTAGTTTCGCTATGTGCTTTCACCATTGCTCTCCTGGTTATGAGCAGTAGCTATGTGTTAATCGATATGTACCTATATCTATCTATCTGTCTGTCTATCTATTTATCAATCAATCAATCAATCATCTTTTTGTCTGCCCATCTGTCCTTGTGTACAGAACAGTTAACCATATGTCCTATATCACTTTCCTACACTATGCTTCCAAAAATCCTGCAAAGTATCTAGGCTGTAGAGAGAGCACTGGGTTCACCGAGACACTTGCAGGTCGAGTCGGCCGCGTGTACCTACAAAACCAGGACATTTTTGTGCCGGGACTTGAACCCGTGTCTCTATCCTCTGTCCTCTTTCATCTCCTTCTAACTTACTGTCTGTATTTAGCCACATTCTTTGACTAAGTGCTCCCTGAAGACCACAAGTATCATTCCTCTGGGCCTGTTGTCACGAGAAAAGTAAACTTGTTCTTTGCTCACCACCATGTTTGAAGGACATCAGCGTGATCTCCGCCGATAGGACGGAGGGTCAAATAAAAAGGAACACCAATTTCTAGATAGGTGAAGTTGGGAGCTAAGAGTGTATTGTGGGGTGACGTGTTTATTTGAGTGTCCAAACTTCCCTCTTTAGGTAGTTATTAGATCTTCACATTCGTGAACATCATAAAACCCAGTGATTTCAAAGGCCCAGATGCTTATTATTACAGCAACTCAGTTGTCGAGGTGAGAGAAAATGAGAAGTATGTTGCTGCACCACTAAATCAATGGCTGGGAACGGCTGAAACTAAACATAAAGAATTCACGGAGGCCGGATAGGGCTATTTTCTTCTGACTGTATCAGGGGACTCAAACAGAATTCATTTGTTTGATTGTTTGTTTTTCAGTTTCACTCGTGTAGCGTATTTGTCCACACACCTTCGGCTTGTAGTTTGTCTGTGTCCTTGGATCTCAAGTGAGTCTCCTGTAAGTAAGCACGTAGGTGTCTTGAGTTTTCATCCCTTCTTTTAACCCTGTGTCTTTTGTTTGCTGCACTCAGTGCCTGACCTTTTATTCTGATGAAAAAGAGCTGTGCACTTATTGCACTTAAAGAATTTTTTTTATCATTCAGCTTAAATCACTTGAAGAACATTATGTTTACTATGCTCCCCCCTTCACCAAGTACCCCTGAAAAACCTCTTCAGTCGCTGTCGATCTGCGTAGTTGGATGCTGTAGACCCCTTCACCATGTCCCTCCCAACAGACCCCGTTACAGTCGCTGACCATCAGTGAGTAGTAAGATGCTATATGATCTCTACTAGCCTTCTCTGTGTTGTACAGCACTCCCCATGCCCCCTCGACCCCAGGCATTATACATGCTAAAACTAATGCCCCCATTCTTTCTCCTCACACTTATCTCTCCCTTCAGACCCACCCTGCCCAGTCCTTTTCCCTTTGGTAACTTTTAGTCAACTCTCGGGTTCTGTGAGCCTGCTGCTGTTTTTTTCCTTCAGTTTGTCTTTGTTGTTATACTCCACACATGAGTGAAAACACTTGGTACTTGTCTTTCTCGGCCTGTCCTATTTCTCTGAACATACTACCGTCTAGCTCCATCCAGGTCATTGCAAATGGTAGTATATGTTTTCTTCTTAAGGCTGCTTACTGCACTTTTTAAACTGGATTTCATTCTTCCTTTTTGTTTGTAGTTTAGCTGTGTTATTCACCATTCAACTCCTGGTTATGAACAATAGCTTTGTGTCAATCGATATGTATTTGTATCTATCTATCTAATTGTCTGTCTGTCTATGTATCTATGTATGTATGTATGTATGTATGTGTCTATCTATCTATCTATCTATCTATCTATCTATCTATCTATCTATTTATCTATCTTCCTATCATCTATCTATGATGTCTATCATCTATCAATCTCTGTACCTGTCTATCTATCTTTCATCTGTCATCTGTGTACCTATCTATTTATGAATCAATCATCTTTTTGTCTGCCCATCTATCCTTCTGTACAGAATAGTTAACAACATAGCCTATGTCTCTTCCCTACATTATGCTTCCAGAAATCTTGCAAGGTAACTAAGCCATAAGGAGAGCACTGTGTTCACCGATACAATTTCAGGTAGAGTCAGCCGCGTGTGCTTACAAAACCAGTAAATGGAGGTGAAAGGACTTGAACCTGTATCTCTGTCCTCTGTCCTCTTATACTTCCTGCTCGCTTGGTGACTTTATTTAGCCACATTCAGTGAGTAAGTGATCCCTGAAAACCACAAGAATCCTTCGTCTTGTCCGGTTGTCGAAAGAAAAGTGTACTTGGTTCTTTGCACACCACCATGTTTGAGGGACATCGGTGTGATCACTGCTGATAGGTGCAGGGACAAATATAAAGGAACACCTATTTCTGGTCAGGAGCAGTTGGGAACAAAGAGTGTGTTGTGGAGTGAAGTGTTTATTTGAGGGTCCAAACTTCCCTCCTTAGGTGGTTATTACTTCTTTACATTCGTGAACATCATAAAAAGAATTGATTTTAAAAGCCCAGATGCATATTTTTACAGCAATTCATTTGTTGAGGTGAGAGGAAATGAGAAGGAACTTGCTGCACCACTAAATCTATGCCTGAGCACTGCTGAAACCAAACAAAAAGAATTCACGGTGGCTAGATTGGGCTATTTTCTACTGACTCTCTCTGGGGACTCAAACAGAATTCATTTGTTTGTTTGTTTCTTATTTTCACTTGTATAGGTAATCTGTCCCCGCCCCTTCAGCTTGTAGTTTGTCTGTGTCCTTGGATCTCAAGTGAGTCTCCAGTAAGGGAGCACGTAGGAGGTCTTGAGTTTTCATCAGTTCTTCTAACACTGTGTCTTTTGATTGGAGCACTCAAAGCCTGTACTTTTATACTGATATTTGAGAGCTGTGCTCTTACTGCACTTTGAAATATTTTTTGTTCTCATTAATATACAATCACATGCAGAACATTATGTTTTCCCGTCTACACCCTTCACCAAGTCCCCGGCAAAAGCCAGTTACAGTCGCTGTCCGTCAGCGTGTACTAAGATGCTGTAGAATCACTACATGTCTTCTCTGTGTTATGCAGCCGTACAAATGACCTCCCAAGTTACACACTATTCATGCTAATCCTAATGCCCCCATTCTTTTTCCCCGCCCTTATTACTCCCTTCCCACAAACCCTCCCCAGTCCCTTTCTTTTTGGTATCTGTTAGACCACTCTCGGGTTCTGTGAGTCTGCTGCTGTCTTTTCCTTCAGTTTTTCTTTGTTATCATACTCCACACAAGAGTGAAATCATTTGGTACATGTATTTCTCCTCCTTGAATATTTGACTGAGCATAATAACCTCTAGCTCCATCCACGTTATTGCAAATGATAGGATTTGTTTTCTTCTTATGGCTGCCTACTGCACTTTTTAAACTGGATTTCATTCTTCATTTTTGTTTGTAGTTTCGCTATGTGCTTTCACCATTGCTCTCCTGGTTATGAGCAGTAGCTATGTGTTAATCGATATGTACCTATATCTATCTATCTGTCTGTCTATCTATTTATCAATCAATCAATCAATCATCTTTTTGTCTGCCCATCTGTCCTTGTGTACAGAACAGTTAACCATATGTCCTATATCACTTTCCTACACTATGCTTCCAAAAATCCTGCAAAGTATCTAGGCTGTAGAGAGAGCACTGGGTTCACCGAGACACTTGCAGGTCGAGTCGGCCGCGTGTACCTACAAAACCAGGACATTTTTGTGCCGGGACTTGAACCCGTGTCTCTATCCTCTGTCCTCTTTCATCTCCTTCTAACTTACTGTCTGTATTTAGCCACATTCTTTGACTAAGTGCTCCCTGAAGACCACAAGTATCATTCCTCTGGGCCTGTTGTCACGAGAAAAGTAAACTTGTTCTTTGCTCACCACCATGTTTGAAGGACATCAGCGTGATCTCCGCCGATAGGACGGAGGGTCAAATAAAAAGGAACACCAATTTCTAGATAGGTGAAGTTGGGAGCTAAGAGTGTATTGTGGGGTGACGTGTTTATTTGAGTGTCCAAACTTCCCTCTTTAGGTAGTTATTAGATCTTCACATTCGTGAACATCATAAAACCCAGTGATTTCAAAGGCCCAGATGCTTATTATTACAGCAACTCAGTTGTCGAGGTGAGAGAAAATGAGAAGTATGTTGCTGCACCACTAAATCAATGGCTGGGAACGGCTGAAACTAAACATAAAGAATTCACGGAGGCCGGATAGGGCTATTTTCTTCTGACTGTATCAGGGGACTCAAACAGAATTCATTTGTTTGATTGTTTGTTTTTCAGTTTCACTCGTGTAGCGTATTTGTCCACACACCTTCGGCTTGTAGTTTGTCTGTGTCCTTGGATCTCAAGTGAGTCTCCTGTAAGTAAGCACGTAGGTGTCTTGAGTTTTCATCCCTTCTTTTAACCCTGTGTCTTTTGTTTGCTGCACTCAGTGCCTGACCTTTTATTCTGATGAAAAAGAGCTGTGCACTTATTGCACTTAAAGAATTTTTTTTATCATTAAGCTTAAATCACTTGAAGAACATTATGTTTACTATGCTCCCCCCTTCACCAAGTACCCCTGAAAAACCTCTTCAGTCGCTGTCGATCTGCGTAGTTGGATGCTGTAGACCCCTTCACCATGTCCCTCCCAACAGACCCCGTTACAGTCGCTGACCATCAGTGAGTAGTAAGATGCTATATGATCTCTACTAGCCTTCTCTGTGTTGTACAGCACTCCCCATGCCCCCTCGACCCCAGGCATTATACATGCTAAAACTAATGCCCCCATTCTTTCTCCTCACACTTATCTCTCCCTTCAGACCCACCCTGCCCAGTCCTTTTCCCTTTGGTAACTTTTAGTCAACTCTCGGGTTCTGTGAGCCTGCTGCTGTTTTTTTCCTTCAGTTTGTCTTTGTTGTTATACTCCACACATGAGTGAAAACACTTGGTACTTGTCTTTCTCGGCCTGTCCTATTTCTCTGAACATACTACCGTCTAGCTCCATCCAGGTCATTGCAAATGGTAGTATATGTTTTCTTCTTAAGGCTGCTTACTGCACTTTTTAAACTGGATTTCATTCTTCCTTTTTGTTTGTAGTTTAGCTGTGTTATTCACCATTCAACTCCTGGTTATGAACAATAGCTTTGTGTCAATCGATATGTATTTGTATCTATCTATCTAATTGTCTGTCTGTCTATGTATCTATGTATGTATGTATGTATGTATGTGTCTATCTATCTATCTATCTATCTATCTATCTATCTATCTATCTATCTATCTATCTATCTATTTATCTATCTTCCTATCATCTATCTATGATGTCTATCATCTATCAATCTCTGTACCTGTCTATCTATCTTTCATCTGTCATCTGTGTACCTATCTATTTATGAATCAATCATCTTTTTGTCTGCCCATCTATCCTTCTGTACAGAATAGTTAACAACATAGCCTATGTCTCTTCCCTACATTATGCTTCCAGAAATCTTGCAAGGTAACTAAGCCATAAGGAGAGCACTGTGTTCACCGATACAATTTCAGGTAGAGTCAGCCGCGTGTGCTTACAAAACCAGTAAATGGAGGTGAAAGGACTTGAACCTGTATCTCTGTCCTCTGTCCTCTTATACTTCCTGCTCGCTTGGTGACTTTATTTAGCCACATTCAGTGAGTAAGTGATCCCTGAAAACCACAAGAATCCTTCGTCTTGTCCGGTTGTCGAAAGAAAAGTGTACTTGGTTCTTTGCACACCACCATGTTTGAGGGACATCGGTGTGATCACTGCTGATAGGTGCAGGGACAAATATAAAGGAACACCTATTTCTGGTCAGGAGCAGTTGGGAACAAAGAGTGTGTTGTGGAGTGAAGTGTTTATTTGAGGGTCCAAACTTCCCTCCTTAGGTGGTTATTACTTCTTTACATTCGTGAACATCATAAAAAGAATTGATTTTAAAAGCCCAGATGCATATTTTTACAGCAATTCATTTGTTGAGGTGAGAGGAAATGAGAAGGAACTTGCTGCACCACTAAATCTATGCCTGAGCACTGCTGAAACCAAACAAAAAGAATTCACGGTGGCTAGATTGGGCTATTTTCTACTGACTCTCTCTGGGGACTCAAACAGAATTCATTTGTTTGTTTGTTTCTTATTTTCACTTGTATAGGTAATCTGTCCCCGCCCCTTCAGCTTGTAGTTTGTCTGTGTCCTTGGATCTCAAGTGAGTCTCCAGTAAGGGAGCACGTAGGAGGTCTTGAGTTTTCATCAGTTCTTCTAACACTGTGTCTTTTGATTGGAGCACTCAAAGCCTGTACTTTTATACTGATATTTGAGAGCTGTGCTCTTACTGCACTTTGAAATATTTTTTGTTCTCATTAATATACAATCACATGCAGAACATTATGTTTTCCCGTCTACACCCTTCACCAAGTCCCCGGCAAAAGCCAGTTACAGTCGCTGTCCGTCAGCGTGTACTAAGATGCTGTAGAATCACTACATGTCTTCTCTGTGTTATGCAGCCGTACAAATGACCTCCCAAGTTACACACTATTCATGCTAATCCTAATGCCCCCATTCTTTTTCCCCGCCCTTATTACTCCCTTCCCACAAACCCTCCCCAGTCCCTTTCTTTTTGGTATCTGTTAGACCACTCTCGGGTTCTGTGAGTCTGCTGCTGTCTTTTCCTTCAGTTTTTCTTTGTTATCATACTCCACACAAGAGTGAAATCATTTGGTACATGTATTTCTCCTCCTTGAATATTTGACTGAGCATAATAACCTCTAGCTCCATCCACGTTATTGCAAATGATAGGATTTGTTTTCTTCTTATGGCTGCCTACTGCACTTTTTAAACTGGATTTCATTCTTCATTTTTGTTTGTAGTTTCGCTATGTGCTTTCACCATTGCTCTCCTGGTTATGAGCAGTAGCTATGTGTTAATCGATATGTACCTATATCTATCTATCTGTCTGTCTATCTATTTATCAATCAATCAATCAATCATCTTTTTGTCTGCCCATCTGTCCTTGTGTACAGAACAGTTAACCATATGTCCTATATCACTTTCCTACACTATGCTTCCAAAAATCCTGCAAAGTATCTAGGCTGTAGAGAGAGCACTGGGTTCACCGAGACACTTGCAGGTCGAGTCGGCCGCGTGTACCTACAAAACCAGGACATTTTTGTGCCGGGACTTGAACCCGTGTCTCTATCCTCTGTCCTCTTTCATCTCCTTCTAACTTACTGTCTGTATTTAGCCACATTCTTTGACTAAGTGCTCCCTGAAGACCACAAGTATCATTCCTCTGGGCCTGTTGTCACGAGAAAAGTAAACTTGTTCTTTGCTCACCACCATGTTTGAAGGACATCAGCGTGATCTCCGCCGATAGGACGGAGGGTCAAATAAAAAGGAACACCAATTTCTAGATAGGTGAAGTTGGGAGCTAAGAGTGTATTGTGGGGTGACGTGTTTATTTGAGTGTCCAAACTTCCCTCTTTAGGTAGTTATTAGATCTTCACATTCGTGAACATCATAAAACCCAGTGATTTCAAAGGCCCAGATGCTTATTATTACAGCAACTCAGTTGTCGAGGTGAGAGAAAATGAGAAGTATGTTGCTGCACCACTAAATCAATGGCTGGGAACGGCTGAAACTAAACATAAAGAATTCACGGAGGCCGGATAGGGCTATTTTCTTCTGACTGTATCAGGGGACTCAAACAGAATTCATTTGTTTGATTGTTTGTTTTTCAGTTTCACTCGTGTAGCGTATTTGTCCACACACCTTCGGCTTGTAGTTTGTCTGTGTCCTTGGATCTCAAGTGAGTCTCCTGTAAGTAAGCACGTAGGTGTCTTGAGTTTTCATCCCTTCTTTTAACCCTGTGTCTTTTGTTTGCTGCACTCAGTGCCTGACCTTTTATTCTGATGATTCAGAGCTGTGCACTTATTGCACTTAAAGAATTTTTTTTATCATTAAGCTTAAATCACTTGAAGAACATTATGTTTACTATGCTCCCCCCTTCACCAAGTACCCCTGAAAAACCTCTTCAGTCGCTGTCGATCTGCGTAGTTGGATGCTGTAGACCCCTTCACCATGTCAATCCCAACAGACCCCGTTACAGTCGCTGACCATCAGTGAGTAGTAAGATGCTATATGATCTCTACTAGCCTTCTCTGTGTTGTACAGCACTCCCCATGCCCCCTCGACCCCAAGCATTATACATGCTAAAACTAATGCCCCCATTCTTTCTCCTCACACTTATCCCTCCCTTCAGACCCACCCTGCCCAGTCCTTTTCCCTTTGGTAACTTTTAGTCAACTCTCGGGTTCTGTGAGCCTGCTGCTGTTTTTTTCCTTCAGTTTTTCATTGTTGTTATACTCCACACATGAGTGAAAACACTTGGAACTTGTCTTTCTCGGCCTGTCCTATTTCTCTGAACATACTACCGTCTAGCTCCATCCAGGTCATTGCAAATGGTAGTATATGTTTTCTTCTTAAGGCTGCTTACTGCACTTTTTAAACTG
Organism: Manis pentadactyla; assembly: GCF_030020395.1. Taxonomy (NCBI): domain Eukaryota; kingdom Metazoa; phylum Chordata; class Mammalia; order Pholidota; family Manidae; genus Manis; species Manis pentadactyla. Next base: position 468,205 of record NW_026645130.1, read on the forward strand.
GATTTCATTCTTCCTTTTTGTTTGTAGTTTAGCTGTGTTATTCACCATTCAACTCCTGGTAATGAACAATAGCTTTGTGTCAATCGATATGTATTTGTATCTATCTATCTAATTGTCTGTCTGTCTATGTATCTATGTATGTATGTATGTATGTATGTGTCTATCTATCTATCTATCTATCTATCTATCTATCTATCTATCTATCTATCTATCTATCTATCTTCCTATCATCTATCTATGATGTCTATCATCTATCAATCTCTGTACCTGTCTATCTATCTTTCATGTGTCATCTGTGTACCTATCTATCTATGAATCAATCATCTTTTTGTCTGCCCATCTATCCTTCTGTACAGAATAGTTAACAACATAGCCTATGTCTCTTCCCTACATTATGCTTCCAGAAATCTTGCAAGGTAACTAAGCCATAAGGAGAGCACTGTGTTCACCGATACACTTTCAGGTAGAGTCAGCCGCGTGTGCTTACAAAACCAGTAAATGGAGGTGAAAGGACTTGAACCTGTATCTCTGTCCTCTGTCCTCTTATACTTCCTGCTCGCTTGGTGACTTTATTTAGCCACATTCAGTGAGTAAGTGATCCCTGAAAACCACAAGAATCCTTCGTCTTGTCCGGTTGTCGAAAGAAAAGTGTACTTGGTTCTTTGCACACCAACATGTTTGAGGGACATCGGTGTGATCACTGCTGATAGGTGCAGGGACAAATATAAAGGAACACCTATTTCTGGTCAGGAGCAGTTGGGAACAAAGAGTGTGTTGTGGAGTGAAGTGTTTATTTGAGGGTCCAAACTTCCCTCCTTAGGTGGTTATTACTTCTTTACATTCGTGAACATCATAAAAAGAATTGATTTTAAAAGCCCAGATGCATATTTTTACAGCAATTCATTTGTTGAGGTGAGAGGAAATGAGAAGGAACTTGCTGCACCACTAAATCTATGCCTGAGCACTGCTGAAACCAAACAAAAAGAATTCACGGTGGCTAGATTGGGCTATTTTCTACTGACTCTCTCTGGGGACTCAAACAGAATTCATTTGTTTGTTTGTTTCTTATTTTCACTTGTATAGGTAATCTGTCCCCGCCCCTTCAGCTTGTAGTTTGTCTGTGTCCTTGGATCTCAAGTGAGTCTCCAGTAAGGGAGCACGTAGGAGGTCTTGAGTTTTCATCAGTTCTTCTAACACTGTGTCTTTTGATTGGAGCACTCAAAGCCTGTACTTTTATACTGATATTTGAGAGCTGTGCTCTTACTGCACTTTGAAATATTTTTTGTTCTCATTAATATACAATCACATGCAGAATATTATGTTTTCCCGTCTACACCCTTCACCAAGTCCCCGGCAAAAGCCAGTTACAGTCGCTGTCCGTCAGCGTGTACTAAGATGCTGTAGAATCACTACATGTCTTCTCTGTGTTATGCAGCCGTACAAATGACCTCCCAAGTTACACACTATTCATGCTAATCCTAATGCCCCCATTCTTTTTCCCCGCCCTTATTACTCCCTTCCCACAAACCCTCCCCAGTCCCTTTCTTTTTGGTATCTGTTAGACCACTCTCGGGTTCTGTGAGTCTGCTGCTGTCTTTTCCTTCAGTTTTTCTTTGTTATCATACTCCACACAAGAGTGAAATCATTTGGTACATGTATTTCTCCTCCTTGAATATTTGACTGAGCATAATAACCTCTAGCTCCATCCACGTTATTGCAAATGATAGGATTTGTTTTCTTCTTATGGCTGCCTACTGCACTTTTTAAACTGGATTTCATTCTTCATTTTTGTTTGTAGTTTCGCTATGTGCTTTCACCATTGCTCTCCTGGTTATGAGCAGTAGCTATGTGTTAATCGATATGTACCTATATCTATCTATCTGTCTGTCTATCTATTTATCAATCAATCAATCAATCATCTTTTTGTCTGCCCATCTGTCCTTGTGTACAGAACAGTTAACCATATGTCCTATATCACTTTCCTACACTATGCTTCCAAAAATCCTGCAAAGTATCTAGGCTGTAGAGAGAGCACTGGGTTCACCGAGACACTTGCAGGTCGAGTCGGCCGCGTGTACCTACAAAACCAGGACATTTTTGTGCCGGGACTTGAACCCGTGTCTCTATCCTCTGTCCTCTTTCATCTCCTTCTAACTTACTGTCTGTATTTAGCCACATTCTTTGACTAAGTGCTCCCTGAAGACCACAAGTATCATTCCTCTGGGCCTGTTGTCACGAGAAAAGTAAACTTGTTCTTTGCTCACCACCATGTTTGAAGGACATCAGCGTGATCTCCGCCGATAGGACGGAGGGTCAAATAAAAAGGAACACCAATTTCTAGATAGGTGAAGTTGGGAGCTAAGAGTGTATTGTGGGGTGACGTGTTTATTTGAGTGTCCAAACTTCCCTCTTTAGGTAGTTATTAGATCTTCACATTCGTGAACATCATAAAACCCAGTGATTTCAAAGGCCCAGATGCTTATTATTACAGCAACTCAGTTGTCGAGGTGAGAGAAAATGAGAAGTATGTTGCTGCACCACTAAATCAATGGCTGGGAACGGCTGAAACTAAACATAAAGAATTCACGGAGGCCGGATAGGGCTATTTTCTTCTGACTGTATCAGGGGACTCAAACAGAATTCATTTGTTTGATTGTTTGTTTTTCAGTTTCACTCGTGTAGCGTATTTGTCCACACACCTTCGGCTTGTAGTTTGTCTGTGTCCTTGGATCTCAAGTGAGTCTCCTGTAAGTAAGCACGTAGGTGTCTTGAGTTTTCATCCCTTCTTTTAACCCTGTGTCTTTTGTTTGCTGCACTCAGTGCCTGACCTTTTATTCTGATGATTCAGAGCTGTGCACTTATTGCACTTAAAGAATTTTTTTTATCATTAAGCTTAAATCACTTGAAGAACATTATATTTACTATGCTCCCCCCTTCACCAAGTACCCCTGAAAAACCTCTTCAGTCGCTGTCGATCTGCGTAGTTGGATGCTGTAGACCCCTTCACCATGTCAATCCCAACAGACCCCGTTACAGTCGCTGACCATCAGTGAGTAGTAAGATGCTATATGATCTCTACTAGCCTTCTCTGTGTTGTACAGCACTCCCCATGCCCCCTCGACCCCAAGCATTATACATGCTAAAACTAATGCCCCCATTCTTTCTCCTCACACTTATCCCTCCCTTCAGACCCACCCTGCCCAGTCCTTTTCCCTTTGGTAACTTTTAGTCAACTCTCGGGTTCTGTGAGTCTGCTGCTGTTTTTTTCCTTCAGTTTTTCATTGTTGTTATACTCCACACATGAGTGAAAACACTTGGAACTTGTCTTTCTCGGCCTGTCCTATTTCTCTGAACATACTACCGTCTAGCTCCATCCAGGTCATTGCAAATGGTAGTATATGTTTTCTTCTTAAGGCTGCTTACTGCACTTTTTAAACTGGATTTCATTCTTCCTTTTTGTTTGTAGTTTAGCTGTGTTATTCACCATTCAACTCCTGGTTATGAACAATAGCTTTGTGTCAATCGATATGTATTTGTATCTATCTATCTAATTGTCTGTCTGTCTATGTATCTATGTATGTATGTATGTATGTATGTGTCTATCTATCTATCTATCTATCTATCTATCTATCTATCTATCTATCTATCTATCTATCTATCTTCCTATCATCTATCTATGATGTCTATCATCTATCAATCTCTGTACCTGTCTATCTATCTTTCATGTGTCATCTGTGTACCTATCTATCTATGAATCAGTCATCTTTTTGTCTGCCCATCTATCCTTCTGTACAGAATAGTTAACAACATAGCCTATGTCTCTTCCCTACATTATGCTTCCAGAAATCTTGCAAGGTAACTAAGCCATAAGGAGAGCACTGTGTTCACCGATACACTTTCAGGTAGAGTCAGCCGCGTGTGCTTACAAAACCAGTAAATGGAGGTGAAAGGACTTGAACCTGTATCTCTGTCCTCTGTCCTCTTATACTTCCTGCTCGCTTGGTGACTTTATTTAGCCACATTCAGTGAGTAAGTGATCCCTGAAAACCACAAGAATCCTTCGTCTTGTCCGGTTGTCGAAAGAAAAGTGTACTTGGTTCTTTGCACACCAACATGTTTGAGGGACATCGGTGTGATCACTGCTGATAGGTGCAGGGACAAATATAAAGGAACACCTATTTCTGGTCAGGAGCAGTTGGGAACAAAGAGTGTGTTGTGGAGTGAAGTGTTACTTTGAGGGTCCAAACTTCCCTCCTTAGGTGGTTATTACTTCTTTACATTCGTGAACATCATAAAAAGAATTGATTTTAAAAGCCCAGATGCATATTTTTACAGCAATTCATTTGTTGAGGTGAGAGGAAATGAGAAGGAACTTGCTGCACCACTAAATCTATGCCTGAGCACTGCTGAAACCAAACAAAAAGAATTCACGGTGGCTAGATTGGGCTATTTTCTACTGACTCTCTCTGGGGACTCAAACAGAATTCATTTGTTTGTTTGTTTCTTATTTTCACTTGTATAGGTAATCTGTCCCCGCCCCTTCAGCTTGTAGTTTGTCTGTGTCCTTGGATCTCAAGTGAGTCTCCAGTAAGGGAGCACGTAGGAGGTCTTGAGTTTTCATCAGTTCTTCTAACACTGTGTCTTTTGATTGGAGCACTCAAAGCCTGTACTTTTATACTGATATTTGAGAGCTGTGCTCTTACTGCACTTTGAAATATTTTTTGTTCTCATTAATATACAATCACATGCAGAATATTATGTTTTCCCGTCTACACCCTTCACCAAGTCCCCGGCAAAAGCCAGTTACAGTCGCTGTCCGTCAGCGTGTACTAAGATGCTGTAGAATCACTACATGTCTTCTCTGTGTTATGCAGCCGTACAAATGACCTCCCAAGTTACACACTATTCATGCTAATCCTAATGCCCCCATTCTTTTTCCCCGCCCTTATTACTCCCTTCCCACAAACCCTCCCCAGTCCCTTTCTTTTTGGTATCTGTTAGACCACTCTCGGGTTCTGTGAGTCTGCTGCTGTCTTTTCCTTCAGTTTTTCTTTGTTATCATACTCCACACAAGAGTGAAATCATTTGGTACATGTATTTCTCCTCCTTGAATATTTGACTGAGCATAATAACCTCTAGCTCCATCCACGTTATTGCAAATGATAGGATTTGTTTTCTTCTTATGGCTGCCTACTGCACTTTTTAAACTGGATTTCATTCTTCATTTTTGTTTGTAGTTTCGCTATGTGCTTTCACCATTGCTCTCCTGGTTATGAGCAGTAGCTATGTGTTAATCGATATGTACCTATATCTATCTATCTGTCTGTCTATCTATTTATCAATCAATCAATCAATCATCTTTTTGTCTGCCCATCTGTCCTTGTGTACAGAACAGTTAACCATATGTCCTATATCACTTTCCTACACTATGCTTCCAAAAATCCTGCAAAGTATCTAGGCTGTAGAGAGAGCACTGGGTTCACCGAGACACTTGCAGGTCGAGTCGGCCGCGTGTACCTACAAAACCAGGACATTTTTGTGCCGGGACTTGAACCCGTGTCTCTATCCTCTGTCCTCTTTCATCTCCTTCTAACTTACTGTCTGTATTTAGCCACATTCTTTGACTAAGTGCTCCCTGAAGACCACAAGTATCATTCCTCTGGGCCTGTTGTCACGAGAAAAGTAAACTTGTTCTTTGCTCACCACCATGTTTGAAGGACATCAGCGTGATCTCCGCCGATAGGACGGAGGGTCAAATAAAAAGGAACACCAATTTCTAGATAGGTGAAGTTGGGAGCTAAGAGTGTATTGTGGGGTGACGTGTTTATTTGAGTGTCCAAACTTCCCTCTTTAGGTAGTTATTAGATCTTCACATTCGTGAACATCATAAAACCCAGTGATTTCAAAGGCCCAGATGCTTATTATTACAGCAACTCAGTTGTCGAGGTGAGAGAAAATGAGAAGTATGTTGCTGCACCACTAAATCAATGGCTGGGAACGGCTGAAACTAAACATAAAGAATTCACGGAGGCCGGATAGGGCTATTTTCTTCTGACTGTATCAGGGGACTCAAACAGAATTCATTTGTTTGATTGTTTGTTTTTCAGTTTCACTCGTGTAGCGTATTTGTCCACACACCTTCGGCTTGTAGTTTGTCTGTGTCCTTGGATCTCAAGTGAGTCTCCTGTAAGTAAGCACGTAGGTGTCTTGAGTTTTCATCCCTTCTTTTAACCCTGTGTCTTTTGTTTGCTGCACTCAGTGCCTGACCTTTTATTCTGATGATTCAGAGCTGTGCACTTATTGCACTTAAAGAATTTTTTTTATCATTAAGCTTAAATCACTTGAAGAACATTATGTTTACTATGCTCCCCCCTTCACCAAGTACCCCTGAAAAACCTCTTCAGTCGCTGTCGATCTGCGTAGTTGGATGCTGTAGACCCCTTCACCATGTCCCTCCCAACAGACCCCGTTACAGTCGCTGACCATCAGTGAGTAGTAAGATGCTATATGATCTCTACTAGCCTTCTCTGTGTTGTACAGCACTCCCCATGCCCCCTCGACCCCAAGCATTATACATGCTAAAACTAATGCCCCCATTCTTTCTCCTCACACTTATCCCTCCCTTCAGACCCACCCTGCCCAGTCCTTTTCCCTTTGGTAACTTTTAGTCAACTCTCGGGTTCTGTGAGTCTGCTGCTGTTTTTTTCCTTCAGTTTTTCTTTGTTGTTATACTCCACACATGAGTGAAAACACTTGGTACTTGTCTTTCTCGGCCTGTCCTATTTCTCTGAACATACTACCGTCTAGCTCCATCCAGGTCATTGCAAATGGTAGTATATGTTTTCTTCTTAAGGCTGCTTACTGCACTTTTTAAACTGGATTTCATTCTTCCTTTTTGTTTGTAGTTTAGCTGTGTTATTCACCATTCAACTCCTGGTTATGAACAATAGCTTTGTGTCAATCGATATGTATTTGTATCTATCTATCTAATTGTCTGTCTGTCTATGTATCTATGTATGTATGTATGTATGTATGTGTCTATCTATCTATCTATCTATCTATCTATCTATCTATCTATCTATCTTCCTATCATCTATCTATGATGTCTATCATCTATCAATCTCTGTACCTGTCTATCTATCTTTCATCTGTCATCTGTGTACCTATCTATCTATGAATCAATCATCTTTTTGTCTGCCCATCTATCCTTCTGTACAGAAGAGTTAACAACATAGCCTATGTCTCTTCCCTACATTATGCTTCCAGAAATCTTGCAAGGTAACTAAGCCATAAGGAGAGCACTGTGTTCACCGATACACTTTCAGGTAGAGTCAGCCGCGTGTGCTTACAAAACCAGTAAATGGAGGTGAAAGGACTTGAACCTGTATCTCTGTCCTCTGTCCTCTTATACTTCCTGCTCGCTTGGTGACTTTATTTAGCCACATTCAGTGAGTAAGTGATCCCTGAAAACCACAAGAATCCTTCGTCTTGTCCGGTTGTCGAAAGAAAAGTGTACTTGGTTCTTTGCACACCACCATGTTTGAGGGACATCGGTGTGATCACTGCTGATAGGTGCAGGGACAAATATAAAGGAACACCTATTTCTGGTCAGGAGCAGTTGGGAACAAAGAGTGTGTTGTGGAGTGAAGTGTTTATTTGAGGGTCCAAACTTCCCTCCTTAGGTGGTTATTACTTCTTTACATTCGTGAACATCATAAAAAGAATTGATTTTAAAAGCCCAGATGCATATTTTTACAGCAATTCATTTGTTGAGGTGAGAGGAAATGAGAAGGAACTTGCTGCACCACTAAATCTATGCCTGAGCACTGCTGAAACCAAACAAAAAGAATTCACGGTGGCTAGATTGGGCTATTTTCTACTGACTCTCTCTGGGGACTCAAACAGAATTCATTTGTTTGTTTGTTTCTTATTTTCACTTGTATAGGTAATCTGTCCCCGCCCCTTCAGCTTGTAGTTTGTCTGTGTCCTTGGATCTCAAGTGAGTCTCCAGTAAGGGAGCACGTAGGAGGTCTTGAGTTTTCATCAGTTCTTCTAACACTGTGTCTTTTGATTGGAGCACTCAAAGCCTGTACTTTTATACTGATATTTGAGAGCTGTGCTCTTACTGCACTTTGAAATATTTTTTGTTCTCATTAATATACAATCACATGCAGAATATTATGTTTTCCCGTCTACACCCTTCACCAAGTCCCCGGCAAAAGCCAGTTACAGTCGCTGTCCGTCAGCGTGTACTAAGATGCTGTAGAATCACTACATGTCTTCTCTGTGTTATGCAGCCGTACAAATGACCTCCCAAGTTACACACTATTCATGCTAATCCTAATGCCCCCATTCTTTTTCCCCGCCCTTATTACTCCCTTCCCACAAACCCTCCCCAGTCCCTTTCTTTTTGGTATCTGTTAGACCACTCTCGGGTTCTGTGAGTCTGCTGCTGTCTTTTCCTTCAGTTTTTCTTTGTTATCATACTCCACACAAGAGTGAAATCATTTGGTACATGTATTTCTCCTCCTTGAATATTTGACTGAGCATAATAACCTCTAGCTCCATCCACGTTATTGCAAATGATAGGATTTGTTTTCTTCTTATGGCTGCCTACTGCACTTTTTAAACTGGATTTCATTCTTCATTTTTGTTTGTAGTTTCGCTATGTGCTTTCACCATTGCTCTCCTGGTTATGAGCAGTAGCTATGTGTTAATCGATATGTACCTATATCTATCTATCTGTCTGTCTATCTATTTATCAATCAATCAATCAATCATCTTTTTGTCTGCCCATCTGTCCTTGTGTACAGAACAGTTAACCATATGTCCTATATCACTTTCCTACACTATGCTTCCAAAAATCCTGCAAAGTATCTAGGCTGTAGAGAGAGCACTGGGTTCACCGAGACACTTGCAGGTCGAGTCGGCCGCGTGTACCTACAAAACCAGGACATTTTTGTGCCGGGACTTGAACCCGTGTCTCTATCCTCTGTCCTCTTTCATCTCCTTCTAACTTACTGTCTGTATTTAGCCACATTCTTTGACTAAGTGCTCCCTGAAGACCACAAGTATCATTCCTCTGGGCCTGTTGTCACGAGAAAAGTAAACTTGTTCTTTGCTCACCACCATGTTTGAAGGACATCAGCGTGATCTCCGCCGATAGGACGGAGGGTCAAATAAAAAGGAACACCAATTTCTAGATAGGTGAAGTTGGGAGCTAAGAGTGTATTGTGGGGTGACGTGTTTATTTGAGTGTCCAAACTTCCCTCTTTAGGTAGTTATTAGATCTTCACATTCGTGAACATCATAAAACCCAGTGATTTCAAAGGCCCAGATGCTTATTATTACAGCAACTCAGTTGTCGAGGTGAGAGAAAATGAGAAGTATGTTGCTGCACCACTAAATCAATGGCTGGGAACGGCTGAAACTAAACATAAAGAATTCACGGAGGCCGGATAGGGCTATTTTCTTCTGACTGTATCAGGGGACTCAAACAGAATTCATTTGTTTGATTGTTTGTTTTTCAGTTTCACTCGTGTAGCGTATTTGTCCACACACCTTCGGCTTGTAGTTTGTCTGTGTCCTTGGATCTCAAGTGAGTCTCCTGTAAGTAAGCACGTAGGTGTCTTGAGTTTTCATCCCTTCTTTTAACCCTGTGTCTTTTGTTTGCTGCACTCAGTGCCTGACCTTTTATTCTGATGATTCAGAGCTGTGCACTTATTGCACTTAAAGAATTTTTTTTATCATTAAGCTTAAATCACTTGAAGAACATTATGTTTACTATGCTCCCCCCTTCACCAAGTACCCCTGAAAAACCTCTTCAGTCGCTGTCGATCTGCGTAGTTGGATGCTGTAGACCCCTTCACCATGTCCCTCCCAACAGACCCCGTTACAGTCGCTGACCATCAGTGAGTAGTAAGATGCTATATGATCTCTACTAGCCTTCTCTGTGTTGTACAGCACTCCCCATGCCCCCTCGACCCCAAGCATTATACATGCTAAAACTAATGCCCCCATTCTTTCTCCTCACACTTATCCCTCCCTTCAGACCCACCCTGCCCAGTCCTTTTCCCTTTGGTAACTTTTAGTCAACTCTCGGGTTCTGTGAGTCTGCTGCTGTTTTTTTCCTTCAGTTTTTCTTTGTTGTTATACTCCACACATGAGTGAAAACACTTGGTACTTGTCTTTCTCGGCCTGTCCTATTTCTCTGAACATACTACCGTCTAGCTCCATCCAGGTCATTGCAAATGGTAGTATATGTTTTCTTCTTAAGGCTGCTTACTGCACTTTTTAAACTGGATTTCATTCTTCCTTTTTGTTTGTAGTTTAGCTGTGTTATTCACCATTCAACTCCTGGTTATGAACAATAGCTTTGTGTCAATCGATATGTATTTGTATCTATCTATCTAATTGTCTGTCTGTCTATGTATCTATGTATGTATGTATGTATGTATGTGTCTATCTATCTATCTATCTATCTATCTATCTATCTATCTATCTATCTTCCTATCATCTATCTATGATGTCTATCATCTATCAATCTCTGTACCTGTCTATCTATCTTTCATCTGTCATCTGTGTACCTATCTATCTATGAATCAATCATCTTTTTGTCTGCCCATCTATCCTTCTGTACAGAAGAGTTAACAACATAGCCTATGTCTCTTCCCTACATTATGCTTCCAGAAATCTTGCAAGGTAACTAAGCCATAAGGAGAGCACTGTGTTCACCGATACACTTTCAGGTAGAGTCAGCCGCGTGTGCTTACAAAACCAGTAAATGGAGGTGAAAGGACTTGAACCTGTATCTCTGTCCTCTGTCCTCTTATACTTCCTGCTCGCTTGGTGACTTTATTTAGCCACATTCAGTGAGTAAGTGATCCCTGAAAACCACAAGAATCCTTCGTCTTGTCCGGTTGTCGAAAGAAAAGTGTACTTGGTTCTTTGCACACCACCATGTTTGAGGGACATCGGTGTGATCACTGCTGATAGGTGCAGGGACAAATATAAAGGAACACCTATTTCTGGTCAGGAGCAGTTGGGAACAAAGAGTGTGTTGTGGAGTGAAGTGTTTATTTGAGGGTCCAAACTTCCCTCCTTAGGTGGTTATTACTTCTTTACATTCGTGAACATCATAAAAAGAATTGATTTTAAAAGCCCAGATGCATATTTTTACAGCAATTCATTTGTTGAGGTGAGAGGAAATGAGAAGGAACTTGCTGCACCACTAAATCTATGCCTGAGCACTGCTGAAACCAAACAAAAAGAATTCACGGTGGCTAGATTGGGCTATTTTCTACTGACTCTCTCTGGGGACTCAAACAGAATTCATTTGTTTGTTTGTTTCTTATTTTCACTTGTATAGGTAATCTGTCCCCGCCCCTTCAGCTTGTAGTTTGTCTGTGTCCTTGGATCTCAAGTGAGTCTCCAGTAAGGGAGCACGTAGGAGGTCTTGAGTTTTCATCAGTTCTTCTAACACTGTGTCTTTTGATTGGAGCACTCAAAGCCTGTACTTTTATACTGATATTTGAGAGCTGTGCTCTTACTGCACTTTGAAATATTTTTTGTTCTCATTAATATACAATCACATGCAGAACATTATGTTTTCCCGTCTACACCCTTCACCAAGTCCCCGGCAAAAGCCAGTTACAGTCGCTGTCCGTCAGCGTGTACTAAGATGCTGTAGAATCACTACATGTCTTCTCTGTGTTATGCAGCCGTACAAATGACCTCCCAAGTTACACACTATTCATGCTAATCCTAATGCCCCCATTCTTTTTCCCCTCCCCTTATTACTCCCTTCCCACAAACCCTCCCCAGTCCCTTTCTTTTTGGTATCTGTTAGACCACTCTCGGGTTCTGTGAGTCTGCTGCTGTCTTTTCCTTCAGTTTTTCTTTGTTATCATACTCCACACAAGAGTGAAATCATTTGGTACATGTATTTCTCCTCCTTGAATATTTGACTGAGCATAATAACCTCTAGCTCCATCCATGTTATTGCAAATGATAGGATTTGATTTCTTCTTATGGCTGCCTACTGCACTTTTTAAACTGGATTTCATTCTTCATTTTTGTTTGTAGTTTCGCTATGTGCTTTCACCATTGCTCTCCTGGTTATGAGCAGTAGCTATGTGTTAATCGATATGTACCTATATCTATCTATCTGTCTGTCTATCTATTTATCAATCAATCAATCAATCATCTTTTTGTCTGCCCATCTGTCCTTGTGTACAGAACAGTTAACCATATGTCCTATATCACTTTCCTACACTATGCTTCCAAAAATCCTGCAAAGTATCTAGGCTGTAGAGAGAGCACTGGGTTCACCGAGACACTTGCAGGTCGAGTCGGCCGCGTGTACCTACAAAACCAGGACATTTTTGTGCCATGACTTGAACCCGTGTCTCTATCCTCTGTCCTCTTTCATCTCCTTCTAACTTACTGTCTGTATTTAGCCACATTCTTTGACTAAGTGCTCCCTGAAGACCACAAGTATCATTCCTCTGGGCCTGTTGTCACGAGAAAAGTAAACTTGTTCTTTGCTCACCACCATGTTTGAAGGACATCAGCGTGATCTCCGCCGATAGGACGGAGGGTCAAATAAAAAGGAACACCAATTTCTAGATAGGTGAAGTTGGGAGCTAAGAGTGTATTGTGGGGTGACGTGTTTATTTGAGTGTCCAAACTTCCCTCTTTAGGTAGTTATTAGATCTTCACATTCGTGAACATCATAAAACCCAGTGATTTCAAAGGCCCAGATGCTTATTATTACAGCAACTCAGTTGTCGAGGTGAGAGAAAATGAGAAGTATGTTGCTGCACCACTAAATCAATGGCTGGGAACGGCTGAAACTAAACATAAAGAATTCACGGAGGCCGGATAGGGCTATTTTCTTCTGACTGTATCAGGGGACTCAAACAGAATTCATTTGTTTGATTGTTTGTTTTTCAGTTTCACTCGTGTAGCGTATTTGTCCACACACCTTCGGCTTGTAGTTTGTCTGTGTCCTTGGATCTCAAGTGAGTCTCCTGTAAGTAAGCACGTAGGTGTCTTGAGTTTTCATCCCTTCTTTTAACCCTGTGTCTTTTGTTTGCTGCACTCAGTGCCTGACCTTTTATTCTGATGATTCAGAGCTGTGCACTTATTGCACTTAAAGAATTTTTTTTATCATTAAGCTTAAATCACTTGAAGAACATTATGTTTACTATGCTCCCCCCTTCACCAAGTACCCCTGAAAAACCTCTTCAGTCGCTGTCGATCTGCGTAGTTGGATGCTGTAGACCCCTTCACCATGTCAATCCCAACAGACCCCGTTACAGTCGCTGACCATCAGTGAGTAGTAAGATGCTATATGATCTCTACTAGCCTTCTCTGTGTTGTACAGCACTCCCCATGCCCCCTCGACCCCAAGCATTATACATGCTAAAACTAATGCCCCCATTCTTTCTCCTCACACTTATCCCTCCCTTCAGACCCACCCTGCCCAGTCCTTTTCCCTTTGGTAACTTTTAGTCAACTCTCGGGTTCTGTGAGTCTGCTGCTGTTTTTTTCCTTCAGTTTTTCTTTGTTGTTATACTCCACACATGAGTGAAAACACTTGGTACTTGTCTTTCTCGGCCTGTCCTATTTCTCTGAACATACTACCGTCTAGCTCCATCCAGGTCATTGCAAATGGTAGTATATGTTTTCTTCTTAAGGCTGCTTACTGCACTTTTTAAACTGGATTTCATTCTTCCTTTTTGTTTGTAGTTTAGCTGTGTTATTCACCATTCAACTCCTGGTTATGAACAATAGCTTTGTGTCAATCGATATGTATTTGTATCTATCTATCTAATTGTCTGTCTGTCTATCTATGTATCTATGTATGTATGTATGTATGTATGTGTCTATCTATCTATCTATCTATCTATCTATCTATCTATCTATCTATCTATCTATCTTCCTATCATCTATCTATGATGTCTATCATCTATCAATCTCTGTACCTGTCTATCTATCTTTCATCTGTCATCTGTGTACCTATCTATCTATGAATCAATCATCTTTTTGTCTGCCCATCTATCCTTCTGTACAGAATAGTTAACAACATAGCCTATGTCTCTTCCCTACATTATGCTTCCAGAAATCTTGCAAGGTAACTAAGCCATAAGGAGAGCACTGTGTTCACCGATACACTTTCAGGTAGAGTCAGCCGCGTGTGCTTACAAAACCAGTAAATGGAGGTGAAAGGACTTGAACCTGTATCTCTGTCCTCTGTCCTCTTATACTTCCTGCTCGCTTGGTGACTTTATTTAGCCACATTCAGTGAGTAAGTGATCCCTGAAAACCAAAAGAATCCTTCGTCTTGTCCGGTTGTCGAAAGAAAAGTGTACTTGGTTCTTTGCACACCAACATGTTTGAGGGACATCGGTGTGATCACTGCTGATAGGTGCAGGGACAAATATAAAGGAACACCTATTTCTGGTCAGGAGCAGTTGGGAACAAAGAGTGTGTTGTGGAGTGAAGTGTTACTTTGAGGGTCCAAACTTCCCTCCTTAGGTGGTTATTACTTCTTTACATTCGTGAACATCATAAAAAGAATTGATTTTAAAAGCCCAGATGCATATTTTTACAGCAATTCATTTGTTGAGGTGAGAGGAAATGAGAAGGAACTTGCTGCACCACTAAATCTATGCCTGAGCACTGCTGAAACCAAACAAAAAGAATTCACGGTGGCTAGATTGGGCTATTTTCTACTGACTCTCTCTGGGGACTCAAACAGAATTCATTTGTTTGTTTGTTTCTTATTTTCACTTGTATAGGTAATCTGTCCCCGCCCCTTCAGCTTGTAGTTTGTCTGTGTCCTTGGATCTCAAGTGAGTCTCCAGTAAGGGAGCACGTAGGAGGTCTTGAGTTTTCATCAGTTCTTCTAACACTGTGTCTTTTGATTGGAGCACTCAAAGCCTGTACTTTTATACTGATATTTGAGAGCTGTGCTCTTACTGCACTTTGAAATATTTTTTGTTCTCATTAATATACAATCACATGCAGAACATTATGTTTTCCCGTCTACACCCTTCACCAAGTCCCCGGCAAAAGCCAGTTACAGTCGCTGTCCGTCAGCGTGTACTAAGATGCTGCAGAATCACTACATGTCTTCTCTGTGTTATGCAGCCGTACAAATGACCTCCCAAGTTACACACTATTCATGCTAATCCTAATGCCCCCATTCTTTTTCCCCTCCCCTTATTACTCCCTTCCCACAAACCCTCCCCAGTCCCTTTCTTTTTGGTATCTGTTAGACCACTCTCGGGTTCTGTGAGTCTGCTGCTGTCTTTTCCTTCAGTTTTTCTTTGTTATCATACTCCACACAAGAGTGAAATCATTTGGTACATGTATTTCTCCTCCTTGAATATTTGACTGAGCATAATAACCTCTAGCTCCATCCATGTTATTGCAAATGATAGGATTTGATTTCTTCTTATGGCTGCCTACTGCACTTTTTAAACTGGATTTCATTCTTCATTTTTGTTTGTAGTTTCGCTATGTGCTTTCACCATTGCTCTCCTGGTTATGAGCAGTAGCTATGTGTTAATCGATATGTACCTATATCTATCTATCTGTCTGTCTATCTATTTATCAATCAATCAATCAATCATCTTTTTGTCTGCCCATCTGTCCTTGTGTACAGAACAGTTAACCATATGTCCTATATCACTTTCCTACACTATGCTTCCAAAAATCCTGCAAAGTATCTAGGCTGTAGAGAGAGCACTGGGTTCACCGAGACACTTGCAGGTCGAGTCGGCCGCGTGTACCTACAAAACCAGGACATTTTTGTGCCGGGACTTGAACCCGTGTCTCTATCCTCTGTCCTCTTTCATCTCCTTCTAACTTACTGTCTGTATTTAGCCACATTCTTTGACTAAGTGCTCCCTGAAGACCACAAGTATCATTCCTCTGGGCCTGTTGTCACGAGAAAAGTAAACTTGTTCTTTGCTCACCACCATGTTTGAAGGACATCAGCGTGATCTCCGCCGATAGGACGGAGGGTCAAATAAAAAGGAACACCAATTTCTAGATAGGTGAAGTTGGGAGCTAAGAGTGTATTGTGGGGTGACGTGTTTATTTGAGTGTCCAAACTTCCCTCTTTAGGTAGTTATTAGATCTTCACATTCGTGAACATCATAAAACCCAGTGATTTCAAAGGCCCAGATGCTTATTATTACAGCAACTCAGTTGTCGAGGTGAGAGAAAATGAGAAGTATGTTGCTGCACCACTAAATCAATGGCTGGGAACGGCTGAAACTAAACATAAAGAATTCACGGAGGCCGGATAGGGCTATTTTCTTCTGACTGTATCAGGGGACTCAAACAGAATTCATTTGTTTGATTGTTTGTTTTTCAGTTTCACTCGTGTAGCGTATTTGTCCACACACCTTCGGCTTGTAGTTTGTCTGTGTCCTTGGATCTCAAGTGAGTCTCCTGTAAGTAAGCACGTAGGTGTCTTGAGTTTTCATCCCTTCTTTTAACCCTGTGTCTTTTGTTTGCTGCACTCAGTGCCTGACCTTTTATTCTGATGATTCAGAGCTGTGCACTTATTGCACTTAAAGAATTTTTTTTATCATTAAGCTTAAATCACTTGAAGAACATTATGTTTACTATGCTCCCCCCTTCACCAAGTACCCCTGAAAAACCTCTTCAGTCGCTGTCGATCTGCGTAGTTGGATGCTGTAGACCCCTTCACCATGTCCCTCCCAACAGACCCCGTTACAGTCGCTGACCATCAGTGAGTAGTAAGATGCTATATGATCTCTACTAGCCTTCTCTGTGTTGTACAGCACTCCCCATGCCCCCTCGACCCCAAGCATTATACATGCTAAAACTAATGCCCCCATTCTTTCTCCTCACACTTATCCCTCCCTTCAGACCCACCCTGCCCAGTCCTTTTCCCTTTGGTAACTTTTAGTCAACTCTCGGGTTCTGTGAGTCTGCTGCTGTTTTTTTCCTTCAGTTTTTCTTTGTTGTTATACTCCACACATGAGTGAAAACACTTGGTACTTGTCTTTCTCGGCCTGTCCTATTTCTCTGAACATACTACCGTCTAGCTCCATCCAGGTCATTGCAAATGGTAGTATATGTTTTCTTCTTAAGGCTGCTTACTGCACTTTTTAAATGGATTTCATTCTTCCTTTTTGTTTGTAGTTTAGCTATGTTATTCACCATTCAACTCCTGGTTATGAACAATAGCTTTGTGTCAATCGATATGTATTTGTATCTATCTATCTAATTGTCTGTCTGTCTATCTATGTATCTATGTATGTATGTATGTATGTATGTGTCTATCTATCTATCTATCTATCTATCTATCTATCTATCTATCTATCTATCTATCTATCTATCTATCTATCTTCCTATCATCTATCTATGATGTCTATCATCTATCAATCTCTGTACCTGTCTATCTATCTTTCATCTGTCATCTGTGTACCTATCTATCTATGAATCAATCATCTTTTTGTCTGCCCATCTATCCTTCTGTACAGAAGAGTTAACAACATAGCCTATGTCTCTTCCCTACATTATGCTTCCAGAAATCTTGCAAGGTAACTAAGCCATAAGGAGAGCACTGTGTTCACCGATACACTTTCAGGTAGAGTCAGCCGCGTGTGCTTACAAAACCAGTAAATGGAGGTGAAAGGACTTGAACCTGTATCTCTGTCCTCTGTCCTCTTATACTTCCTGCTCGCTTGGTGACTTTATTTAGCCACATTCAGTGAGTAAGTGATCCCTGAAAACCACAAGAATCCTTCGTCTTGTCCGGTTGTCGAAAGAAAAGTGTACTTGGTTCTTTGCACACCAACATGTTTGAGGGACATCGGTGTGATCACTGCTGATAGGTGCAGGGACAAATATAAAGGAACACCTATTTCTGGTCAGGAGCAGTTGGGAACAAAGAGTGTGTTGTGGAGTGAAGTGTTTATTTGAGGGTCCAAACTTCCCTCCTTAGGTGGTTATTACTTCTTTACATTCGTGAACATCATAAAAAGAATTGATTTTAAAAGCCCAGATGCATATTTTTACAGCAATTCATTTGTTGAGGTGAGAGGAAATGAGAAGGAACTTGCTGCACCACTAAATCTATGCCTGAGCACTGCTGAAACCAAACAAAAAGAATTCACGGTGGCTAGATTGGGCTATTTTCTACTGACTCTCTCTGGGGACTCAAACAGAATTCATTTGTTTGTTTGTTTCTTATTTTCACTTGTATAGGTAATCTGTCCCCGCCCCTTCAGCTTGTAGTTTGTCTGTGTCCTTGGATCTCAAGTGAGTCTCCAGTAAGGGAGCACGTAGGAGGTCTTGAGTTTTCATCAGTTCTTCTAACACTGTGTCTTTTGATTGGAGCACTCAAAGCCTGTACTTTTATACTGATATTTGAGAGCTGTGCTCTTTCTGCACTTTGAAATATTTTTTGTTCTCATTAATATACAATCACATGCAGAACATTATGTTTTCCCGTCTACACCCTTCACCAAGTCCCCGGCAAAAGCCAGTTACAGTCGCTGTCCGTCAGCGTGTACTAAGATGCTGTAGAATCACTACATGTCTTCTCTGTGTTATGCAGCCGTACAAATGACCTCCAAAGTTACACACTATTCATCCTAATCCTAATGCCCCCATTCTTTTTCCCCGCCCTTATTACTCCCTTCCCACAAACCCTCCCCAGTCCCTTTCTTTTTGGTATCTGTTAGACCACTCTCGGGTTCTGTGAGTCTGCTGCTGTCTTTTCCTTCAGTTTTTCTTTGTTATCATACTCCACACAAGAGTGAAATCATTTGGTACATGTATTTCTCCTCCTTGAATATTTGACTGAGCATAATAACCTCTAGCTCCATCCACGTTATTGCAAATGATAGGATTTGTTTTCTTCTTATGGCTGCCTACTGCACTTTTTAAACTGGATTTCATTCTTCATTTTTGTTTGTAGTTTCGCTATGTGCTTTCACCATTGCTCTCCTGGTTATGAGCAGTAGCTATGTGTTAATCGATATGTACCTATATCTATCTATCTGTCTGTCTATCTATTTATCAATCAATCAATCAATCATCTTTTTGTCTGCCCATCTGTCCTTGTGTACAGAACAGTTAACCATATGTCCTATATCACTTTCCTACACTATGCTTCCAAAAATCCTGCAAAGTATCTAGGCTGTAGAGAGAGCACTGGGTTCACCGAGACACTTGCAGGTCGAGTCGGCCGCGTGTACCTACAAAACCAGGACATTTTTGTGCCGGGACTTGAACCCGTGTCTCTATCCTCTGTCCTCTTTCATCTCCTTCTAACTTACTGTCTGTATTTAGCCACATTCTTTGACTAAGTGCTCCCTGAAGACCACAAGTATCATTCCTCTGGGCCTGTTGTCACGAGAAAAGTAAACTTGTTCTTTGCTCACCACCATGTTTGAAGGACATCAGCGTGATCTCCGCCGATAGGACGGAGGGTCAAATAAAAAGGAACACCAATTTCTAGATAGGTGAAGTTGGGAGCTAAGAGTGTATTGTGGGGTGACGTGTTTATTTGAGTGTCCAAACTTCCCTCTTTAGGTAGTTATTAGATCTTCACATTCGTGAACATCATAAAACCCAGTGATTTCAAAGGCCCAGATGCTTATTATTACAGCAACTCAGTTGTCGAGGTGAGAGAAAATGAGAAGTATGCTGCTGCACCACTAAATCAATGGCTGGGAACGGCTGAAACTAAACATAAAGAATTCACGGAGGCCGGATAGGGCTATTTTCTTCTGACTGTATCAGGGGACTCAAACAGAATTCATTTGTTTGATTGTTTGTTTTTCAGTTTCACTCGTGTAGCGTATTTGTCCACACACCTTCGGCTTGTAGTTTGTCTGTGTCCTTGGATCTCAAGTGAGTCTCCTGTAAGTAAGCACGTAGGTGTCTTGAGTTTTCATCCCTTCTTTTAACCCTGTGTCTTTTGTTTGCTGCACTCAGTGCCTGACCTTTTATTCTGATGATTCAGAGCTGTGCACTTATTGCACTTAAAGAATTTTTTTTATCATTAAGCTTAAATCACTTGAAGAACATTATGTTTACTATGCTCCCCCCTTCACCAAGTACCCCTGAAAAACCTCTTCAGTCGCTGTCGATCTGCGTAGTTGGATGCTGTAGACCCCTTCACCATGTCCCTCCCAACAGACCCCGTTACAGTCGCTGACCATCAGTGAGTAGTAAGATGCTATATGATCTCTACTAGCCTTCTCTGTGTTGTACAGCACTCCCCATGCCCCCTCGACCCCAAGCATTATACATGCTAAAACTAATGCCCCCATTCTTTCTCCTCACACTTATCCCTCCCTTCAGACCCACCCTGCCCAGTCCTTTTCCCTTTGGTAACTTTTAGTCAACTCTCGGGTTCTGTGAGTCTGCTGCTGTTTTTTTCCTTCAGTTTTTCTTTGTTGTTATACTCCACACATGAGTGAAAACACTTGGTACTTGTCTTTCTCGGCCTGTCCTATTTCTCTGAACATACTACCGTCTAGCTCCATCCAGGTCATTGCAAATGGTAGTATATGTTTTCTTCTTAAGGCTGCTTACTGCACTTTTTAAATGGATTTCATTCTTCCTTTTTGTTTGTAGTTTAGCTGTGTTATTCACCATTCAACTCCTGGTTATGAACAATAGCTTTGTGTCAATCGATATGTATTTGTATCTATCTATCTAATTGTCTGTCTGTCTGTCTATGTATCTATGTATGTATGTATGTATGTATGTGTCTATCTATCTATCTATCTATCTATCTATCTATCTATCTATCTATCTATCTTCCTATCATCTATCTATGATGTCTATCATCTATCAATCTCTGTACCTGTCTATCTATCTTTCATCTGTCATCTGTGTACCTATCTATCTATGAATCAATCATCTTTTTGTCTGCCCATCTATCCTTCTGTACAGAATAGTTAACAACATAGCCTATGTCTCTTCCCTACATTATGCTTCCAGAAATCTTGCAAGGTAACTAAGCCATAAGGAGAGCACTGTGTTCACCGATACACTTTCAGGTAGAGTCAGCCGCGTGTGCTTACAAAACCAGTAAATGGAGGTGAAAGGACTTGAACCTGTATCTCTGTCCTCTGTCCTCTTATACTTCCTGCTCGCTTGGTGACTTTATTTAGCCACATTCAGTGAGTAAGTGATCCCTGAAAACCAAAAGAATCCTTCGTCTTGTCCGGTTGTCGAAAGAAAAGTGTACTTGGTTCTTTGCACACCAACATGTTTGAGGGACATCGGTGTGATCACTGCTGATAGGTGCAGGGACAAATATAAAGGAACACCTATTTCTGGTCAGGAGCAGTTGGGAACAAAGAGTGTGTTGTGGAGTGAAGTGTTACTTTGAGGGTCCAAACTTCCCTCCTTAGGTGGTTATTACTTCTTTACATTCGTGAACATCATAAAAAGAATTGATTTTAAAAGCCCAGATGCATATTTTTACAGCAATTCATTTGTTGAGGTGAGAGGAAATGAGAAGGAACTTGCTGCACCACTAAATCTATGCCTGAGCACTGCTGAAACCAAACAAAAAGAATTCACGGTGGCTAGATTGGGCTATTTTCTACTGACTCTCTCTGGGGACTCAAACAGAATTCATTTGTTTGTTTGTTTCTTATTTTCACTTGTATAGGTAATCTGTCCCCGCCCCTTCAGCTTGTAGTTTGTCTGTGTCCTTGGATCTCAAGTGAGTCTCCAGTAAGGGAGCACGTAGGAGGTCTTGAGTTTTCATCAGTTCTTCTAACACTGTGTCTTTTGATTGGAGCACTCAAAGCCTGTACTTTTATACTGATATTTGAGAGCTGTGCTCTTACTGCACTTTGAAATATTTTTTGTTCTCATTAATATACAATCACATGCAGAACATTATGTTTTCCCGTCTACACCCTTCACCAAGTCCCCGGCAAAAGCCAGTTACAGTCGCTGTCCGTCAGCGTGTACTAAGATGCTGCAGAATCACTACATGTCTTCTCTGTGTTATGCAGCCGTACAAATGACCTCCCAAGTTACACACTATTCATGCTAATCCTAATGCCCCCATTCTTTTTCCCCTCCCCTTATTACTCCCTTCCCACAAACCCTCCCCAGTCCCTTTCTTTTTGGTATCTGTTAGACCACTCTCGGGTTCTGTGAGTCTGCTGCTGTCTTTTCCTTCAGTTTTTCTTTGTTATCATACTCCACACAAGAGTGAAATCATTTGGTACATGTATTTCTCCTCCTTGAATATTTGACTGAGCATAATAACCTCTAGCTCCATCCATGTTATTGCAAATGATAGGATTTGATTTCTTCTTATGGCTGCCTACTGCACTTTTTAAACTGGATTTCATTCTTCATTTTTGTTTGTAGTTTCGCTATGTGCTTTCACCATTGCTCTCCTGGTTATGAGCAGTAGCTATGTGTTAATCGATATGTACCTATATCTATCTATCTGTCTGTCTATCTATTTATCAATCAATCAATCAATCATCTTTTTGTCTGCCCATCTGTCCTTGTGTACAGAACAGTTAACCATATGTCCTATATCACTTTCCTACACTATGCTTCCAAAAATCCTGCAAAGTATCTAGGCTGTAGAGAGAGCACTGGGTTCACCGAGACACTTGCAGGTCGAGTCGGCCGCGTGTACCTACAAAACCAGGACATTTTTGTGCCGGGACTTGAACCCGTGTCTCTATCCTCTGTCCTCTTTCATCTCCTTCTAACTTACTGTCTGTATTTAGCCACATTCTTTGACTAAGTGCTCCCTGAAGACCACAAGTATCATTCCTCTGGGCCTGTTGTCACGAGAAAAGTAAACTTGTTCTTTGCTCACCACCATGTTTGAAGGACATCAGCGTGATCTCCGCCGATAGGACGGAGGGTCAAATAAAAAGGAACACCAATTTCTAGATAGGTGAAGTTGGGAGCTAAGAGTGTATTGTGGGGTGACGTGTTTATTTGAGTGTCCAAACTTCCCTCTTTAGGTAGTTATTAGATCTTCACATTCGTGAACATCATAAAACCCAGTGATTTCAAAGGCCCAGATGCTTATTATTACAGCAACTCAGTTGTCGAGGTGAGAGAAAATGAGAAGTATGCTGCTGCACCACTAAATCAATGGCTGGGAACGGCTGAAACTAAACATAAAGAATTCACGGAGGCCGGATAGGGCTATTTTCTTCTGACTGTATCAGGGGACTCAAACAGAATTCATTTGTTTGATTGTTTGTTTTTCAGTTTCACTCGTGTAGCGTATTTGTCCACACACCTTCGGCTTGTAGTTTGTCTGTGTCCTTGGATCTCAAGTGAGTCTCCTGTAAGTAAGCACGTAGGTGTCTTGAGTTTTCATCCCTTCTTTTAACCCTGTGTCTTTTGTTTGCTGCACTCAGTGCCTGACCTTTTATTCTGATGATTCAGAGCTGTGCACTTATTGCACTTAAAGAATTTTTTTTATCATTAAGCTTAAATCACTTGAAGAACATTATGTTTACTATGCTCCCCCCTTCACCAAGTACCCCTGAAAAACCTCTTCAGTCGCTGTCGATCTGCGTAGTTGGATGCTGTAGACCCCTTCACCATGTCCCTCCCAACAGACCCCGTTACAGTCGCTGACCATCAGTGAGTAGTAAGATGCTATATGCTCTCTACTAGACTTCTCTGTGTTGTACAGCACTCCCCATGCCCCCTCGACCCCAAGCATTATACATGCTAAAACTAATGCCCCCATTCTTTCTCCTCACACTTATCCCTCCCTTCAGACCCACCCTGCCCAGTCCTTTTCCCTTTGGTAACTTTTAGTCAACTCTCGGGTTCTGTGAGCCTGCTGCTGTTTTTTTCCTTCAGTTTGTCTTTGTTGTTATACTCCACACATGAGTGAAAACACTTGGTACTTGTCTTTCTCGGCCTGTCCTATTTCTCTGAATATACTACCGTCTAGCTCCATCCAGGTCATTGCAAATGGTAGTATATGTTTTCTTCTTAAGGCTGCTTACTGCACTTTTTAAATGGATTTCATTCTTCCTTTTTGTTTGTAGTTTAGCTGTGTTATTCACCATTCAACTCCTGGTTATGAACAATAGCTTTGTGTCAATCGATATGTATTTGTATCTATC
Organism: Manis pentadactyla; assembly: GCF_030020395.1. Lineage (NCBI taxonomy): Eukaryota > Metazoa > Chordata > Mammalia > Pholidota > Manidae > Manis > Manis pentadactyla. The sequence goes on from NW_026645130.1 coordinate 492,351, forward strand.
TATCTAATTGTCTGTCTGTCTATCTATGTATCTATGTATGTATGTATGTATGTATGTGTCTATCTATCTATCTATCTATCTGTCTATCTATCTATCTATCTATCTTCCTATCATCTATCTATGATGTCTATCATCTATCAATCTCTGTACCTGTCTATCTATCTTTCATCTGTCATCTGTGTACCTATCTCTCTATGAATCAATCATCTTTTTGTCTGCCCATCTATCCTTCTGTACAGAATAGTTAACAACATAGCCTATGTCTCTTCCCTACATTATGCTTCCAGAAATCTTGCAAGGTAACTAAGCCATAAGGAGAGCACTGTGTTCACCGATACACTTTCAGGTAGAGTCAGCCGCGTGTGCTTACAAAACCAGTAAATGGAGGTGAAAGGACTTGAACCTGTATCTCTGTCCTCTGTCCTCTTATACTTCCTGCTCGCTTGGTGACTTTATTTAGCCACATTCAGTGAGTAAGTGATCCCTGAAAACCACAAGAATCCTTCGTCTTGTCCGGTTGTCGAAAGTGTACTTGGTTCTTTGCACACCAACATGTTTGAGGGACATCGGTGTGATCACTGCTGATAGGTGCAGGGACAAATATAAAGGAACACCTATTTCTGGTCAGGAGCAGTTGGGAACAAAGAGTGTGTTGTGGAGTGAAGTGTTTATTTGAGGGTCCAAACTTCCCTCCTTAGGTGGTTATTACTTCTTTACATTCGTGAACATCATAAAAAGAATTGATTTTAAAAGCCCAGATGCATATTTTTACAGCAATTCTTTGGTGAGGTGAGAGGAAATGAGAAGGAACTTGCTGCACCACTAAATCTATGCCTGAGCACTGCTGAAACCAAACAAAAAGAATTCACGGTGGCTAGATTGGGCTATTTTCTACTGACTCTCTCTGGGGACTCAAACAGAATTCATTTGTCTGTTTGTTTCTTATTTTCACTTGTATAGGTAATCTGTCCCCGCCCCTTCAGCTTGTAGTTTGTCTGTGTCCTTGGATCTCAAGTGAGTCTCCAGTAAGGGAGCACGTAGGAGGTCTTGAGTTTTCATCAGTTCTTCTAACACTGTGTCTTTTGATTGGAGCACTCAAAGCCTGTACTTTTATTCTGATATTTGAGAGCTGTGCTCTTACTGCACTTTGAAATTCTTTTTGTTCTCATTAATATACAATCACATGCAGAACATTATGTTTTCCAGTCTACACCCTTCACCAAGTCCCCGGCAAAAGCCAGTTACAGTCGCTGTCCGTCAGCGTGTACTAAGATGCTGTAGAATCACTACATGTCTTCTCTGTGTTATGCAGCCGTACAAATGACCTCCCAAGTTACACACTATTCATGCTAATCCTAATGCCCCCATTCTTTTTCCCCGCCCTTATTACTCCCTTCCCACAAACCCTCCCCAGTCCCTTTCTTTTTGGTATCTGTTAGACCACTCTCGGGTTGTGTGAGTCTGCTGCTGTCTTTTCCTTCAGTTTTTCTTTGTTATCATACTCCACACAAGAGTGAAATCATTTGGTACATGTATTTCTCCTCCTTGAATATTTGACTGAGCAAAATAACCTCTAGCTCCATCCACGTTATTGCAAATGATAGGATTTGTTTTCTTCTTATGGCTGCCTACTGCACTTTTTAAACTGGATTTCATTCTTCATTTTTGTTTGTAGTTTCGCTATGTGCTTTCACCATTGCTCTCCTGGTTATGAGCAGTAGCTATGTGTTAATCGATATGTACCTATATCTATCTATCTGTCTGTCTATCTATTTATCAATCAATCAATCAATCATCTTTTTGTCTGCCCATCTGTCCTTGTGTACAGAACAGTTAACCATATGTCCTATATCACTTTCCTACACTATGCTTCCAAAAATCCTGCAAAGTATCTAGGCTGTAGAGAGAGCACTGGGTTCACCGAGACACTTGCAGGTCGAGTCGGCCGCGTGTACCTACAAAACCAGGACATTTTTGTGCCGGGACTTGAACCCGTGTCTCTATCCTCTGTCCTCTTTCATCTCCTTCTAACTTACTGTCTGTATTTAGCCACATTCTTTGACTAAGTGCTCCCTGAAGACCACAAGTATCATTCCTCTGGGCCTGTTGTCACGAGAAAAGTAAACTTGTTCTTTGCTCACCACCATGTTTGAAGGACATCAGCGTGATCTCCGCCGATAGGACGGAGGGTCAAATAAAAAGGAACACCAATTTCTAGATAGGTGAAGTTGGGAGCTAAGAGTGTATTGTGGGGTGACGTGTTTATTTGAGTGTCCAAACTTCCCTCTTTAGGTAGTTATTAGATCTTCACATTCGTGAACATCATAAAACCCAGTGATTTCAAAGGCCCAGATGCTTATTATTACAGCAACTCAGTTGTCGAGGTGAGAGAAAATGAGAAGTATGTTGCTGCACCACTAAATCAATGGCTGGGAACGGCTGAAACTAAACATAAAGAATTCACGGAGGCCGGATAGGGCTATTTTCTTCTGACTGTATCAGGGGACTCAAACAGAATTCATTTGTTTGATTGTTTGTTTTTCAGTTTCACTCGTGTAGCGTATTTGTCCACACACCTTCGGCTTGTAGTTTGTCTGTGTCCTTGGATCTCAAGTGAGTCTCCTGTAAGTAAGCACGTAGGTGTCTTGAGTTTTCATCCCTTCTTTTAACCCTGTGTCTTTTGTTTGCTGCACTCAGTGCCTGACCTTTTATTCTGATGATTCAGAGCTGTGCACTTATTGCACTTAAAGAATTTTTTTTATCATTAAGCTTAAATCACTTGAAGAACATTATGTTTACTATGCTCCCCCCTTCACCAAGTACCCCTGAAAAACCTCTTCAGTCGCTGTCGATCTGCGTAGTTGGATGCTGTAGACCCCTTCACCATGTCCCTCCCAACAGACCCCGTTACAGTCGCTGACCATCAGTGAGTAGTAAGATGCTATATGATCTCTACTAGCCTTCTCTGTGTTGTACAGCACTCCCCATGCCCCCTCGACCCCAAGCATTACACATGCTAAAACTAATGCCCCCATTCTTTCTCCTCACACTTATCCCTCCCTTCAGACCCACCCTGCCCAGTCCTTTTCCCTTTGGTAACTTTTAGTCAACTCTCGGGTTCTGTGAGTCTGCTGCTGTTTTTTTCCTTCAGTTTTTCTTTGTTGTTATACTCCACACATGAGTGAAAACACTTGGTACTTGTCTTTCTCGGCCTGTCCTATTTCTCTGAACATACTACCGTCTAGCTCCATCCAGGTCATAGCAAATGGTAGTATATGTTTTCTTCTTAAGGCTGCTTACTGCACTTTTTAAACTGGATTTCATTCTTCCTTTTTGTTTGTAGTTTAGCTGTGTTATTCACCATTCAACTCCTGGTTATGAACAATAGCTTTGTGTCAATCGATATGTATTTGTATCTATCTATCTAATTGTCTGTCTGTCTATCTATGTATCTATGTATGTATGTATGTATGTATGTGTCTATCTATCTATCTCTCTATCTATCTATCTATCTATTTATCTATCTATCTATCTTCCTATCATCTATCTATGATGTCTATCATCTATCAATCTCTGTACCTGTCTATCTATCTTTCATCTGTCATCTGTGTACCTATCTATCTATGAATCAATCATCTTTTTGTCTGCCCATCTATCCTTCTGTACAGAAGAGTTAACAACATAGCCTATGTCTCTTCCCTACATTATGCTTCCAGAAATCTTGCAAGGTAACTAAGCCATAAGGAGAGCACTGTGTTCACCGATACACTTTCAGGTAGAGTCAGCCGCGTGTGCTTACAAAACCAGTAAATGGAGGTGAAAGGACTTGAACCTGTATCTCTGTCCTCTGTCCTCTTATAATTCCTGCTCGCTTGGTGACTTTATTTAGCCACATTCAGTGAGTAAGTGATCCCTGAAAACCACAAGAATCCTTCGTCTTGTCCGGTTGTCGAAAGAAAAGTGTACTTGGTTCTTTGCACACCACCATGTTTGAGGGACATCGGTGTGATCACTGCTGATAGGTGCAGGGACAAATATAAAGGAACACCTATTTCTGGTCAGGAGCAGTTGGGAACAAAGAGTGTGTTGTGGAGTGAAGTGTTTATTTGAGGTTCCAAACTTCCCTCCTTAGGTGGTTATTACTTCTTTACATTCGTGAACATCATAAAAAGAATTGATTTTAAAAGCCCAGACGCATATTATTACAGCAATTCATTTGTTGAGGTGAGAGGAAATGAGAAGGAACTTGCTGCACCACTAAATCTATGCCTGAGCACTGCTGAAACCAAACAAAACGAATTCACGGTGGCTAGATTGGGCTGTTTTCTACTGACTCTCTCTGGGGACTCAAACAGAATTGATTTGTCTGTTTGTTTCTTATTTTCACTTGTATAGGTAATCTGTCCCCGCCCCTTCAGCTTGTAGTTTGTCTGTGTCCTTGGATCTCAAGTGAGTCTCCAGTAAGGGAGCACGTAGGAGGTCTTGAGTTTTCATCAGTTCTTCTAACACTGTGTCTTTTGATTGGAGCACTCAAAGCCTGTACTTTTATTCTGATATTTGATAGCTGTGCTCTTACTGCACTTTGAAATTCTTTTTGTTCTCATTAATATACAATCACATGCAGAACATTATGTTTTCCAGTCTACACCCTTCACCAAGTCCCCGGCAAAAGCCAGTTACAGTCGCTGTCCATCAGCGTGTACTAAGATGCTGTAGAATCACTACATGTCTTCTCTGTGTTATGCAGCCGTACAAATGACCTCCCAAGTTACACACTATTCATGCTAATCCTAATGCCCCCATTCTTTTTCCCCGCCCTTATTACTCCCTTCCCACAAACCCTCCCCAGTCCCTTTCTTTTTGGTATCTGTTAGACCACTCTCGGGTTGTGTGAGTCTGCTGCTGTCTTTTCCTTCAGTTTTTCTTTGTTATCATACTCCACACAAGAGTGAAATCATTTGGTACATGTATTTCTCCTCCGTGAATATTTGACTGAGCATAATAACCTCTAGCTCCATCCACGTTATTGCAAATGATAGGATTTGTTTTCTTCTTATGGCTGCCTACTGCACTTTTTAAACTGGATTTCATTCTTCATTTTTGTTTGTAGTTTCGCTATGTGCTTTCACCATTGCTCTCCTGGTTATGAGCAGTAGCTATGTGTTAATCGATATGTACCTATATCTATCTATCTGTCTGTCTATCTATTTATCAATCAATCAATCAATCATCTTTTTGTCTGCCCATCTGTCCTTGTGTACAGAACAGTTAACCATATGTCCTATATCACTTTCCTACACTATGCTTCCAAAAATCCTGCAAAGTATCTAGGCTGTAGAGAGAGCACTGGGTTCACCGAGACACTTGCAGGTCGAGTCGGCCGCGTGTACCTACAAAACCAGGACATTTTTGTGCCGGGACTTGAACCCGTGTCTCTATCCTCTGTCCTCTTTCATCTCCTTCTAACTTACTGTCTGTATTTAGCCACATTCTTTGACTAAGTGCTCCCTGAAGACCACAAGTATCATTCCTCTGGGCCTGTTGTCACGAGAAAAGTAAACTTGTTCTTTGCTCACCACCATGTTTGAAGGACATCAGCGTGATCTCCGCCGATAGGACGGAGGGTCAAATAAAAAGGAACACCAATTTCTAGATAGGTGAAGTTGGGAGCTAAGAGTGTATTGTGGGGTGACGTGTTTATTTGAGTGTCCAAACTTCCCTCTTTAGGTAGTTATTAGATCTTCACATTCGTGAACATCATAAAACCCAGTGATTTCAAAGGCCCAGATGCTTATTATTACAGCAACTCAGTTGTCGAGGTGAGAGAAAATGAGAAGTATGTTGCTGCACCACTAAATCAATGGCTGGGAACGGCTGAAACTAAACATAAAGAATTCACGGAGGCCGGATAGGGCTATTTTCTTCTGACTGTATCAGGGGACTCAAACAGAATTCATTTGTTTGATTGTTTGTTTTTCAGTTTCACTCGTGTAGCGTATTTGTCCACACACCTTCGGCTTGTAGTTTGTCTGTGTCCTTGGATCTCAAGTGAGTCTCCTGTAAGTAAGCACGTAGGTGTCTTGAGTTTTCATCCCTTCTTTTAACCCTGTGTCTTTTGTTTGCTGCACTCAGTGCCTGACCTTTTATTCTGATGAAAAAGAGCTGTGCACTTATTGCACTTAAAGAATTTTTTTTATCATTCAGCTTAAATCACTTGAAGAACATTATGTTTACTATGCTCCCCCCTTCACCAAGTACCCCTGAAAAACCTCTTCAGTCGCTGTCGATCTGCGTAGTTGGATGCTGTAGACCCCTTCACCATGTCCCTCCCAACAGACCCCGTTACAGTCGCTGACCATCAGTGAGTAGTAAGATGCTATATGATCTCTACTAGCCTTCTCTGTGTTGTACAGCACTCCCCATGCCCCCTCGACCCCAGGCATTATACATGCTAAAACTAATGCCCCCATTCTTTCTCCTCACACTTATCTCTCCCTTCAGATCCACCCTGCCCAGTCCTTTTCCCTTTGGTAACTTTTAGTCAACTCTCGGGTTCTGTGAGCCTGCTGCTGTTTTTTTCCTTCAGTTTGTCTTTGTTGTTATACTCCACACATGAGTGAAAACACTTGGTACTTGTCTTTCTCGGCCTGTCCTATTTCTCTGAACATACTACCGTCTAGCTCCATCCAGGTCATTGCAAATGGTAGTATATGTTTTCTTCTTAAGGCTGCTTACTGCACTTTTTAAACTGGATTTCATTCTTCCTTTTTGTTTGTAGTTTAGCTGTGTTATTCACCATTCAACTCCTGGTTATGAACAATAGCTTTGTGTCAATCGATATGTATTTGTATCTATCTATCTAATTGTCTGTCTGTCTATGTATCTATGTATGTATGTATGTATGTATGTGTCTATCTATCTATCTATCTATCTATCTATCTATCTATCTATCTATTTATCTATCTTCCTATCATCTATCTATGATGTCTATCATCTATCAATCTCTGTACCTGTCTATCTATCTTTCATCTGTCATCTGTGTACCTATCTATTTATGAATCAATCATCTTTTTGTCTGCCCATCTATCCTTCTGTACAGAATAGTTAACAACATAGCCTATGTCTCTTCCCTACATTATGCTTCCAGAAATCTTGCAAGGTAACTAAGCCATAAGGAGAGCACTGTGTTCACCGATACAATTTCAGGTAGAGTCAGCCGCGTGTGCTTACAAAACCAGTAAATGGAGGTGAAAGGACTTGAACCTGTATCTCTGTCCTCTGTCCTCTTATACTTCCTGCTCGCTTGGTGACTTTATTTAGCCACATTCAGTGAGTAAGTGATTCCTGAAAACCACAAGAATCCTTCGTCTTGTCCGGTTGTCGAAAGAAAAGTGTACTTGGTTCTTTGCACACCACCATGTTTGAGGGACATCGGTGTGATCACTGCTGATAGGTGCAGGGACAAATATAAAGGAACACCTATTTCTGGTCAGGAGCAGTTGGGAACAAAGAGTGTGTTGTGGAGTGAAGTGTTTATTTGAGGGTCCAAACTTCCCTCCTTAGGTGGTTATTACTTCTTTACATTCGTGAACATCATAAAAAGAATTGATTTTAAAAGCCCAGATGCATATTTTTACAGCAATTCATTTGTTGAGGTGAGAGGAAATGAGAAGGAACTTGCTGCAACACTAAATCTATGCCTGAGCACTGCTGAAACCAAACAAAAAGAATTCACGGTGGCTAGATTGGGCTATTTTCTACTGACTCTCTCTGGGGACTCAAACAGAATTCATTTGTTTGTTTGTTTCTTATTTTCACTTGTATAGGTAATCTGTCCCCGCCCCTTCAGCTTGTAGTTTGTCTGTGTCCTTGGATCTCAAGTGAGTCTCCAGTAAGGGAGCACGTAGGAGGTCTTGAGTTTTCATCAGTTCTTCTAACACTGTGTCTTTTGATTGGAGCACTCAAAGCCTGTACTTTTATACTGATATTTGAGAGCTGTGCTCTTACTGCACTTTGAAATATTTTTTGTTCTCATTAATATACAATCACATGCAGAACATTATGTTTTCCCGTCTACACCCTTCACCAAGTCCCCGGCAAAAGCCAGTTACAGTCGCTGTCCGTCAGCGTGTACTAAGATGCTGTAGAATCACTACATGTCTTCTCTGTGTTATGCAGCCGTACAAATGACCTCCCAAGTTACACACTATTCATGCTAATCCTAATGCCCCCATTCTTTTTCCCCGCCCTTATTACTCCCTTCCCACAAACCCTCCCCAGTCCCTTTCTTTTTGGTATCTGTTAGACCACTCTCGGGTTCTGTGAGTCTGCTGCTGTCTTTTCCTTCAGTTTTTCTTTGTTATCATACTCCACACAAGAGTGAAATCATTTGGTACATGTATTTCTCCTCCTTGAATATTTGACTGAGCATAATAACCTCTAGCTCCATCCACGTTATTGCAAATGATAGGATTTGTTTTCTTCTTATGGCTGCCTACTGCACTTTTTAAACTGGATTTCATTCTTCATTTTTGTTTGTAGTTTCGCTATGTGCTTTCACCATTGCTCTCCTGGTTATGAGCAGTAGCTATGTGTTAATCGATATGTACCTATATCTATCTATCTGTCTGTCTATCTATTTATCAATCAATCAATCAATCATCTTTTTGTCTGCCCATCTGTCCTTGTGTACAGAACAGTTAACCATATGTCCTATATCACTTTCCTACACTATGCTTCCAAAAATCCTGCAAAGTATCTAGGCTGTAGAGAGAGCACTGGGTTCACCGAGACACTTGCAGGTCGAGTCGGCCGCGTGTACCTACAAAACCAGGACATTTTTGTGCCGGGACTTGAACCCGTGTCTCTATCCTCTGTCCTCTTTCATCTCCTTCTAACTTACTGTCTGTATTTAGCCACATTCTTTGACTAAGTGCTCCCTGAAGACCACAAGTATCATTCCTCTGGGCCTGTTGTCACGAGAAAAGTAAACTTGTTCTTTGCTCACCACCATGTTTGAAGGACATCAGCGTGATCTCCGCCGATAGGACGGAGGGTCAAATAAAAAGGAACACCAATTTCTAGATAGGTGAAGTTGGGAGCTAAGAGTGTATTGTGGGGTGACGTGTTTATTTGAGTGTCCAAACTTCCCTCTTTAGGTAGTTATTAGATCTTCACATTCGTGAACATCATAAAACCCAGTGATTTCAAAGGCCCAGATGCTTATTATTACAGCAACTCAGTTGTCGAGGTGAGAGAAAATGAGAAGTATGTTGCTGCACCACTAAATCAATGGCTGGGAACGGCTGAAACTAAACATAAAGAATTCACGGAGGCCGGATAGGGCTATTTTCTTCTGACTGTATCAGGGGACTCAAACAGAATTCATTTGTTTGATTGTTTGTTTTTCAGTTTCACTCGTGTAGCGTATTTGTCCACACACCTTCGGCTTGTAGTTTGTCTGTGTCCTTGGATCTCAAGTGAGTCTCCTGTAAGTAAGCACGTAGGTGTCTTGAGTTTTCATCCCTTCTTTTAACCCTGTGTCTTTTGTTTGCTGCACTCAGTGCCTGACCTTTTATTCTGATGAAAAAGAGCTGTGCACTTATTGCACTTAAAGAATTTTTTTTATCATTAAGCTTAAATCACTTGAAGAACATTATGTTTACTATGCTCCCCCCTTCACCAAGTACCCCTGAAAAACCTCTTCAGTCGCTGTCGATCTGCGTAGTTGGATGCTGTAGACCCCTTCACCATGTCCCTCCCAACAGACCCCGTTACAGTCGCTGACCATCAGTGAGTAGTAAGATGCTATATGATCTCTACTAGCCTTCTCTGTGTTGTACAGCACTCCCCATGCCCCCTCGACCCCAGGCATTATACATGCTAAAACTAATGCCCCCATTCTTTCTCCTCACACTTATCTCTCCCTTCAGACCCACCCTGCCCAGTCCTTTTCCCTTTGGTAACTTTTAGTCAACTCTCGGGTTCTGTGAGCCTGCTGCTGTTTTTTTCCTTCAGTTTGTCTTTGTTGTTATACTCCACACATGAGTGAAAACACTTGGTACTTGTCTTTCTCGGCCTGTCCTATTTCTCTGAACATACTACCGTCTAGCTCCATCCAGGTCATTGCAAATGGTAGTATATGTTTTCTTCTTAAGGCTGCTTACTGCACTTTTTAAACTGGATTTCATTCTTCCTTTTTGTTTGTAGTTTAGCTGTGTTATTCACCATTCAACTCCTGGTTATGAACAATAGCTTTGTGTCAATCGATATGTATTTGTATCTATCTATCTAATTGTCTGTCTGTCTATGTATCTATGTATGTATGTATGTATGTATGTGTCTATCTATCTATCTATCTATCTATCTATCTATCTATCTATCTATCTATCTATCTATTTATCTATCTTCCTATCATCTATCTATGATGTCTATCATCTATCAATCTCTGTACCTGTCTATCTATCTTTCATCTGTCATCTGTGTACCTATCTATTTATGAATCAATCATCTTTTTGTCTGCCCATCTATCCTTCTGTACAGAATAGTTAACAACATAGCCTATGTCTCTTCCCTACATTATGCTTCCAGAAATCTTGCAAGGTAACTAAGCCATAAGGAGAGCACTGTGTTCACCGATACAATTTCAGGTAGAGTCAGCCGCGTGTGCTTACAAAACCAGTAAATGGAGGTGAAAGGACTTGAACCTGTATCTCTGTCCTCTGTCCTCTTATACTTCCTGCTCGCTTGGTGACTTTATTTAGCCACATTCAGTGAGTAAGTGATCCCTGAAAACCACAAGAATCCTTCGTCTTGTCCGGTTGTCGAAAGAAAAGTGTACTTGGTTCTTTGCACACCACCATGTTTGAGGGACATCGGTGTGATCACTGCTGATAGGTGCAGGGACAAATATAAAGGAACACCTATTTCTGGTCAGGAGCAGTTGGGAACAAAGAGTGTGTTGTGGAGTGAAGTGTTTATTTGAGGGTCCAAACTTCCCTCCTTAGGTGGTTATTACTTCTTTACATTCGTGAACATCATAAAAAGAATTGATTTTAAAAGCCCAGATGCATATTTTTACAGCAATTCATTTGTTGAGGTGAGAGGAAATGAGAAGGAACTTGCTGCACCACTAAATCTATGCCTGAGCACTGCTGAAACCAAACAAAAAGAATTCACGGTGGCTAGATTGGGCTATTTTCTACTGACTCTCTCTGGGGACTCAAACAGAATTCATTTGTTTGTTTGTTTCTTATTTTCACTTGTATAGGTAATCTGTCCCCGCCCCTTCAGCTTGTAGTTTGTCTGTGTCCTTGGATCTCAAGTGAGTCTCCAGTAAGGGAGCACGTAGGAGGTCTTGAGTTTTCATCAGTTCTTCTAACACTGTGTCTTTTGATTGGAGCACTCAAAGCCTGTACTTTTATACTGATATTTGAGAGCTGTGCTCTTACTGCACTTTGAAATATTTTTTGTTCTCATTAATATACAATCACATGCAGAACATTATGTTTTCCCGTCTACACCCTTCACCAAGTCCCCGGCAAAAGCCAGTTACAGTCGCTGTCCGTCAGCGTGTACTAAGATGCTGTAGAATCACTACATGTCTTCTCTGTGTTATGCAGCCGTACAAATGACCTCCCAAGTTACACACTATTCATGCTAATCCTAATGCCCCCATTCTTTTTCCCCGCCCTTATTACTCCCTTCCCACAAACCCTCCCCAGTCCCTTTCTTTTTGGTATCTGTTAGACCACTCTCGGGTTCTGTGAGTCTGCTGCTGTCTTTTCCTTCAGTTTTTCTTTGTTATCATACTCCACACAAGAGTGAAATCATTTGGTACATGTATTTCTCCTCCTTGAATATTTGACTGAGCATAATAACCTCTAGCTCCATCCACGTTATTGCAAATGATAGGATTTGTTTTCTTCTTATGGCTGCCTACTGCACTTTTTAAACTGGATTTCATTCTTCATTTTTGTTTGTAGTTTCGCTATGTGCTTTCACCATTGCTCTCCTGGTTATGAGCAGTAGCTATGTGTTAATCGATATGTACCTATATCTATCTATCTGTCTGTCTATCTATTTATCAATCAATCAATCAATCATCTTTTTGTCTGCCCATCTGTCCTTGTGTACAGAACAGTTAACCATATGTCCTATATCACTTTCCTACACTATGCTTCCAAAAATCCTGCAAAGTATCTAGGCTGTAGAGAGAGCACTGGGTTCACCGAGACACTTGCAGGTCGAGTCGGCCGCGTGTACCTACAAAACCAGGACATTTTTGTGCCGGGACTTGAACCCGTGTCTCTATCCTCTGTCCTCTTTCATCTCCTTCTAACTTACTGTCTGTATTTAGCCACATTCTTTGACTAAGTGCTCCCTGAAGACCACAAGTATCATTCCTCTGGGCCTGTTGTCACGAGAAAAGTAAACTTGTTCTTTGCTCACCACCATGTTTGAAGGACATCAGCGTGATCTCCGCCGATAGGACGGAGGGTCAAATAAAAAGGAACACCAATTTCTAGATAGGTGAAGTTGGGAGCTAAGAGTGTATTGTGGGGTGACGTGTTTATTTGAGTGTCCAAACTTCCCTCTTTAGGTAGTTATTAGATCTTCACATTCGTGAACATCATAAAACCCAGTGATTTCAAAGGCCCAGATGCTTATTATTACAGCAACTCAGTTGTCGAGGTGAGAGAAAATGAGAAGTATGTTGCTGCACCACTAAATCAATGGCTGGGAACGGCTGAAACTAAACATAAAGAATTCACGGAGGCCGGATAGGGCTATTTTCTTCTGACTGTATCAGGGGACTCAAACAGAATTCATTTGTTTGATTGTTTGTTTTTCAGTTTCACTCGTGTAGCGTATTTGTCCACACACCTTCGGCTTGTAGTTTGTCTGTGTCCTTGGATCTCAAGTGAGTCTCCTGTAAGTAAGCACGTAGGTGTCTTGAGTTTTCATCCCTTCTTTTAACCCTGTGTCTTTTGTTTGCTGCACTCAGTGCCTGACCTTTTATTCTGATGATTCAGAGCTGTGCACTTATTGCACTTAAAGAATTTTTTTTATCATTAAGCTTAAATCACTTGAAGAACATTATGTTTACTATGCTCCCCCCTTCACCAAGTACCCCTGAAAAACCTCTTCAGTCGCTGTCGATCTGCGTAGTTGGATGCTGTAGACCCCTTCACCATGTCAATCCCAACAGACCCCGTTACAGTCGCTGACCATCAGTGAGTAGTAAGATGCTATATGATCTCTACTAGCCTTCTCTGTGTTGTACAGCACTCCCCATGCCCCCTCGACCCCAAGCATTATACATGCTAAAACTAATGCCCCCATTCTTTCTCCTCACACTTATCCCTCCCTTCAGACCCACCCTGCCCAGTCCTTTTCCCTTTGGTAACTTTTAGTCAACTCTCGGGTTCTGTGAGCCTGCTGCTGTTTTTTTCCTTCAGTTTTTCATTGTTGTTATACTCCACACATGAGTGAAAACACTTGGAACTTGTCTTTCTCGGCCTGTCCTATTTCTCTGAACATACTACCGTCTAGCTCCATCCAGGTCATTGCAAATGGTAGTATATGTTTTCTTCTTAAGGCTGCTTACTGCACTTTTTAAACTGGATTTCATTCTTCCTTTTTGTTTGTAGTTTAGCTGTGTTATTCACCATTCAACTCCTGGTAATGAACAATAGCTTTGTGTCAATCGATATGTATTTGTATCTATCTATCTAATTGTCTGTCTGTCTATGTATCTATGTATGTATGTATGTATGTATGTGTCTATCTATCTATCTATCTATCTATCTATCTATCTATCTATCTATCTATCTATCTATCTATCTTCCTATCATCTATCTATGATGTCTATCATCTATCAATCTCTGTACCTGTCTATCTATCTTTCATGTGTCATCTGTGTACCTATCTATCTATGAATCAATCATCTTTTTGTCTGCCCATCTATCCTTCTGTACAGAATAGTTAACAACATAGCCTATGTCTCTTCCCTACATTATGCTTCCAGAAATCTTGCAAGGTAACTAAGCCATAAGGAGAGCACTGTGTTCACCGATACACTTTCAGGTAGAGTCAGCCGCGTGTGCTTACAAAACCAGTAAATGGAGGTGAAAGGACTTGAACCTGTATCTCTGTCCTCTGTCCTCTTATACTTCCTGCTCGCTTGGTGACTTTATTTAGCCACATTCAGTGAGTAAGTGATCCCTGAAAACCACAAGAATCCTTCGTCTTGTCCGGTTGTCGAAAGAAAAGTGTACTTGGTTCTTTGCACACCAACATGTTTGAGGGACATCGGTGTGATCACTGCTGATAGGTGCAGGGACAAATATAAAGGAACACCTATTTCTGGTCAGGAGCAGTTGGGAACAAAGAGTGTGTTGTGGAGTGAAGTGTTTATTTGAGGGTCCAAACTTCCCTCCTTAGGTGGTTATTACTTCTTTACATTCGTGAACATCATAAAAAGAATTGATTTTAAAAGCCCAGATGCATATTTTTACAGCAATTCATTTGTTGAGGTGAGAGGAAATGAGAAGGAACTTGCTGCACCACTAAATCTATGCCTGAGCACTGCTGAAACCAAACAAAAAGAATTCACGGTGGCTAGATTGGGCTATTTTCTACTGACTCTCTCTGGGGACTCAAACAGAATTCATTTGTTTGTTTGTTTCTTATTTTCACTTGTATAGGTAATCTGTCCCCGCCCCTTCAGCTTGTAGTTTGTCTGTGTCCTTGGATCTCAAGTGAGTCTCCAGTAAGGGAGCACGTAGGAGGTCTTGAGTTTTCATCAGTTCTTCTAACACTGTGTCTTTTGATTGGAGCACTCAAAGCCTGTACTTTTATACTGATATTTGAGAGCTGTGCTCTTACTGCACTTTGAAATATTTTTTGTTCTCATTAATATACAATCACATGCAGAATATTATGTTTTCCCGTCTACACCCTTCACCAAGTCCCCGGCAAAAGCCAGTTACAGTCGCTGTCCGTCAGCGTGTACTAAGATGCTGTAGAATCACTACATGTCTTCTCTGTGTTATGCAGCCGTACAAATGACCTCCCAAGTTACACACTATTCATGCTAATCCTAATGCCCCCATTCTTTTTCCCCGCCCTTATTACTCCCTTCCCACAAACCCTCCCCAGTCCCTTTCTTTTTGGTATCTGTTAGACCACTCTCGGGTTCTGTGAGTCTGCTGCTGTCTTTTCCTTCAGTTTTTCTTTGTTATCATACTCCACACAAGAGTGAAATCATTTGGTACATGTATTTCTCCTCCTTGAATATTTGACTGAGCATAATAACCTCTAGCTCCATCCACGTTATTGCAAATGATAGGATTTGTTTTCTTCTTATGGCTGCCTACTGCACTTTTTAAACTGGATTTCATTCTTCATTTTTGTTTGTAGTTTCGCTATGTGCTTTCACCATTGCTCTCCTGGTTATGAGCAGTAGCTATGTGTTAATCGATATGTACCTATATCTATCTATCTGTCTGTCTATCTATTTATCAATCAATCAATCAATCATCTTTTTGTCTGCCCATCTGTCCTTGTGTACAGAACAGTTAACCATATGTCCTATATCACTTTCCTACACTATGCTTCCAAAAATCCTGCAAAGTATCTAGGCTGTAGAGAGAGCACTGGGTTCACCGAGACACTTGCAGGTCGAGTCGGCCGCGTGTACCTACAAAACCAGGACATTTTTGTGCCGGGACTTGAACCCGTGTCTCTATCCTCTGTCCTCTTTCATCTCCTTCTAACTTACTGTCTGTATTTAGCCACATTCTTTGACTAAGTGCTCCCTGAAGACCACAAGTATCATTCCTCTGGGCCTGTTGTCACGAGAAAAGTAAACTTGTTCTTTGCTCACCACCATGTTTGAAGGACATCAGCGTGATCTCCGCCGATAGGACGGAGGGTCAAATAAAAAGGAACACCAATTTCTAGATAGGTGAAGTTGGGAGCTAAGAGTGTATTGTGGGGTGACGTGTTTATTTGAGTGTCCAAACTTCCCTCTTTAGGTAGTTATTAGATCTTCACATTCGTGAACATCATAAAACCCAGTGATTTCAAAGGCCCAGATGCTTATTATTACAGCAACTCAGTTGTCGAGGTGAGAGAAAATGAGAAGTATGTTGCTGCACCACTAAATCAATGGCTGGGAACGGCTGAAACTAAACATAAAGAATTCACGGAGGCCGGATAGGGCTATTTTCTTCTGACTGTATCAGGGGACTCAAACAGAATTCATTTGTTTGATTGTTTGTTTTTCAGTTTCACTCGTGTAGCGTATTTGTCCACACACCTTCGGCTTGTAGTTTGTCTGTGTCCTTGGATCTCAAGTGAGTCTCCTGTAAGTAAGCACGTAGGTGTCTTGAGTTTTCATCCCTTCTTTTAACCCTGTGTCTTTTGTTTGCTGCACTCAGTGCCTGACCTTTTATTCTGATGATTCAGAGCTGTGCACTTATTGCACTTAAAGAATTTTTTTTATCATTAAGCTTAAATCACTTGAAGAACATTATATTTACTATGCTCCCCCCTTCACCAAGTACCCCTGAAAAACCTCTTCAGTCGCTGTCGATCTGCGTAGTTGGATGCTGTAGACCCCTTCACCATGTCAATCCCAACAGACCCCGTTACAGTCGCTGACCATCAGTGAGTAGTAAGATGCTATATGATCTCTACTAGCCTTCTCTGTGTTGTACAGCACTCCCCATGCCCCCTCGACCCCAAGCATTATACATGCTAAAACTAATGCCCCCATTCTTTCTCCTCACACTTATCCCTCCCTTCAGACCCACCCTGCCCAGTCCTTTTCCCTTTGGTAACTTTTAGTCAACTCTCGGGTTCTGTGAGTCTGCTGCTGTTTTTTTCCTTCAGTTTTTCATTGTTGTTATACTCCACACATGAGTGAAAACACTTGGAACTTGTCTTTCTCGGCCTGTCCTATTTCTCTGAACATACTACCGTCTAGCTCCATCCAGGTCATTGCAAATGGTAGTATATGTTTTCTTCTTAAGGCTGCTTACTGCACTTTTTAAACTGGATTTCATTCTTCCTTTTTGTTTGTAGTTTAGCTGTGTTATTCACCATTCAACTCCTGGTTATGAACAATAGCTTTGTGTCAATCGATATGTATTTGTATCTATCTATCTAATTGTCTGTCTGTCTATGTATCTATGTATGTATGTATGTATGTATGTGTCTATCTATCTATCTATCTATCTATCTATCTATCTATCTATCTATCTATCTATCTATCTATCTTCCTATCATCTATCTATGATGTCTATCATCTATCAATCTCTGTACCTGTCTATCTATCTTTCATGTGTCATCTGTGTACCTATCTATCTATGAATCAGTCATCTTTTTGTCTGCCCATCTATCCTTCTGTACAGAATAGTTAACAACATAGCCTATGTCTCTTCCCTACATTATGCTTCCAGAAATCTTGCAAGGTAACTAAGCCATAAGGAGAGCACTGTGTTCACCGATACACTTTCAGGTAGAGTCAGCCGCGTGTGCTTACAAAACCAGTAAATGGAGGTGAAAGGACTTGAACCTGTATCTCTGTCCTCTGTCCTCTTATACTTCCTGCTCGCTTGGTGACTTTATTTAGCCACATTCAGTGAGTAAGTGATCCCTGAAAACCACAAGAATCCTTCGTCTTGTCCGGTTGTCGAAAGAAAAGTGTACTTGGTTCTTTGCACACCAACATGTTTGAGGGACATCGGTGTGATCACTGCTGATAGGTGCAGGGACAAATATAAAGGAACACCTATTTCTGGTCAGGAGCAGTTGGGAACAAAGAGTGTGTTGTGGAGTGAAGTGTTACTTTGAGGGTCCAAACTTCCCTCCTTAGGTGGTTATTACTTCTTTACATTCGTGAACATCATAAAAAGAATTGATTTTAAAAGCCCAGATGCATATTTTTACAGCAATTCATTTGTTGAGGTGAGAGGAAATGAGAAGGAACTTGCTGCACCACTAAATCTATGCCTGAGCACTGCTGAAACCAAACAAAAAGAATTCACGGTGGCTAGATTGGGCTATTTTCTACTGACTCTCTCTGGGGACTCAAACAGAATTCATTTGTTTGTTTGTTTCTTATTTTCACTTGTATAGGTAATCTGTCCCCGCCCCTTCAGCTTGTAGTTTGTCTGTGTCCTTGGATCTCAAGTGAGTCTCCAGTAAGGGAGCACGTAGGAGGTCTTGAGTTTTCATCAGTTCTTCTAACACTGTGTCTTTTGATTGGAGCACTCAAAGCCTGTACTTTTATACTGATATTTGAGAGCTGTGCTCTTACTGCACTTTGAAATATTTTTTGTTCTCATTAATATACAATCACATGCAGAATATTATGTTTTCCCGTCTACACCCTTCACCAAGTCCCCGGCAAAAGCCAGTTACAGTCGCTGTCCGTCAGCGTGTACTAAGATGCTGTAGAATCACTACATGTCTTCTCTGTGTTATGCAGCCGTACAAATGACCTCCCAAGTTACACACTATTCATGCTAATCCTAATGCCCCCATTCTTTTTCCCCGCCCTTATTACTCCCTTCCCACAAACCCTCCCCAGTCCCTTTCTTTTTGGTATCTGTTAGACCACTCTCGGGTTCTGTGAGTCTGCTGCTGTCTTTTCCTTCAGTTTTTCTTTGTTATCATACTCCACACAAGAGTGAAATCATTTGGTACATGTATTTCTCCTCCTTGAATATTTGACTGAGCATAATAACCTCTAGCTCCATCCACGTTATTGCAAATGATAGGATTTGTTTTCTTCTTATGGCTGCCTACTGCACTTTTTAAACTGGATTTCATTCTTCATTTTTGTTTGTAGTTTCGCTATGTGCTTTCACCATTGCTCTCCTGGTTATGAGCAGTAGCTATGTGTTAATCGATATGTACCTATATCTATCTATCTGTCTGTCTATCTATTTATCAATCAATCAATCAATCATCTTTTTGTCTGCCCATCTGTCCTTGTGTACAGAACAGTTAACCATATGTCCTATATCACTTTCCTACACTATGCTTCCAAAAATCCTGCAAAGTATCTAGGCTGTAGAGAGAGCACTGGGTTCACCGAGACACTTGCAGGTCGAGTCGGCCGCGTGTACCTACAAAACCAGGACATTTTTGTGCCGGGACTTGAACCCGTGTCTCTATCCTCTGTCCTCTTTCATCTCCTTCTAACTTACTGTCTGTATTTAGCCACATTCTTTGACTAAGTGCTCCCTGAAGACCACAAGTATCATTCCTCTGGGCCTGTTGTCACGAGAAAAGTAAACTTGTTCTTTGCTCACCACCATGTTTGAAGGACATCAGCGTGATCTCCGCCGATAGGACGGAGGGTCAAATAAAAAGGAACACCAATTTCTAGATAGGTGAAGTTGGGAGCTAAGAGTGTATTGTGGGGTGACGTGTTTATTTGAGTGTCCAAACTTCCCTCTTTAGGTAGTTATTAGATCTTCACATTCGTGAACATCATAAAACCCAGTGATTTCAAAGGCCCAGATGCTTATTATTACAGCAACTCAGTTGTCGAGGTGAGAGAAAATGAGAAGTATGTTGCTGCACCACTAAATCAATGGCTGGGAACGGCTGAAACTAAACATAAAGAATTCACGGAGGCCGGATAGGGCTATTTTCTTCTGACTGTATCAGGGGACTCAAACAGAATTCATTTGTTTGATTGTTTGTTTTTCAGTTTCACTCGTGTAGCGTATTTGTCCACACACCTTCGGCTTGTAGTTTGTCTGTGTCCTTGGATCTCAAGTGAGTCTCCTGTAAGTAAGCACGTAGGTGTCTTGAGTTTTCATCCCTTCTTTTAACCCTGTGTCTTTTGTTTGCTGCACTCAGTGCCTGACCTTTTATTCTGATGATTCAGAGCTGTGCACTTATTGCACTTAAAGAATTTTTTTTATCATTAAGCTTAAATCACTTGAAGAACATTATGTTTACTATGCTCCCCCCTTCACCAAGTACCCCTGAAAAACCTCTTCAGTCGCTGTCGATCTGCGTAGTTGGATGCTGTAGACCCCTTCACCATGTCCCTCCCAACAGACCCCGTTACAGTCGCTGACCATCAGTGAGTAGTAAGATGCTATATGATCTCTACTAGCCTTCTCTGTGTTGTACAGCACTCCCCATGCCCCCTCGACCCCAAGCATTATACATGCTAAAACTAATGCCCCCATTCTTTCTCCTCACACTTATCCCTCCCTTCAGACCCACCCTGCCCAGTCCTTTTCCCTTTGGTAACTTTTAGTCAACTCTCGGGTTCTGTGAGTCTGCTGCTGTTTTTTTCCTTCAGTTTTTCTTTGTTGTTATACTCCACACATGAGTGAAAACACTTGGTACTTGTCTTTCTCGGCCTGTCCTATTTCTCTGAACATACTACCGTCTAGCTCCATCCAGGTCATTGCAAATGGTAGTATATGTTTTCTTCTTAAGGCTGCTTACTGCACTTTTTAAACTGGATTTCATTCTTCCTTTTTGTTTGTAGTTTAGCTGTGTTATTCACCATTCAACTCCTGGTTATGAACAATAGCTTTGTGTCAATCGATATGTATTTGTATCTATCTATCTAATTGTCTGTCTGTCTATGTATCTATGTATGTATGTATGTATGTATGTGTCTATCTATCTATCTATCTATCTATCTATCTATCTATCTATCTATCTTCCTATCATCTATCTATGATGTCTATCATCTATCAATCTCTGTACCTGTCTATCTATCTTTCATCTGTCATCTGTGTACCTATCTATCTATGAATCAATCATCTTTTTGTCTGCCCATCTATCCTTCTGTACAGAAGAGTTAACAACATAGCCTATGTCTCTTCCCTACATTATGCTTCCAGAAATCTTGCAAGGTAACTAAGCCATAAGGAGAGCACTGTGTTCACCGATACACTTTCAGGTAGAGTCAGCCGCGTGTGCTTACAAAACCAGTAAATGGAGGTGAAAGGACTTGAACCTGTATCTCTGTCCTCTGTCCTCTTATACTTCCTGCTCGCTTGGTGACTTTATTTAGCCACATTCAGTGAGTAAGTGATCCCTGAAAACCACAAGAATCCTTCGTCTTGTCCGGTTGTCGAAAGAAAAGTGTACTTGGTTCTTTGCACACCACCATGTTTGAGGGACATCGGTGTGATCACTGCTGATAGGTGCAGGGACAAATATAAAGGAACACCTATTTCTGGTCAGGAGCAGTTGGGAACAAAGAGTGTGTTGTGGAGTGAAGTGTTTATTTGAGGGTCCAAACTTCCCTCCTTAGGTGGTTATTACTTCTTTACATTCGTGAACATCATAAAAAGAATTGATTTTAAAAGCCCAGATGCATATTTTTACAGCAATTCATTTGTTGAGGTGAGAGGAAATGAGAAGGAACTTGCTGCACCACTAAATCTATGCCTGAGCACTGCTGAAACCAAACAAAAAGAATTCACGGTGGCTAGATTGGGCTATTTTCTACTGACTCTCTCTGGGGACTCAAACAGAATTCATTTGTTTGTTTGTTTCTTATTTTCACTTGTATAGGTAATCTGTCCCCGCCCCTTCAGCTTGTAGTTTGTCTGTGTCCTTGGATCTCAAGTGAGTCTCCAGTAAGGGAGCACGTAGGAGGTCTTGAGTTTTCATCAGTTCTTCTAACACTGTGTCTTTTGATTGGAGCACTCAAAGCCTGTACTTTTATACTGATATTTGAGAGCTGTGCTCTTACTGCACTTTGAAATATTTTTTGTTCTCATTAATATACAATCACATGCAGAATATTATGTTTTCCCGTCTACACCCTTCACCAAGTCCCCGGCAAAAGCCAGTTACAGTCGCTGTCCGTCAGCGTGTACTAAGATGCTGTAGAATCACTACATGTCTTCTCTGTGTTATGCAGCCGTACAAATGACCTCCCAAGTTACACACTATTCATGCTAATCCTAATGCCCCCATTCTTTTTCCCCGCCCTTATTACTCCCTTCCCACAAACCCTCCCCAGTCCCTTTCTTTTTGGTATCTGTTAGACCACTCTCGGGTTCTGTGAGTCTGCTGCTGTCTTTTCCTTCAGTTTTTCTTTGTTATCATACTCCACACAAGAGTGAAATCATTTGGTACATGTATTTCTCCTCCTTGAATATTTGACTGAGCATAATAACCTCTAGCTCCATCCACGTTATTGCAAATGATAGGATTTGTTTTCTTCTTATGGCTGCCTACTGCACTTTTTAAACTGGATTTCATTCTTCATTTTTGTTTGTAGTTTCGCTATGTGCTTTCACCATTGCTCTCCTGGTTATGAGCAGTAGCTATGTGTTAATCGATATGTACCTATATCTATCTATCTGTCTGTCTATCTATTTATCAATCAATCAATCAATCATCTTTTTGTCTGCCCATCTGTCCTTGTGTACAGAACAGTTAACCATATGTCCTATATCACTTTCCTACACTATGCTTCCAAAAATCCTGCAAAGTATCTAGGCTGTAGAGAGAGCACTGGGTTCACCGAGACACTTGCAGGTCGAGTCGGCCGCGTGTACCTACAAAACCAGGACATTTTTGTGCCGGGACTTGAACCCGTGTCTCTATCCTCTGTCCTCTTTCATCTCCTTCTAACTTACTGTCTGTATTTAGCCACATTCTTTGACTAAGTGCTCCCTGAAGACCACAAGTATCATTCCTCTGGGCCTGTTGTCACGAGAAAAGTAAACTTGTTCTTTGCTCACCACCATGTTTGAAGGACATCAGCGTGATCTCCGCCGATAGGACGGAGGGTCAAATAAAAAGGAACACCAATTTCTAGATAGGTGAAGTTGGGAGCTAAGAGTGTATTGTGGGGTGACGTGTTTATTTGAGTGTCCAAACTTCCCTCTTTAGGTAGTTATTAGATCTTCACATTCGTGAACATCATAAAACCCAGTGATTTCAAAGGCCCAGATGCTTATTATTACAGCAACTCAGTTGTCGAGGTGAGAGAAAATGAGAAGTATGTTGCTGCACCACTAAATCAATGGCTGGGAACGGCTGAAACTAAACATAAAGAATTCACGGAGGCCGGATAGGGCTATTTTCTTCTGACTGTATCAGGGGACTCAAACAGAATTCATTTGTTTGATTGTTTGTTTTTCAGTTTCACTCGTGTAGCGTATTTGTCCACACACCTTCGGCTTGTAGTTTGTCTGTGTCCTTGGATCTCAAGTGAGTCTCCTGTAAGTAAGCACGTAGGTGTCTTGAGTTTTCATCCCTTCTTTTAACCCTGTGTCTTTTGTTTGCTGCACTCAGTGCCTGACCTTTTATTCTGATGATTCAGAGCTGTGCACTTATTGCACTTAAAGAATTTTTTTTATCATTAAGCTTAAATCACTTGAAGAACATTATGTTTACTATGCTCCCCCCTTCACCAAGTACCCCTGAAAAACCTCTTCAGTCGCTGTCGATCTGCGTAGTTGGATGCTGTAGACCCCTTCACCATGTCCCTCCCAACAGACCCCGTTACAGTCGCTGACCATCAGTGAGTAGTAAGATGCTATATGATCTCTACTAGCCTTCTCTGTGTTGTACAGCACTCCCCATGCCCCCTCGACCCCAAGCATTATACATGCTAAAACTAATGCCCCCATTCTTTCTCCTCACACTTATCCCTCCCTTCAGACCCACCCTGCCCAGTCCTTTTCCCTTTGGTAACTTTTAGTTAACTCTCGGGTTCTGTGAGTCTGCTGCTGTTTTTTTCCTTCAGTTTTTCTTTGTTGTTATACTCCACACATGAGTGAAAACACTTGGTACTTGTCTTTCTCGGCCTGTCCTATTTCTCTGAACATACTACCGTCTAGCTCCATCCAGGTCATTGCAAATGGTAGTATATGTTTTCTTCTTAAGGCTGCTTACTGCACTTTTTAAACTGGATTTCATTCTTCCTTTTTGTTTGTAGTTTAGCTGTGTTATTCACCATTCAACTCCTGGTTATGAACAATAGCTTTGTGTCAATCGATATGTATTTGTATCTATCTATCTAATTGTCTGTCTGTCTATGTATCTATGTATGTATGTATGTATGTATGTGTCTATCTATCTATCTATCTATCTATCTATCTATCTATCTATCTATCTTCCTATCATCTATCTATGAAGTCTATCATCTATCAATCTCTGTACCTGTCTATCTATCTTTCATCTGTCATCTGTGTACCTATCTATCTATGAATCAATCATCTTTTTGTCTGCCCATCTATCCTTCTGTACAGAAGAGTTAACAACATAGCCTATGTCTCTTCCCTACATTATGCTTCCAGAAATCTTGCAAGGTAACTAAGCCATAAGGAGAGCACTGTGTTCACCGATACACTTTCAGGTAGAGTCAGCCGCGTGTGCTTACAAAACCAGTAAATGGAGGTGAAAGGACTTGAACCTGTATCTCTGTCCTCTGTCCTCTTATACTTCCTGCTCGCTTGGTGACTTTATTTAGCCACATTCAGTGAGTAAGTGATCCCTGAAAACCACAAGAATCCTTCGTCTTGTCCGGTTGTCGAAAGAAAAGTGTACTTGGTTCTTTGCACACCACCATGTTTGAGGGACATCGGTGTGATCACTGCTGATAGGTGCAGGGACAAATATAAAGGAACACCTATTTCTGGTCAGGAGCAGTTGGGAACAAAGAGTGTGTTGTGGAGTGAAGTGTTTATTTGAGGGTCCAAACTTCCCTCCTTAGGTGGTTATTACTTCTTTACATTCGTGAACATCATAAAAAGAATTGATTTTAAAAGCCCAGATGCATATTTTTACAGCAATTCATTTGTTGAGGTGAGAGGAAATGAGAAGGAACTTGCTGCACCACTAAATCTATGCCTGAGCACTGCTGAAACCAAACAAAAAGAATTCACGGTGGCTAGATTGGGCTATTTTCTACTGACTCTCTCTGGGGACTCAAACAGAATTCATTTGTTTGTTTGTTTCTTATTTTCACTTGTATAGGTAATCTGTCCCCGCCCCTTCAGCTTGTAGTTTGTCTGTGTCCTTGGATCTCAAGTGAGTCTCCAGTAAGGGAGCACGTAGGAGGTCTTGAGTTTTCATCAGTTCTTCTAACACTGTGTCTTTTGATTGGAGCACTCAAAGCCTGTACTTTTATACTGATATTTGAGAGCTGTGCTCTTACTGCACTTTGAAATATTTTTTGTTCTCATTAATATACAATCACATGCAGAACATTATGTTTTCCCGTCTACACCCTTCACCAAGTCCCCGGCAAAAGCCAGTTACAGTCGCTGTCCGTCAGCGTGTACTAAGATGCTGTAGAATCACTACATGTCTTCTCTGTGTTATGCAGCCGTACAAATGACCTCCCAAGTTACACACTATTCATGCTAATCCTAATGCCCCCATTCTTTTTCCCCTCCCCTTATTACTCCCTTCCCACAAACCCTCCCCAGTCCCTTTCTTTTTGGTATCTGTTAGACCACTCTCGGGTTCTGTGAGTCTGCTGCTGTCTTTTCCTTCAGTTTTTCTTTGTTATCATACTCCACACAAGAGTGAAATCATTTGGTACATGTATTTCTCCTCCTTGAATATTTGACTGAGCATAATAACCTCTAGCTCCATCCATGTTATTGCAAATGATAGGATTTGATTTCTTCTTATGGCTGCCTACTGCACTTTTTAAACTGGATTTCATTCTTCATTTTTGTTTGTAGTTTCGCTATGTGCTTCACCATTGCTCTCCTGGTTATGAGCAGTAGCTATGTGTTAATCGATATGTACCTATATCTATCTATCTGTCTGTCTATCTATTTATCAATCAATCAATCAATCATCTTTTTGTCTGCCCATCTGTCCTTGTGTACAGAACAGTTAACCATATGTCCTATATCACTTTCCTACACTATGCTTCCAAAAATCCTGCAAAGTATCTAGGCTGTAGAGAGAGCACTGGGTTCACCGAGACACTTGCAGGTCGAGTCGGCCGCGTGTACCTACAAAACCAGGACATTTTTGTGCCATGACTTGAACCCGTGTCTCTATCCTCTGTCCTCTTTCATCTCCTTCTAACTTACTGTCTGTATTTAGCCACATTCTTTGACTAAGTGCTCCCTGAAGACCACAAGTATCATTCCTCTGGGCCTGTTGTCACGAGAAAAGTAAACTTGTTCTTTGCTCACCACCATGTTTGAAGGACATCAGCGTGATCTCCGCCGATAGGACGGAGGGTCAAATAAAAAGGAACACCAATTTCTAGATAGGTGAAGTTGGGAGCTAAGAGTGTATTGTGGGGTGACGTGTTTATTTGAGTGTCCAAACTTCCCTCTTTAGGTAGTTATTAGATCTTCACATTCGTGAACATCATAAAACCCAGTGATTTCAAAGGCCCAGATGCTTATTATTACAGCAACTCAGTTGTCGAGGTGAGAGAAAATGAGAAGTATGTTGCTGCACCACTAAATCAATGGCTGGGAACGGCTGAAACTAAACATAAAGAATTCACGGAGGCCGGATAGGGCTATTTTCTTCTGACTGTATCAGGGGACTCAAACAGAATTCATTTGTTTGATTGTTTGTTTTTCAGTTTCACTCGTGTAGCGTATTTGTCCACACACCTTCGGCTTGTAGTTTGTCTGTGTCCTTGGATCTCAAGTGAGTCTCCTGTAAGTAAGCACGTAGGTGTCTTGAGTTTTCATCCCTTCTTTTAACCCTGTGTCTTTTGTTTGCTGCACTCAGTGCCTGACCTTTTATTCTGATGATTCAGAGCTGTGCACTTATTGCACTTAAAGAATTTTTTTTATCATTAAGCTTAAATCACTTGAAGAACATTATGTTTACTATGCTCCCCCCTTCACCAAGTACCCCTGAAAAACCTCTTCAGTCGCTGTCGATCTGCGTAGTTGGATGCTGTAGACCCCTTCACCATGTCAATCCCAACAGACCCCGTTACAGTCGCTGACCATCAGTGAGTAGTAAGATGCTATATGATCTCTACTAGCCTTCTCTGTGTTGTACAGCACTCCCCATGCCCCCTCGACCCCAAGCATTATACATGCTAAAACTAATGCCCCCATTCTTTCTCCTCACACTTATCCCTCCCTTCAGACCCACCCTGCCCAGTCCTTTTCCCTTTGGTAACTTTTAGTCAACTCTCGGGTTCTGTGAGTCTGCTGCTGTTTTTTTCCTTCAGTTTTTCTTTGTTGTTATACTCCACACATGAGTGAAAACACTTGGTACTTGTCTTTCTCGGCCTGTCCTATTTCTCTGAACATACTACCGTCTAGCTCCATCCAGGTCATTGCAAATGGTAGTATATGTTTTCTTCTTAAGGCTGCTTACTGCACTTTTTAAACTGGATTTCATTCTTCCTTTTTGTTTGTAGTTTAGCTGTGTTATTCACCATTCAACTCCTGGTTATGAACAATAGCTTTGTGTCAATCGATATGTATTTGTATCTATCTATCTAATTGTCTGTCTGTCTATCTATGTATCTATGTATGTATGTATGTATGTATGTGTCTATCTATCTATCTATCTATCTATCTATCTATCTATCTATCTATCTATCTATCTTCCTATCATCTATCTATGATGTCTATCATCTATCAATCTCTGTACCTGTCTATCTATCTTTCATCTGTCATCTGTGTACCTATCTATCTATGAATCAATCATCTTTTTGTCTGCCCATCTATCCTTCTGTACAGAATAGTTAACAACATAGCCTATGTCTCTTCCCTACATTATGCTTCCAGAAATCTTGCAAGGTAACTAAGCCATAAGGAGAGCACTGTGTTCACCGATACACTTTCAGGTAGAGTCAGCCGCGTGTGCTTACAAAACCAGTAAATGGAGGTGAAAGGACTTGAACCTGTATCTCTGTCCTCTGTCCTCTTATACTTCCTGCTCGCTTGGTGACTTTATTTAGCCACATTCAGTGAGTAAGTGATCCCTGAAAACCAAAAGAATCCTTCGTCTTGTCCGGTTGTCGAAAGAAAAGTGTACTTGGTTCTTTGCACACCAACATGTTTGAGGGACATCGGTGTGATCACTGCTGATAGGTGCAGGGACAAATATAAAGGAACACCTATTTCTGGTCAGGAGCAGTTGGGAACAAAGAGTGTGTTGTGGAGTGAAGTGTTACTTTGAGGGTCCAAACTTCCCTCCTTAGGTGGTTATTACTTCTTTACATTCGTGAACATCATAAAAAGAATTGATTTTAAAAGCCCAGATGCATATTTTTACAGCAATTCATTTGTTGAGGTGAGAGGAAATGAGAAGGAACTTGCTGCACCACTAAATCTATGCCTGAGCACTGCTGAAACCAAACAAAAAGAATTCACGGTGGCTAGATTGGGCTATTTTCTACTGACTCTCTCTGGGGACTCAAACAGAATTCATTTGTTTGTTTGTTTCTTATTTTCACTTGTATAGGTAATCTGTCCCCGCCCCTTCAGCTTGTAGTTTGTCTGTGTCCTTGGATCTCAAGTGAGTCTCCAGTAAGGGAGCACGTAGGAGGTCTTGAGTTTTCATCAGTTCTTCTAACACTGTGTCTTTTGATTGGAGCACTCAAAGCCTGTACTTTTATACTGATATTTGAGAGCTGTGCTCTTACTGCACTTTGAAATATTTTTTGTTCTCATTAATATACAATCACATGCAGAACATTATGTTTTCCCGTCTACACCCTTCACCAAGTCCCCGGCAAAAGCCAGTTACAGTCGCTGTCCGTCAGCGTGTACTAAGATGCTGCAGAATCACTACATGTCTTCTCTGTGTTATGCAGCCGTACAAATGACCTCCCAAGTTACACACTATTCATGCTAATCCTAATGCCCCCATTCTTTTTCCCCTCCCCTTATTACTCCCTTCCCACAAACCCTCCCCAGTCCCTTTCTTTTTGGTATCTGTTAGACCACTCTCGGGTTCTGTGAGTCTGCTGCTGTCTTTTCCTTCAGTTTTTCTTTGTTATCATACTCCACACAAGAGTGAAATCATTTGGTACATGTATTTCTCCTCCTTGAATATTTGACTGAGCATAATAACCTCTAGCTCCATCCATGTTATTGCAAATGATAGGATTTGATTTCTTCTTATGGCTGCCTACTGCACTTTTTAAACTGGATTTCATTCTTCATTTTTGTTTGTAGTTTCGCTATGTGCTTTCACCATTGCTCTCCTGGTTATGAGCAGTAGCTATGTGTTAATCGATATGTACCTATATCTATCTATCTGTCTGTCTATCTATTTATCAATCAATCAATCAATCATCTTTTTGTCTGCCCATCTGTCCTTGTGTACAGAACAGTTAACCATATGTCCTATATCACTTTCCTACACTATGCTTCCAAAAATCCTGCAAAGTATCTAGGCTGTAGAGAGAGCACTGGGTTCACCGAGACACTTGCAGGTCGAGTCGGCCGCGTGTACCTACAAAACCAGGACATTTTTGTGCCGGGACTTGAACCCGTGTCTCTATCCTCTGTCCTCTTTCATCTCCTTCTAACTTACTGTCTGTATTTAGCCACATTCTTTGACTAAGTGCTCCCTGAAGACCACAAGTATCATTCCTCTGGGCCTGTTGTCACGAGAAAAGTAAACTTGTTCTTTGCTCACCACCATGTTTGAAGGACATCAGCGTGATCTCCGCCGATAGGACGGAGGGTCAAATAAAAAGGAACACCAATTTCTAGATAGGTGAAGTTGGGAGCTAAGAGTGTATTGTGGGGTGACGTGTTTATTTGAGTGTCCAAACTTCCCTCTTTAGGTAGTTATTAGATCTTCACATTCGTGAACATCATAAAACCCAGTGATTTCAAAGGCCCAGATGCTTATTATTACAGCAACTCAGTTGTCGAGGTGAGAGAAAATGAGAAGTATGTTGCTGCACCACTAAATCAATGGCTGGGAACGGCTGAAACTAAACATAAAGAATTCACGGAGGCCGGATAGGGCTATTTTCTTCTGACTGTATCAGGGGACTCAAACAGAATTCATTTGTTTGATTGTTTGTTTTTCAGTTTCACTCGTGTAGCGTATTTGTCCACACACCTTCGGCTTGTAGTTTGTCTGTGTCCTTGGATCTCAAGTGAGTCTCCTGTAAGTAAGCACGTAGGTGTCTTGAGTTTTCATCCCTTCTTTTAACCCTGTGTCTTTTGTTTGCTGCACTCAGTGCCTGACCTTTTATTCTGATGATTCAGAGCTGTGCACTTATTGCACTTAAAGAATTTTTTTTATCATTAAGCTTAAATCACTTGAAGAACATTATGTTTACTATGCTCCCCCCTTCACCAAGTACCCCTGAAAAACCTCTTCAGTCGCTGTCGATCTGCGTAGTTGGATGCTGTAGACCCCTTCACCATGTCCCTCCCAACAGACCCCGTTACAGTCGCTGACCATCAGTGAGTAGTAAGATGCTATATGATCTCTACTAGCCTTCTCTGTGTTGTACAGCACTCCCCATGCCCCCTCGACCCCAAGCATTATACATGCTAAAACTAATGCCCCCATTCTTTCTCCTCACACTTATCCCTCCCTTCAGACCCACCCTGCCCAGTCCTTTTCCCTTTGGTAACTTTTAGTCAACTCTCGGGTTCTGTGAGTCTGCTGCTGTTTTTTTCCTTCAGTTTTTCTTTGTTGTTATACTCCACACATGAGTGAAAACACTTGGTACTTGTCTTTCTCGGCCTGTCCTATTTCTCTGAACATACTACCGTCTAGCTCCATCCAGGTCATTGCAAATGGTAGTATATGTTTTCTTCTTAAGGCTGCTTACTGCACTTTTTAAATGGATTTCATTCTTCCTTTTTGTTTGTAGTTTAGCTATGTTATTCACCATTCAACTCCTGGTTATGAACAATAGCTTTGTGTCAATCGATATGTATTTGTATCTATCTATCTAATTGTCTGTCTGTCTATCTATGTATCTATGTATGTATGTATGTATGTATGTGTCTATCTATCTATCTATCTATCTATCTATCTATCTATCTATCTATCTATCTATCTATCTATCTTCCTATCATCTATCTATGATGTCTATCATCTATCAATCTCTGTACCTGTCTATCTATCTTTCATCTGTCATCTGTGTACCTATCTATCTATGAATCAATCATCTTTTTGTCTGCCCATCTATCCTTCTGTACAGAAGAGTTAACAACATAGCCTATGTCTCTTCCCTACATTATGCTTCCAGAAATCTTGCAAGGTAACTAAGCCATAAGGAGAGCACTGTGTTCACCGATACACTTTCAGGTAGAGTCAGCCGCGTGTGCTTACAAAACCAGTAAATGGAGGTGAAAGGACTTGAACCTGTATCTCTGTCCTCTGTCCTCTTATACTTCCTGCTCGCTTGGTGACTTTATTTAGCCACATTCAGTGAGTAAGTGATCCCTGAAAACCACAAGAATCCTTCGTCTTGTCCGGTTGTCGAAAGAAAAGTGTACTTGGTTCTTTGCACACCAACATGTTTGAGGGACATCGGTGTGATCACTGCTGATAGGTGCAGGGACAAATATAAAGGAACACCTATTTCTGGTCAGGAGCAGTTGGGAACAAAGAGTGTGTTGTGGAGTGAAGTGTTTATTTGAGGGTCCAAACTTCCCTCCTTAGGTGGTTATTACTTCTTTACATTCGTGAACATCATAAAAAGAATTGATTTTAAAAGCCCAGATGCATATTTTTACAGCAATTCATTTGTTGAGGTGAGAGGAAATGAGAAGGAACTTGCTGCACCACTAAATCTATGCCTGAGCACTGCTGAAACCAAACAAAAAGAATTCACGGTGGCTAGATTGGGCTATTTTCTACTGACTCTCTCTGGGGACTCAAACAGAATTCATTTGTTTGTTTGTTTCTTATTTTCACTTGTATAGGTAATCTGTCCCCGCCCCTTCAGCTTGTAGTTTGTCTGTGTCCTTGGATCTCAAGTGAGTCTCCAGTAAGGGAGCACGTAGGAGGTCTTGAGTTTTCATCAGTTCTTCTAACACTGTGTCTTTTGATTGGAGCACTCAAAGCCTGTACTTTTATACTGATATTTGAGAGCTGTGCTCTTTCTGCACTTTGAAATATTTTTTGTTCTCATTAATATACAATCACATGCAGAACATTATGTTTTCCCGTCTACACCCTTCACCAAGTCCCCGGCAAAAGCCAGTTACAGTCGCTGTCCGTCAGCGTGTACTAAGATGCTGTAGAATCACTACATGTCTTCTCTGTGTTATGCAGCCGTACAAATGACCTCCCAAGTTACACACTATTCATGCTAATCCTAATGCCCCCATTCTTTTTCCCCGCCCTTATTACTCCCTTCCCACAAACCCTCCCCAGTCCCTTTCTTTTTGGTATCTGTTAGACCACTCTCGGGTTCTGTGAGTCTGCTGCTGTCTTTTCCTTCAGTTTTTCTTTGTTATCATACTCCACACAAGAGTGAAATCATTTGGTACATGTATTTCTCCTCCTTGAATATTTGACTGAGCATAATAACCTCTAGCTCCATCCACGTTATTGCAAATGATAGGATTTGTTTTCTTCTTATGGCTGCCTACTGCACTTTTTAAACTGGATTTCATTCTTCATTTTTGTTTGTAGTTTCGCTATGTGCTTTCACCATTGCTCTCCTGGTTATGAGCAGTAGCTATGTGTTAATCGATATGTACCTATATCTATCTATCTGTCTGTCTATCTATTTATCAATCAATCAATCAATCATCTTTTTGTCTGCCCATCTGTCCTTGTGTACAGAACAGTTAACCATATGTCCTATATCACTTTCCTACACTATGCTTCCAAAAATCCTGCAAAGTATCTAGGCTGTAGAGAGAGCACTGGGTTCACCGAGACACTTGCAGGTCGAGTCGGCCGCGTGTACCTACAAAACCAGGACATTTTTGTGCCGGGACTTGAACCCGTGTCTCTATCCTCTGTCCTCTTTCATCTCCTTCTAACTTACTGTCTGTATTTAGCCACATTCTTTGACTAAGTGCTCCCTGAAGACCACAAGTATCATTCCTCTGGGCCTGTTGTCACGAGAAAAGTAAACTTGTTCTTTGCTCACCACCATGTTTGAAGGACATCAGCGTGATCTCCGCCGATAGGACGGAGGGTCAAATAAAAAGGAACACCAATTTCTAGATAGGTGAAGTTGGGAGCTAAGAGTGTATTGTGGGGTGACGTGTTTATTTGAGTGTCCAAACTTCCCTCTTTAGGTAGTTATTAGATCTTCACATTCGTGAACATCATAAAACCCAGTGATTTCAAAGGCCCAGATGCTTATTATTACAGCAACTCAGTTGTCGAGGTGAGAGAAAATGAGAAGTATGCTGCTGCACCACTAAATCAATGGCTGGGAACGGCTGAAACTAAACATAAAGAATTCACGGAGGCCGGATAGGGCTATTTTCTTCTGACTGTATCAGGGGACTCAAACAGAATTCATTTGTTTGATTGTTTGTTTTTCAGTTTCACTCGTGTAGCGTATTTGTCCACACACCTTCGGCTTGTAGTTTGTCTGTGTCCTTGGATCTCAAGTGAGTCTCCTGTAAGTAAGCACGTAGGTGTCTTGAGTTTTCATCCCTTCTTTTAACCCTGTGTCTTTTGTTTGCTGCACTCAGTGCCTGACCTTTTATTCTGATGATTCAGAGCTGTGCACTTATTGCACTTAAAGAATTTTTTTTATCATTAAGCTTAAATCACTTGAAGAACATTATGTTTACTATGCTCCCCCCTTCACCAAGTACCCCTGAAAAACCTCTTCAGTCGCTGTCGATCTGCGTAGTTGGATGCTGTAGACCCCTTCACCATGTCCCTCCCAACAGACCCCGTTACAGTCGCTGACCATCAGTGAGTAGTAAGATGCTATATGATCTCTACTAGCCTTCTCTGTGTTGTACAGCACTCCCCATGCCCCCTCGACCCCAAGCATTATACATGCTAAAACTAATGCCCCCATTCTTTCTCCTCACACTTATCCCTCCCTTCAGACCCACCCTGCCCAGTCCTTTTCCCTTTGGTAACTTTTAGTCAACTCTCGGGTTCTGTGAGTCTGCTGCTGTTTTTTTCCTTCAGTTTTTCTTTGTTGTTATACTCCACACATGAGTGAAAACACTTGGTACTTGTCTTTCTCGGCCTGTCCTATTTCTCTGAACATACTACCGTCTAGCTCCATCCAGGTCATTGCAAATGGTAGTATATGTTTTCTTCTTAAGGCTGCTTACTGCACTTTTTAAATGGATTTCATTCTTCCTTTTTGTTTGTAGTTTAGCTGTGTTATTCACCATTCAACTCCTGGTTATGAACAATAGCTTTGTGTCAATCGATATGTATTTGTATCTATCTATCTAATTGTCTGTCTGTCTGTCTATGTATCTATGTATGTATGTATGTATGTATGTGTCTATCTATCTATCTATCTATCTATCTATCTATCTATCTATCTATCTATCTTCCTATCATCTATCTATG
The DNA here is from genome assembly GCF_030020395.1 of Manis pentadactyla. Classification (NCBI taxonomy): domain Eukaryota; kingdom Metazoa; phylum Chordata; class Mammalia; order Pholidota; family Manidae; genus Manis; species Manis pentadactyla. The sequence goes on from NW_026645130.1 coordinate 526,809, forward strand.
ATGTCTATCATCTATCAATCTCTGTACCTGTCTATCTATCTTTCATCTGTCATCTGTGTACCTATCTATCTATGAATCAATCATCTTTTTGTCTGCCCATCTATCCTTCTGTACAGAATAGTTAACAACATAGCCTATGTCTCTTCCCTACATTATGCTTCCAGAAATCTTGCAAGGTAACTAAGCCATAAGGAGAGCACTGTGTTCACCGATACACTTTCAGGTAGAGTCAGCCGCGTGTGCTTACAAAACCAGTAAATGGAGGTGAAAGGACTTGAACCTGTATCTCTGTCCTCTGTCCTCTTATACTTCCTGCTCGCTTGGTGACTTTATTTAGCCACATTCAGTGAGTAAGTGATCCCTGAAAACCAAAAGAATCCTTCGTCTTGTCCGGTTGTCGAAAGAAAAGTGTACTTGGTTCTTTGCACACCAACATGTTTGAGGGACATCGGTGTGATCACTGCTGATAGGTGCAGGGACAAATATAAAGGAACACCTATTTCTGGTCAGGAGCAGTTGGGAACAAAGAGTGTGTTGTGGAGTGAAGTGTTACTTTGAGGGTCCAAACTTCCCTCCTTAGGTGGTTATTACTTCTTTACATTCGTGAACATCATAAAAAGAATTGATTTTAAAAGCCCAGATGCATATTTTTACAGCAATTCATTTGTTGAGGTGAGAGGAAATGAGAAGGAACTTGCTGCACCACTAAATCTATGCCTGAGCACTGCTGAAACCAAACAAAAAGAATTCACGGTGGCTAGATTGGGCTATTTTCTACTGACTCTCTCTGGGGACTCAAACAGAATTCATTTGTTTGTTTGTTTCTTATTTTCACTTGTATAGGTAATCTGTCCCCGCCCCTTCAGCTTGTAGTTTGTCTGTGTCCTTGGATCTCAAGTGAGTCTCCAGTAAGGGAGCACGTAGGAGGTCTTGAGTTTTCATCAGTTCTTCTAACACTGTGTCTTTTGATTGGAGCACTCAAAGCCTGTACTTTTATACTGATATTTGAGAGCTGTGCTCTTACTGCACTTTGAAATATTTTTTGTTCTCATTAATATACAATCACATGCAGAACATTATGTTTTCCCGTCTACACCCTTCACCAAGTCCCCGGCAAAAGCCAGTTACAGTCGCTGTCCGTCAGCGTGTACTAAGATGCTGCAGAATCACTACATGTCTTCTCTGTGTTATGCAGCCGTACAAATGACCTCCCAAGTTACACACTATTCATGCTAATCCTAATGCCCCCATTCTTTTTCCCCTCCCCTTATTACTCCCTTCCCACAAACCCTCCCCAGTCCCTTTCTTTTTGGTATCTGTTAGACCACTCTCGGGTTCTGTGAGTCTGCTGCTGTCTTTTCCTTCAGTTTTTCTTTGTTATCATACTCCACACAAGAGTGAAATCATTTGGTACATGTATTTCTCCTCCTTGAATATTTGACTGAGCATAATAACCTCTAGCTCCATCCATGTTATTGCAAATGATAGGATTTGATTTCTTCTTATGGCTGCCTACTGCACTTTTTAAACTGGATTTCATTCTTCATTTTTGTTTGTAGTTTCGCTATGTGCTTTCACCATTGCTCTCCTGGTTATGAGCAGTAGCTATGTGTTAATCGATATGTACCTATATCTATCTATCTGTCTGTCTATCTATTTATCAATCAATCAATCAATCATCTTTTTGTCTGCCCATCTGTCCTTGTGTACAGAACAGTTAACCATATGTCCTATATCACTTTCCTACACTATGCTTCCAAAAATCCTGCAAAGTATCTAGGCTGTAGAGAGAGCACTGGGTTCACCGAGACACTTGCAGGTCGAGTCGGCCGCGTGTACCTACAAAACCAGGACATTTTTGTGCCGGGACTTGAACCCGTGTCTCTATCCTCTGTCCTCTTTCATCTCCTTCTAACTTACTGTCTGTATTTAGCCACATTCTTTGACTAAGTGCTCCCTGAAGACCACAAGTATCATTCCTCTGGGCCTGTTGTCACGAGAAAAGTAAACTTGTTCTTTGCTCACCACCATGTTTGAAGGACATCAGCGTGATCTCCGCCGATAGGACGGAGGGTCAAATAAAAAGGAACACCAATTTCTAGATAGGTGAAGTTGGGAGCTAAGAGTGTATTGTGGGGTGACGTGTTTATTTGAGTGTCCAAACTTCCCTCTTTAGGTAGTTATTAGATCTTCACATTCGTGAACATCATAAAACCCAGTGATTTCAAAGGCCCAGATGCTTATTATTACAGCAACTCAGTTGTCGAGGTGAGAGAAAATGAGAAGTATGCTGCTGCACCACTAAATCAATGGCTGGGAACGGCTGAAACTAAACATAAAGAATTCACGGAGGCCGGATAGGGCTATTTTCTTCTGACTGTATCAGGGGACTCAAACAGAATTCATTTGTTTGATTGTTTGTTTTTCAGTTTCACTCGTGTAGCGTATTTGTCCACACACCTTCGGCTTGTAGTTTGTCTGTGTCCTTGGATCTCAAGTGAGTCTCCTGTAAGTAAGCACGTAGGTGTCTTGAGTTTTCATCCCTTCTTTTAACCCTGTGTCTTTTGTTTGCTGCACTCAGTGCCTGACCTTTTATTCTGATGATTCAGAGCTGTGCACTTATTGCACTTAAAGAATTTTTTTTATCATTAAGCTTAAATCACTTGAAGAACATTATGTTTACTATGCTCCCCCCTTCACCAAGTACCCCTGAAAAACCTCTTCAGTCGCTGTCGATCTGCGTAGTTGGATGCTGTAGACCCCTTCACCATGTCCCTCCCAACAGACCCCGTTACAGTCGCTGACCATCAGTGAGTAGTAAGATGCTATATGATCTCTACTAGCCTTCTCTGTGTTGTACAGCACTCCCCATGCCCCCTCGACCCCAAGCATTATACATGCTAAAACTAATGCCCCCATTCTTTCTCCTCACACTTATCCCTCCCTTCAGACCCACCCTGCCCAGTCCTTTTCCCTTTGGTAACTTTTAGTCAACTCTCGGGTTCTGTGAGTCTGCTGCTGTTTTTTTCCTTCAGTTTTTCTTTGTTGTTATACTCCACACATGAGTGAAAACACTTGGTACTTGTCTTTCTCGGCCTGTCCTATTTCTCTGAACATACTACCGTCTAGCTCCATCCAGGTCATTGCAAATGGTAGTATATGTTTTCTTCTTAAGGCTGCTTACTGCACTTTTTAAATGGATTTCATTCTTCCTTTTTGTTTGTAGTTTAGCTGTGTTATTCACCATTCAACTCCTGGTTATGAACAATAGCTTTGTGTCAATCGATATGTATTTGTATCTATCTATCTAATTGTCTGTCTGTCTGTCTATGTATCTATGTATGTATGTATGTATGTATGTGTCTATCTATCTATCTATCTATCTATCTATCTATCTATCTATCTATCTATCTTCCTATCATCTATCTATGATGTCTATCATCTATCAATCTCTGTACCTGTCTATCTATCTTTCATCTGTCATCTGTGTACCTATCTATCTATGAATCAATCATCTTTTTGTCTGCCCATCTATCCTTCTGTACAGAATAGTTAACAACATAGCCTATGTCTCTTCCCTACATTATGCTTCCAGAAATCTTGCAAGGTAACTAAGCCATAAGGAGAGCACTGTGTTCACCGATACACTTTCAGGTAGAGTCAGCCGCATGTGCTTACAAAACCAGTAAATGGAGGTGAAAGGACTTGAACCTGTATCTCTGTCCTCTGTCCTCTTATACTTCCTGCTCGCTTGGTGACTTTATTTAGCCACATTCAGTGAGTAAGTGATCCCTGAAAACCAAAAGAATCCTTCGTCTTGTCCGGTTGTCGAAAGAAAAGTGTACTTGGTTCTTTGCACACCAACATGTTTGAGGGACATCGGTGTGATCACTGCTGATAGGTGCAGGGACAAATATAAAGGAACACCTATTTCTGGTCAGGAGCAGTTGGGAACAAAGAGTGTGTTGTGGAGTGAAGTGTTTATTTGAGGGTCCAAACTTCCCTCCTTAGGTGGTTATTACTTCTTTACATTCGTGAACATCATAAAAAGAATTGATTTTAAAAGCCCAGATGCATATTTTTACAGCAATTCATTTGTTGAGGTGAGAGGAAATGAGAAGGAACTTGCTGCACCACTAAATCTATGCCTGAGCACTGCTGAAACCAAACAAAAAGAATTCACGGTGGCTAGATTGGGCTATTTTCTACTGACTCTCTCTGGGGACTCAAACAGAATTCATTTGTTTGTTTGTTTCTTATTTTCACTTGTATAGGTAATCTGTCCCCGCCCCTTCAGCTTGTAGTTTGTCTGTGTCCTTGGATCTCAAGTGAGTCTCCAGTAAGGGAGCACGTAGGAGGTCTTGAGTTTTCATCAGTTCTTCTAACACTGTGTCTTTTGATTGGAGCACTCAAAGCCTGTACTTTTATACTGATATTTGAGAGCTGTGCTCTTACTGCACTTTGAAATATTTTTTGTTCTCATTAATATACAATCACATGCAGAACATTATGTTTTCCCGTCTACACCCTTCACCAAGTCCCCGGCAAAAGCCAGTTACAGTCGCTGTCCGTCAGCGTGTACTAAGATGCTGTAGAATCACTACATGTCTTCTCTGTGTTATGCAGCCGTACAAATGACCTCCCAAGTTACACACTATTCATGCTAATCCTAATGCCCCCATTCTTTTTCCCCTCACCTTATTACTCCCTTCCCACAAACCCTCCCCAGTCCCTTTCTTTTTGGTATCTGTTAGACCACTCTCGGGTTCTGTGAGTCTGCTGCTGTCTTTTCCTTCAGTTTTTCTTTGTTATCATACTCCACACAAGAGTGAAATCATTTGGTACATGTATTTCTCCTCCTTGAATATTTGACTGAGCATAATAACCTCTAGCTCCATCCATGTTATTGCAAATGATAGGATTTGATTTCTTCTTATGGCTGCCTACTGCACTTTTTAAACTGGATTTCATTCTTCATTTTTGTTTGTAGTTTCGCTATGTGCTTTCACCATTGCTCTCCTGGTTATGAGCAGTAGCTATGTGTTAATCGATATGTACCTATATCTATCTATCTGTCTGTCTATCTATTTATCAATCAATCAATCAATCATCTTTTTGTCTGCCCATCTGTCCTTGTGTACAGAACAGTTAACCATATGTCCTATATCACTTTCCTACACTATGCTTCCAAAAATCCTGCAAAGTATCTAGGCTGTAGAGAGAGCACTGGGTTCACCGAGACACTTGCAGGTCGAGTCGGCCGCGTGTACCTACAAAACCAGGACATTTTTGTGCCGGGACTTGAACCCGTGTCTCTATCCTCTGTCCTCTTTCATCTCCTTCTAACTTACTGTCTGTATTTAGCCACATTCTTTGACTAAGTGCTCCCTGAAGACCACAAGTATCATTCCTCTGGGCCTGTTGTCACGAGAAAAGTAAACTTGTTCTTTGCTCACCACCATGTTTGAAGGACATCAGCGTGATCTCCGCCGATAGGACGGAGGGTCAAATAAAAAGGAACACCAATTTCTAGATAGGTGAAGTTGGGAGCTAAGAGTGTATTGTGGGGTGACGTGTTTATTTGAGTGTCCAAACTTCCCTCTTTAGGTAGTTATTAGATCTTCACATTCGTGAACATCATAAAACCCAGTGATTTCAAAGGCCCAGATGCTTATTATTACAGCAACTCAGTTGTCGAGGTGAGAGAAAATGAGAAGTATGTTGCTGCACCACTAAATCAATGGCTGGGAACGGCTGAAACTAAACATAAAGAATTCACGGAGGCCGGATAGGGCTATTTTCTTCTGACTGTATCAGGGGACTCAAACAGAATTCATTTGTTTGATTGTTTGTTTTTCAGTTTCACTCGTGTAGCGTATTTGTCCACACACCTTCGGCTTGTAGTTTGTCTGTGTCCTTGGATCTCAAGTGAGTCTCCTGTAAGTAAGCACGTAGGTGTCTTGAGTTTTCATCCCTTCTTTTAACCCTGTGTCTTTTGTTTGCTGCACTCAGTGCCTGACCTTTTATTCTGATGATTCAGAGCTGTGCACTTATTGCACTTAAAGAATTTTTTTTATCATTAAGCTTAAATCACTTGAAGAACATTATGTTTACTATGCTCCCCCCTTCACCAAGTACCCCTGAAAAACCTCTTCAGTCGCTGTCGATCTGCGTAGTTGGATGCTGTAGACCCCTTCACCATGTCAATCCCAACAGACCCCGTTACAGTCGCTGACCATCAGTGAGTAGTAAGATGCTATATGATCTCTACTAGCCTTCTCTGTGTTGTACAGCACTCCCCATGCCCCCTCGACCCCAAGCATTATACATGCTAAAACTAATGCCCCCATTCTTTCTCCTCACACTTATCCCTCCCTTCAGACCCACCCTGCCCAGTCCTTTTCCCTTTGGTAACTTTTAGTCAACTCTCGGGTTCTGTGAGTCTGCTGCTGTTTTTTTCCTTCAGTTTTTCTTTGTTGTTATACTCCACACATGAGTGAAAACACTTGGTACTTGTCTTTCTCGGCCTGTCCTATTTCTCTGAACATACTACCGTCTAGCTCCATCCAGGTCATTGCAAATGGTAGTATATGTTTTCTTCTTAAGGCTGCTTACTGCACTTTTTAAATGGATTTCATTCTTCCTTTTTGTTTGTAGTTTAGCTGTGTTATTCACCATTCAACTCCTGGTTATGAACAATAGCTTTGTGTCAATCGATATGTATTTGTATCTATCTATCTAATTGTCTGTCTGTCTGTCTATGTATCTATGTATGTATGTATGTATGTATGTGTCTATCTATCTATCTATCTATCTATCTATCTATCTATCTATCTATCTTCCTATCATCTATCTATGATGTCTATCATCTATCAATCTCTGTACCTGTCTATCTATCTTTCATCTGTCATCTGTGTACCTATCTATCTATGAATCAATCATCTTTTTGTCTGCCCATCTATCCTTCTGTACAGAATAGTTAACAACATAGCCTATGTCTCTTCCCTACATTATGCTTCCAGAAATCTTGCAAGGTAACTAAGCCATAAGGAGAGCACTGTGTTCACCGATACACTTTCAGGTAGAGTCAGCCGCATGTGCTTACAAAACCAGTAAATGGAGGTGAAAGGACTTGAACCTGTATCTCTGTCCTCTGTCCTCTTATACTTCCTGCTCGCTTGGTGACTTTATTTAGCCACATTCAGTGAGTAAGTGATCCCTGAAAACCAAAAGAATCCTTCGTCTTGTCCGGTTGTCGAAAGAAAAGTGTACTTGGTTCTTTGCACACCAACATGTTTGAGGGACATCGGTGTGATCACTGCTGATAGGTGCAGGGACAAATATAAAGGAACACCTATTTCTGGTCAGGAGCAGTTGGGAACAAAGAGTGTGTTGTGGAGTGAAGTGTTTATTTGAGGGTCCAAACTTCCCTCCTTAGGTGGTTATTACTTCTTTACATTCGTGAACATCATAAAAAGAATTGATTTTAAAAGCCCAGATGCATATTTTTACAGCAATTCATTTGTTGAGGTGAGAGGAAATGAGAAGGAACTTGCTGCACCACTAAATCTATGCCTGAGCACTGCTGAAACCAAACAAAAAGAATTCACGGTGGCTAGATTGGGCTATTTTCTACTGACTCTCTCTGGGGACTCAAACAGAATTCATTTGTTTGTTTGTTTCTTATTTTCACTTGTATAGGTAATCTGTCCCCGCCCCTTCAGCTTGTAGTTTGTCTGTGTCCTTGGATCTCAAGTGAGTCTCCAGTAAGGGAGCACGTAGGAGGTCTTGAGTTTTCATCAGTTCTTCTAACACTGTGTCTTTTGATTGGAGCACTCAAAGCCTGTACTTTTATACTGATATTTGAGAGCTGTGCTCTTACTGCACTTTGAAATATTTTTTGTTCTCATTAATATACAATCACATGCAGAACATTATGTTTTCCCGTCTACACCCTTCACCAAGTCCCCGGCAAAAGCCAGTTACAGTCGCTGTCCGTCAGCGTGTACTAAGATGCTGTAGAATCACTACATGTCTTCTCTGTGTTATGCAGCCGTACAAATGACCTCCCAAGTTACACACTATTCATGCTAATCCTAATGCCCCCATTCTTTTTCCCCGCCCTTATTACTCCCTTCCCACAAACCCTCCCCAGTCCCTTTCTTTTTGGTATCTGTTAGACCACTCTCGGGTTGTGTGAGTCTGCTGCTGTCTTTTCCTTCAGTTTTTCTTTGTTATCATACTCCACACAAGAGTGAAATCATTTGGTACATGTATTTCTCCTCCTTGAATATTTGACTGAGCATAATAACCTCTAGCTCCATCCACGTTATTGCAAATGATAGGATTTGTTTTCTTCTTATGGCTGCCTACTGCACTTTTTAAACTGGATTTCATTCTTCATTTTTGTTTGTAGTTTCGCTATGTGCTTTCACCATTGCTCTCCTGGTTATGAGCAGTAGCTATGTGTTAATCGATATGTACCTATATCTATCTATCTGTCTGTCTATCTATTTATCAATCAATCAATCAATCATCCTTTTGTCTGCCCGTCTGTCCTTGTGTACAGAACAGTTAACCTTATGTCCTATATCACTTTCCTACACTATGCTTCCAAAAATCCTGCAAAGTATCTAGGCTGTAGAGAGAGCACTGGGTTCACCGAGACACTTGCAGGTCGAGTCGGCCGCGTGTAGCTACTAAACCAGGACATTTTTGTGCCGGGACTTGAACCCGTGTCTCTATCCTCTGTCCTCTTTCATCTCCTTCTAACTTACTGTCTGTATTTAGCCACATTCTTTGACTAAGTGCTCCCTGAAGACCACAAGTATCATTCCTCTGGGCCTGTTGTCACGAGAAAAGTAAACTTGTTCTTTGCTCACCACCATGTTTGAAGGACATCAGCGTGATCTCCGCCGATAGGACGGAGGGTCAAATAAAAAGGAACACCAATTTCTAGATAGGTGAAGTTGGGAGCTAAGAGTGTATTGTGGGGTGACGTGTTTATTTGAGTGTCCAAACTTCCCTCTTTAGGTAGTTATTAGATCTTCACATTCGTGAACATCATAAAACCCAGTGATTTCAAAGGCCCAGATGCTTATTATTACAGCAACTCAGTTGTCGAGGTGAGAGAAAATGAGAAGTATGTTGCTGCACCACTAAATCAATGGCTGGGAACGGCTGAAACTAAACATAAAGAATTCACGGAGGCCGGATAGGGCTATTTTCTTCTGACTGTATCAGGGGACTCAAACAGAATTCATTTGTTTGATTGTTTGTTTTTCAGTTTCACTCGTGTAGCGTATTTGTCCACACACCTTCGGCTTGTAGTTTGTCTGTGTCCTTGGATCTCAAGTGAGTCTCCTGTAAGTAAGCACGTAGGTGTCTTGAGTTTTCATCCCTTCTTTTAACCCTGTGTCTTTTGTTTGCTGCACTCAGTGCCTGACCTTTTATTCTGATGATTCAGAGCTGTGCACTTATTGCACTTAAAGAATTTTTTTTATCATTAAGCTTAAATCACTTGAAGAACATTATGTTTACTATGCTCCCCCCTTCACCAAGTACCCCTGAAAAACCTCTTCAGTCGCTGTCGATCTGCGTAGTTGGATGCTGTAGACCCCTTCACCATGTCCCTCCCAACAGACCCCGTTACAGTCGCTGACCATCAGTGAGTAGTAAGATGCTATATGATCTCTACTAGCCTTCTCTGTGTTGTACAGCACTCCCCATGCCCCCTCGACCCCAAGCATTATACATGCTAAAACTAATGCCCCCATTCTTTCTCCTCACACTTATCCCTCCCTTCAGACCCACCCTGCCCAGTCCTTTTCCCTTTGGTAACTTTTAGTCAACTCTCGGGTTCTGTGAGTCTGCTGCTGTTTTTTTCCTTCAGTTTTTCTTTGTTGTTATACTCCACACATGAGTGAAAACACTTGGTACTTGTCTTTCTCGGCCTGTCCTATTTCTCTGAACATACTACCGTCTAGCTCCATCCAGGTCATTGCAAATGGTAGTATATGTTTTCTTCTTAAGGCTGCTTACTGCACTTTTTAAATGGATTTCATTCTTCCTTTTTGTTTGTAGTTTAGCTGTGTTATTCACCATTCAACTCCTGGTTATGAACAATAGCTTTGTGTCAATCGATATGTATTTGTATCTATCTATCTAATTGTCTGTCTGTCTGTCTATGTATCTATGTATGTATGTATGTATGTATGTGTCTATCTATCTATCTATCTATCTATCTATCTATCTATCTATCTATCTATCTATCTTCCTATCATCTATCTATGATGTCTATCATCTATCAATCTCTGTACCTGTCTATCTATCTTTCATCTGTCATCTGTGTACCTATCTATCTATGAATCAATCATCTTTTTGTCTGCCCATCTATCCTTCTGTACAGAATAGTTAACAACATAGCCTATGTCTCTTCCCTACATTATGCTTCCAGAAATCTTGCAAGGTAACTAAGCCATAAGGAGAGCACTGTGTTCACCGATACACTTTCAGGTAGAGTCAGCCGCGTGTGCTTACAAAACCAGTAAATGGAGGTGAAAGGACTTGAACCTGTATCTCTGTCCTCTGTCCTCTTATACTTCCTGCTCGCTTGGTGACTTTATTTAGCCACATTCAGTGAGTAAGTGATCCCTGAAAACCACAAGAATCCTTCGTCTTGTCCGGTTGTCGAAAGAAAAGTGTACTTGGTTCTTTGCACACCAACATGTTTGAGGGACATCGGTGTGATCACTGCTGATAGGTGCAGGGACAAATATAAAGGAACACCTATTTCTGGTCAGGAGCAGTTGGGAACAAAGAGTGTGTTGTGGAGTGAAGTGTTTATTTGAGGGTCCAAACTTCCCTCCTTAGGTGGTTATTACTTCTTTACATTCGTGAACATCATAAAAAGAATTGATTTTAAAAGCCCAGATGCATATTTTTACAGCAATTCATTTGTTGAGGTGAGAGGAAATGAGAAGGAACTTGCTGCACCACTAAATCTATGCCTGAGCACTGCTGAAACCAAACAAAAAGAATTCACGGTGGCTAGATTGGGCTATTTTCTACTGACTCCCTCTGGGGACTCAAATAGAATTCATTTGTTTGTTTGTTTCTTATTTTCACTTGTATAGGTAATCTGTCCCCGCCCCTTCAGCTTGTAGTTTGTCTGTGTCCTTGGATCTCAAGTGAGTCTCCAGTAAGGGAGCACGTAGGAGGTCTTGAGTTTTCATCAGTTCTTCTAACACTGTGTCTTTTGATTGGAGCACTCAAAGCCTGTACTTTTATACTGATATTTGAGAGCTGTGCTCTTACTGCACTTTGAAATATTTTTTGTTCTCATTAATATACAATCACATGCAGAACATTATGTTTTCCCGTCTACACCCTTCACCAAGTCCCCGGCAAAAGCCAGTTACAGTCGCTGTCCGTCAGCGTGTACTAAGATGCTGTAGAATCACTACATGTCTTCTCTGTGTTATGCAGCCGTACAAATGACCTCCCAAGTTACACACTATTCATGCTAATCCTAATGCCCCCATTCTTTTTCCCCGCCCTTATTACTCCCTTCCCACAAACCCTCCCCAGTCCCTTTCTTTTTGGTATCTGTTAGACCACTCTCGGGTTCTGTGAGTCTGCTGCTGTCTTTTCCTTCAGTTTTTCTTTGTTATCATACTCCACACAAGAGTGAAATCATTTGGTACATGTATTTCTCCTCCTTGAATATTTGACTGAGCATAATAACCTCTAGCTCCATCCACGTTATTGCAAATGATAGGATTTGTTTTCTTCTTATGGCTGCCTACTGCACTTTTTAAACTGGATTTCATTCTTCATTTTTGTTTGTAGTTTCGCTATGTGCTTTCACCATTGCTCTCCTGGTTATGAGCAGTAGCTATGTGTTAATCGATATGTACCTATATCTATCTATCTGTCTGTCTATCTATTTATCAATCAATCAATCAATCATCTTTTTGTCTGCCCATCTGTCCTTGTGTACAGAACAGTTAACCTTATGTCCTATATCACTTTCCTACACTATGCTTCCAAAAATCCTGCAAAGTATCTAGGCTGTAGAGAGAGCACTGGGTTCACCGAGACACTTGCAGGTCGAGTCGGCCGCGTGTAGCTACTAAACCAGGACATTTTTGTGCCGGGACTTGAACCCGTGTCTCTATCCTCTGTCCTCTTTCATCTCCTTCTAACTTACTGTCTGTATTTAGCCACATTCTTTGACTAAGTGCTCCCTGAAGACCACAAGTATCATTCCTCTGGGCCTGTTGTCACGAGAAAAGTAAACTTGTTCTTTGCTCACCACCATGTTTGAAGGACATCAGCGTGATCTCCGCCGATAGGACGGAGGGTCAAATAAAAAGGAACACCAATTTCTAGATAGGTGAAGTTGGGAGCTAAGAGTGTATTGTGGGGTGACGTGTTTATTTGAGTGTCCAAACTTCCCTCTTTAGGTAGTTATTAGATCTTCACATTCGTGAACATCATAAAACCCAGTGATTTCAAAGGCCCAGATGCTTATTATTACAGCAACTCAGTTGTCGAGGTGAGAGAAAATGAGAAGTATGTTGCTGCACCACTAAATCAATGGCTGGGAACGGCTGAAACTAAACATAAAGAATTCACGGAGGCCGGATAGGGCTATTTTCTTCTGACTGTATCAGGGGACTCAAACAGAATTCATTTGTTTGATTGTTTGTTTTTCAGTTTCACTCGTGTAGCGTATTTGTCCACACACCTTCGGCTTGTAGTTTGTCTGTGTCCTTGGATCTCAAGTGAGTCTCCTGTAAGTAAGCACGTAGGTGTCTTGAGTTTTCATCCCTTCTTTTAACCCTGTGTCTTTTGTTTGCTGCACTCAGTGCCTGACCTTTTATTCTGATGATTCAGAGCTGTGCACTTATTGCACTTAAAGAATTTTTTTTATCATTAAGCTTAAATCACTTGAAGAACATTATGTTTACTATGCTCCCCCCTTCACCAAGTACCCCTGAAAAACCTCTTCAGTCGCTGTCGATCTGCGTAGTTGGATGCTGTAGACCCCTTCACCATGTCCCTCCCAACAGACCCCGTTACAGTCGCTGACCATCAGTGAGTAGTAAGATGCTATATGATCTCTACTAGCCTTCTCTGTGTTGTACAGCACTCCCCATGCCCCCTCGACCCCAAGCATTATACATGCTAAAACTAATGCCCCCATTCTTTCTCCTCACACTTATCCCTCCCTTCAGACCCACCCTGCCCAGTCCTTTTCCCTTTGGTAACTTTTAGTCAACTCTCGGGTTCTGTGAGTCTGCTGCTGTTTTTTTCCTTCAGTTTTTCTTTGTTGTTATACTCCACACATGAGTGAAAACACTTGGTACTTGTCTTTCTCGGCCTGTCCTATTTCTCTGAACATACTACCGTCTAGCTCCATCCAGGTCATTGCAAATGGTAGTATATGTTTTCTTCTTAAGGCTGCTTACTGCACTTTTTAAATGGATTTCATTCTTCCTTTTTGTTTGTAGTTTAGCTATGTTATTCACCATTCAACTCCTGGTTATGAACAATAGCTTTGTGTCAATCGATATGTATTTGTATCTATCTATCTAATTGTCTGTCTGTCTATCTATGTATCTATGTATGTATGTATGTATGTATGTGTCTATCTATCTATCTATCTATCTATCTATCTATCTATCTATCTATCTATCTATCTTCCTATCATCTATCTATGATGTCTATCATCTATCAATCTCTGTACCTGTCTATCTATCTTTCATCTTTCATCTGTGTACCTATCTATCTATGAATCAATCATCTTTTTGTCTGCCCATCTATCCTTCTGTACAGAATAGTTAACAACATAGCCTATGTCTCTTCCCTACATTATGCTTCCAGAAATCTTGCAAGGTAACTAAGCCATAAGGAGAGCACTGTGTTCACCGATACACTTTCAGGTAGAGTCAGCCGCGTGTGCTTACAAAACCAGTAAATGGAGGTGAAAGGACTTGAACCTGTATCTCTGTCCTCTGTCCTCTTATACTTCCTGCTCGCTTGGTGACTTTATTTAGCCACATTCAGTGAGTAAGTGATCCCTGAAAACCACAAGAATCCTTCGTCTTGTCCGGTTGTCGAAAGAAAAGTGTACTTGGTTCTTTGCACACCAACATGTTTGAGGGACATCGGTGTGATCACTGCTGATAGGTGCAGGGACAAATATAAAGGAACACCTATTTCTGGTCAGGAGCAGTTGGGAACAAAGAGTGTGTTGTGGAGTGAAGTGTTTATTTGAGGGTCCAAACTTCCCTCCTTAGGTGGTTATTACTTCTTTACATTCGTGAACATCATAAAAAGAATTGATTTTAAAAGCCCAGATGCATATTTTTACAGCAATTCATTTGTTGAGGTGAGAGGAAATGAGAAGGAACTTGCTGCACCACTAAATCTATGCCTGAGCACTGCTGAAACCAAACAAAAAGAATTCACGGTGGCTAGATTGGGCTATTTTCTACTGACTCTCTCTGGGGACTCAAACAGAATTCATTTGTTTGTTTGTTTCTTATTTTCACTTGTATAGGTAATCTGTCCCCGCCCCTTCAGCTTGTAGTTTGTCTGTGTCCTTGGATCTCAAGTGAGTCTCCAGTAAGGGAGCACGTAGGAGGTCTTGAGTTTTCATCAGTTCTTCTAACACTGTGTCTTTTGATTGGAGCACTCAAAGCCTGTACTTTTATACTGATATTTGAGAGCTGTGCTCTTACTGCACTTTGAAATATTTTTTGTTCTCATTAATATACAATCACATGCAGAACATTATGTTTTCCAGTCTACACCCTTCACCAAGTCCCCGGCAAAAGCCAGTTACAGTCGCTGTCCGTCAGCGTGTACTAAGATGCTGTAGAATCACTACATGTCTTCTCTGTGTTATGCAGCCGTACAAATGACCTCCCAAGTTACACACTATTCATGCTAATCCTAATGCCCCCATTCTTTTTCCCCGCCCTTATTACTCCCTTCCCACAAACCCTCCCCAGTCCCTTTCTTTTTGGTATCTGTTAGACCACTCTCGGGTTCTGTGAGTCTGCTGCTGTCTTTTCCTTCAGTTTTTCTTTGTTATCATACTCCACACAAGAGTGAAATCATTTGGTACATGTATTTCTCCTCCTTGAATATTTGACTGAGCATAATAACCTCTAGCTCCATCCACGTTATTGCAAATGATAGGATTTGTTTTCTTCTTATGGCTGCCTACTGCACTTTTTAAACTGGATTTCATTCTTCATTTTTGTTTGTAGTTTCGCTATGTGCTTTCACCATTGCTCTCCTGGTTATGAGCAGTAGCTATGTGTTAATCGATATGTACCTATATCTATCTATCTGTCTGTCTATCTATTTATCAATCAATCAATCAATCATCTTTTTGTCTGCCCATCTGTCCTTGTGTACAGAACAGTTAACCTTATGTCCTATATCACTTTCCTACACTATGCTTCCAAAAATCCTGCAAAGTATCTAGGCTGTAGAGAGAGCACTGGGTTCACCGAGACACTTGCAGGTCGAGTCGGCCGCGTGTAGCTACTAAACCAGGACATTTTTGTGCCGGGACTTGAACCCGTGTCTCTATCCTCTGTCCTCTTTCATCTCCTTCTAACTTACTGTCTGTATTTAGCCACATTCTTTGACTAAGTGCTCCCTGAAGACCACAAGTATCATTCCTCTGGGCCTGTTGTCACGAGAAAAGTTAACTTGTTCTTTTCTCACCACCATGTTTGAAGTACATCAGCGTGATCTCCGCCGATAGGACGGAGGGTCAAATAAAAAGGAACACCAATTTCTAGATAGGTGAAGTTGGGAGCTAAGAGTGTATTGTGGGGTGACGTGTTTATTTGAGTGTCCAAACTTCCCTCTTTAGGTAGTTATTAGATCTTCACATTCGTGAACATCATAAAACCCAGTGATTTCAAAGGCCCAGATGCTTATTATTACAGCAACTCAGTTGTCGAGGTGAGAGAAAATGAGAAGTATGTTGCTGCACCACTAAATCAATGGCTGGGAACGGCTGAAACTAAACATAAAGAATTCACGGAGGCCGGATAGGGCTATTTTCTTCTGACTGTATCAGGGGACTCAAACAGAATTCATTTGTTTGATTGTTTGTTTTTCAGTTTCACTCGTGTAGCGTATTTGTCCACACACCTTCGGCTTGTAGTTTGTCTGTGTCCTTGGATCTCAAGTGAGTCTCCTGTAAGTAAGCACGTAGGTGTCTTGAGTTTTCATCCCTTCTTTTAACCCTGTGTCTTTTGTTTGCTGCACTCAGTGCCTGACCTTTTATTCTGATGATTCAGAGCTGTGCACTTATTGCACTTAAAGAATTTTTTTTATCATTAAGCTTAAATCACTTGAAGAACATTATGTTTACTATGCTCCCCCCTTCACCAAGTACCCCTGAAAAACCTCTTCAGTCGCTGTCGATCTGCGTAGTTGGATGCTGTAGACCCCTTCACCATGTCCCTCCCAACAGACCCCGTTACAGTCGCTGACCATCAGTGAGTAGTAAGATGCTATATGATCTCTACTAGCCTTCTCTGTGTTGTACAGCACTCCCCATGCCCCCTCGACCCCAAGCATTATACATGCTAAAACTAATGCCCCCATTCTTTCTCCTCACACTTATCCCTCCCTTCAGACCCACCCTGCCCAGTCCTTTTCCCTTTGGTAACTTTTAGTCAACTCTCGGGTTCTGTGAGTCTGCTGCTGTTTTTTTCCTTCAGTTTTTCTTTGTTGTTATACTCCACACATGAGTGAAAACACTTGGTACTTGTCTTTCTCGGCCTGTCCTATTTCTCTGAACATACTACCGTCTAGCTCCATCCAGGTCATTGCAAATGGTAGTATATGTTTTCTTCTTAAGGCTGCTTACTGCACTTTTTAAATGGATTTCATTCTTCCTTTTTGTTTGTAGTTTAGCTATGTTATTCACCATTCAACTCCTGGTTATGAACAATAGCTTTGTGTCAATCGATATGTATTTGTATCTATCTATCTAATTGTCTGTCTGTCTATCTATGTATCTATGTATGTATGTATGTATGTATGTGTCTATCTATCTATCTATCTATCTATCTATCTATCTATCTATCTATCTATCTATCTATCTGTCTATCTATCTATCTATCTATCTTCCTATCATCTATCTATGATGTCTATCATCTATCAATCTCTGTACCTGTCTATCTATCTTTCATGTGTCATCTGTGTACCTATCTATCTATGAATCAATCATCTTTTTGTCTGCCCATCTATCCTTCTGTACAGAATAGTTAACAACATAGCCTATGTCTCTTCCCTACATTATGCTTCCAGAAATCTTGCAAGGTAACTAAGCCATAAGGAGAGCACTGTGTTCACCGATACACTTTCAGGTAGAGTCAGCCGCGTGTGCTTACAAAACCAGCAAATGGAGGTGAAAGGACTTGAACCTGTATCTCTGTCCTCTGTCCTCTTATACTTCCTGCTCGCTTGGTGACTTTATTTAGCCACATTCAGTGAGTAAGTGATCCCTGAAAACCACAAGAATCCTTCGTCTTGTCCGGTTGTCGAAAGAAAAGTGTACTTGGTTCTTTGCACACCAACATGTTTGAGGGACATCGGCGTGATCACTGCTGATAGGTGCAGGGACAAATATAAAGGAACACCTATTTCTGGTCAGGAGCAGTTGGGAACAAAGAGTGTGTTGTGGAGTGAAGTGTTTATTTGAGGGTCCAAACTTCCCTCCTTAGGTGGTTATTACTTCTTTACATTCGTGATCATCATAAAAAGAATTGATTTTAAAAGCCCAGATGCATATTTTTACAGCAATTCATTTGTTGAGGTGAGAGGAAATGAGAAGGAACTTGCTGCACCACTAAATCTATGCCTGAGCACTGCTGAAACCAAACAAAAAGAATTCACGGTGGCTAGATTGGGCTATTTTCTACTGACTCTCTCTGGGGACTCAAACAGAATTCATTTGTTTGTTTGTTTCTTATTTTCACTTGTATAGGTAATCTGTCCCCGCCCCTTCAGCTTGTAGTTTGTCTGTGTCCTTGGATCTCAAGTGAGTCTCCAGTAAGGGAGCACGTAGGAGGTCTTGAGTTTTCATCAGTTCTTCTAACACTGTGTCTTTTGATTGGAGCACTCAAAGCCTGTACTTTTATACTGATATTTGAGAGCTGTGCTCTTACTGCACTTTGAAATATTTTTTGTTCTCATTAATATACAATCACATGCAGAACATTATGTTTTCCCGTCTACACCCTTCACCAAGTCCCCGGCAAAAGCCAGTTACAGTCGCTGTCCGTCAGCGTGTACTAAGATGCTGTAGAATCACTACATGTCTTCTCTGTGTTATGCAGCCGTACAAATGACCTCCCAAGTTACACACTATTCATGCTAATCCTAATGCCCCCATTCATTTTTCCCCGCCCTTATTACTCCCTTCCCACAAACCCTCCCCAGTCCCTTTCTTTTTGGTATCTGTTAGACCACTCTCGGGTTCTGTGAGTCTGCTGCTGTCTTTTCCTTCAGTTTTTCTTTGTTATCATACTCCACACAAGAGTGAAATCATTTGGTACATGTATTTCTCCTCCTTGAATATTTGACTGAGCATAATAACCTCTAGCTCCATCCACGTTATTGCAAATGATAGGATTTGTTTTCTTCTTATGGCTGCCTACTGCACTTTTTAAACTGGATTTCATTCTTCATTTTTGTTTGTAGTTTCGCTATGTGCTTTCACCATTGCTCTCCTGGTTATGAGCAGTAGCTATGTGTTAATCGATATGTACCTATATCTATCTATCTGTCTGTCTATCTATTTATCAATCAATCAATCAATCATCTTTTTGTCTGCCCATCTGTCCTTGTGTACAGAACAGTTAACCATATGTTCTATATCACTTTCCTACACTATGCTTCCAAAAATCCTGCAAAGTATCTAGGCTGTAGAGAGAGCACTGGGTTCACCGAGACACTTGCAGGTCGAGTCGGCCGCGTGTACCTACAAAACCAGGACATTTTTGTGCCGGGACTTGAACCCGTGTCTCTATCCTCTGTCCTCTTTCATCTCCTTCTAACTTACTGTCTGTATTTAGCCACATTCTTTGACTAAGTGCTCCCTGAAGACCACAAGTATCATTCCTCTGGGCCTGTTGTCACGAGAAAAGTAAACTTGTTCTTTGCTCACCACCATGTTTGAAGGACATCAGCGTGATCTCCGCCGATAGGACGGAGGGTCAAATAAAAAGGAACACCAATTTCTAGATAGGTGAAGTTGGGAGCTAAGAGTGTATTGTGGGGTGACGTGTTTATTTGAGTGTCCAAACTTCCCTCTTTAGGTAGTTATTAGATCTTCACATTCGTGAACATCATAAAACCCAGTGATTTCAAAGGCCCAGATGCTTATTATTACAGCAACTCAGTTGTCGAGGTGAGAGAAAATGAGAAGTATGTTGCTGCACCACTAAATCAATGGCTGGGAACGGCTGAAACTAAACATAAAGAATTCACGGAGGCCGGATAGGGCTATTTTCTTCTGACTGTATCAGGGGACTCAAACAGAATTCATTTGTTTGATTGTTTGTTTTTCAGTTTCACTCGTGTAGCGTATTTGTCCACACACCTTCGGCTTGTAGTTTGTCTGTGTCCTTGGATCTCAAGTGAGTCTCCTGTAAGTAAGCACGTAGGTGTCTTGAGTTTTCATCCCTTCTTTAACCCTGTGTCTTTTGTTTGCTGCACTCAGTGCCTGACCTTTTATTCTGATGATTCAGAGCTGTGCACTTATTGCACTTAAAGAATTGTTTTTATCATTAAGCTTAAATCACTTGAAGAACATTATGTTTACTATGCTCCCCCCTTCACCAAGTACCCCTGAAAAACCTCTTCAGTCGCTGTCGATCTGCGTAGTTGGATGCTGTAGACCCCTTCACCATGTCCCTCCCAACAGACCCCGTTACAGTCGCTGACCATCAGTGAGTAGTAAGATGCTATATGATCTCTACTAGCCTTCTCTGTGTTGTACAGCACACCCCATGCCCCCTCGACCCCAAGCATTATACATGCTAAAAATAATGCTCCCATTCTTTCTCCTCACACTTATCCCTCCCTTCAGACCCACCCTGCCCAGTCCTTTTCCCTTTGGTAACTTTTAGTCAACTCTCGGGTTCTGTGAGTCTGCTGCTGTTTTTTCACTTCAGTTTTTCTTTGTTGTTATACTCCACACATGAGTGGAAACACTTGGAACTTGTCTTTCTCGGCCTGTCCTATTTCTCTGAACATACTACCGTCTAGCTCCATCCAGGTCATTGCAAATGGTAGGATTTGTTTTCTGCTTAAGGCTGCTAACTGTACTTTTTAAACTGGATTTCATTCTTCCTTTTTGTTTGTAGTTTAGCTATGTTATTCACCATTCAACTCCTGGTTATGAACAATAGCTTTGTGTCAATCGATATGTATTTGTATCTATCTATCTAATTGTCTGTCTGTCTATCTATGTATCTATGTATGTATGTATGTATGTATGTGTCTATCTATCTATCTATCTATCTATCTATCTATCTATCTATCTATCTTCCTATCATCTATCTATGATGTCTATCATCTATCAATCTCTGTACCTGTCTATCTATCTTTCATCTGTCATCTGTGTACCTATCTATCTATGAATCAATCATCTTTTTGTCTGCCCATCTATCCTTCTGTACAGAATAGTTAACAACATAGCCTATGTCTCTTCCCTACATTATGCTTCCAGAAATCTTGCAAGGTAACTAAGCCATAAGGAGAGCACTGTGTTCACCGATACACTTTCAGGTAGAGTCAGCCGCGTGTGCTTACAAAACCAGTAAATGGAGGTGAAAGGACTTGAACCTGTATCTCTGTCCTCTGTCCTCTTATACTTCCTGCTCGCTTGGTGACTTTATTTAGCCACATTCAGTGAGTAAGTGATCCCTGAAAACCACAAGAATCCTTCGTCTTGTCCGGTTGTCGAAAGAAAAGTGTACTTGGTTCTTTGCACACCAACATGTTTGAGGGACATCGGTGTGATCACTGCTGATAGGTGCAGGGACAAATATAAAGGAACACCTATTTCTGGTCAGGAGCAGTTGGGAACAAAGAGTGTGTTGTGGAGTGAAGTGTTTATTTGAGGGTCCAAACTTCCCTCCTTAGGTGGTTATTACTTCTTTACATTCGTGAACATCATAAAAAGAATTGATTTTAAAAGCCCAGATGCATATTTTTACAGCAATTCATTTGTTGAGGTGAGAGGAAATGAGAAGGAACTTGCTGCACCACTAAATCTATGCCTGAGCACTGCTGAAACCAAACAAAAAGAATTCACGGTGGCTAGATTGGGCTATTTTCTACTGACTCTCTCTGGGGACTCAAACAGAATTCATTTGTTTGTTTGTTTCTTATTTTCACTTGTATAGGTAATCTGTCCCCGCCCCTTCAGCTTGTAGTTTGTCTGTGTCCTTGGATCTCAAGTGAGTCTCCAGTAAGGGAGCACGTAGGAGGTCTTGAGTTTTCATCAGTTCTTCTAACACTGTGTCTTTTGATTGGAGCACTCAAAGCCTGTACTTTTATACTGATATTTGAGAGCTGTGCTCTTACTGCACTTTGAAATATTTTTTGTTCTCATTAATATACAATCACATGCAGAACATTATGTTTTCCAGTCTACACCCTTCACCAAGTCCCCGGCAAAAGCCAGTTACAGTCGCTGTCCGTCAGCGTGTACTAAGATGCTGTAGAATCACTACATGTCTTCTCTGTGTTATGCAGCCGTACAAATGACCTCCCAAGTTACACACTATTCATGCTAATCCTAATGCCCCCATTCTTTTTCCCCGCCCTTATTACTCCCTTCCCACAAACCCTCCCCAGTCCCTTTCTTTTTGGTATCTGTTAGACCACTCTCGGGTTCTGTGAGTCTGCTGCTGTCTTTTCCTTCAGTTTTTCTTTGTTATCATACTCCACACAAGAGTGAAATCATTTGGTACATGTATTTCTCCTCCTTGAATATTTGACTGAGCATAATAACCTCTAGCTCCATCCACGTTATTGCAAATGATAGGATTTGTTTTCTTCTTATGGCTGCCTACTGCACTTTTTAAACTGGATTTCATTCTTCATTTTTGTTTGTAGTTTCGCTATGTGCTTTCACCATTGCTCTCCTGGTTATGAGCAGTAGCTATGTGTTAATCGATATGTACCTATATCTATCTATCTGTCTGTCTATCTATTTATCAATCAATCAATCAATCATCTTTTTGTCTGCCCATCTGTCCTTGTGTACAGAACAGTTAACCTTATGTCCTATATCACTTTCCTACACTATGCTTCCAAAAATCCTGCAAAGTATCTAGGCTGTAGAGAGAGCACTGGGTTCACCGAGACACTTGCAGGTCGAGTCGGCCGCGTGTAGCTACTAAACCAGGACATTTTTGTGCCGGGACTTGAACCCGTGTCTCTATCCTCTGTCCTCTTTCATCTCCTTCTAACTTACTGTCTGTATTTAGCCACATTCTTTGACTAAGTGCTCCCTGAAGACCACAAGTATCATTCCTCTGGGCCTGTTGTCACGAGAAAAGTTAACTTGTTCTTTTCTCACCACCATGTTTGAAGTACATCAGCGTGATCTCCGCCGATAGGACGGAGGGTCAAATAAAAAGGAACACCAATTTCTAGATAGGTGAAGTTGGGAGCTAAGAGTGTATTGTGGGGTGACGTGTTTATTTGAGTGTCCAAACTTCCCTCTTTAGGTAGTTATTAGATCTTCACATTCGTGAACATCATAAAACCCAGTGATTTCAAAGGCCCAGATGCTTATTATTACAGCAACTCAGTTGTCGAGGTGAGAGAAAATGAGAAGTATGTTGCTGCACCACTAAATCAATGGCTGGGAACGGCTGAAACTAAACATAAAGAATTCACGGAGGCCGGATAGGGCTATTTTCTTCTGACTGTATCAGGGGACTCAAACAGAATTCATTTGTTTGATTGTTTGTTTTTCAGTTTCACTCGTGTAGCGTATTTGTCCACACACCTTCGGCTTGTAGTTTGTCTGTGTCCTTGGATCTCAAGTGAGTCTCCTGTAAGTAAGCACGTAGGTGTCTTGAGTTTTCATCCCTTCTTTTAACCCTGTGTCTTTTGTTTGCTGCACTCAGTGCCTGACCTTTTATTCTGATGATTCAGAGCTGTGCACTTATTGCACTTAAAGAATTTTTTTTATCATTAAGCTTAAATCACTTGAAGAACATTATGTTTACTATGCTCCCCCCTTCACCAAGTACCCCTGAAAAACCTCTTCAGTCGCTGTCGATCTGCGTAGTTGGATGCTGTAGACCCCTTCACCATGTCCCTCCCAACAGACCCCGTTACAGTCGCTGACCATCAGTGAGTAGTAAGATGCTATATGATCTCTACTAGCCTTCTCTGTGTTGTACAGCACTCCCCATGCCCCCTCGACCCCAAGCATTATACATGCTAAAACTAATGCCCCCATTCTTTCTCCTCACACTTATCCCTCCCTTCAGACCCACCCTGCCCAGTCCTTTTCCCTTTGGTAACTTTTAGTCAACTCTCGGGTTCTGTGAGTCTGCTGCTGTTTTTTTCCTTCAGTTTTTCTTTGTTGTTATACTCCACACATGAGTGAAAACACTTGGTACTTGTCTTTCTCGGCCTGTCCTATTTCTCTGAACATACTACCGTCTAGCTCCATCCAGGTCATTGCAAATGGTAGTATATGTTTTCTTCTTAAGGCTGCTTACTGCACTTTTTAAATGGATTTCATTCTTCCTTTTTGTTTGTAGTTTAGCTATGTTATTCACCATTCAACTCCTGGTTATGAACAATAGCTTTGTGTCAATCGATATGTATTTGTATCTATCTATCTAATTGTCTGTCTGTCTATCTATGTATCTATGTATGTATGTATGTATGTATGTGTCTATCTATCTATCTATCTATCTATCTATCTATCTATCTATCTATCTATCTATCTGTCTATCTATCTATCTATCTATCTTCCTATCATCTATCTATGATGTCTATCATCTATCAATCTCTGTACCTGTCTATCTATCTTTCATGTGTCATCTGTGTACCTATCTATCTATGAATCAATCATCTTTTTGTCTGCCCATCTATCCTTCTGTACAGAATAGTTAACAACATAGCCTATGTCTCTTCCCTACATTATGCTTCCAGAAATCTTGCAAGGTAACTAAGCCATAAGGAGAGCACTGTGTTCACCGATACACTTTCAGGTAGAGTCAGCCGCGTGTGCTTACAAAACCAGCAAATGGAGGTGAAAGGACTTGAACCTGTATCTCTGTCCTCTGTCCTCTTATACTTCCTGCTCGCTTGGTGACTTTATTTAGCCACATTCAGTGAGTAAGTGATCCCTGAAAACCACAAGAATCCTTCGTCTTGTCCGGTTGTCGAAAGAAAAGTGTACTTGGTTCTTTGCACACCAACATGTTTGAGGGACATCGGCGTGATCACTGCTGATAGGTGCAGGGACAAATATAAAGGAACACCTATTTCTGGTCAGGAGCAGTTGGGAACAAAGAGTGTGTTGTGGAGTGAAGTGTTTATTTGAGGGTCCAAACTTCCCTCCTTAGGTGGTTATTACTTCTTTACATTCGTGATCATCATAAAAAGAATTGATTTTAAAAGCCCAGATGCATATTTTTACAGCAATTCATTTGTTGAGGTGAGAGGAAATGAGAAGGAACTTGCTGCACCACTAAATCTATGCCTGAGCACTGCTGAAACCAAACAAAAAGAATTCACGGTGGCTAGATTGGGCTATTTTCTACTGACTCTCTCTGGGGACTCAAACAGAATTCATTTGTTTGTTTGTTTCTTATTTTCACTTGTATAGGTAATCTGTCCCCGCCCCTTCAGCTTGTAGTTTGTCTGTGTCCTTGGATCTCAAGTGAGTCTCCAGTAAGGGAGCACGTAGGAGGTCTTGAGTTTTCATCAGTTCTTCTAACACTGTGTCTTTTGATTGGAGCACTCAAAGCCTGTACTTTTATACTGATATTTGAGAGCTGTGCTCTTACTGCACTTTGAAATATTTTTTGTTCTCATTAATATACAATCACATGCAGAACATTATGTTTTCCCGTCTACACCCTTCACCAAGTCCCCGGCAAAAGCCAGTTACAGTCGCTGTCCGTCAGCGTGTACTAAGATGCTGTAGAATCACTACATGTCTTCTCTGTGTTATGCAGCCGTACAAATGACCTCCCAAGTTACACACTATTCATGCTAATCCTAATGCCCCCATTCATTTTTCCCCGCCCTTATTACTCCCTTCCCACAAACCCTCCCCAGTCCCTTTCTTTTTGGTATCTGTTAGACCACTCTCGGGTTCTGTGAGTCTGCTGCTGTCTTTTCCTTCAGTTTTTCTTTGTTATCATACTCCACACAAGAGTGAAATCATTTGGTACATGTATTTCTCCTCCTTGAATATTTGACTGAGCATAATAACCTCTAGCTCCATCCACGTTATTGCAAATGATAGGATTTGTTTTCTTCTTATGGCTGCCTACTGCACTTTTTAAACTGGATTTCATTCTTCATTTTTGTTTGTAGTTTCGCTATGTGCTTTCACCATTGCTCTCCTGGTTATGAGCAGTAGCTATGTGTTAATCGATATGTACCTATATCTATCTATCTGTCTGTCTATCTATTTATCAATCAATCAATCAATCATCTTTTTGTCTGCCCATCTGTCCTTGTGTACAGAACAGTTAACCATATGTTCTATATCACTTTCCTACACTATGCTTCCAAAAATCCTGCAAAGTATCTAGGCTGTAGAGAGAGCACTGGGTTCACCGAGACACTTGCAGGTCGAGTCGGCCGCGTGTACCTACAAAACCAGGACATTTTTGTGCCGGGACTTGAACCCGTGTCTCTATCCTCTGTCCTCTTTCATCTCCTTCTAACTTACTGTCTGTATTTAGCCACATTCTTTGACTAAGTGCTCCCTGAAGACCACAAGTATCATTCCTCTGGGCCTGTTGTCACGAGAAAAGTAAACTTGTTCTTTGCTCACCACCATGTTTGAAGGACATCAGCGTGATCTCCGCCGATAGGACGGAGGGTCAAATAAAAAGGAACACCAATTTCTAGATAGGTGAAGTTGGGAGCTAAGAGTGTATTGTGGGGTGACGTGTTTATTTGAGTGTCCAAACTTCCCTCTTTAGGTAGTTATTAGATCTTCACATTCGTGAACATCATAAAACCCAGTGATTTCAAAGGCCCAGATGCTTATTATTACAGCAACTCAGTTGTCGAGGTGAGAGAAAATGAGAAGTATGTTGCTGCACCACTAAATCAATGGCTGGGAACGGCTGAAACTAAACATAAAGAATTCACGGAGGCCGGATAGGGCTATTTTCTTCTGACTGTATCAGGGGACTCAAACAGAATTCATTTGTTTGATTGTTTGTTTTTCAGTTTCACTCGTGTAGCGTATTTGTCCACACACCTTCGGCTTGTAGTTTGTCTGTGTCCTTGGATCTCAAGTGAGTCTCCTGTAAGTAAGCACGTAGGTGTCTTGAGTTTTCATCCCTTCTTTTAACCCTGTGTCTTTTGTTTGCTGCACTCAGTGCCTGACCTTTTATTCTGATGATTCAGAGCTGTGCACTTATTGCACTTAAAGAATTTTTTTTATCATTAAGCTTAAATCACTTGAAGAACATTATGTTTACTATGCTCCCCCCTTCACCAAGTACCCCTGAAAAACCTCTTCAGTCGCTGTCGATCTGCGTAGTTGGATGCTGTAGACCCCTTCACCATGTCCCTCCCAACAGACCCCGTTACAGTCGCTGACCATCAGTGAGTAGTAAGATGCTATATGATCTCTACTAGCCTTCTCTGTGTTGTACAGCACACCCCATGCCCCCTCGACCCCAAGCATTATACATGCTAAAAATAATGCTCCCATTCTTTCTCCTCACACTTATCCCTCCCTTCAGACCCACCCTGCCCAGTCCTTTTCCCTTTGGTAACTTTTAGTCAACTCTCGGGTTCTGTGAGTCTGCTGCTGTTTTTTCACTTCAGTTTTTCTTTGTTGTTATACTCCACACATGAGTGGAAACACTTGGAACTTGTCTTTCTCGGCCTGTCCTATTTCTCTGAACATACTACCGTCTAGCTCCATCCAGGTCATTGCAAATGGTAGGATTTGTTTTCTGCTTAAGGCTGCTAACTGTACTTTTTAAACTGGATTTCATTCTTCCTTTTTGTTTGTAGTTTAGCTATGTTATTCACCATTCAACTCCTGGTTATGAACAATAGCTTTGTGTCAATCGATATGTATTTGTATCTATCTATCTAATTGTCTGTCTGTCTATCTATGTATCTATGTATGTATGTATGTATGTATGTATGTGTCTATCTATCTATCTATCTATCTATCTATCTATCTATCTATCTATCTATCTTCCTATCATCTATCTATGATGTCTGTCATCTATCAATCTCTGTACCTGTCTATCTATCTTTCATCTGTCATCTGTGTACCTATCTATCTATGAATCAATCATCTTTTTGTCTGCCCATCTATCCTTCTGTACAGAACAGTTAACAACATAGCCTATGTCTCTTCCCTACATTATGCTTCCAGAAATCTTGCAAGGTAACTAAGCCATAAGGAGAGCACTGTGTTCACCGATACACTTTCAGGTAGATTCAGCCACGTGTGCTTACAAAACCAGTAAATGGAGGTGAAAGGACTTGAACCTGTATCTCTGTCCTCTGTCCTCTTATACTTCCTGCTCGCTTGGTGACTTTATTTAGCCACATTCAGTGAGTAAGTGATCCCTGAAAACCACAAGAATCCTTCGTCTTGTCCGGTTGTCGAAAGAAAAGTGTACTTGGTTCTTTGCACACCACCATGTTTGAGGGACATCGGCGTGATCACTGCTGATAGGTGCAGGGACAAATATAAAGGAACACCTATTTCTGGACAGGAGCAGTTGGGAACAAAGAGTGTGTTGTGGAGTGAAGTGTTTATTTGAGGGTCCAAACTTCCCTCCTTAGGTGGTTATTACTTCTTTACATTCGTGAACATCATAAAAAGAATTGATTTTAAAAGCCCAGACGCATATTTTTACAACAATTCATTTGTTGAGGTGAGAGGAAATGAGAAGGAACTTGCTGCACCACTAAATCTATGCCTGAGCACTGCTGAAATCAAACAAAACGAATTCACGGTGGCTAGATTGGGCTATTTTCTACTGACTCTCTCTGGGGACTCAAACAGAATTCATTTGTCTGTTTGTTTCTTATTTTCACTTGTATAGGTAATCTGTCCCCGCCCCTTCAGCTTGTAGTTTGTCTGTGTCCTTGGATCTCAAGTGAGTCTCCAGTAAGGGAGCACGTAGGAGGTCTTGAGTTTTCATCAGTTCTTCTAACACTGTGTCTTTTGATTGGAGCACTCAAAGCCTGTACTTTTATTCTGATATTTGAGAGCTGTGCTCTTACTGCACTTTGAAATTCTTTTTGTTCTCATTAATATACAATCACATGCAGAACATTATGTTTTCCAGTCTACACCCTTCACCAAGTCCCCGGCAAAAGCCAGTTACAGTCGCTGTCCGTCAGCGTGTACTAAGATGCTGTAGAATCACTACATGTCTTCTCTGTGTTATGCAGCCGTACAAATGACCTCCCAAGTTACACACTATTCATGCTAATCCTAATGCCCCCATTCTTTTTCCCCGCCCTTATTACTCCCTTCCCACAAACCCTCCCCAGTCCCTTTCTTTTTGGTAACTGTTAGACCACTCTCGGGTTGGGTGAGTCTGCTGCTGTCTTTTCCTTCAGTTTTTCTTTGTTATCATACTCCACACAAGAGTGAAATCATTTGGTACATGTATTTCTCCTCCTTGAATATTTGACTCACCATAATACCCTCTAGCTCCATCCACGTTATTGCAAATGATAGGATATGATTTCTTCTTATGGCTGCCTACTGCACTTTTTAAACTAGATTTCAATCTTCTTTTTTGTTTGTAGTTTCGCTATGTGCTTTCACCATTGCTCTCCTGGTTATGAGCTGTAGCTATGTGTTAATCGATATGTACCTATATCTTTCTATCTGTCTGTCTATCTATTTATCAATCAATCAATCAATCAATCATCTTTTTGTCTGCCCATCTGTCCTTGTGTACAGAACAGTTAACCATATATCCTATATCACTTTCCTACACTATGCTTCCAAAAATCCTGCAAAGTATCTAGGCTGTAGAGAGACTACTGGGTTCACCGAGACACTTGCAGGTCGAGTCGGCCGCGTGTACCTACAAAACCAGGAAATGGTTGTGCCGGGACTTGAACCCGTGTCTCTATCCTCTGTCCTCTTTCATCTCCTTCTAACTTACTGTCTGTATTTAGCCACATTCTTTGACTAACTGCTCCCTGAAGACCACAAGTATCATTCCACTGTGCCTGTTGTCGCGAGAAAAGTAAACTTGTTCTTTGCTCACCACCGTGTTTGAACATCAGCGTGATCACTGCCGATAGGACGGAGGGTCAAATAAAAAGGAACACCAATTTCTAGACAGGAGCAGTTGGGAGCTAAGAGTGTATTGTGGGGTGACGTGTTTATTTGAGTGTCCAAACTTCCCTCTTTAGGTATTTATTAGATCTTCCTATTCGTGAACATCATAAAACCCACTGATTTCAAAGTCCCAGACGCTTATTATTAGAGCAACTCAGTTGTTGAGGTGAGAGAAAATGAGAAGTATGTTGCTGCACAACAAAATCAATGGCTGGGAACGGCTGAAACCAAACAAAAATAATTCACCGAAGCCAGATAGGGCAATTTTCTTCTGACTGTCCCAGGGGACTCACACAGAATCCATTTGTTTGATTGTTTGTTTTTCAGTTTCACTCGTGTAGGGTACTTGTCCACACACCTTCGGCTTGTAGTTTGTCTGTGTCCTTGGATCTCAAGTGAGTCTCCTGTAAGTAAGCACGTAGGTGTCTTGAGTTTTCATCCCTTCTTTTAACCCTGTGTCTTTTTTTTGCTGCACTCAGTGCCTGACCTTTTATTCTGATGATTCAGAGCTGTGCATTTATTGCACTTAAAGAATTTTTTTATCATAAAGCTAAAATCACTTGAAGAACATTATGTTTACTATGCTCCCCCCTTCACCAAGTACCCCTGAAAAACCTCTTCAGTCGCTGTCGATCTGCGTAGTTGGATGCTGCAGACACCTTCACCATGTCCCTCCCAACAGACCCCGTTACAGTCGCTGTCCATCAGTGAGTAGTAAGATGCTATATGCTCTCTACTAGCCTTCCCTGTGTCGTACAGCACTCCCCATGCCCCCTCGACCCCAAGCATTATACATGCTAAAACTAATGCCCCCGTTCTTTTTCCTCAAACTTATCCCTCCCTTCAGAACCTCCCTGCCCAGTCCTTTTCACTTTGGTAACTTTTAGTCAACTCTCGGGATCTGTGAGTCTGCTGCTGTTTTATTCCTTCAGTTTTTCTTTGTTGTTATACTCCACACATGAGTGAAAACACTTGGTACTTGTCTTCCTCGGCCTGTCCTATTTCTCTGAACATACTACCGTCTAGCTCCATCCAGGTCATTGCAAATGGTAGGATTTGTTTTCTTCTTAAGGCTGCTTACTGCACTTTTTAAACTGGATTTCATTCTTCCTTTTTGTTTGTAGTTTAGCTGTGTTATTCACCATTCAACTCCCGGTTATGAACAATAGCTTTGTGTCAATCGATATGTATCTGTATATATCTATCTAATGGTCTGTCTGTCTATCTATGTTTCTATGTATGTATGTATCTATGTATCTATGAATCTATCTATCTATCTCTCTTCCTATCATCTATCTATGATGTCTATCATCTATCAATCTATGTACCTATCTATCTATCTTTCATCTGTCATCTGTGTACCTATCTATCTATGAATCAATCATCTTTTTGTCTGCCCATCTATCCTTCTGTACAGAACAGTTAACAACATAGCCTATGTCTCTTCCCTACATTATGCTTCCAGAAATCTTGCAAGGTAACTAAGCCATAAGGAGAGCACTGTGTTCACCGATACACTTTCAGGTAGAGTCAGCCGCGTGTGCTTACAAAACCAGTAAATGGAGGTGAAAGGACTTGAACCTGTATCTCTGTCCTCTTATACTTCCTGCTCGCTTGGTGACTTTATTTAGCCACATTCAGTGAGTAAGTGATCCCTGAAGACCACAAGTATCCTTCGTCTGGTCCGGTTGTCGAAAGAAAAGTGTACTTGTTTCTTTGCACACCACCATGTTTGAGGGACATCGGCGTGATCACTGCTGATAGGTGCAGGGACAAATATAAAGGAACACCTATTTCTGGACAGGAGCAGTTGGGAACAAAGAGTGTGTTGTGGGGTGAAGTGTTTATTTGAGGGTCCAAACTTCCCTCCTTAGGTGGTTATTACTTCTTTACATTCGTAAACATCATAAAAAGCAATGATTTTAAAAGCCCAGAAGCATATTATTACAGCAATTCATTTGTTGAGGTGAGAGGAAATGAGCAGGAAATTGCTGCACCACTAAATCTATGCCTGAGCACTGCTGAAATCAAACAAAAAGAATTCACGGTGGCGAGATAGGGCTATTTTCTACTGACTCTCTCTGGGGACTCAAACAGAATTCATTTGTTTGTTTGTTTCTTATTTTCACTTGTATAGGTAATCTGTCCCCGCCCCTTCAGGTTGTAGTTTGTCTTTGCCCTTGGATCTCAAGTGAGTGTCCAGTAAGGGAGCACGTGGTAGGTCTAGAGTTTTCATCAGTTCTTCTAACACTGGGTCTTTTGATTGGAGCACTCAAAGCCTGTACTTTTATTCTGATATTTGAGAGCTGTGCTCTTCCTGCACTTTGAAATTCTTTTTGTTCTCATTAATATACAATCACATGCAGAACATTATGTTTTCCAGTCTACACCCTTCACCAAGTCCCCCGCAAAAGCCAGTTACAGTCGCTGTCCGTCAGCGTGTACAAAGATGCTGTAGAATCCCTACATGTCTTTTCTGTTCTATGCAGCCGTACAAATGACCCCCCAAGTTACACACTATACATGCTAATCCTATTGCCCCCATTCTTTTTCCACGCCCTTATTACTCCCTTCCCACAAACCATACCAAGTCCCTTTCTCTTTGGTAACTGTTAGTCCACTCTCGGGTTGTGTGAGTCTGCTGCTCTCTTTTCCTTCAGTTTTGCTTTGTTATCATACTCCACACATGAGTGAAATCATTTGTTACATGTATTTCTCCTCCTTGAATATTTGACTGAGCATAATACCCTCTAGCTCCATCCACGTTATTGCAAATGATAGGATTTGTTTTCTTCTTATGGCTCCCTACTGCACTTTTTAACCTGGATTTCATTCTTATTTTTTGTTTGTAGTTTTGCTATGTGCTTTCACCATTGCTCTCCTGGTTATGAGCAGTAGCTTTGTGTTAATCGATATGTACCTATATCTATCTATCTGTCTGTCTATCTATTTATCAATTAATCAATCAATCAATCATCTTTTTGACTGCACATCTGTCCTTGTGTACAGAACAGTTAACCATATATCCTATATCACTTTCCTACACTATGCTTCCAAAAACCCTGCAAAGTATCTAGGCTGTAGAGAGACCACTGGGTTCACCGAGACACTTGCAGGTCGAGTCGGCCACGTGTACCTACAAAACCAGGAAATGGTTGTGCCGGGACTTGAACCCGTGTCTCTATCCTCTGTCTTCTTTCATCTCCTTCTAACTTACTGTCTGTATTTAGCCACATTCTTTGACTAAGTGCTCCCTGAAGACCACAAGTATCATTCCTCTGGGCCTGTTGTCGCAAGAAAAGTAAACTTGTTTTTTGCTCACTGCCATGTTTGAAGGTCATCAGCGTGATCACCGCCGATAGAACGGAGGGTCAAATAAAAAGGAACACCAATTTCTAGTCAGGAGCAGTTGGGAGCTAAGAGTGTATTGTGGGATGACGTGTTTCTTTGAGTGTCCAAACTTCCCTCTTTAGGTAGTTATTAGATCTTCCCATTCGTGAACATCATAAAACTCACTGATTTCAAAGTCCCAGACGCTTATTATTACAGCAAATCAGTTGTTGAGGTGAGAGAAAATGAGAAGTATGTTGCTGCACCACTAAATCAATGGCTGGGAACGGCTGAAACCAAACAAAAAGAATTCACGGAGGCCAGATCGGGCTATTTTCTTCTGTCTCTATGGACTCAGACAGAATCCATTTGTTTGATTGTTTGTTTTTCAGTTTCACTCGTGTAAGGTACTTGTCCACACACCTTTGGCTTGTAGTTTGTCTGTGTCCTTGGAACTCAAGTGAGTCTCCTGTAAGTAAGCACGTAGGTGTCTTGAGTTTTCATCCCTTCTTTTAACCCTGTGTCTTTTGTTTGCTGCACTCAGTGCCTGACCTTTTATTCTGATGATTCAGAGCTGTGCACTTATTGCACTTAAAGAATTGTTTTTATCATTTAGCTAAAATCACTTGAAGAACATTATGTTTACTATGCTCCCCCCTTCCAAATACCCCTGAAAAACCTCTTCAGTCGCTGTCGATATGCGTAGTTGGATGCTGTAGACCCCTTCACCATGTCCCTCCCAACAGTCCCCGTTACAGTCGCAGTCCATCAGTGAGTAGTAAGATGCTATATGATCTCTACTAGCCTACTCTGTGTTGTACAGCACTCCCCATGCCCCCTCGACCCCAAGCATTATACATGCTAAAACTAATGCACCCATTCTTTCTCCTCACACTTATCCCTCCCTTCAGACCCACCCTGCCCAGTCCTTTACACTTTGGTAACTTTTAGTCAACTCTCGGGTTCTGTGAGTCTGCTGCTGTTTTTTTCCTTCAGTTTTTCTTTGTTGTTATACTCCACACATGAGTGAAAACACTTGGTACTTGTCTTCCTCGGCCTGTCCTATTTCTCTGAACATACTACCGTCTAGCTCCATCCAGGTCATTACAAATGGTAGGATTTGTTTTCTTCTTAAGGCTGCTTACTGCACTTTTTAAACTGGATTTCATTCTTCCTTTTTGTTTGTAGTTTAGCTGTGTTATTCACCATTCAACTCCTGGTTATGAACAATAGATTTGTGTCAATCCATATGTATCTGTATCTATCTATCTAATGGTCTGTCTATCTATGTTTCTATGTATGTATGTATGTATGTATCTATGTATCTATGTATCTATCTCTCTTCCTATCACCTTTCTATGATGTCTATCATCTATCAATCTGTGTACCTATCTATCTATCTTTCATCTGTCATCTGTGTACCTATCTATCTATGAATCAATCATCCTTTGTCTGGCCATCTATCCTTCTGTACAGAACAGTTAACAACATAGCCTATGTCTCTTCCCTACATTATGCTTCCAGAAATCTTGCAATGTAACTAAGCCATAAGGAGAGCACTGTGTTCACCGATACACTTTCAAGTAGAGTCAGCCAAGTGTGCTTACAAAACCAGTAAATGGAGGTGACAGGACTTGAACCTGTATCTCTGTCCTCTGTCCTCTCATATTTCCTGCTCGCTTGGTGACTTTATTTAGCCACATTCAATGAGTAAGTGATCCCTGAAGAACACAAGTATCCTTCGTCTGGGCCTGTTGTCGACAGAAAAGTGTACTTGGCCCTTTGCACACCACCATGTTTGAGGGACATTGGCGTGATCACTGCTGATAGGTGCAGGGACAAATATAAAGGAACACCTATTTCTGGACAGGAGCAGTTGGGAACAAAGTGTGTGTTGTGGAGTGAAGTGTTTATTTGAGGGTCCAAACTTCCCTCCTTAGGTGGTTATTACTTCTTTACATTCGTGAACATCATAAAAAGCAATGATTTTAAAAGCCCAGACGCATATTATTACAGCAATTCATTTGTTGAGGTGAGAGGAAATGAGAAGGAACTTGCTGCACCACTAAATCTATGCCTGAGCACTGCTGAAATCAAACAAAAAGAATTCACGGTGGCTAGATAGGGCTATTTTCTACTGACTCTCTCTGGGGACTCAGACAGAATTCATTTGTTTGTTTGTTTCTTATTTTCACTTGTATAGGTAATCTGTCCCCGCCCCTTCAGCTTTTAGTTTGTCTGTGTCCTTTTATCTTAACTGAGTGTCCAGTAAGGGAGCACGTAGGAGGTCTTGAGTTTTCATCAGTTCTTCTAACACTGGGTCTTTTGATTGGAGCACTCAAAGCCTGTACTTTTATACTGATATTTGAGAGCTGTGCTCTTACTGCACTTTGAAATTCTTTTTGTTCTCATTAATATACAATCACATGCAGAACATTATGTTTTCCATTCTACACCCTTCACCAAGTCTCCGGCAAAAGCCAGTTACCATCGCTGTCCGTCAGCGTGTACTAAGATGCTGTAGAATCACTACATGTCTTCTCTGTGTTATGCAGCCGTACAAATGACCCCCCAAGTTACACACTATACATGCTAATCCTAATGCCCCCATTCTTTTTCCCCGCCCTTATTACTCCCTTCCCACAAACCCTACCCAGTCCCTTTCTCTTTGGTAACTGTTAGTCCACTCTCGGGTTCTGTGAGTCTGCTGCTGTCTTTTCCTTCAGTTTCTCTTTGTTATCATACTCCACACATGAGTGAAATCATTTGTTACATGTATTTCTCTTCCTTGAATATTTGACTGAGCATAATACCCTCTAGCTCCATCCACGTTATTGCCAATAATAGGATTTGTTTTCTTCTGATGGCTGCCTACTGCACTTTTTAAACTGGATTTCTTTCTTCTTTTTTGTTTGTAGTTTCGCTATGGGCTTTCACCATTGCTCTCCTGGTTATGACCAGTAGCTTTGTGTTAATCGATATGTACCTATATCTATCTATCTGTCTGTCTATCTATTTATCAATCAATCAATCAATCAATCTTTTTGTCTGCCCATCTGTATTTGTGTACAGAACAGTTAACCATATATCCTATATCACTTTCCTACACTATGCTTACAAAAATCCTGCAAAGTATCTAGGCTGTAGAGAGACCACTGGGTTCACCGAGACACTTGCAGGTCGAGTCGGCCGCGTGTACCTACAAAACCAGGAATTGGTTGTGCCGGGACTTAAACACGTGTCTCTATCCTCTGTCTTCTTTCATCTCCTTCTAACTTACTGTCTGTATTTAGCCACATTCTTTGATTAAGTGCTCCCTGAAGTCCACAAGTATCATTCCTCTGGGCCTGTTGTCGCAAGAAAAGTAAACTTGTTTTTTGCTCACCGCCATGTTTGAAGGACATCAGCGTGATCACCGCCGATAGGACGGAGGGTCAAATAAAAAGGAACACCAATTTCTAGACAGGAGCAGTTGGGAGCTAAGAGTGTATTGTGGGATGACGTGTTTATTTGAGTGTCCAAACTTCCCTCTTTAGGTAGTTATTAGATCTTCCCATTCGTGAACCTCATAAAACCCACTGATTTCAAAGTCCCAGACGCTTATTATTACAGCAAATCAGTTGTTGAGGTGAGAGAAAATGAGAAGTATGTTGCTGCACCACTAAATCAATGGCTGGGAACGGCTGAAACCAAACAAAAAGAATTCACGGAGGCCAGATAGGGCTATTTTCTTCTGACTGTCTCAATGGACTCAGACAGAATCCATTTCTTTGATTGTTTGTTTTTCAGTTTCACTCGTGTAGCGTATTTGTCCACACACCTTCGGCTTGTAGTTTGTCTGTGTCCTTGGAACTCAAGTGAGTCTCCTGTAAGTAAGCACGTAGGAGTCTTGAGTTTTCATCCCTTCTTTTAACCCTGTGTCTTTTGTTTGCTGCACTCAGTGCCTGACCTTTTATTCTGATGATTCAGAGCTGTGCACTTATTGCACTTAAAGAATTGTTTTTATCATTTAGCTAAAATCACTTGAAGAACATTATGTTTACTATGCTCCCCCCTTCATCAAGTACCCCTGAAAAACCTCTTCAGTCGCTGTCGATCTGCGTAGTTGGATGCTGTAGACCCCTTCACCATGTCCTTACCAACAGACGCCGTTACAGTCGCTGTCCATCAGTGAGTAGTAAGATGCTATATGATCTCTACTAGCCTTCTCTGTGTTGTACAGCTCTCCCGATGCCCCCTCGACCCCAAGCATTATACATGCTAAAACAAATGCCCCCATTCTTTCTCCTCACACTTATCCCTCCCTTCTGACCCACCATGCCCAGTCCTTTTCCCTTTGGTAACTTTTAGTCAACTCTCGGGTTCTGTGAGTCTGCTGCTGTTTTTTTCCTTCAGTTTTTCTTTGTTTTTATACTCCACACATGAGTGAAAACACTTGGTATTGTCTTCCTCCGCCTGGCCTATTTCTCTGAACTTACTACGGTCTAGCTCCATCCAGGTCATTACAAATGGTAGGATTTGTTTTCTTCTTAAGGCTGATTACTGCACTTTTTAAACTGGATTTCATTCTTCCTTTTTGTTTGTAGTTTAGCTATGTTATTCACCATTCAACTCCTGGTTATGAACAATAGCATTGTGTCAATCCATATGTATCTGTATCTATCTATCTAATGGTCTGTCTGTCTATCTATGTTTCTATGAATGTATGTATGTATGTATGTATCTATGTATCTATCTATCTATCTCTCTTCCTATCATCTATCTATGATGTCTATCATCTATCAATCTATGTACCTATCTATCTAACTTTCATCTGTCATCTGTGTACCTATCTATCTATGAATCAATCATCTTTTTGTCTGCCCATCTATCCTTCTGTACAGAACAGTTAACAACATAGCCTATGTCTCTTCCCTACATTATGCTTCCAGAAATCTTGCAAGGTAACTAAGCCATAAGGAGAGCACTCTGTTCACCGATACACTTTCAGGTAGAGTCAGCCGCGTGTGCTTACAAAACCAGTAAATGGAGGTGAAAGGACTTGAACCTGTATCTCTGTCCTCTGTCCTCTCATACTTCCTGGTCGCTTGGTGACTTTATTTAGCCACATTCAGTGAGTAAGTGATCCCTGAAGGCCACAAGTATCCTTCGTCTTGTCGGATGTCGAAAGAAAAGTGTACTTGGTTCTTTGCACACCACCATGTTTGAGGGACATCGGCGTGATCACTGCTGATAGGTGCAGGGACAAATATAAAGGAACACCTATTTCTGGACAGGAGCAGTTGGGAACAAAGAGTGTGTTGTGGAGTGAAGTGTTTATTTGAGGGTCCAAACTTCCCTCCTTAGGTGGTTATTACTTCTTTATATTCGTGAACATCATAAAAAGCAATGATTTTAAAAGCCCAGACGCATATTATTACAGCAATTCATTTGTTGAGGTGAGAGGAAATGAGAAGGAACTTGCTGCACCACTAAATCTATGCCTGAGCACTGCTGAAATCAAACAAAAAGAATTCACGGTGGCTAGATAGGGCTATTTTCTACTGACTCTCTCTGGGGCTCAAATAGAATTCATTTGTTTGTTTGTTTCTTATTTTCACTTGTATAGGTAATCTGTCCCCGCCCCTTCAGCTTGTAGTTTGTCTGTGTCCTTGGATCTCAAATGAGTCTCCAGTAAGGGAGCACGTAGGAGGTCTTGAGTTTTCATCAGTTCTTCTAACACTGGGTCTTTTGATTGGAGCACTCAAAGCCTGTACTTTTATACTGATATTTGAGAGCTGTGCTCTTACTGCACTTTGAAATTCTTTTTGTTCTCATTAATATACAATCACATGCAGAACATTATGTTTTCCATTCTACACCCTTCACCAAGTCCCCGGCAAAAGCCAGTTACCATCGCTGTCCGTCAGCGTGTACTAAGATGCTGTAGAATCACTACATGTCTTCTCTGTGTTATGCAGCCGTACAAATGACCCCCCAAGTTACACACTATACATGCTAATCCTAATGCCCCCATTCTTTTTCCCCGCCCTTATTACTCCCTTCCCACAAACCCTACCCAGTCCCTTTCTCTTTTGTAACTGTTAGTCCACTCTTGGGTTCTATGAGTCTGCTGCTGTCTTTTCCTTCAGTTTCTCTTTGTTATCATACTCCACACATGAGTGAAATCATTTGTTACATGTATTTCTCTTCCTTGAATATTTGACTGAGCATAATACCCTCTAGCTCCATCCACGTTATTGCCAATAATAGGATTTGTTTTCTTCTGATGGCTGCCTACTGCACTTTTTAAACTGGATTTCTTTCTTCTTTTTTGTTTGTAGTTTCGCTATGGGCTTTCACCATTGCTCTCCTGGTTATGACCAGTAGCTTTGTGTTAATCGATATGTACCTATATCTATCTATCTGTCTGTCTATCTATTTATCAATCAATCAATCAATCTTTTTGTCTGCCCATCTGTATTTGTGTACAGAACAGTTAAGCATATATCCTATATCACTTTCCTACACTATGCTTCCAAAAATCCTGCAAAGTATCTAGGCTGTAGAGAGACCACTGGGTTCACCGAGACACTTGCAGGTCGAGTCGGCCGCGTGTACCTACAAAACCAGGAAATGTTTGTGCCGGGACTTGAACCCTTGTCTCAATCCTCTGTCTTCTTTTATCTCCTTCTAACTTACTGTCTGTATTTAGCCACATTCTTTGACTAAGTGCTCCCTGAACACCACAAGTATCATTCCTCTGGGCCTGTTGTCGCAAGAAAAGTAAACTTGTTTTTTGCTCACCGCCATGTTTGAAGGACATCAGCGTGATCACCGCCGATAGGACGGAGGGTCAAATAAAAAGGAACACCAATTTCTAGACAGGAGCAGTTGGGAGCTAAGAGTGTATTGTGGGATGACGTGTTTATTTGAGTGTCCAAACTTCCCTCTTTAGGTAGTTATTAGATCTTCCCATTCGTGAACATCATAAAACCCACTGATTTCAAATTCCCAGATGCGTATTATTACAGCAACTCAGTTGTCGAGGTGAGAGAAAATGAGAAGTATGTTGCTGCACCACTAAATCAATGGCTGGGAACGGCTGAAACCAAACAAAAAGAATTCACGGAGGCCAGATAGGGCTATTTTCTTCTGTCTCAATGGACTCAGACAGAATCCATTTGTTTGATTGTTTGTTTTTCAGTTTCACTCGTGTAAGGTACTTGTCCACACACCTTTGGCTTGTAGTTTGTCTGTGTCCTTGGAACTCAAGTGAGTCTCCTGTAAGTAAGCACGTAGGTGTCTTGAGTTTTCAACCCTTCTTTTAACCCTGTGTCTTTTGTTTGCTGCACTCAGTGCCTGACCTTTTATTCTGATGATTCAGAGCTGTGCACTTATTGCACTAAAAGAATTTTTTTTATCATTAAGCTAAAATCACTTGAAGAACATTATGTTTACTATGCTCCCCCCTTCCAAATACCCCTGAAAAACCTCTTCAGTCGCTGTCGATCTGCGTAGTTGGATGCTGTAGACCCCTTCACCAGGTCCCTCCCAACAGACCCCGTTACAGTCGCTGACCATCAGTGAGTAGTAAGATGCTATATGATCTCTACTAGCCTTCTCTGTGTTGTACAGCACTCCCCATGTCCCCTCGACCCCAAGCATTATACATGCTAAAACAAATGCCCCCATTCTTTCTCCTCACACTTATCCCTCCATTCAGACACACTCTGCCCAGTCCTTTGACCTTTGGTAACTTTTAGTCATCTCTCGGGTTCTGTGAGTCTGCTGCTGTTTTTTTCCTTCAGTTTTTCTTTGTTGTTATACTCCACACATGAGTGAAAACACTTGGTATTGTCTTTCCCCGCCTGGCCTATTTCTCTGAACATACTACCGTCTAGCTCCATCCAGGTCATAACAAATGGTAGGATTTGTTTTCTTCTTAAGGCTGCTTACTGCACTTTTTAAACTGGATTTCATTCTTCCTTTTTGTTTGTAGTTTAGCTGTGTTATTCACCATTCAACTCCCGGTTATGAATAATAGCTTTGTGTCAATCGATATGTATCTGTATCTATCTATCTAATGGTCTGTCTGTCTATCTATGTTTCTATGTATGTATGTATGTATGTATCTATGTATCTATCTATCTATCTCTCTTCCTATCATCTATCTATGATGTCTTTCATCTATCAATCTATGTACCTATCTATCTAACTTTCATCTGTCATCTGTGTACCTATCTATCTATGAATCAATCATCTTTTTGTCTGCCCATCTATCCTTCTGTACAGAACAGTTAACAACATAGCCTATGTCTCTTCCCTACATTATGCTTCCAGAAATCTTGCAAGGTAACTAAGCCATAAGGAGAGCACTCTGTTCACCGATACACTTTCAGGTAGAGTCAGCCGCGTGTGCTTACAAAACCAGTAAATGGAGGTGAAAGGACTTGAACCTGTATCTCTGTCCTCTGTCCTCTCATACTTCCTGCTCGCTTGGTGACTTTATTTAGCCACATTCAGTGAGTAAGTGATCCCTGAAGACCACAAGTATCCTTCGTCTTGTCGGATGTCGAAAGAAAAGTGTACTTGGTTCTTTGCACACCACCATGTTTGAGGGACATCGGCGTGATCACTGCTGATAGGTGCAGGGACAAATATAAAGGAACACCTATTTCTGGACAGGAGCAGTTGGGAACAAAGAGTGTGTTGTGGAGTGAAGTGTTTATTTGAGGGTCCAAACTTCCCTCCTTAGGTGGTTATTACTTCTTTACATTCGTGAACATCATAAAAAGCAATGATTTTAAAAGCCCAGACGCATATTATTACAGCAATTCATTTGTTGAGGTGAGAGGAAATGAGAAGGAACTTGCTGCACCACTAAATCTATGCCTGAGCACTGCTGAAATCAAACAAAAAGAATTCACGGTGGCTA
This sequence comes from Manis pentadactyla, assembly GCF_030020395.1. NCBI lineage: Eukaryota > Metazoa > Chordata > Mammalia > Pholidota > Manidae > Manis > Manis pentadactyla. The sequence continues at coordinate 568,667 of NW_026645130.1, forward strand.
GATAGGGCTATTTTCTACTGACTCTCTCTGGGGCTCAAACAGAATTCATTTGTTTGTTTGTTTCTTATTTTCACTTGTATAGGTAATCTGTCCCCGCCCCTTCAGCTTGTAGTTTGTCTGTGTCCTTGGACCTCAAATGAGTCTCCAGTAAGGGAGCACGTAGGAGGTCTTGAGTTTTCATCAGTTCTTCTAACACTGGGTCTTTTGATTGGAGCACTCAAAGCCTGTACTTTTATACTGATATTTGAGAGCTGTGCTCTTACTGCACTTTGAAATTCTTTTTGTTCTCATTAATATACAATCACATGCAGAACATTATGTTTTCCAGTCTACACCCTTCACCAAGTCCCCGGCAAAAGCCAGTTACCATCACTGTCCGTCAGCGTGTACTAAGATGCTGTAGAATCACTACATGTCTTCTCTGTGTTATGCAGCCGTACAAATGACCCCCCAAATTACACACTATACATGCTAATCCTAATGCCCCCATTCTTTTTCCCCGCCCTTATTACTCCCTTCCCACAAACCCTACCCAGTCCCTTTCTCTTTGGTAACTGTTAGTCCACTCTCGGGTTCTGTGAGTCTGCTGCTGTCTTTTCCTTCAGTTTCTCTTTGTTATCATACTCCACACATGAGTGAAATCATTTGTTACATGTATTTCTCTTCCTTGAATATTTGACTGAGCATAATACCCTCTAGCTCCATCCACGTTATTGCCAATAATAGGATTTGTTTTCTTCTTATGGCTGCCTACTGCACTTTTTAAACTGGATTTCTTTCTTCTTTTTTGTTTGTAGTTTCGCTATGGGCTTTCACCATTGCTCTCCTGGTTATGACCAGTAGCTTTGTGTTAATCGATATGTACCTATATCTATCTATCTGTCTGTCTATCTATTTATCAATCAATCAATCAATCAATCAATCTTTTTGTCTGCCCATCTGTATTTGTGTACAGAACAGTTAACCATATATCCTATATCACTTTCCTACACTATGCTTCCAAAAATCCTGCAAAGTATCTACGCTGTAGAGAGACCACTGGGTTCACCGAGACACTTGCAGGTCGAGTCGGCCGCGTGTACCTACAAAACCAGGAAATGGTTGTGCCGGGACTTAAACCCGTGTCTCTATCCTCTGTCTTCTTTCATCTCCTTCTAACTTACTGTCTGTATTTAGCCACATTCTTTGATTAAGTGCTCCCTGAAGACCACAAGTATCATTCCTCTGGGCCTGTTGTCGCAAGAAAAGTAAACTTGTTTTTTGCTCACCGCCATGTTTGAAGGACATCAGCGTGATCACCACCGATAGGACGGAGGGTCAAATAAAAAGGAACACCAATTTCTAGACAGGAGCAGTTGGGAGCTAAGAGTGTATTGTGGGATGACGTGTTTATTTGAGTGTCCAAACTTCCCTCTTTAGGTAGTTATTAGATCTTCCCATTCGTGAACATCATAAAACCCACTGATTTCAAATTCCCAGATGCGTATTATTACAGCAACTCAGTTGTCGAGGTGAGAGAAAATGAGAAGTATGTTGCTGCACCACTAAATCAATGGCTGGGAACGGCTGAAACCAAACAAAAAGAATTCACGGAGGCCAGATAGGGCTATTTTCTTCTGTCTCAATGGACTCAGACAGAATCCATTTGTTTGATTGTTTGTTTTTCAGTTTCACTCGTGTAAGGTACTTGTCCACACACCTTTGGCTTGTAGTTTGTCTGTGTCCTTGGAACTCAAGTGAGTCTCCTGTAAGTAAGCACGTAGGTGTCTTGAGTTTTCAACCCTTCTTTTAACCCTGTGTCTTTTGTTTGCTGCACTCAGTGCCTGACCTTTTATTCTGATGATTCAGAGCTGTGCACTTATTGCACTAAAAGAATTTTTTTTATCATTAAGCTAAAATCACTTGAAGAACATTATGTTTACTATGCTCCCCCCTTCCAAATACCCCTGAAAAACCTCTTCAGTCGCTGTCGATCTGCGTAGTTGGATGCTGTAGACCCCTTCACCAGGTCCCTCCCAACAGACCCCGTTACAGTCGCTGACCATCAGTGAGTAGTAAGATGCTATATGATCTCTACTAGCCTTCTCTGTGTTGTACAGCACTCCCCATGTCCCCTCGACCCCAAGCATTATACATGCTAAAACAAATGCCCCCATTCTTTCTCCTCACACTTATCCCTCCATTCAGACACACTCTGCCCAGTCCTTTGACCTTTGGTAACTTTTAGTCATCTCTCGGGTTCTGTGAGTCTGCTGCTGTTTTTTTCCTTCAGTTTTTCTTTGTTGTTATACTCCACACATGAGTGAAAACACTTGGTATTGTCTTTCCCCGCCTGGCCTATTTCTCTGAACATACTACCGTCTAGCTCCATCCAGGTCATAACAAATGGTAGGATTTGTTTTCTTCTTAAGGCTGCTTACTGCACTTTTTAAACTGGATTTCATTCTTCCTTTTTGTTTGTAGTTTAGCTGTGTTATTCACCATTCAACTCCCGGTTATGAATAATAGCTTTGTGTCAATCGATATGTATCTGTATCTATCTATCTAATGGTCTGTCTGTCTATCTATGTTTCTATGTATGTATGTATGTATGTATCTATGTATCTATCTATCTATCTCTCTTCCTATCATCTATCTATGATGTCTTTCATCTATCAATCTATGTACCTATCTATCTAACTTTCATCTGTCATCTGTGTACCTATCTATCTATGAATCAATCATCTTTTTGTCTGCCCATCTATCCTTCTGTACAGAACAGTTAACAACATAGCCTATGTCTCTTCCCTACATTATGCTTCCAGAAATCTTGCAAGGTAACTAAGCCATAAGGAGAGCACTCTGTTCACCGATACACTTTCAGGTAGAGTCAGCCGCGTGTGCTTACAAAACCAGTAAATGGAGGTGAAAGGACTTGAACCTGTATCTCTGTCCTCTGTCCTCTCATACTTCCTGCTCGCTTGGTGACTTTATTTAGCCACATTCAGTGAGTAAGTGATCCCTGAAGACCACAAGTATCCTTCGTCTTGTCGGATGTCGAAAGAAAAGTGTACTTGGTTCTTTGCACACCACCATGTTTGAGGGACATCGGCGTGATCACTGCTGATAGGTGCAGGGACAAATATAAAGGAACACCTATTTCTGGACAGGAGCAGTTGGGAACAAAGAGTGTGTTGTGGAGTGAAGTGTTTATTTGAGGGTCCAAACTTCCCTCCTTAGGTGGTTATTACTTCTTTATATTCGTGAACATCATAAAAAGCAATGATTTTAAAAGCCCAGACGCATATTATTACAGCAATTCATTTGTTGAGGTGAGAGGAAATGAGAAGGAACTTGCTGCACCACTAAATCTATGCCTGAGCACTGCTGAAATCAAACAAAAAGAATTCACGGTGGCTAGATAGGGCTATTTTCTACTGACTCTCTCTGGGGCTCAAATAGAATTCATTTGTTTGTTTGTTTCTTATTTTCACTTGTATAGGTAATCTGTCCCCGCCCCTTCAGCTTGTAGTTTGTCTGTGTCCTTGGATCTCAAATGAGTCTCCAGTAAGGGAGCACGTAGGAGGTCTTGAGTTTTCATCAGTTCTTCTAACACTGGGTCTTTTGATTGGAGCACTCAAAGCCTGTACTTTTATACTGATATTTGAGAGCTGTGCTCTTACTGCACTTTGAAATTCTTTTTGTTCTCATTAATATACAATCACATGCAGAACATTATGTTTTCCATTCTACACCCTTCACCAAGTCCCCGGCAAAAGCCAGTTACCATCGCTGTCCGTCAGCGTGTACTAAGATGCTGTAGAATCACTACATGTCTTCTCTGTGTTATGCAGCCGTACAAATGACCCCCCAAGTTACACACTATACATGCTAATCCTAATGCCCCCATTCTTTTTCCCCGCCCTTATTACTCCCTTCCCACAAACCCTACCCAGTCCCTTTCTCTTTGGTAACTGTTAGTCCACTCTTGGGTTCTATGAGTCTGCTGCTGTCTTTTCCTTCAGTTTCTCTTTGTTATCATACTCCACACATGAGTGAAATCATTTGTTACATGTATTTCTCTTCCTTGAATATTTGACTGAGCATAATACCCTCTAGCTCCATCCACGTTATTGCCAATAATAGGATTTGTTTTCTTCTGATGGCTGCCTACTGCACTTTTTAAACTGGATTTCTTTCTTCTTTTTTGTTTGTAGTTTCGCTATGGGCTTTCACCATTGCTCTCCTGGTTATGACCAGTAGCTTTGTGTTAATCGATATGTACCTATATCTATCTATCTGTCTGTCTATCTATTTATCAATCAATCAATCAATCTTTTTGTCTGCCCATCTGTATTTGTGTACAGAACAGTTAAGCATATATCCTATATCACTTTCCTACACTATGCTTCCAAAAATCCTGCAAAGTATCTAGGCTGTAGAGAGACCACTGGGTTCACCGAGACACTTGCAGGTCGAGTCGGCCGCGTGTACCTACAAAACCAGGAAATGTTTGTGCCGGGACTTGAACCCTTGTCTCAATCCTCTGTCTTCTTTTATCTCCTTCTAACTTACTGTCTGTATTTAGCCACATTCTTTGACTAAGTGCTCCCTGAACACCACAAGTATCATTCCTCTGGGCCTGTTGTCGCAAGAAAAGTAAACTTGTTTTTTGCTCACCGCCATGTTTGAAGGACATCAGCGTGATCACCGCCGATAGGACGGAGGGTCAAATAAAAAGGAACACCAATTTCTAGACAGGAGCAGTTGGGAGCTAAGAGTGTATTGTGGGATGACGTGTTTATTTGAGTGTCCAAACTTCCCTCTTTAGGTAGTTATTAGATCTTCCCATTCGTGAACATCATAAAACCCACTGATTTCAAATTCCCAGATGCGTATTATTACAGCAACTCAGTTGTCGAGGTGAGAGAAAATGAGAAGTATGTTGCTGCACCACTAAATCAATGGCTGGGAACGGCTGAAACCAAACAAAAAGAATTCACGGAGGCCAGATAGGGCTATTTTCTTCTGTCTCAATGGACTCAGACAGAATCCATTTGTTTGATTGTTTGTTTTTCAGTTTCACTCGTGTAAGGTACTTGTCCACACACCTTTGGCTTGTAGTTTGTCTGTGTCCTTGGAACTCAAGTGAGTCTCCTGTAAGTAAGCACGTAGGTGTCTTGAGTTTTCAACCCTTCTTTTAACCCTGTGTCTTTTGTTTGCTGCACTCAGTGCCTGACCTTTTATTCTGATGATTCAGAGCTGTGCACTTATTGCACTAAAAGAATTTTTTTTATCATTAAGCTAAAATCACTTGAAGAACATTATGTTTACTATGCTCCCCCCTTCCAAATACCCCTGAAAAACCTCTTCAGTCGCTGTCGATCTGCGTAGTTGGATGCTGTAGACCCCTTCACCAGGTCCCTCCCAACAGACCCCGTTACAGTCGCTGACCATCAGTGAGTAGTAAGATGCTATATGATCTCTACTAGCCTTCTCTGTGTTGTACAGCACTCCCCATGTCCCCTCGACCCCAAGCATTATACATGCTAAAACAAATGCCCCCATTCTTTCTCCTCACACTTATCCCTCCATTCAGACACACTCTGCCCAGTCCTTTGACCTTTGGTAACTTTTAGTCATCTCTCGGGTTCTGTGAGTCTGCTGCTGTTTTTTTCCTTCAGTTTTTCTTTGTTGTTATACTCCACACATGAGTGAAAACACTTGGTATTGTCTTTCCCCGCCTGGCCTATTTCTCTGAACATACTACCGTCTAGCTCCATCCAGGTCATAACAAATGGTAGGATTTGTTTTCTTCTTAAGGCTGCTTACTGCACTTTTTAAACTGGATTTCATTCTTCCTTTTTGTTTGTAGTTTAGCTGTGTTATTCACCATTCAACTCCCGGTTATGAATAATAGCTTTGTGTCAATCGATATGTATCTGTATCTATCTATCTAATGGTCTGTCTGTCTATCTATGTTTCTATGTATGTATGTATGTATGTATCTATGTATCTATCTATCTATCTCTCTTCCTATCATCTATCTATGATGTCTTTCATCTATCAATCTATGTACCTATCTATCTAACTTTCATCTGTCATCTGTGTACCTATCTATCTATGAATCAATCATCTTTTTGTCTGCCCATCTATCCTTCTGTACAGAACAGTTAACAACATAGCCTATGTCTCTTCCCTACATTATGCTTCCAGAAATCTTGCAAGGTAACTAAGCCATAAGGAGAGCACTCTGTTCACCGATACACTTTCAGGTAGAGTCAGCCGCGTGTGCTTACAAAACCAGTAAATGGAGGTGAAAGGACTTGAACCTGTATCTCTGTCCTCTGTCCTCTCATACTTCCTGCTCGCTTGGTGACTTTATTTAGCCACATTCAGTGAGTAAGTGATCCCTGAAGACCACAAGTATCCTTCGTCTTGTCGGATGTCGAAAGAAAAGTGTACTTGGTTCTTTGCACACCACCATGTTTGAGGGACATCGGCGTGATCACTGCTGATAGGTGCAGGGACAAATATAAAGGAACACCTATTTCTGGACAGGAGCAGTTGGGAACAAAGAGTGTGTTGTGGAGTGAAGTGTTTATTTGAGGGTCCAAACTTCCCTCCTTAGGTGGTTATTACTTCTTTACATTCGTGAACATCATAAAAAGCAATGATTTTAAAAGCCCAGACGCATATTATTACAGCAATTCATTTGTTGAGGTGAGAGGAAATGAGAAGGAACTTGCTGCACCACTAAATCTATGCCTGAGCACTGCTGAAATCAAACAAAAAGAATTCACGGTGGCTAGATAGGGCTATTTTCTACTGACTCTCTCTGGGGCTCAAACAGAATTCATTTGTTTGTTTGTTTCTTATTTTCACTTGTATAGGTAATCTGTCCCCGCCCCTTCAGCTTGTAGTTTGTCTGTGTCCTTGGACTTCAAATGAGTCTCCAGTAAGGGAGCACGTAGGTGGTCTTGAGTTTTCATCAGTTCTTCTAACACTGGGTCTTTTGATTGGAGCACTCAAAGCCTGTACTTTTATACTGATATTTGAGAGCTGTGCTCTTACTGCACTTTGAAATTCTTTTTGTTCTCATTAATATACAATCACATGCAGAACATTATGTTTTCCAGTCTACACCCTTCACCAAGTCCCCGGCAAAAGCCAGTTACCATCACTGTCCGTCAGCGTGTACTAAGATGCTGTAGAATCACTACATGTCTTCTCTGTGTTATGCAGCCGTACAAATGACCCCCCAAATTACACACTATACATGCTAATCCTAATGCCCCCATTCTTTTTCCCCGCCCTTATTACTCCCTTCCCACAAACCCTACCCAGTCCCTTTCTCTTTGGTAACTGTTAGTCCACTCTCGGGTTCTGTGAGTCTGCTGCTGTCTTTTCCTTCAGTTTCTCTTTGTTATCATACTCCACACATGAGTGAAATCATTTGTTACATGTATTTCTCTTCCTTGAATATTTGACTGAGCATAATACCCTCTAGCTCCATCCACGTTATTGCCAATAATAGGATTTGTTTTCTTCTTATGGCTGCCTACTGCACTTTTTAAACTGGATTTCTTTCTTCTTTTTTGTTTGTAGTTTCGCTATGGGCTTTCACCATTGCTCTCCTGGTTATGACCAGTAGCTTTGTGTTAATCGATATGTACCTATATCTATCTATCTGTCTGTCTATCTATTTATCAATCAATCAATCAATCAATCAATCTTTTTGTCTGCCCATCTGTATTTGTGTACAGAACAGTTAACCATATATCCTATATCACTTTCCTACACTATGCTTCCAAAAATCCTGCAAAGTATCTACGCTGTAGAGAGACCACTGGGTTCACCGAGACACTTGCAGGTCGAGTCGGCCGCGTGTACCTACAAAACCAGGAAATGGTTGTGCCGGGACTTAAACCCGTGTCTCTATCCTCTGTCTTCTTTCATCTCCTTCTAACTTACTGTCTGTATTTAGCCACATTCTTTGATTAAGTGCTCCCTGAAGACCACAAGTATCATTCCTCTGGGCCTGTTGTCGCAAGAAAAGTAAACTTGTTTTTTGCTCACCGCCATGTTTGAAGGACATCAGCGTGATCACCACCGATAGGACGGAGGGTCAAATAAAAAGGAACACCAATTTCTAGACAGGAGCAGTTGGGAGCTAAGAGTGTATTGTGGGATGACGTGTTTATTTGAGTGTCCAAACTTCCCTCTTTAGGTAGTTATTAGATCTTCCCATTCGTGAACCTCATAAAACCCACTGATTTCAAAGTCCCAGACGCTTATTATTACAGCAAATCAGTTGTTGAGGTGAGAGAAAATGAGAAGTATGTTGCTGCACCACTAAATCAATGGCTGGGAACGGCTGAAACCAAACAAAAAGAATTCACGGAGGCCAGATAGGGCTATTTTCTTCTGACTGTCTCAATGGACTCAGACAGAATCCATTTGTTTGATTGTTTGTTTTTCAGTTTCACTCGTGTAAGGTACTTGTCCACACACCTTTGGCTTGTAGTTTGTCTGTGTCCTTGGAACTCAAGTGAGTCTCCTGTAAGTAAGCACGTAGGTGTCTTGAGTTTTCATCCCTTCTTTTAACCCTGTGTCTTTTGTTTGCTGCACTCAGTGCCTGAACTTTTATTCTGATGATTCAGAGCTGTGCACTTATTGCACTTAAAGAATTGTTTTTATCATTTAGCTAAAATCACTTGAAGAACATTATGTTTACTATGCTCCCCCCTTCACCAAGTACCCCTGAAAAACCTCTTCAGTCGCTGTCGATCTGCGTAGTTGGATGCTGTAGACCCCTTCACCATGTCCTTACCAACAGACCCCGTTACAGTCGCTGTCCATCAGTGAGTAGTAAGATGCTATATGATCTCTACTAGCCTTCTCTGTGTTGTACAGCTCTCCCGATGCCCCCTCGACCCCAAGCATTATACATGCTAAAACAAATGCCCCCATTCTTTCTCCTCACACTTATCCCTCCCTTCTGACCCACCATGCCCAGTCCTTTTCCCTTTGGTAACTTTTAGTCAACTCTCGGGTTCTGTGAGTCTGCTGCTGTTTTTTTCCTTCAGTTTTTCTTTGTTTTTATACTCCACACATGAGTGAAAACACTTGGTATTGTCTTCCTCCGCCTGGCCTATTTCTCTGAACTTACTACGGTCTAGCTCCATCCAGGTCATTACAAATGGTAGGATTTGTTTTCTTCTTAAGGCTGATTACTGCACTTTTTAAACTGGATTTCATTCTTCCTTTTTGTTTGTAGTTTAGCTATGTTATTCACCATTCAACTCCTGGTTATGAACAATAGCATTGTGTCAATCCATATGTATCTGTATCTATCTATCTAATGGTCTGTCTGTCTATCTATGTTTCTATGTATGTATGTATGTATGTATGTATCTATGTATCTATCTATCTATCTCTCTTCCTATCATCTATCTATGATGTCTATCATCTATCAATCTATGTACCTATCTATCTAACTTTCATCTGTCATCTGTGTACCTATCTATCTATGAATCAATCATCTTTTTGTCTGCCCATCTATCCTTCTGTACAGAACAGTTAACAACATAGCCTATGTCTCTTCCCTACATTATGCTTCCAGAAATCTTGCAAGGTAACTAAGCCATAAGGAGAGCACTCTGTTCACCGATACACTTTCAGGTAGAGTCAGCCGCGTGTGCTTACAAAACCAGTAAATGGAGGTGAAAGGACTTGAACCTGTATCTCTGTCCTCTGTCCTCTCATACTTCCTGGTCGCTTGGTGACTTTATTTAGCCACATTCAGTGAGTAAGTGATCCCTGAAGGCCACAAGTATCCTTCGTCTTGTCGGATGTCGAAAGAAAAGTGTACTTGGTTCTTTGCACACCACCATGTTTGAGGGACATCGGCGTGATCACTGCTGATAGGTGCAGGGACAAATATAAAGGAACACCTATTTCTGGACAGGAGCAGTTGGGAACAAAGAGTGTGTTGTGGAGTGAAGTGTTTATTTGAGGGTCCAAACTTCCCTCCTTAGGTGGTTATTACTTCTTTATATTCGTGAACATCATAAAAAGCAATGATTTTAAAAGCCCAGACGCATATTATTACAGCAATTCATTTGTTGAGGTGAGAGGAAATGAGAAGGAACTTGCTGCACCACTAAATCTATGCCTGAGCACTGCTGAAATCAAACAAAAAGAATTCACGGTGGCTAGATAGGGCTATTTTCTACTGACTCTCTCTGGGGCTCAAATAGAATTCATTTGCTTGTTTGTTTCTTATTTTCACTTGTATAGGTAATCTGTCCCCGCCCCTTCAGCTTGTAGTTTGTCTGTGTCCTTGGATCTCAAATGAGTCTCCAGTAAGGGAGCACGTAGGAGGTCTTGAGTTTTCATCAGTTCTTCTAACACTGGGTCTTTTGATTGGAGCACTCAAAGCCTGTACTTTTATACTGATATTTGAGAGCTGTGCTCTTACTGCACTTTGAAATTCTTTTTGTTCTCATTAATATACAATCACATGCAGAACATTATGTTTTCCATTCTACACCCTTCACCAAGTCCCCGGCAAAAGCCAGTTACCATCGCTGTCCGTCAGCGTGTACTAAGATGCTGTAGAATCACTACATGTCTTCTCTGTGTTATGCAGCCGTACAAATGACCCCCCAAGTTACACACTATACATGCTAATCCTAATGCCCCCATTCTTTTTCCCCGCCCTTATTACTCCCTTCCCACAAACCCTACCCAGTCCCTTTCTCTTTGGTAACTGTTAGTCCACTCTCGGGTTCTATGAGTCTGCTGCTGTCTTTTCCTTCAGTTTCTCTTTGTTATCATTCTCCACACATGAGTGAAATCATTTGTTACATGTATTTCTCTTCCTTGAATATTTGACTGAGCATAATACCCTCTAGCTCCATCCACGTTATTGCCAATAATAGGATTTGTTTTCTTCTGATGGCTGCCTACTGCACTTTTTAAACTGGATTTCTTTCTTCTTTTTTGTTTGTAGTTTCGCTATGGGCTTTCACCATTGCTCTCCTGGTTATGACCAGTAGCTTTGTGTTAATCGATATGTACCTATATCTATCTATCTGTCTGTCTATCTATTTATCAATCAATCAATCAATCTTTTTGTCTGCCCATCTGTATTTGTGTACAGAACAGTTAAGCATATATCCTATATCACTTTCCTACACTATGCTTCCAAAAATCCTGCAAAGTATCTAGGCTGTAGAGAGACCACTGGGTTCACCGAGACACTTGCAGGTCGAGTCGGCCGCGTGTACCTACAAAACCAGGAAATGTTTGTGCCGGGACTTGAACCCTTGTCTCAATCCTCTGTCTTCTTTTATCTCCTTCTAACTTACTGTCTGTATTTAGCCACATTCTTTGACTAAGTGCTCCCTGAACACCACAAGTATCATTCCTCTGGGCCTGTTGTCGCAAGAAAAGTAAACTTGTTTTTTGCTCACCGCCATGTTTGAAGGACATCAGCGTGATCACCGCCGATAGGACGGAGGGTCAAATAAAAAGGAACACCAATTTCTAGACAGGAGCAGTTGGGAGCTAAGAGTGTATTGTGGGATGACGTGTTTATTTGAGTGTCCAAACTTCCCTCTTTAGGTAGTTATTAGATCTTCCCATTCGTGAACATCATAAAACCCACTGATTTCAAATTCCCAGATGCGTATTATTACAGCAACTCAGTTGTCGAGGTGAGAGAAAATGAGAAGTATGTTGCTGCACCACTAAATCAATGGCTGGGAACGGCTGAAACCAAACAAAAAGAATTCACGGAGGCCAGATAGGGCTATTTTCTTCTGTCTCAATGGACTCAGACAGAATCCATTTGTTTGATTGTTTGTTTTTCAGTTTCACTCGTGTAAGGTACTTGTCCACACACCTTTGGCTTGTAGTTTGTCTGTGTCCTTGGAACTCAAGTGAGTCTCCTGTAAGTAAGCACGTAGGTGTCTTGAGTTTTCAACCCTTCTTTTAACCCTGTGTCTTTTGTTTGCTGCACTCAGTGCCTGACCTTTTATTCTGATGATTCAGAGCTGTGCACTTATTGCACTAAAAGAATTTTTTTTATCATTAAGCTAAAATCACTTGAAGAACATTATGTTTACTATGCTCCCCCCTTCCAAATACCCCTGAAAAACCTCTTCAGTCGCTGTCGATCTGCGTAGTTGGATGCTGTAGACCCCTTCACCAGGTCCCTCCCAACAGACCCCGTTACAGTCGCTGACCATCAGTGAGTAGTAAGATGCTATATGATCTCTACTAGCCTTCTCTGTGTTGTACAGCACTCCCCATGTCCCCTCGACCCCAAGCATTATACATGCTAAAACAAATGCCCCCATTCTTTCTCCTCACACTTATCCCTCCATTCAGACACACTCTGCCCAGTCCTTTGACCTTTGGTAACTTTTAGTCATCTCTCGGGTTCTGTGAGTCTGCTGCTGTTTTTTTCCTTCAGTTTTTCTTTGTTGTTATACTCCACACATGAGTGAAAACACTTGGTATTGTCTTTCCCCGCCTGGCCTATTTCTCTGAACATACTACCGTCTAGCTCCATCCAGGTCATAACAAATGGTAGGATTTGTTTTCTTCTTAAGGCTGCTTACTGCACTTTTTAAACTGGATTTCATTCTTCCTTTTTGTTTGTAGTTTAGCTGTGTTATTCACCATTCAACTCCCGGTTATGAATAATAGCTTTGTGTCAATCGATATGTATCTGTATCTATCTATCTAATGGTCTGTCTGTCTATCTATGTTTCTATGTATGTATGTATGTATGTATCTATGTATCTATCTATCTATCTCTCTTCCTATCATCTATCTATGATGTCTTTCATCTATCAATCTATGTACCTATCTATCTAACTTTCATCTGTCATCTGTGTACCTATCTATCTATGAATCAATCATCTTTTTGTCTGCCCATCTATCCTTCTGTACAGAACAGTTAACAACATAGCCTATGTCTCTTCCCTACATTATGCTTCCAGAAATCTTGCAAGGTAACTAAGCCATAAGGAGAGCACTCTGTTCACCGATACACTTTCAGGTAGAGTCAGCCGCGTGTGCTTACAAAACCAGTAAATGGAGGTGAAAGGACTTGAACCTGTATCTCTGTCCTCTGTCCTCTCATACTTCCTGCTCGCTTGGTGACTTTATTTAGCCACATTCAGTGAGTAAGTGATCCCTGAAGACCACAAGTATCCTTCGTCTTGTCGGATGTCGAAAGAAAAGTGTACTTGGTTCTTTGCACACCACCATGTTTGAGGGACATCGGCGTGATCACTGCTGATAGGTGCAGGGACAAATATAAAGGAACACCTATTTCTGGACAGGAGCAGTTGGGAACAAAGAGTGTGTTGTGGAGTGAAGTGTTTATTTGAGGGTCCAAACTTCCCTCCTTAGGTGGTTATTACTTCTTTACATTCGTGAACATCATAAAAAGCAATGATTTTAAAAGCCCAGACGCATATTATTACAGCAATTCATTTGTTGAGGTGAGAGGAAATGAGAAGGAACTTGCTGCACCACTAAATCTATGCCTGAGCACTGCTGAAATCAAACAAAAAGAATTCACGGTGGCTAGATAGGGCTATTTTCTACTGACTCTCTCTGGGGCTCAAACAGAATTCATTTGTTTGTTTGTTTCTTATTTTCACTTGTATAGGTAATCTGTCCCCGCCCCTTCAGCTTGTAGTTTGTCTGTGTCCTTGGACCTCAAATGAGTCTCCAGTAAGGGAGCACGTAGGTGGTCTTGAGTTTTCATCAGTTCTTCTAACACTGGGTCTTTTGATTGGAGCACTCAAAGCCTGTACTTTTATACTGATATTTGAGAGCTGTGCTCTTACTGCACTTTGAAATTCTTTTTGTTCTCATTAATATACAATCACATGCAGAACATTATGTTTTCCAGTCTACACCCTTCACCAAGTCCCCGGCAAAAGCCAGTTACCATCACTGTCCGTCAGCGTGTACTAAGATGCTGTAGAATCACTACATGTCTTCTCTGTGTTATGCAGCCGTACAAATGACCCCCCAAATTACACACTATACATGCTAATCCTAATGCCCCCATTCTTTTTCCCCGCCCTTATTACTCCCTTCCCACAAACCCTACCCAGTCCCTTTCTCTTTGGTAACTGTTAGTCCACTCTCGGGTTCTGTGAGTCTGCTGCTGTCTTTTCCTTCAGTTTCTCTTTGTTATCATACTCCACACATGAGTGAAATCATTTGTTACATGTATTTCTCTTCCTTGAATATTTGACTGAGCATAATACCCTCTAGCTCCATCCACGTTATTGCCAATAATAGGATTTGTTTTCTTCTTATGGCTGCCTACTGCACTTTTTAAACTGGATTTCTTTCTTCTTTTTTGTTTGTAGTTTCGCTATGGGCTTTCACCATTGCTCTCCTGGTTATGACCAGTAGCTTTGTGTTAATCGATATGTACCTATATCTATCTATCTGTCTGTCTATCTATTTATCAATCAATCAATCAATCAATCAATCTTTTTGTCTGCCCATCTGTATTTGTGTACAGAACAGTTAACCATATATCCTATATCACTTTCCTACACTATGCTTCCAAAAATCCTGCAAAGTATCTACGCTGTAGAGAGACCACTGGGTTCACCGAGACACTTGCAGGTCGAGTCGGCCGCGTGTACCTACAAAACCAGGAAATGGTTGTGCCGGGACTTAAACCCGTGTCTCTATCCTCTGTCTTCTTTCATCTCCTTCTAACTTACTGTCTGTATTTAGCCACATTCTTTGATTAAGTGCTCCCTGAAGACCACAAGTATCATTCCTCTGGGCCTGTTGTCGCAAGAAAAGTAAACTTGTTTTTTGCTCACCGCCATGTTTGAAGGACATCAGCGTGATCACCACCGATAGGACGGAGGGTCAAATAAAAAGGAACACCAATTTCTAGACAGGAGCAGTTGGGAGCTAAGAGTGTATTGTGGGATGACGTGTTTATTTGAGTGTCCAAACTTCCCTCTTTAGGTAGTTATTAGATCTTCCCATTCGTGAACCTCATAAAACCCACTGATTTCAAAGTCCCAGACGCTTATTATTACAGCAAATCAGTTGTTGAGGTGAGAGAAAATGAGAAGTATGTTGCTGCACCACTAAATCAATGGCTGGGAACGGCTGAAACCAAACAAAAAGAATTCACGGAGGCCAGATAGGGCTATTTTCTTCTGACTGTCTCAATGGACTCAGACAGAATCCATTTGTTTGATTGTTTGTTTTTCAGTTTCACTCGTGTAAGGTACTTGTCCACACACCTTTGGCTTGTAGTTTGTCTGTGTCCTTGGAACTCAAGTGAGTCTCCTGTAAGTAAGCACGTAGGTGTCTTGAGTTTTCATCCCTTCTTTTAACCCTGTGTCTTTTGTTTGCTGCACTCAGTGCCTGACCTTTTATTCTGATGATTCAGAGCTGTGCACTTATTGCACTTAAAGAATTGTTTTTATCATTTAGCTAAAATCACTTGAAGAACATTATGTTTACTATGCTCCCCCCTTCACCAAGTACCCCTGAAAAACCTCTTCAGTCGCTGTCGATCTGCGTAGTTGGATGCTGTAGACCCCTTCACCATGTCCTTCCCAACAGACCCCGTTACAGTCGCTGTCCATCAGTGAGTAGTAAGATGCTATATGATCTCTACTAGCCTTCTCTGTGTTGTACAGCTCTCCCCATGCCCCCTCGACCCCAAGCATTATACATGCTAAAACAAATGCCCCCATTCTTTCTACTCACACTTATCCCTCCCTTCTGACCCACCATGCCCAGTCCTTTTCCCTTTGGTAACTTTTAGTCAACTCTCGGGTTCTGTGAGTCTGCTGCTGTTTTGTTCCTTCAGTTTTTCTTTGTTGTTATACTCCACACATGAGTGAAAACACTTGGTATTGTCTTCCTCCGCCTGGCCTATTTCTCTGAACTTACTACGGTCTAGCTCCATCCAGGTCATTACAAATGGTAGGATTTGTTTTCTTCTTAAGGCTGATTACTGCACTTTTTAAACTGGATTTCATTCTTCCTTTTTGTTTGTAGTTTAGCTATGTTATTCACCATTCAACTCCTGGTTATGAACAATAGCATTGTGTCAATCCATATGTATCTGTATCTATCTATCTAATGGTCTGTCTGTCTATCTATGTTTCTATGTATGTATGTATGTATGTATGTATCTATGTATCTATCTATCTATCTCTCTTCCTATCATCTATCTATGATGTCTATCATCTATCAATCTATGTACCTATCTATCTAACTTTCATCTGTCATCTGTGTACCTATCTATCTATGAATCAATCATCTTTTTGTCTGCCCATCTATCCTTCTGTACAGAACAGTTAACAACATAGCCTATGTCTCTTCCCTACATTATGCTTCCAGAAATCTTGCAAGGTAACTAAGCCATAAGGAGAGCACTCTGTTCACCGATACACTTTCAGGTAGAGTCAGCCGCGTGTGCTTACAAAACCAGTAAATGGAGGTGAAAGGACTTGAACCTGTATCTCTGTCCTCTGTCCTCTCATACTTCCTGGTCGCTTGGTGACTTTATTTAGCCACATTCAGTGAGTAAGTGATCCCTGAAGGCCACAAGTATCCTTCGTCTTGTCGGATGTCGAAAGAAAAGTGTACTTGGTTCTTTGCACACCACCATGTTTGAGGGACATCGGCGTGATCACTGCTGATAGGTGCAGGGACAAATATAAAGGAACACCTATTTCTGGACAGGAGCAGTTGGGAACAAAGAGTGTGTTGTGGAGTGAAGTGTTTATTTGAGGGTCCAAACTTCCCTCCTTAGGTGGTTATTACTTCTTTACATTCGTGAACATCATAAAAAGCAATGATTTTAAAAGCCCAGACGCATATTATTACAGCAATTCATTTGTTGAGGTGAGAGGAAATGAGAAGGAACTTGCTGCACCACTAAATCTATGCCTGAGCACTGCTGAAATCAAACAAAAAGAATTCACGGTGGCTAGATAGGGCTATTTTCTACTGACTCTCTCTGGGGCTCAAATAGAATTCATTTGTTTGTTTGTTTCTTATTTTCACTTGTATAGGTAATCTGTCCCCGCCCCTTCAGCTTGTAGTTTGTCTGTGTCCTTGGATCTCAAATGAGTCTCCAGTAAGGGAGCACGTAGGAGGTCTTGAGTTTTCATCAGTTCTTCTAACACTGGGTCTTTTGATTGGAGCACTCAAAGCCTGTACTTTTATACTGATATTTGAGATCTGTGCTCTTACTGCACTTTGAAATTCTTTTTGTTCTCATTAATATACAATCACATGCAGAACATTATGTTTTCCATTCTACACCCTTCACCAAGTCCCCGGCAAAAGCCAGTTACCATCGCTGTCCGTCAGCGTGTACTAAGATGCTGTAGAATCACTACATGTCTTCTCTGTGTTATGCAGCCGTACAAATGACCCCCCAAGTTACACACTATACATGCTAATCCTAATGCCCCCATTCTTTTTCCCCGCCCTTATTACTCCCTTCCCACAAACCCTACCCAGTCCCTTTCTCTTTGGTAACTGTTAGTCCACTCTCGGGTTCTATGAGTCTGCTGCTGTCTTTTCCTTCAGTTTCTCTTTGTTATCATACTCCACACATGAGTGAAATCATTTGTTACATGTATTTCTCTTCCTTGAATATTTGACTGAGCATAATACCCTCTAGCTCCATCCACGTTATTGCCAATAATAGGATTTGTTTTCTTCTGATGGCTGCCTACTGCACTTTTTAAACTGGATTTCTTTCTTCTTTTTTGTTTGTAGTTTCGCTATGGGCTTTCACCTTTGCTCTCCTGGTTATGACCAGTAGCTTTGTGTTAATCGATATGTACCTATATCTATCTATCTGTCTGTCTATCTATTTATCAATCAATCAATCAATTAATCTTTTTGTCTGCCCATCTGTATTTGTGTACAGAACAGTTAAGCATATATCCTATATCACTTTCCTACACTATGCTTCCAAAAATCCTGCAAAGTATCTAGGCTGTAGAGAGACCACTGGGTTCACCGAGACACTTGCAGGTCGAGTCGGCCGCGTGTACCTACAAAACCAGGAAATGGTTGTGCCGGGACTTGAACCCTTGTCTCAATCCTCTGTCTTCTTTTATCTCCTTCTAACTTACTGTCTGTATTTAGCCACATTCTTTGACTAAGTGCTCCCTGATCACCACAAGTATCATTCCTCTGGGCCTGTTGTCGCAAGAAAAGTAAACTTGTTTTTTGCTCACCGCCATGTTTGAAGGACATCAGCGTGATCACCGCCGATAGGACGGAGGGTCAAATAAAAAGGAACACCAATTTCTAGACAGGAGCAGTTGGGAGCTAAGAGTGTATTGTGGGATGACGTGTTTATTTGAGTGTCCAAACTTCCCTCTTTAGGTAGTTATTAGATCTTCCCATTCGTGAACATCATAAAACCCACTGATTTCAAAGGCCCAGATGCTTATTATTACAGCAACTCAGTTGTCGAGGTGAGAGAAAATGAGAAGTATGTTGCTGCACCACTAAATCAATGGCTGGGAACGGCTGAAACCAAACAAAAAGAATTCACGGAGGCCAGATAGGGCTATTTTCTTCTGTCTCAATGGACTCAGACAGAATCCATTTGTTTGATTGTTTGTTTTTCAGTTTCACTCGTGTAAGGTACTTGTCCACACACCTTTGGCTTGTAGTTTGTCTGTGTCCTTGGAACTCAAGTGAGTCTCCTGTAAGTAAGCACGTAGGTGTCTTGAGTTTTCAACCCTTCTTTTAACCCTGTGTCTTTTGTTTGCTGCACTCAGTGCCTGACCTTTTATTCTGATGATTCAGAGCTGTGCACTTATTGCACTTAAAGAATTGTTTTTATCATTTAGCTAAAATCACTTGAAGAACATTATGTTTACTATGCTCCCCCCTTCACCAAGTATCCCTGAAAAACCTCTTCAGTCGCTGTCGATCTGCGTAGTTGGATGCTGTAGACCCCTTCACCATGTCCTTCCCAACAGACCCCGTTACAGTCGCTGTCCATCAGTGAGTAGTAAGATGCTATATGATCTCTACTAGCCTTCTCTGTGTTGTACAGCTCTCCCCATGCCCCCTCGACCCCAAGCATTATACATGCTAAAACAAATGCCCCCATTCTTTCTACTCACACTTATCCCTCCCTTCTGACCCACCATGCCCAGTCCTTTTCCCTTTGGTAACTTTTAGTCAACTCTCGGGTTCTGTGAGTCTGCTGCTGTTTTGTTCCTTCAGTTTTTCTTTGTTGTTATACTCCACACATGAGTGAAAACACTTGGTATTGTCTTCCTCCGCCTGGCCTATTTCTCTGAACTTACTACGGTCTAGCTCCATCCAGGTCATTACAAATGGTAGGATTTGTTTTCTTCTTAAGGCTGATTACTGCACTTTTTAAACTGGATTTCATTCTTCCTTTTTGTTTGTAGTTTAGCTATGTTATTCACCATTCAACTCCTGGTTATGAACAATAGCATTGTGTCAATCCATATGTATCTGTATCTATCTATCTAATGGTCTGTCTGTCTATCTATGTTTCTATGTATGTATGTATGTATGTATGTATCTATGTATCTATCTATCTATCTCTCTTCCTATCATCTATCTATGATGTCTATCATCTATCAATCTATATACCTATCTATCTAACTTTCATCTGTCATCTGTGTACCTATCTATCTATGAATCAATCATCTTTTTGTCTGCCCATCTATCCTTCTGTACAGAACAGTTAACAACATAGCCTATGTCTCTTCCCTACATTATGCTTCCAGAAATCTTGCAAGGTAACTAAGCCATAAGGAGAGCACTGTGTTCACCGATACACTTTCAGGTAGAGTCAGCCGCGTGTGCTTACAAAACCAGTAAATGGAGGTGAAAGGACTTGAACCTGTATCTCTGTCCTCTGTCCTCTCATACTTCCTGCTCGCTTGGTGACTTTATTTAGCCACGTTCAGTGAGTAAGTGATCCCTGAAGACCACAAGTATCCTTCGTCTTGTCGGATGTCGAAAGAAAAGTGTACTTGGTTCTTTGCACACCACCATGTTTGAGGGACATCGGCGTGATCACTGCTGATAGGTGCAGGGACAAATATAAAGGAACACCTATTTCTGGACAGGAGCAGTTGGGAACAAAGAGTGTGTTGTGGAGTGAAGTGTTTATTTGAGGGTCCAAACTTCCCTCCTTAGGTGGTTATTACTTCTTTACATTCGTGAACATCATAAAAAGCAATGATTTTAAAAGCCCAGACGCATATTATTACAGCAATTCATTTGTTGAGGTGAGAGGAAATGAGAAGGAACTTGCTGCACCACTAAATCTATGCCTGAGCACTGCTGAAATCAAACAAAAAGAATTCACGGTGGCTAGATAGGGCTATTTTCTACTGACTCTCTCTGGGGCTCAAACAGAATTCATTTGTTTGTTTGTTTCTTATTTTCACTTGTATAGGTAATCTGTCCCCGCCCCTTCAGCTTGTAGTTTGTCTGTGTCCTTGGACCTCAAATGAGTCTCCAGTAAGGGAGCACGTAGGTGGTCTTGAGTTTTCATCAGTTCTTCTAACACTGGGTCTTTTGATTGGAGCACTCAAAGCCTGTACTTTTATACTGATATTTGAGAGCTGTGCTCTTACTGCACTTTGAAATTCTTTTTGTTCTCATTAATATACAATCACATGCAGAACATTATGTTTTCCATTCTACACCCTTCACCAAGTCCCCGGCAAAAGCCAGTTACCATCACTGTCCGTCAGCGTGTACTAAGATGCTGTAGAATCACTACATGTCTTCTCTGTGTTATGCAGCCGTACAAATGACCCCCCAAATTACACACTATACATGCTAATCCTAATGCCCCCATTCTTTTTCCCCGCCCTTATTACTCCCTTCCCACAAACCCTACCCAGTCCCTTTCTCTTTGGTAACTGTTAGTCCACTCTCGGGTTCTGTGAGTCTGCTGCTGTCTTTTCCTTCAGTTTCTCTTTGTTATCATACTCCACACATGAGTGAAATCATTTGTTACATGTATTTCTCTTCCTTGAATATTTGACTGAGCATAATACCCTCTAGCTCCATCCACGTTATTGCCAATAATAGGATTTGTTTTCTTCTTATGGCTGCCTACTGCACTTTTTAAACTGGATTTCTTTCTTCTTTTTTGTTTGTAGTTTCGCTATGGGCTTTCACCATTGCTCTCCTGGTTATGACCAGTAGCTTTGTGTTAATCGATATGTACCTATATCTATCTATCTGTCTGTCTATCTATTTATCAATCAATCAATCAATCAATCAATCTTTTTGTCTGCCCATCTGTATTTGTGTACAGAACAGTTAACCATATATCCTATATCACTTTCCTACACTATGCTTCCAAAAATCCTGCAAAGTATCTACGCTGTAGAGAGACCACTGGGTTCACCGAGACACTTGCAGGTCGAGTCGGCCGCGTGTACCTACAAAACCAGGAAATGGTTGTGCCGGGACTTAAACCCGTGTCTCTATCCTCTGTCTTCTTTCATCTCCTTCTAACTTACTGTCTGTATTTAGCCACATTCTTTGATTAAGTGCTCCCTGAAGACCACAAGTATCATTCCTCTGGGCCTGTTGTCGCAAGAAAAGTAAACTTGTTTTTTGCTCACCGCCATGTTTGAAGGACATCAGCGTGATCACCACCGATAGGACGGAGGGTCAAATAAAAAGGAACACCAATTTCTAGACAGGAGCAGTTGGGAGCTAAGAGTGTATTGTGGGATGACGTGTTTATTTGAGTGTCCAAACTTCCCTCTTTAGGTAGTTATTAGATCTTCCCATTCGTGAACCTCATAAAAAACACTGATTTCAAAGTCCCAGACGCTTATTATTACAGCAAATCAGTTGTTGAGGTGAGAGAAAATGAGAAGTATGTTGCTGCACCACTAAATCAATGGCTGGGAACGGCTGAAACCAAACAAAAAGAATTCACGGAGGCCAGATAGGGCTATTTTCTTCTGACTGTCTCAATGGACTCAGACAGAATCCATTTGTTTGATTGTTTGTTTTTCAGTTTCACTCGTGTAAGGTACTTGTCCACACACCTTTGGCTTGTAGTTTGTCTGTGTCCTTGGAACTCAAGTGAGTCTCCTGTAAGTAAGCACGTAGGTGTCTTGAGTTTTCATCCCTTCTTTTAACCCTGTGTCTTTTGTTTGCTGCACTCAGTGCCTGACCTTTTATTCTGATGATTCAGAGCTGTGCACTTATTGCACTTAAAGAATTGTTTTTATCATTTAGCTAAAATCACTTGAAGAACATTATGTTTACTATGCTCCCCCCTTCACCAAGTACCCCTGAAAAACCTCTTCAGTCGCTGTCGATCTGCGTAGTTGGATGCTGTAGACCCCTTCACCATGTCCTTCCCAACAGACCCCGTTACAGTCGCTGTCCATCAGTGAGTAGTAAGATGCTATATGATCTCTACTAGCCTTCTCTGTGTTGTACAGCTCTCCCCATGCCCCCTCGACCCCAAGCATTATACATGCTAAAACAAATGCCCCCATTCTTTCTACTCACACTTATCCCTCCCTTCTGACCCACCATGCCCAGTCCTTTTCCCTTTGGTAACTTTTAGTCAACTCTCGGGTTCTGTGAGTCTGCTGCTGTTTTGTTCCTTCAGTTTTTCTTTGTTGTTATACTCCACACATGAGTGAAAACACTTGGTATTGTCTTCCTCCGCCTGGCCTATTTCTCTGAACTTACTACGGTCTAGCTCCATCCAGGTCATTACAAATGGTAGGATTTGTTTTCTTCTTAAGGCTGATTACTGCACTTTTTAAACTGGATTTCATTCTTCCTTTTTGTTTGTAGTTTAGCTATGTTATTCACCATTCAACTCCTGGTTATGAACAATAGCATTGTGTCAATCCATATGTATCTGTATCTATCTATCTAATGGTCTGTCTGTCTATCTATGTTTCTATGTATGTATGTATGTATGTATGTATCTATGTATCTATCTATCTATCTCTCTTCCTATCATCTATCTATGATGTCTATCATCTATCAATCTATGTACCTATCTATCTAACTTTCATCTGTCATCTGTGTACCTATCTATGAATCAATCATCTTTTTGTCTGCCCATCTATCCTTCTGTACAGAACAGTTAACAACATAGCCTATGTCTCTTCCCTACATTATGCTTCCAGAATTCTTGCAAGGTAACTAAGCCATAAGGAGAGCACTGTGTTCACCGATACACTTTCAGGTAGAGTCAGCCGTGTGTGCTTACAAAACCAGTAAATGGAGGTGAAAGGACTTGAACCTGTATCTCTGTCCTCTGTCCTCTCATACTTCCTGCTCGCTTGGTGACTTTATTTAGCCACGTTCAGTGAGTAAGTGATCCCTGAAGACCACAAGTATCCTTCGTCTTGTCGGATGTCAAAAGAAAAGTGTACTTGGTTCTTTGCACACCACCATGTTTGAGGGACATCGGCGTGATCACTGCTGATAGGTGCAGGGACAAATATAAAGGAACACCTATTTCTGGACAGGAGCAGTTGGGAACAAAGAGTGTGTTGTGGAGTGAAGTGTTTATTTGAGGGTCCAAACTTCCCTCCTTAGGTGGTTATTACTTCTTTACATTCGTGAACATCATAAAAAGCAATGATTTTAAAAGCCCAGACGCATATTATTACAGCAATTCATTTGTTGAGGTGAGAGGAAATGAGAAGGAACTTGCTGCACCACTAAATCTATGCCTGAGCACTGCTGAAATCAAACAAAAAGAATTCACGGTGGCTAGATAGGGCTATTTTCTACTGACTCTCTCTGGGGCTCAAATAGAATTCATTTGTTTGTTTGTTTCTTATTTTCACTTGTATAGGTAATCTGTCCCCGCCCCTTCAGCTTGTAGTTTGTCTGTGTCCTTGGATCTCAAATGAGTCTCCAGTAAGGGAGCACGTAGGAGGTCTTGAGTTTTCATCAGTTCTTCTAACACTGGGTCTTTTGATTGGAGCACTCAAAGCCTGTACTTTTATACTGATATTTGAGATCTGTGCTCTTACTGCACTTTGAAATTCTTTTTGTTCTCATTAATATACAATCACATGCAGAACATTATGTTTTCCATTCTACACCCTTCACCAAGTCCCCGGCAAAAGCCAGTTACCATCGCTGTCCGTCAGCGTGTACTAAGATGCTGTAGAATCACTACATGTCTTCTCTGTGTTATGCAGCCGTACAAATGACCCCCCAAGTTACACACTATACATGCTAATCCTAATGCCCCCATTCTTTTTCCCCGCCCTTATTACTCCCTTCCCACAAACCCTACCCAGTCCCTTTCTCTTTGGTAACTGTTAGTCCACTCTCGGGTTCTATGAGTCTGCTGCTGTCTTTTCCTTCAGTTTCTCTTTGTTATCATACTCCACACATGAGTGAAATCATTTGTTACATGTATTTCTCTTCCTTGAATATTTGACTGAGCATAATACCCTCTAGCTCCATCCACGTTATTGCCAATAATAGGATTTGTTTTCTTCTGATGGCTGCCTACTGCACTTTTTAAACTGGATTTCTTTCTTCTTTTTTGTTTGTAGTTTCGCTATGGGCTTTCACCTTTGCTCTCCTGGTTATGACCAGTAGCTTTGTGTTAATCGATATGTACCTATATCTATCTATCTGTCTGTCTATCTATTTATCAATCAATCAATCAATTAATCTTTTTGTCTGCCCATCTGTATTTGTGTACAGAACAGTTAAGCATATATCCTATATCACTTTCCTACACTATGCTTCCAAAAATCCTGCAAAGTATCTAGGCTGTAGAGAGACCACTGGGTTCACCGAGACACTTGCAGGTCGAGTCGGCCGCGTGTACCTACAAAACCAGGAAATGGTTGTGCCGGGACTTGAACCCTTGTCTCAATCCTCTGTCTTCTTTTATCTCCTTCTAACTTACTGTCTGTATTTAGCCACATTCTTTGACTAAGTGCTCCCTGATCACCACAAGTATCATTCCTCTGGGCCTGTTGTCGCAAGAAAAGTAAACTTGTTTTTTGCTCACCGCCATGTTTGAAGGACATCAGCGTGATCACCGCCGATAGGACGGAGGGTCAAATAAAAAGGAACACCAATTTCTAGACAGGAGCAGTTGGGAGCTAAGAGTGTATTGTGGGATGACGTGTTTATTTGAGTGTCCAAACTTCCCTCTTTAGGTAGTTATTAGATCTTCCCATTCGTGAACATCATAAAACCCACTGATTTCAAAGGCCCAGATGCTTATTATTACAGCAACTCAGTTGTCGAGGTGAGAGAAAATGAGAAGTATGTTGCTGCACCACTAAATCAATGGCTGGGAACGGCTGAAACCAAACAAAAAGAATTCACGGAGGCCAGATAGGGCTATTTTCTTCTGTCTCAATGGACTCAGACAGAATCCATTTGTTTGATTGTTTGTTTTTCAGTTTCACTCGTGTAAGGTACTTGTCCACACACCTTTGGCTTGTAGTTTGTCTGTGTCCTTGGAACTCAAGTGAGTCTCCTGTAAGTAAGCACGTAGGTGTCTTGAGTTTTCAACCCTTCTTTTAACCCTGTGTCTTTTGTTTGCTGCACTCAGTGCCTGACCTTTTATTCTGATGATTCAGAGCTGTGCACTTATTGCACTTAAAGAATTGTTTTTATCATTTAGCTAAAATCACTTGAAGAACATTATGTTTACTATGCTCCCCCCTTCACCAAGTATCCCTGAAAAACCTCTTCAGTCGCTGTCGATCTGCGTAGTTGGATGCTGTAGACCCCTTCACCATGTCCTTCCCAACAGACCCCGTTACAGTCGCTGTCCATCAGTGAGTAGTAAGATGCTATATGATCTCTACTAGCCTTCTCTGTGTTGTACAGCTCTCCCCATGCCCCCTCGACCCCAAGCATTATACATGCTAAAACAAATGCCCCCATTCTTTCTACTCACACTTATCCCTCCCTTCTGACCCACCATGCCCAGTCCTTTTCCCTTTGGTAACTTTTAGTCAACTCTCGGGTTCTGTGAGTCTGCTGCTGTTTTGTTCCTTCAGTTTTTCTTTGTTGTTATACTCCACACATGAGTGAAAACACTTGGTATTGTCTTCCTCCGCCTGGCCTATTTCTCTGAACTTACTACGGTCTAGCTCCATCCAGGTCATTACAAATGGTAGGATTTGTTTTCTTCTTAAGGCTGATTACTGCACTTTTTAAACTGGATTTCATTCTTCCTTTTTGTTTGTAGTTTAGCTATGTTATTCACCATTCAACTCCTGGTTATGAACAATAGCATTGTGTCAATCCATATGTATCTGTATCTATCTATCTAATGGTCTGTCTGTCTATCTATGTTTCTATGTATGTATGTATGTATGTATGTATCTATGTATCTATCTATCTATCTCTCTTCCTATCATCTATCTATGATGTCTATCATCTATCAATCTATATACCTATCTATCTAACTTTCATCTGTCATCTGTGTACCTATCTATCTATGAATCAATCATCTTTTTGTCTGCCCATCTATCCTTCTGTACAGAACAGTTAACAACATAGCCTATGTCTCTTCCCTACATTATGCTTCCAGAAATCTTGCAAGGTAACTAAGCCATAAGGAGAGCACTGTGTTCACCGATACACTTTCAGGTAGAGTCAGCCGCGTGTGCTTACAAAACCAGTAAATGGAGGTGAAAGGACTTGAACCTGTATCTCTGTCCTCTGTCCTCTCATACTTCCTGCTCGCTTGGTGACTTTATTTAGCCACGTTCAGTGAGTAAGTGATCCCTGAAGACCACAAGTATCCTTCGTCTTGTCGGATGTCGAAAGAAAAGTGTACTTGGTTCTTTGCACACCACCATGTTTGAGGGACATCGGCGTGATCACTGCTGATAGGTGCAGGGACAAATATAAAGGAACACCTATTTCTGGACAGGAGCAGTTGGGAACAAAGAGTGTGTTGTGGAGTGAAGTGTTTATTTGAGGGTCCAAACTTCCCTCCTTAGGTGGTTATTACTTCTTTACATTCGTGAACATCATAAAAAGCAATGATTTTAAAAGCCCAGACGCATATTATTACAGCAATTCATTTGTTGAGGTGAGAGGAAATGAGAAGGAACTTGCTGCACCACTAAATCTATGCCTGAGCACTGCTGAAATCAAACAAAAAGAATTCACGGTGGCTAGATAGGGCTATTTTCTACTGACTCTCTCTGGGGCTCAAACAGAATTCATTTGTTTGTTTGTTTCTTATTTTCACTTGTATAGGTAATCTGTCCCCGCCCCTTCAGCTTGTAGTTTGTCTGTGTCCTTGGACCTCAAATGAGTCTCCAGTAAGGGAGCACGTAGGTGGTCTTGAGTTTTCATCAGTTCTTCTAACACTGGGTCTTTTGATTGGAGCACTCAAAGCCTGTACTTTTATACTGATATTTGAGAGCTGTGCTCTTACTGCACTTTGAAATTCTTTTTGTTCTCATTAATATACAATCACATGCAGAACATTATGTTTTCCATTCTACACCCTTCACCAAGTCCCCGGCAAAAGCCAGTTACCATCACTGTCCGTCAGCGTGTACTAAGATGCTGTAGAATCACTACATGTCTTCTCTGTGTTATGCAGCCGTACAAATGACCCCCCAAATTACACACTATACATGCTAATCCTAATGCCCCCATTCTTTTTCCCCGCCCTTATTACTCCCTTCCCACAAACCCTACCCAGTCCCTTTCTCTTTGGTAACTGTTAGTCCACTCTCGGGTTCTGTGAGTCTGCTGCTGTCTTTTCCTTCAGTTTCTCTTTGTTATCATACTCCACACATGAGTGAAATCATTTGTTACATGTATTTCTCTTCCTTGAATATTTGACTGAGCATAATACCCTCTAGCTCCATCCACGTTATTGCCAATAATAGGATTTGTTTTCTTCTTATGGCTGCCTACTGCACTTTTTAAACTGGATTTCTTTCTTCTTTTTTGTTTGTAGTTTCGCTATGGGCTTTCACCATTGCTCTCCTGGTTATGACCAGTAGCTTTGTGTTAATCGATATGTACCTATATCTATCTATCTGTCTGTCTATCTATTTATCAATCAATCAATCAATCAATCAATCTTTTTGTCTGCCCATCTGTATTTGTGTACAGAACAGTTAACCATATATCCTATATCACTTTCCTACACTATGCTTCCAAAAATCCTGCAAAGTATCTACGCTGTAGAGAGACCACTGGGTTCACCGAGACACTTGCAGGTCGAGTCGGCCGCGTGTACCTACAAAACCAGGAAATGGTTGTGCCGGGACTTAAACCCGTGTCTCTATCCTCTGTCTTCTTTCATCTCCTTCTAACTTACTGTCTGTATTTAGCCACATTCTTTGATTAAGTGCTCCCTGAAGACCACAAGTATCATTCCTCTGGGCCTGTTGTCGCAAGAAAAGTAAACTTGTTTTTTGCTCACCGCCATGTTTGAAGGACATCAGCGTGATCACCACCGATAGGACGGAGGGTCAAATAAAAAGGAACACCAATTTCTAGACAGGAGCAGTTGGGAGCTAAGAGTGTATTGTGGGATGACGTGTTTATTTGAGTGTCCAAACTTCCCTCTTTAGGTAGTTATTAGATCTTCCCATTCGTGAACCTCATAAAAAACACTGATTTCAAAGTCCCAGACGCTTATTATTACAGCAAATCAGTTGTTGAGGTGAGAGAAAATGAGAAGTATGTTGCTGCACCACTAAATCAATGGCTGGGAACGGCTGAAACCAAACAAAAAGAATTCACGGAGGCCAGATAGGGCTATTTTCTTCTGACTGTCTCAATGGACTCAGACAGAATCCATTTGTTTGATTGTTTGTTTTTCAGTTTCACTCGTGTAAGGTACTTGTCCACACACCTTTGGCTTGTAGTTTGTCTGTGTCCTTGGAACTCAAGTGAGTCTCCTGTAAGTAAGCACGTAGGTGTCTTGAGTTTTCATCCCTTCTTTTAACCCTGTGTCTTTTGTTTGCTGCACTCAGTGCCTGACCTTTTATTCTGATGATTCAGAGCTGTGCACTTATTGCACTTAAAGAATTGTTTTTATCATTTAGCTAAAATCACTTGAAGAACATTATGTTTACTATGCTCCCCCCTTCACCAAGTACCCCTGAAAAACCTCTTCAGTCGCTGTCGATCTGCGTAGTTGGATGCTGTAGACCCCTTCACCATGTCCTTCCCAACAGACCCCGTTACAGTCGCTGTCCATCAGTGAGTAGTAAGATGCTATATGATCTCTACTAGCCTTCTCTGTGTTGTACAGCTCTCCCCATGCCCCCTCGACCCCAAGCATTATACATGCTAAAACAAATGCCCCCATTCTTTCTACTCACACTTATCCCTCCCTTCTGACCCACCATGCCCAGTCCTTTTCCCTTTGGTAACTTTTAGTCAACTCTCGGGTTCTGTGAGTCTGCTGCTGTTTTGTTCCTTCAGTTTTTCTTTGTTGTTATACTCCACACATGAGTGAAAACACTTGGTATTGTCTTCCTCCGCCTGGCCTATTTCTCTGAACTTACTACGGTCTAGCTCCATCCAGGTCATTACAAATGGTAGGATTTGTTTTCTTCTTAAGGCTGATTACTGCACTTTTTAAACTGGATTTCATTCTTCCTTTTTGTTTGTAGTTTAGCTATGTTATTCACCATTCAACTCCTGGTTATGAACAATAGCATTGTGTCAATCCATATGTATCTGTATCTATCTATCTAATGGTCTGTCTGTCTATCTATGTTTCTATGTATGTATGTATGTATGTATGTATCTATGTATCTATCTATCTATCTCTCTTCCTATCATCTATCTATGATGTCTATCATCTATCAATCTATGTACCTATCTATCTAACTTTCATCTGTCATCTGTGTACCTATCTATGAATCAATCATCTTTTTGTCTGCCCATCTATCCTTCTGTACAGAACAGTTAACAACATAGCCTATGTCTCTTCCCTACATTATGCTTCCAGAATTCTTGCAAGGTAACTAAGCCATAAGGAGAGCACTGTGTTCACCGATACACTTTCAGGTAGAGTCAGCCGTGTGTGCTTACAAAACCAGTAAATGGAGGTGAAAGGACTTGAACCTGTATCTCTGTCCTCTGTCCTCTCATACTTCCTGCTCGCTTGGTGACTTTATTTAGCCACGTTCAGTGAGTAAGTGATCCCTGAAGACCACAAGTATCCTTCGTCTTGTCGGATGTCAAAAGAAAAGTGTACTTGGTTCTTTGCACACCACCATGTTTGAGGGACATCGGCGTGATCACTGCTGATAGGTGCAGGGACAAATATAAAGGAACACCTATTTCTGGACAGGAGCAGTTGGGAACAAAGAGTGTGTTGTGGAGTGAAGTGTTTATTTGAGGGTCCAAACTTCCCTCCTTAGGTGGTTATTACTTCTTTACATTCGTGAACATCATAAAAAGCAATGATTTTAAAAGCCCAGACGCATATTATTACAGCAATTCATTTGTTGAGGTGAGAGGAAATGAGAAGGAACTTGCTGCACCACTAAATCTATGCCTGAGCACTGCTGAAATCAAACAAAAAGAATTCACGGTGGCTAGATAGGGCTATTTTCTACTGACTCTCTCTGGGGCTCAAATAGAATTCATTTGTTTGTTTGTTTCTTATTTTCACTTGTATAGGTAATCTGTCCCCGCCCCTTCAGCTTGTAGTTTGTCTGTGTCCTTGGATCTCAAATGAGTCTCCAGTAAGGGAGCACGTAGGAGGTCTTGAGTTTTCATCAGTTCTTCTAACACTGGGTCTTTTGATTGGAGCACTCAAAGCCTGTACTTTTATACTGATATTTGAGATCTGTGCTCTTACTGCACTTTGAAATTCTTTTTGTTCTCATTAATATACAATCACATGCAGAACATTATGTTTTCCATTCTACACCCTTCACCAAGTCCCCGGCAAAAGCCAGTTACCATCGCTGTCCGTCAGCGTGTACTAAGATGCTGTAGAATCACTACATGTCTTCTCTGTGTTATGCAGCCGTACAAATGACCCCCCAAGTTACACACTATACATGCTAATCCTAATGCCCCCATTCTTTTTCCCCGCCCTTATTACTCCCTTCCCACAAACCCTACCCAGTCCCTTTCTCTTTGGTAACTGTTAGTCCACTCTCGGGTTCTATGAGTCTGCTGCTGTCTTTTCCTTCAGTTTCTCTTTGTTATCATACTCCACACATGAGTGAAATCATTTGTTACATGTATTTCTCTTCCTTGAATATTTGACTGAGCATAATACCCTCTAGCTCCATCCACGTTATTGCCAATAA